>NW_027206068.1:16762500-17461250 GCF_024711535.1 Dipodomys merriami
GATGAAAATACCAGTTTTCTACATTATAACTATATCTGACATTAATTCTGTGCAAAAGTGTTAGCCTTGAGCACAAAAGGTCAAGGACAGCACCCAAGCCCTGAGTTCAAGCCCTAAGATGGACAAAAGAAAAAAGTATTATTTATCTGACTTATGTAACTGTAACCCTTCTGTACATCACCTTTACAATAAAAAAATTTTTAAATACAAAAGAAGGGGGGGAAGAACCACTCATCTATAGAACACTTTAATTCTACCTAAGATTTAGATGTCTAGTCCTATTAGGTCAGTATTAGGAAAACATGTTAGCACATTCAACACATGCAATCTAATTGTATATAGAGAGCTCTGAGGCAGGTCCTGGTGGCTCAGGCCTATAACTCTAGCTATCCAGAAGCTGGAATCTGAGGGCCACAATTTGAAATCAGCTGGGCAGGAAAGTCCATGAGACTTATCTCCAATTAATTTCCAAAAAGCCAGAAATGGAGCTGTGGCTCAAAGTGGTAGAGAAGTAGCCTCCAGCATAAAAAAAAAAAAAAAAAAAAAAAAAAATCCTCAGGGACAGCTCCCAGGCCCTGAGTTCAAACTCCAGGACTAGGGGAAAAGAAAAAAAAAAAAGCTCTGAGCAAAATCAATGACATAAATGCATAATATAAAAAATGACCAGAAAACAAATGGCAACTCTAGACCAATTGCTAATGACAATTACACTAAACCCAACTTAACAAAATTATTATCTCTAGAAACCTGCCATTGGAGTTTCACTGTTCTATCACATACTCATCAACCTCTTTAGCTTTGATTATTACACAAAGAAACATTTCACATAACACACACACACATACACACAAACACACACATAAAAGAAGGACTTAACTTCTTATCAGACTGAGATAACAGAAGTAGCTGACATATAATTAAAGAAAGCTGATTATGGAATAAAAATTCATTTCCCATGTGACTGATCCGCTAACTCATTTGACTTGTCCAGCAAGACAGAAAGTAGCATGGTAGAGCCAGGATTCCCAAGTCCATTCACTAGCAATAATGAATACATACTTTAAAGATGTGCGGATACACTTAAACCTGGCAGAAATGCAAAGAGATACGCAGTAGGACATCATTTTTCTTCATTTTGAAAATAAGCAAAGCAGCAACCTGGGGCCCTGCTCTGCCCTCCCTCTACTTTTGCATGTGGCAACCTATCTTTCCTCTTCCCCATGCAAAGACTCCATCTACTTCTGAGCCTACAAATCACAACCAAGCCACTGGTCCTAGTGAAATCTGATCAAGATTTTTAGATAAATTACGACAAACTCCATCCTGATTTAGCCATATATTCAAAGAGCAGACCCTACCAGG
Organism: Dipodomys merriami; assembly: GCF_024711535.1. Taxonomy (NCBI): domain Eukaryota; kingdom Metazoa; phylum Chordata; class Mammalia; order Rodentia; family Heteromyidae; genus Dipodomys; species Dipodomys merriami. The sequence goes on from NW_027206068.1 coordinate 16,763,863, forward strand.
GATGGCTCACCAGATCATCCATTCTTTAACCTTACCATAGAGGCTCTGTTTACTGAAAGCTTCAAGTGCTAGAGAGACCTAAAGCACAATGTTCATGATGTTCCTTGGATGATTAAAATGGAAACTTGAGGGGTGGAATCTAGGCTTCATATTTTGTAGAATATTCTTCGTGACTCCAAGCTTGAAAAGCAGAAAGTGTCCAAGAAAGATGGTGTGGATTAAATGAATGGACATATTATACGAAACAAAATAAACATATTAGAGAACGTAAGAAGGAAGAAGGAGGCAATTTATATTTCAAATTTCAAAAATAAGCAGAACTTAATAGTTTTGCTATTTATATCAGATAGATGTGGGAATTGATGTTGCTCTACAGTACTTTTCTTTTCAGGTTTGGTTGAAGCTTGAGTATGGCTTCCTGTCGTACTGACATTAGCAAGGGCCATGTTGAGAGCTTCCCTGTGGGAAAATGACTGCTTTGTGTACAAATCATTAAATGTCAGGGAAATAACAATCTCAACTGGAGTGAGTTGTATCACATACATGGAGAAAAATAGTAGTGCTTGTACACCTGTAGCCATCCCCAGTGACAGCAGGTAGGTGCTATTTCTAAGGCATGATGGTGTTTCTACTGTTTGAAAGAAATATTCAACTTATACACAGAGGCAAAGGCTAAACAGATGTAGGATCGTATTGAAGTGATAGCTAAAATAGCTATGTCTATAAAGAGTTCATCATAATTCATAGATATATTCAAATAGAATGGTACGTGACCAGTTGCATGCAAGACAGGTCAGTAGAACTGTCCCCAGGACCTGGTCAGATTTCAGCCACAATGATAACACCCTTCTGTAATAATTATCCAGACACTACTCATTAATATAATTCCTGTCACTTAAGTGTATAAAGCTCATATCGATTCTATTCAGATTCTGTGAAATGATCAAATCGTCAAAAAGGTTTTAAAAATCATCACAACTGACAGAGGCTTACTGAAATCTTGTTACAAGCAGGATCCACAGACGGGACAGTTAGATTAGAACCAAAGCAGCAGACATGAGGGCAACCTGTGGAGTATTTCCTTCACACCTAGCTCAACTACATAAATGCTACTTCCTGCTGCCTTCTCATGGCACACAGAGAGTGATCCTACAGTTTAGGTCCTGAGGAGCTCTGGGGAAGACTTTAAGGCAGTTTCAATTGCGGTATTCAGAAAAGAAGAGAACAGAGTACCAAAAGCTTTATGAACAAATTACAGGAAATAGACACACACACATAAAAAAAAAAAACCAGCAATGACAAGAAAATGATATTGCCTCAAGAGTTGTGCTCACTTAACAAGTACAAATTGATAAAACTGACAAGCTTCCTTGCATGCACATCCTAGGGAGACAAGCAGGACCTCAAAAACTAGTTAGGAGTTTATCCTTTAAAACAGGGCACCTGCTCCTAACACATTTCTGTGTGTGTACTCCCTGTATCTTGCATAACAATGCCAGACTCTCAGAATGTTTTTGAAAAATAAACATTTTTTTTAAAAATAGACATCTGGTAATAATAATTTCCTTTCATTTTAAACACTTGTATTTGCAGCTGAAGAGAAAAAGACACATTATGGGACAGAATACAAACTACCTTAAAAAAAAAAAAAACAACTCCGCAGCAAACACATTTCAGAAGGTAGGTCTATAAATAGGCATGCTCCTGTGCGCACACTGTAAATATAAAATCATCAAGCTGGCTGAGGTTGCGATTTAAAACGGAAGCCACAATATGAACTTACCTGATTTCGAGATCCTATTAGCATACGCTAACAATCAACCTAGGTATCTTTCTCTCTCCCTCTTTTTTTTTTTTCTTCTAGTTGCATAGTAAGGCAAAACACCCTCAACTACATTTTACTTATCTCCGTTCATCTGTCATCAGAAGCAATACTTTGTGCAATTTCATTCAGAAGCAGCCGTCCCCTAAGCAGACTGGGAATACGCAGAGAAACAGTAATGGAACGGATCTAAGTTAAACCTCACAGCGACACTGTGAAAACATCCACATCAAGCCAAAAGGCAGCCGCAGTTCCTTTGAAAAGAAGTGCTTTTCTCAGCTGCCTTTCCCAACCAGCCCCCTTTCAAACAGAAACCATCTCGGTGGCGTCAAAGGATCTTACCTGAGCTGATCCTACTGTGCATTCTTTGCTGAGCCAGGAGTTGCTCCCGCGCAGCCACCCCATCTGAGGAGAAACAGGAGGCACTCTCGTAAATTGTCTGCAGCATATTCCACCACTGTTAATTCAGCTACATGAAAGATTCATCACTGGCCCCAGGAGCTACCCTGCCTGGTCTTCCCTCCTCCCTGAGGAGAAGCAACAGAAGATCAACTTCAACAATGATTTCCTTTCCGCTCAGATGGACCTAACACTTTCCCTAAGACCCTGGCCAGGCCACTTTCCCCCACAATTACCAACCTGTGTGCCAAAGCGGGAAGGACGGAGTGGATGCAATAGCTCTCTGGAGTCCCAGGTTATCCTGGAAACTAAAAGCAGGTGGGGACCAGGAATGTGCTTTTGGGGTTATTTCTTGGTCAGAAGAACTAGAAAAATACTAACTGTACCAAGAAGAAAAAGAAAGGAATTAAACCTGGCTTATAGTTTTGTGGGCTGCTAGGGTTTCCTGCCCTTCTTCTCTCTGTTTGTGTCTCTCTCTCTTCCCTTTCTCAGTCTCTCTCAGCTCAAGTTGGCTAAAGCTAGAGATAATCCATTTGCATATGAATCAACAACAGCTTGGCCCACAGGCACAGAAATAGAACAATGGTCGGCCTGAGCCAAAAATAGGTCAAGCTTGGCCGAGTGATTGGAGCCTGCATTAATGCATTTAAAAATACCCCAGCAAACCCAGCTGTCCAGCCTCTATCTTTCAAACCATAATTCTCTATTGCAGGGCCTTAAAAGCAATTAACTCTTTCCTCCCTAAGCTTGGTTTTACAACACTGTTTCTATACTGGCAATTCGCTTCCAAAGGAAAGAAGGAGAGGGGGAAAAAATCAATTAAGAATCAGAACTCTTAAGAGGGCAAATGCACATACATTTCGTTTCATTTTATTTTTGTAGTATGTGTTTTTGGAAGGGAGAGGAGAGAAGTGCAGAGCTCTGTATTGGTTCTAAAATAATACTGGAAGCTTTTGCTCATAATGTGGTTTCTGCCTCGCCCACGCACAGCAATCCTGGTGTTCTATTTTTGTTGCCTGTTTCTCTGGCTACACTGCAGTTGGCTGAAGCCTTAGGAGCTTTTCTGCCTTCTAGTTTCAGCACTGACAGGAGATTTAGTAGAGGTAGTTTGGGAAAACAAGCACACCCCAGAATAAAAATTTTATGAAGGACTGGCATGATTTTTTTTTTATTTTGTACTTGGTATTTATGTAAGGCAATTTTCCATTTCACAAATCCTAATGTGATCTTAGAGTCACCTATCGGTTTTATTGCATCTAGTTCCTTCTATATCGAAAAAACTAAAACATAAACTGTTGACCTGGAAGATTTCAATACCTCAGGCTAAAGCTACTTTACTTGGAAAAGGAAAAAGAATTGATACTTTCTTGGGAAGTCAGAAATATTGGATATTGGCACCTTTCAATAAGTAAGTAGTACGTTCATTACCTAAATATAAGTGGTATGTGTCTATGTACTGGTGGTGTGAGAGACAGAACTCACTTCTCTATAGAAATGGCATTTAAGATATCAACAGATCACAGATGAGCACACATAGTGTGCCATTCATTTAGGAGTACACTACTCCAGATAGTATAAAAGCTCTACCATCTCTGGTACACACATCATTTCTCTATGAGAACTAAATCCTGCAACCCCAATGGGATGCCCACATTGACTGCTTTCCAAGGTTCATGCAACTGGTCACTGAAACTCATCTGTTTGTTCCAAAATACATTAATAAGAAAAATGTGAAATCATAAGGCATCATTAGCATCAGGGAGAGAAAGAGGAAAAGCAGATTTTTACAAGATGCCCAGAACAATCAGAAAATCTTGGTTACATACCAGGCAAGGAAATGTAAAGAAAGTAAGCAGCATTTTGGATAAAGGAAGAAATATATTAAAGCATTTATCAGAGAATTCATCTGTGACTTGCTCTTCTTTCAGAGACTGATTTCTATCCTCTACCTTACTTGTTGAAAAAAAACTTACTTGAACAGAAAAGTTGTAAGAATTTTTAAGAAGTAGATATTTCAAGTTGCATTTAACGTAAGCTAAACAGCAAGAGTTTCTATTCCTAACAGTAGGGGGAAAAATGCTTAATTCTAATGTATACTCCAACAGACTTTCCATTAAGAAATATATGCATAAAGTTAAAGCAATAGAAATAATGTGGACCTAACTCTTGTCCCTGAGGCAGATATACTTCTTTAGTAATCACATATATTATTTTATTGTTTTGATGTTGTTGTTTTGAGTTTTTTTGTTTTGTTTTGGTTTTTTTGTTGGTCATGTCGCTTGAACTCTGGCCTGGGCACTGTTCCTCAGCTCTTCAGCTCAAGGCTAGTGCTCTACCACTTGAGCCACAGTGCCACTTCCGGCTTTTTCTATGTGGTGCCTAGGAATTGAACCCAAGGCCTCATGCATACAAGGCAAGCACTCTACCACTGAACCACCTTCCCAGCCCATTTTATTGTATTTTTATTTTTATTTTATGAGACAGAATCTCACTATGTAGATCAGGCTGGTCTAAACTCATGATCTTCAGACTTCTGTGTGCAAGAATTACAGACAGGCACCACCATGCTCAGCTATGCATAGCATTTTAGACCTGAGAGGAAATAAACGTAGCCCACAAATGATCCTAAAACTTTTCAGTAAGAAACAAAGGTACCTGGCAGCTGCCTGATATTCCTACAGAAGAGACTTTCCTCTTAACCAGAAAAGCTCTTTTTCATCTATATCTATATTTCAGGTTAAAATTTTTCTTTTAACATTTTTCATTCCTTTAAAGATGCATTTTAGGAGAATTTTTTTTATTTTTGGTCCTGTCGTGGGGTCTGAACTCTGGGCCTGGGTGCTGTCCCTCAGCTCTTCAGCTCAAGGCTAGTGCTCTACCACTTGAGCCACAGTGCCACTTCTGGCTTTTTTTTTTTTCTTATGTGGTACTGAGGAATCGAACCCAGGGCCTTAGGCATGCAAGGCAAGCGCTCTATCACTGAGCCACCTTCTCAGCCCGCATTTTAGGAGAAATTTTAATTGAAGTACATTTGACAAATCAAGATTGCATATATATAGGTAGGTGCTTCATTATATGTTCATGATTGTAACCCTAGCTACTCAGGAGGCAGAGAGGTGAAGCTCAAAGCCAGCCAAGGTAGACAAGTCCCCAAGACCTTTATCTATAATTAACCACTAAAAAATAAGTCAGAATTGGGGTTGAGGCTCAACTGGTAGAACAAAATGGTTCAGGGACAGAACCACCTAGGCCCTGAGTTCAAGCCTCAGAACCAGCACAAAAACAAAAGATTGAATATTAAGGCATACATGCTGATGATTTAATTAACATATACATTGTGAAAAAAAATCACAATTAAGGTACACATCCATTGGTGAGCTACCATTTTTCCCTCTTTCTTTTTGGCTGTCTTTCTGAAATCGAGTCAGGCTTCAACAGACATACTTAATAAGAAAATCCTGATAATTAACGATGTGTGTGTAGCATTTATGCTCTGCAATTCAACCATCTCTTCTCTTTCTTTACTAAAATAATGCAAATAATAATTTGAGACTTTCAGAATAAATTGTAATACAATCTACTGATTAAAAAATGGAATGTGTTACCTAATCCTTTCAAGTGTTTTTTGACAAAATATACAAAAATCCTGATAAATATGTAAGAGGGATAACAAAATCATAATATTGGCATAATAGATGCCTACACATCTTTTGTCACTTTATGTTTAATTACACCCACAAGCCACAATTAACTAAAAGGATCTCTATGCTTTTGTACTCACAAGCCAAAAAACAGACTGAAACTCCAGAATAATGTGTTATTAATTATCTTATTTCTCAGAAGGTCTGGGAAAGGTCATTAAAATGTTATCATTTTGACTAAAATTTTTAAACAGGAGGTTTATTTACATTTTATCTTTACGTTCTTTCAGGATTTTTCCAATAGAAATCTTGTATTTCATTTTAACTTTTGAGCATGGAAAATTATTTTAGTATAGAAAGATATTGGACACATCATAAAATAGATCCCCCTTGTCTCTGAGAATAAAAATAAATATTATCAAAGTTATTGATTACTATAACTTCATTGTCCAAAATCTTAAATAGTAATTCTTCTCATACCATCCCAAAAATGTTAGTTAAAAAAATGTGACTGAGTTTATCTTGGTGATATTTCTTAAAACAATTCCACTAATTAGAACAAAAAATACACATTGTCTTTTGTAAGAACTTTAACAAGCTATAGCATAAATAAATGTTAAGCTGTAATAGAAGGGAGGGTATTTTGGAAAAATCTCTGATTCAATTTAATAAGCAGTTTGGAAATATCATACTTTACATTAATACAAGTTTAAAATAGGGGGGAGGGGCAAAAATTACCAGGCTCCAAACTGAATGGAAATAAGAATCAAACACATGCAAAATATCACTCAAAATTATGAAAATTTTAATTTTTTATATAGAAGTACATAAACGAAACAATAAAATCCAGATAGAACTATTCCAAGGTTTGGAATAGTTCAGTGGCAAACATTTCCCTACCATATGCAACCCATATGGGTTTTATTCTCAGCACTGCAAAAAAAAAAAATAGCAGTAAATAACTATCAACAAATAACACTCATCTGAGAAATATCCTTAAACCTCTAGTTTAAGAATTATTAGTAGATGTCTTCATTGTCTTCTGTCTAAAACCCCACTGCAAGCAAACAAGGAAAATGCTGCTATCTAATTTATCCTATAACAAAATATATCTTCCCATTTGTAGCCACATCCTATGATTCTGGAATCTAAGCTTTCAACTTGCTTCCATAAACACTAAACTGCATTTTACCACAATGCTACAAACTGCTTACCAATAACTTGTATCTCCATTTGCTCAGTCATCCCAGACATTCTCTCCTGACCTCATATTTTGTATACAATTGTTTACCGGAAAAATTATATACATTTATTTACAATCAACAAGCTTGATATCCTACATCTCCCAGGAATTCAGGTGGAGAGGAAAATACATTTTATTAACTTTTCTGTTAATTTGATATCAATATCTAGATCTGTGTGTGTGTGTGTGTGTGTGTGTGTGTCTGTGTCTGTGTGTGTGTGTGTGTGTGTGTGTGTGTGTGTGTGTTTGGATGCTTTTTTTACCTCTTCAAGGAAAGTACTGGTTCTTTTAGAATAGCACCTGAAATATTTGCAAGTGATTTCTCCCAACAACAATTAAGTTAATCCTAATTGATCACTGAAAGGTTTTTGGAGAAAATTATTCCTCTACCAATTAGCCAGCAGAGTGAGAAAACTCATCTCTAGTGAAATTCCAGGAAGACTATTTTAGATGAAAATGGGAACAAATCAACAATTGCAAGAACTCTATAGTCACTGGTCTTGAGCTTTGGTTAAAAACAATTTCTTCTTTAACTCTTCCTTTGACATGAATATGTTGTTCTATGATTCGCTCAAACTTTAGGGGTTAGAAAGGATCAGGGTAATCTGGAACTTCTTAGAAATGCCATTCATTGGACCCTATCCCAACACTACCCAATCAGAATCTTTGGAGTGTGTATTTTAACAAGCTTTCCAAGTGATTCTGATGCACAATACAGTTTGAGAACCATGAGATTAGATCATCCTTCTCAAAGCACTAATTAGATGGCTAAAAATAAAGATGGATAAAGTGTCTTTTTTAGTGCAATTTCAAATTAGCAAGTATTATCAGAGAACAATTTTCAAAAATGAAAATAATTAAACTATGTAAGAGACTAAAAACCAAGACCATTAGTATTAAAAATATGAAAAGACTTCGCAGGCATTGCCTACCTGAGGTGACAGGCATACATGCCCTGCCATTCTCTACTGAGCCACTCAGCTCTAGGCTCCATTTTCCTGAGCATTGGAAAGTTGTACCTCAGTCTATGTACTCAGAACTGACAACAGCCAACAAAGAAGAAAAATCGATAGAATCATGCACAATTCTCTTCACTACAGGAACAGATAAAATTAATGGCCTTTTGATAGAATTTGATTATGAATAAATGATTCTTTACTCAGAAGCTAGTCTTAAGTAACTATGATCATGTCTTACATGCTAATACACATTTCACCCCTTGTTATACAGTACTCCTAGTTGCTTACTGAATTATCAATTTAACAACAAACAAATCACAATGAAAATCTAAGTACAGGACTGAAAAGCAGTGGTTTTTTTTTTTTTAATCAATTGCAGGCTCATTATACTTTGTTGTATTTTCCTTGACTTATTAGTGTCTCACAACATAGATTACCAGGGCAAATGCTGATATCTGACTGTCAAATAAAAAATGTATATAGGGAGGCATAGTTCAAGTGGTAGAGTGTCAACCTTGAATGGAAAAAGCTAAACAAGTGTGTGAGGCCCTGAATTCAAGACCCAGGACCAGAACAACAACAACAACAAAAAGGAATTTATATCCAAATATACCGATGGCTCCACTTTATAGGAATGGACCTAATAACTCCTTAGTGATGGCAAAGATTAAAGAAATATTAGGTTATCTCTTTGAGTCTCAAGATTCTACATCATCTACCATATTTCCAGCATCCTGAGTGTTAGCATTAAAGGTATGTACCAAAACACCTGGCTCCACGTGCTACTTTTAATCTATTCCCATCCAATGTTCTGGAAGAAAGTATATTCCAGTCTCAGATGCAACTTTTCCTCCCTTCAATGATCACTTAAGAAACTCATATTGCACTGTGCTTCCCTTTGTTTACACCAAATTTCTGACTCTGAGTAATGTTTTCCTTGGGAAAACTAGGCAGTTGATCATCATTTTGCATCAGGATCTATGCTGTGGGTCTATAGCAGCCAGAAATCCTTTCTTGTGCTTCAAATAACTCTCAAAGCTTCACACTAACAGGGAAACATTGTTTTCTCTATTTAACAATATCTACTTAGACATACAAATTATCCTTCATAGGATCATTTCTATGAATTACCTAGTTAAACTGAAGGCACAAGATCAGAGACTCTTAATAAAATCCCTGTTACAATGTGACATCTTACTTTTGGCTTTAGGGCTACTGAAAAGAAGGAAAATTGTAGAAGTCCAATTAAGTAGTAGTCTCAGTCTAATCTACTGCTTGCTATGAATCAAATGTATAATTTTATATTCTATGAAATATCTGCCCTTTTAATACTTAAGAACTTGGAAATATATGTGATTGTGAACACCAAACATTGATTAATTTGTTGGAATTTTTAGAAATAGTACATTTAAAAACTGGTAAGATTAATTTACACATGTTAGTACAAGTACAGCAGAAAATTCCACTCAAAGCCTTCACATTATTCAGTGCCCTAAAGGAGAACTCGGGATTCACCATACCACATCAAGATCTATAAACAAGTCAAATGAAGAGAATTCTAGAATGCTTGTCTCTAAAAATAACAGTATTTACCAGGTACTAGTGGCTCACATTGATAACCCTAGCTGCTCAGAAGGCTGAGACCTGAGGATCATGGTTCAAAGCCAACACGTGTAATAAAGTCCATGAGACTCTTACATCTAATTAAACACCAGAAAACTGGAAGTAGAGATGTGGCTCAAAGTGGTAAAATGCTAGCCTTGAGCAAAAGAGCTCAGGGACAGCACTCATGTCCTGAGTTCAAACCCCATGAACAACAACAGAAAAGCATTATTATAAAAGTTGCAAGTAAGTTCTGAGCTCATTATTCAATCTTCTTGGGTACTATCTACCAAATTTAATACCCAAATTAGACCTTCCTTCTTTCCTTCCTTCCTTCCTTCCTTCCTTCCTTCCTTCCTTCCTTCCTTCCTTCCTTCCTTCCTTCCTTCCTTCCTTTCTTTCTTTCTTTCTTTCTTTCTTTCTTTCTTTCTTTCTTTCTTTCTTTCTTTCTTTCTTTCTTTTTGGGTCTGGTTGTGGGGCCTGAACTCTGGGCCTGGGTGCTGTCCCTCAGCTCTTCAGCTCAAGGCTAGTGCTCTACCACTTGAGCCACAGTGCCACTTCCGGCTTTTTTCTTTTTGCTTATGTGGTGCTGAGGAATTGAACTCAGGGCCTCATGCATGCAAGGCAAGCACTCTACCACTGAGCCACCTTCCTAGCCCTTTATTTTTTTTGACAAATTACAAATACTTATAGAAGTGGCACATAATTAAGGCATACACATGTACTTTTTGCCATATCTTTAAAGGATGTGAAATTATGAGAATCAAATATTTCCTTCATTGGGACTCTAATTTCAAGAGCAGAGAAAAAGGGCTCTAAGACTATTCAAGGTTCTTATCATGCTGCTTGAACAGCTTAATGCCTTCTTCCAATGGCATGCAAGGGACACTACACATTATATTCCTAAATTGCCATGTTGAATCAAGACCTCTTTTAGAAATACTCAAATATCAAAAAATAGAATAAAACAGAGACACTATGCATCAAAATCCTCCACACCAATGCTTCCTTCCTCCATATCTTTGAACGTGCCGTTCTTGTTGTCCACAATTCTCTTTCATTCATTTTCTTTGATCAACTCTTTTTTTTCCTTTAATAAATAGATAATGTCCTTTTTTTGCTCTTTGCCTCAAAATTAGTACCACAGTCTTCCTTTCTTTTCTTTTATTGTGAAAATATTGTACAGAGGGGTTACAATTACATGGGCAAGGTAATGAGTACATTTCTTATCAAGCATTGTTGCCTCCTCCTTTGTTACCCTTTCCCATCCCTTCCCTCTCCTCCCGACCCCTCCTCCCCCTCCCCTGGCCAAAGTTGCAAAGTTCGTTTTTCCACATAAAGTCTTATACAGCTCATTGCTGCAATGGGTCCACCTGCATCCCTATTTAAACGATTTGTTTTTTCCCTTCCCCTCCACAAATTACACCAACATCAAATACAATGACAGCAGGGGTTATACCGTGGGGGAGGGACATACAAAGCAACAAAGAAATCATCTTATAAATATGTTAGAAACAATCGCAAGAAAGAAGAACAATTTGAATACTTATCTTGGGGTTCATTTCACCTAACATCAACTTATCTGACCTTTTCTGCTTGTCTCAGACATATACTAGTTATTGCAAATAAGGGAAACCATGGGACCTATGTTTCTTTGGACCTGGCTTACTTCACTTAATATAATTTTTTCCAAGTCTTTCCATTTCCTAACAAATGGGGCAATGTCATTCTTTCTGATGGAGGCATAGAATTCCATTGTGTATATATACCACATTTTCTTGATCCATTCATCTACTGAGGGGCATCTGGGTTGGTTCCATATCTTAGCTATGGTAAATAATGCTGCAATAAACATAGTTGTGCTGGTAGCTTTAGTATGGTCTTGCTTGTGATTGTTTGGGTAAATGCCCAAAAGTGTGATTGCTGGGTCATAGGGGAGCTCTATGTGGAGTCTTTTGAGGAACCTCCACACTACTTTCCAAAGTGGTTGAACAAGTTTATATTCCCACCAACAATGCAGTAAGGTTCCCTTCTGTCCACATCCCTTCCAGCATCTGTTGTTATTAGAGTTCTTGATTATAGCCATTATAACTGTGGTGAGGTGGAATCTCAATGTTGTTTTGATTTGCATTTCTTTTATGGCTAGAGAGGTTGACCATTTCTTCATGTGTTTATTGGCATCCTTCTTTCATCTTCAGAGAAGTTTTTCTTTAAGTCTTTGGCCCACTTATTTATTGGGCAGTTGTTTCTTTGAGGATTTGTTGTTGGGGGATTTAATTTTTGGAGTTCCAAATATACTTTAGATATGAGACCCCTGTCCGTTGTATGGCTAGTGAAGATCTCCCAATCTGTGGGCTTTCTATTTATCTTGCTAGCTAAGATACCCTCTTCAGTAAATGGTGCTGGCAAAATTGGTTAATCACTTGTAGAAAACTAAAGCTAGATTTTTATATATCACCCTGAACCAGAATCAACTCCAAATGGATCAAAGAGCTTGGAGTTAAAGCAGACATTCTGAAAACAGTACAGGATGGAATAGGAGAAACCCTAGCTCTCCTTGGCACAGGCCAAAATTTTCTTAATAGAGATCCCGAAACACCACAAATCAAAGAAAGATTGGACAAATGGGATTGAGTGAAATTGCAGAGCTTCTGCATGGCAAACGACAGTCTTCCTTTTTGTACAAATTTATATTTTCTTTCTCTTTATTTCCATCCCTTCCATATGTCATCATCATCATCATCATCATCATCATCATCATCATCATCACCATTATTATCATCTTCACAACTGGGAGGTAGGTAATATAAACCAAAGTCTTACTCAGGTGGACTTTGAGCTCACAAATCCTCCTACCAGAGTTCTCCAAGTACTGGCATCAAAGGAGTAAATATCGCCACCCTCACCACATACCTTTATTTGGGGCATGGCAGCATGTTTCTGGAGTTTTAAAAATATAGCATAAAAGTATCTTGCACATGGTGAGTTCACAGAAGGAAGACAGCAATCCTTGAGGACCTACCATTTTCTCAGAGCTAAAAGCAGTAAATTCTTTCTATCCTTCTGCCTGAAGGGAATTTCCTTGGCAAAGCCTTCCTTGGCCTGAGTAATCATGAATGAGAAGATCTAATTTTGTTCTGCAATCATGACAGAAATCACTGGGTATTTGAAGAGTTTAGTTACATGCCTATATCCTTCACCAGATATCAACAACACAAGAACAGAGAAACCTCAGCCATGAGGGTAACTGTCTCACACTACCTAGAGAACAGTAGGCACTCAATGAAATAAGCACTCAGTATCAGTTGAATGAAGATTCATGAACCTACTTGCATACAAATGATGTGTCTGATAGCAAATACTTTGTTTTCCATACCTTTTTAAACAAATAAATATCAGACACACTCTTTCACCTTCAATCATCATTCTACCTCTTTTCTTTGAAGAACTGGACTTCCATACCCAATATCACCTCCACCTTGATTAGTAATAGTATGATCATATTCCAGGATAGATTTATAACTATATAACACATGAAGATTAAAAAATTTATAATGCTTCATTTTATTATTGTTTTATTAGGATTAAATTCAAATAATGGAAAATTCAGTATTCCAGAGAATTTATGTTCTAAGATTTCCATTTCAAAACTGAAACTACACTTACTGGAAATGATTTTTGGAAATTCTAAACAAGTGTGGCTATGCTCTTAAGATTCCCTCTAAGCTTGGCATTGGTGGCTCATACCTGTAATCCTAGCTACTCAGGAGGCTGAGATCTAAGGATCCCAGTTCAAAGCCAGCCCAGGCAGGAAACTCTGTGAGACTCTTATCTCCAATAAACCACTCAGAAAACCATAAGTGGCGCTGTGGCTCAAGTGCCTTGAGCTGAAGAGCTGAAGGACAGCGCCCAGGCCAAGAGTTCAAGCCCTAAAACTGACAACAACAACAAAAAGAAAGAGTCCCGCTAGCTCTGGAAATAGCTACACTGGCTCCCTCTGAAGTTCCTACACAGGTCATGGTGACAGGATTTGTGGGCAACATCAAAGCTTTGATTAAAAACAGGCACCACCTTATATTCTTATTGACTTGACAACTTTAAAGATATACTTTACACCTACATATTTTGAAAGAAAGGACTTGTCTTCATATCTTTTCTAGATCAAAGAAATACATTCTAAAAAAAGTGGCTTTCAGATACTATTTTAGGTTTATTCCTGAGAGCCACTGCAAGTCTTTTACAAAAAAGACAGCCACATAGTGTTCCACATGATGTGGCTTGTGAGATGAAGTCAGTCTAGATTTAGATAGAATTTTATATGGTCTCTATCTGCCATTTAGAGCCCATTTGCAGCTCTGCAACTTTATTCAACCTTTCTGAGTCACAGCTCTCTCACCTTGTGAATGAAGATATTGCTATCTGTCTTGCAGCACAGCATTGATATTCAGAACTAGCACAATGAATACTAACAGACAAATAATTACACTTGGACATGATTAATTAAACAGCACTCTAAACATTCACATAGTAAAAACAGAGTAGGTTATTCTTAGGAGAGGATCACAAGGGCTCAATATCTATGTGCATATGCTCATACAATGCTTATTGAAATGAACTCCAAGAAATGGAAACAAGTGTTCTATTGTACTGTTTGAAGTTCTTTCATTTCCCCTTTTTTCTTTCAATTATTCCCTTTTGTCATTGTTTTTTAATTTTTGTACCCTTTGTATTGCATATAAGTTTATCTGATTTGGGGATGGGAAAGGGAAGCACAGAACAGTGGGATAAAGGGTTAACGAATTCATCAGTGATACTCACTAAACACTATGTTAGAAATGAACTATACAATTTGTGGATAAGGGAACTGGAAGGGGAAAACCTGGAGAGAATGAGGGATGGGATGACACTGTTCAAAAGGAAATGTACTCATTACCTGACTTAATGTAACTGTGATTCCTCTGTATATCATATTTATAATAATATTTTTGTTGTTGTTGGTCGTGGGGCCTGAACTCTGGGCCTGGGCTCTGTCCCTCAGCTCTTCAGCTCAAGGCTAGTGCTCTACCATTTGAGCCACAGCACTACTTGTGCCTTTTTCTGCTTATGTGGTGTTGAGGAATCGAAACCAGGGCCTCATGCATGCAAGGCAAGCACTCTACCACTGAGCCACCTTCCCAGCCCCTATAATAATTTTTTTAAGTTGTTAGACTTAAGTACACAATAATGCTCAAGACACTGTAATTGTTATATTTTTAACTGAGTATAAATACACAAATCAAGAGCTGAATGAATGAGGAATACCTATGATTTCTACATTTAAGATGAGATAATGAGATCTAACATAAAAGCTATTTACCAAGATCAGCTATAGGATCATAAACTAGAACATAAAGGTCATTGGTTACTTTTCTCAGTTTCTTAGGAAGAAGAGATAAATTAGAAAAAGATTAGAAGGGAAATTTTAACTTCATTGTTTCTTCCTAGCTACTAAACAAATGCTCTGATCATAATTACAAAATAATGGACTAGAAAGTGGAGCTATATGACAGGCTGTTTGTTACATTCTGTTTGTAATGCCACGTCTGACCTGTTAATAGAAGGAACACTTACAAGGAGATTGACTCTTACTCTGAGTATACAGAATTGCAACACTGTCATTTAATTGCAACCTAGAAATATCTTCAATACAATGTATTCCTCCTAGCTTATGTCTTATTTCCAGATGACAGGAGAGCCTATTTAAAAATCAATATGCTAACATTAGTTATTACACCTGAGGATATAACAGCCTGTTTTGTAATGAAGTAGGGATGGACTATTTTTTTATGTTGGCTATATCTGAAGGGGATTCTCAACAGTTCTAACTATAAGCAGAAGGAAACCTTTAAAAGACAAATGTAGTTATTTTAAATTCCAAACCTTAGGTGGACTAGAATGCACTACATTTTCTTTATTTAAATGATGAGAAATTAGATACTGAAGTGACAGAACCTAACCCTAGTGAAAATTTGTCAACAATTTAATGTATCGAGCATGAAACGACTGACAATCCACAAACATAGGTTATCCCCTGTATAAACCAAAGAGAAAATATTGGAAAGAAAATCATTTAAAAACCTCAGGGATATGATTTGACTTAAACTATGTGCTTCACGTAAAACAGGATCAAACATATGTACAGCATTAGATAAAAAAAATAAAAAATAAAATATGGGGATGAGAAATGAGAACCAAAATTAAACTTCACAGGCTACAATGGAGATAATTTCTTATTTCATGGCATTCTATCAATTGCTATATTTTTAATATCTTGTACTGAAGGTAAACTTAGTGTTCTCTCTTCTCTACATTAAACTGAATCCTAAATTATCATATCATTATATCAATTATGTCAAGAGAGTGTGAATCATTTATATATATATATATATATATATATACATATGTGTGTATATAATCTATTGAAAGAACAATATTAAAGTGATACAATTTTGAATCTGGGTCATGAATATAACATATAGACAATCATGGTATCAGATTTTCTAAACATTTACTGCCTTTAAAGCTTAATAGAATTCTTAATGTAGCATCAGTTTTAGAAAATTTCAGATCTAAGGAGAGAATAATTTAATTTGTAAAAATGTTTAATGACTATATATTTCCAGTGGTACAATTGCCAAAAAGTTGCTAAATATAACTAGAAGCAATTAAAAAATTTTCAGAATGAAGATTCTTCACATGGAATGAGTTGAATATAAAACCAAAATAGTGTGGTCACATTTTCTTAGGATTTCCTTGGGATTACAACATTGATGTTGACTCACATATTTCATAAGCACTATTAAAACACATACTCTGTCATATAGTTTATTGGCTGAAAGTCTCAATTGCCTTTCTGTTTTCTTTTCCTCTATTCTGTTTTTCTATTTTGAATCTTGTCCTCATTTTTCATTAGCTCTTTCAAAGTCGTTGTATCCTGACTGTATAGCTATGCGTTTGAAAAAATAATCAAATGTATAAATTATAATGTATAAAATTCATAAAAGTATACAAATATATAAAATATCATGTCTTAGTTATTTATTTTCAGACAGAAATCAAAAGCTGGCTTTATTTTCACACATAAACTAAGTCCATCTCCCTTCACCTTTCCTCCTCTGTTTTCTCTTCCTTTCCTCCCTCTTCTCTTTTTTCTTCTCTCTTTTGTTCCTCTCTCTTTCTCTCCCTCTTTCCCCCTGTTTCATCTCTCTTTATTGAGGATTTCACTATGTAGCCCAAACTGATCTGGAATTCAGAGTCCTCCTGCCTCAGCCTCAAGAATGCCAGGATTTCAGATACACATCAGTATTTTTTTTTCAATTTTTTTATTGTGATTAAGTGGTTACATAATTTCCCATATTTCACAGTATTGTGGGATAGTGATACTCAATTAAAGTCACAAACACATTCTAACTTTCCTGGAGCAAATTGTCTATCATGGTCTATAACATTTACGAGTTCTTTGAGCTTTGCAATACAGTTATTTCTTCCACATTGGGTGATATTCTTTTGTTTTGCGTAGCATCAGCTGTTCCCTCTTTCCCACTTGTTCCCTCCCTCCCATTGAATTGCTTAGTTCATTTTGGTCAATGTCCAGTGCAGCTGATGGGTCCCACTGTTATATGTTTTCCCCTGATTCCCTCTAGTTCTGTGTCGTCTTCCTGGGTCCCCTCCGGTGTACACATATATACCATACATGTGAACAGCAACATGGGGTTATTTGGTAGTGATTCGACCAGATTAGTGGAAGTCCTTTGTTTCTTAAATCCTGCTAATTTTGTCGTATCATCTAACATTTTGTATTTAACATCCACTTATCAGGGAGACCATGTACCGTTTGTCTCTTTGCTCTTGGCTTACCTCGCTCAACATGATTTCTTCTAGCTCCATCCATTTCCCTGCAAATGCCGTTATTTTGTCATTTCTAATGGCTGCATAATATTCCATTGTATATAGATATCACAATTTTTGGATCCATTCATCTGTGGTGGGACATCTGGGTTGCTTCCATATCCTGGCTATTGTGAACAGTAATAAACATGGAGGTGCATGTGTCCTTGTATACTGGTTCCTGTTGTTCAGGATAGATGCCTAGAAGTGGTATGACTGGGTCATAAGGGAGGGCAATATTTAGCTTTCTGAGGACCCTCCAGACTGCTTTCCAAAGTGGTTGTATAAGTGTACATTTCCACCAGCAGTGTAATAGGGTTCCTCTTTCTCCGCATCCCCTCCAGCATTTGTCGCTGGCTGACTTGAGGATGTGGGACATTCTGACTAGGGTAAGGTGGTATCTCAGGGTTGTCTTTATTTTCACTTCTTTCACAACCAGGGACATTAGTATTTTTTTTTTAAATCTTGCTTATACAACAACACATTCATTAGTGGGGTTTTTTGTTTGTTCGTCTTTTTGTGCTAGGCCTCAGGCTTGAACTCAGGGCCTGAGCACTGTCCCTGAGCTTCTGTGCTCAAGGCTAGCCTTCTACCACTTCTGGCTCTTTGGTGGTTAACTGGAAATATTAGTCTCACAGGTTTTCCTGCCTGGGCTGGCTGTGGACTATGATCCTCAGATCTCAAGCTTCCCGAGTAGCTAGGATTACAAGGATTAATGTGCACCCAGCTGCACATTAAGTTTTATTCTGTTTTGGATTTTAAGAGTTTCCTTTTATAGCCATATGCCATTTGATGACATTTGGTCAACAGTGGACCTCATATTCAATAGTAGTCCCATAAGACTCTAATGGAGAAAAAGGTCGTATTGCCATAGTGACATCATTCAGGTTTCTGGTGACGCTAATATAGACAACCTGCTGTGCTTCCTGTTGTATAAAAGGATGGCATATATAATTTGTTACAGTATATGATACTGTAATGAATTTTCTTATAAATCTAGTGTAGCCAAGGTGTACAGCATTCGTACAGTCCACAGCAGTACAGAGTAATACTTTAGTTGTACACATCCCTTCACAAGTTCAGGCTATTTCTCTAGGTAGGTATGCCATGTTTTATCTTTTATACTGTAGTTGTACTATACACATTGTCTATTTACATGCACAAATACTACTGCTTTGTCATTTCCTATTGTATGCAACATAGTATCTTGCCATACAATTTCATAACCAAGGAGCAAGAGGAGAAATAGGCTTGAAGGTAGGTCCTAGCATATAGTATCTATAACATCTAGTTTATGTACAATATAATGTTCACACTACTCAACAATGCATTTCTTGAACTTTATAAGTTGGAGGAGATTTGGGGAATAGAAAGTGGGAGAAAATGAGGGAGGGGTAACAATGTTCTACAAGAAATGTACTCTCCACCTTATGTAGATAATTGTAACTCCTCTGTACATCACCTTGACAATAAAATTAAATTTAAAAAATGCATTTTGCAGACCATATCTTAAGAAGCATACTTTCTGATTTGGTAATTAAAGTGATCCACAGATAATTACAATAGATACTTAAAAATCATTGATTGCTTAAACATGGCTGATTTTGGGCAACAACTATTGCTTGCTTTGACAAATATTACTTGCTTTGACAAATGTTAGTTTTGTTTTTTTTTAGCTTCCAAAGCAGGGTGAACATGACAAGAATCAGTTGCATATAACTAGACAGAAAGCTTATGAGCTGAAGAGTTGGGTATTTGGAGTATTAATGTTTTCTCCATAATGCTTTGGCCATGTGGGACAGGAAGAAGCTTTGCCTTATCATTCCTCAAACAGTGATCTTGGAAAACCACTCTGCTATTTGAGAAAGATAAATAAAATAAATGACTAAGGGAATTCCTCACTTGCCTTTCCTTCATAAGTCTTGTTTTTCAGTGTTATTTTTCCCCCATCATGTTCTTTTTTAAGATTTGATTAGGACAGTGACATTCTGAACACTTACTTTAGACAGTGGAGGAGATCAAGGCAATAAAACATACAAGAGCCACAAATGGGAGAATTGGTTACCTAGGAATCCCTGAAATGTGGCAGCCTGGAAAAATCTTTAACAATGCTGTAGAGCTTCATTTGGGCAGTTTTTTCTGTTCATAGTGCTTCCTTCCCCAATGAATGGGATCCATTCAGAAAAAAAAAAAGTGCACAGAAAAGTCAGAAGTAACAAGGTTCTCACAGAGAGAGGGATAATGTCTTAAGAGTACATAATTGTGAGAGTCACTGGGTAAATGAATGTAAGGGAAAGCCAGATCCTTTCAGAAGTACAAGTAGTGATGGCTTGGCAATTAAAGAAGGCAAGAGGAAATTACAGATCTCAACATTAATTATTTTGCTGCCAATAATGACAAGGATTTGCTCATGATGTACTAACAGACTGAAGTCATATGCAATAGTGTGGCTCACACAGGAGACAAACTCTAACACTCAACGTAGAAATCTAGACTCCACGTGGTGAGGTAGACACTAGATCTATAGAGAGGTAGGAAGTTAAGGCTCATGGCATAACTAATCATTTGTCACAGATGACTTTGTTTTCTCTAACTATGCAGGAAAACAAGCCTTTCATGCTTTATTAATTCACATTAAATCATTTCATCATTTTCCCTTCAGGTATTTGAATTAAAAAGGCATTTTGTACCTATTGAAAGAGATGCTCTGTTGATGTCTTTTAAATAGTAGAGACAATAACCCCAGTACTTAAATTGAAGCAAGTATCACCTTTAGAAAGTGGTCCTATTCTTTCTGATGGAGGCATAGAATTCCATTGTGTATATATACCACATTTTCTTGATCCATTCATCTACTGAGGGGCATCTGGGTTGGTTCCATATATTAGCTATAGTAAATAATGCTGCAATAAACATAGTCGTGCTGGTAGCTTTAGTGTGATCTTGTTTGTGAACATTTGGGTAAATGCCCAAAAGTGGAATTGCTAGGGGAGCTCTATGTGGAGTCTTTTGAGGAACCTCCATACTGCTTTCCAAAGTGGTTGAACAAGTTTACACTCCCACTAACAATGCAGTAGGGTTCCCTTCTGTCAACATCCCCTCCAGCATCTGTTGTTATTAGAATTCTTGCCCCATTTGTTAGGAAATGGAAAGGTGTGGAAAAAATTATATTAAGTGAAGTAAGCCAGGCCCAAAGAAACATAGGTCCCATGGTTTCCCTTATTTGCAATATCTAGTATATGTCTGAGTCAAGCAGAAAAGGTCAGATAAGTTGATGTTAGGGAAATGAACCCTAAGATATGTATTCAAATGTCTTTTTATTTCATGCGATTGTTTCTAACACATTTATATGATTATTTCTTTGTTGCTTTGTATGTCCGTCTCCCACAGTATAACCCCTGCTTTCACTGTCAGTATAATTTGTGGAGGGGAAGGGGAAAAACAAATCGTTTAAATAGGGATGCAGGTGGACCCATTGCAACAATGAGATGTACAAGTTGTTATGTCGAAAATGAACTTTACAACTTTCGTGGGGGGGGGAGGATTGGGTTGGGGATGCGGGGGAGGATGGGATGGGAAGGGGAAACAAAGGAGGAGGCTACAATGCTTGATTAGAAATGTACTCATTATCTTGCCCATGTAATTGTAACCCCTCTGTACAGTATTTTCACAATAAAAAAAAAAAAAGAAAATGGTCCTATTTGGCCCTGGGTACTGTTGCTCATACCTGTAATCCTAGCTATTTATAGGAGGCTAAGATCTGATGATGGTGGTTCAAAGCCAGCTTGGATAGGAAAGTCTGTCTACCTCTTATCTCCAATTAATCACCAGAAAACCAGAAGTGCCTCTGTGGTTCAAAGTGGTAGAAAGCTAGCCTTGTACAAAAAGAGTTCAGGAACAGCACCAAGGTCCTGAGTTCAAGTTCCAAAACTGACAAAGAAAATGAAAAACAAAATGGTGCCATCCATAGTATCTAGTAGTTTAGAGCTGAGCTGCAGCTAAAGATACCAATTTAAGTAGTAGAAAAGTAATTTCTAAGTAAGTGAAGTACAGTATTCATAGTTTTTGAATACAAAAACAACAGGCTCATGACAATACATACATGTTGCTAAAACATGACAGTTGTAGCCTGGTGAAAATTTATATTCCGTGAAACATGTATCCTGCCTGACTGATAGTTGTTACAAATTCTACATCATCTATATTATTTTGTAACCCTATCACTGAACTCATCCTCATCATAACTTTTATACAGTAGTACTATTACTCATACTCATAATTGTTAATGAGGGGAAGTAATTTAGATCTCCCCCTTTTCCCATTTGAGCCTCTGATGAGATTGTAGCCTCCAACACCTGATAACCCATGCATGGAACTGCAAGCAACCAAACCTCAACAATAAATACGTGCTGCGTGAAGCTGTTAAAAAAAAAAATCTCCCCACTCCAAACCTACCATAACTCATAGCTCCCAAACCAGCAGTTTCACTTGGGCAGAGGTAGGGGGCAATAGATGGTCCATTGATCAGAGCAATATAGGGTACAGTAAGGAGGTGAGAAGGAGGTGAGGTAGAAGCCAAGACAACACTAAGAGCATTGAGGGCATGCAGAGGGAGGCTGCATCTCAGTGGCACTAGAGAAAGGAATTCTTGCTTGAGCTCTCAGCTAGCAAGCTCAGAACATGCTTATGCAACTAGAGGCCTACTGGATACAGATTAATGTCCTATTTCCTAACCATGTCTGTTGACCATGTAGCAACTGAAATGATAGATTCTATTTATTTATTTGTTTGTTTGTTTTACTGAAACTTGTGATTGATTATTTTCTTCATGTTTTCTCATTCCTTGGGGGAAGGGGAGAACTACATATGAACTAAAATCTCATCATATTCTTCTTACCCCCTATTGGCCAATCACATTTGATTTTTGTTTTAGGAAGATGTAGTATAGCAGGACACCTTGAGATTCCTCTTGTCTCCTCCCCTTAAATCACAGCTGTAAAAATCAGCAGGTAGTTCACTCAACTCCCACACTTATCTCTGAAAGGTTTCTTGAGCCCTACTTCTGAAGCTGGCCATTCTTTCCTACCTCTCCACAGGCCCTCTCCCTAAAGTGGTAAATCCCACAGCCCACAGGAAAGGGTAAATCAGAAGTTACACCTCAGTGTAAAATCATCATCTGGCTTTTGAATTGTCAATTATATTGTCTTGATTAAATCTGAATTTTTACTTCTTATGAAAGCAAGGCAGGATAGTGCTGTGCTGGGAAGGAAGCAAAGTCCTGAGCTCAATTGCAGCTTCTTAACCTGGGACAAGCTAGCATCAATTTTATCCACATATTGGCAATGATCATAAATCCCTAACATGTATGTTGCTGGGGAGACAAAATGTCTTATATAAGCACTGGTTTTTGATCGATAAACACAGATGCTCCTCATCTTATGATGTGGTTATATTCTCATAAACTCAGCATATTCTGAAAGTATAACAAGCAAAATTATATTTAATATACCCAACCTGGTAATAGCAAAGTTTAATCAGTGAATATTGGTTGTTCACTCTGGTAATTACCAGTGAGTGGGAGCTGTTTGGCATCTGGCATCAGAAAAGAGTTTCACAAGGTACTGCTAGCCCAAGACAGGATCAAAATGCAAACTTCAAATCATAGTTTTCAGTAACACATACCACTTTGATATCCTTGTAAAGAAATAAACAAATAAATAAGCCCAACTGTCATAAACTGAGGGTTCTGTGTACTAGCTAAGTAACATGTTTTAATCAATTTTCCTTTATTTCAGGCAAAACTCTAAAGAGTTAGCTGGCAATTGTTAAGGAGGAAAAAAATAGCAAGGATAAAAGGGTGCTCTTAGAAACAGGCAATCTTCCAGGAGAAAACTCAGAGATTAATTCATAAAATAAAGGAAGAAAAAGAAAAACTAAAAATAGTAGATTTGAGACCTCTGTAAGCCTTGCAATCTAGGATAATTGAGTGTTGGCACACACAAGCCTAATTTCACACCTTAAGATTATATAACATAAACCATTAAGTTATTATATAATATTAAAGTGGAGGTAACAAAGATATTTAAAAGTAGTGTCTAAACCAATTTCCTCCATTAAAAAGACATAGATTAAAAAAATTGATACAAACAAAACCAATGCTTAATTTCATTCTCAACAAGCAATTTTCAAAATTTACATGGAATAGCAAAGCTCTAATAAAAGACATATGAGCTCAAAATAACATGTACCCTATCAGACTTCAGGAGTTTTTTAATAAATTATAATAAAGAGATTGTATTATTGTATTAAATATAAACAAGTAAGACAACATAATAGACCAACAAAAACTAGGCCCATACATATAGGGAATCTTTACATTTTTCAGTATTAGATAAATGAAGATCATAAATAACTGATCTAAGATAACTGGTTCTCTATGTTAAACTATGAGATCCTTATACTAAACCACACACACACACAAACACACACACCCAATTATCAATTTCATTTGGGTTAAACATCTATATTCAAGATCAAGTTTCAAAAACATTAAAGAAAAAAGATAAAATATATTTCAAGCTATAAGTTAAGGATAGATTTAAATGAGACAGAACAAAAGCTTGATACATATGATGCAAGAACATAATTCCAGTGCAGACACTTTTTAAAAAGGGGGAAAAATTAATGACAGACTATTTCAAAGGATATTTCATTGCTTTGTTTCCAAGTTTTTATAACCAGTGGGTAAAGATGAAACAAGCCATAATTTTGCCATTAGTTACACTATTTGAGTTAGCATTTATTACTTACTTTAGTCTTCCATTATCTTTGTTCTGTTGGAATTTTTTCCTTTTCTAGAATTTTTCTTTTTTTAAAATATATAACATTTCAAATGATACTTCCTTTCCAGAATAAATTTGGTTGCTAGCCAAGATTCATGTTTACATAATTTGTAACTACATACATACAATAAATGAAAGATGTTTGATAATAACATCTTGTTAAAAAATTAATAACAGATTAGGAGAAACTATTTACAACCAACAACTAGTGTTCAGAATGTATATTAATAATGTTTGCAAGTAATTTAGAAAATATACTACCCAGCAATAATTACAAAAATCTAAAAAGGAAGTGTACTAAAAAAGACATTTTAATGCCCAAACCACCAATGTTATATGTTCAAGTGGGCTGGGTGCCAGTGGCCTCACGCCTATAATCCTAGCTACTCAGGAGGCTGATATCTGAGTATCTGGTTGGAAGCTGGCCTGGGTAGGAAAGTCCATGAGACTCTTACCTCTAATTAACCAAAAAACAGAAAGTGCCATTGTGACTGAAAATGGTAGAGCATAAGGCCTTCAGCGAAAAAGCTCAGGGAGAGTTCCAAGGCCTTGAGTTCTAGTCCCACAACCAAAAAAAAAGAAAGAGAGAGAGAGAGAGAGAGAGAGAGAGAGAGAGAGAGAGAGAGAGAGAGAGAGAGAGAGAGGAAGGAAGGAAAGAAGGAAGGAAGGAAGGAAGGAAGGAAGGAAGGAAGGAAGGAAGGAAGGAAGGAAGGAAGAAAGGAAGGAAGGAAGGAAGGAAGGAAGGAAGGAAGTTCAAGCATTCTAGTTATCAGGAAACTGTATGTGTGTGTTTGTGTTTGTGTGTGTATGTGTGTGTGTGTGTGTGTGTTACAATGAGATGCCACTTTATATTCACCAACTACTAGTCTTGGTAAGAATGTTGCATAATAAGGACTTTCAAATCAATAGCAAAACTTTATTTTGTTCCAAACATTTCATTTACCAAATGCAACATTTTCTCCAGAATTTTCATTTGAAATGGTAACATTTTAGTTTCTGAAACAGCTACATATTCTGGGTAAAACCTTAAATTGAGTCTTGGCTAAGTTTACCTTCTTCTTTCTTTTGTGCTGAATTTTAACTAACTACTCTTCAAATTTTTTCTCCTTGCAATTCTGCTATCAACAGTGAGAAATTACTATGGCATTTGAAATAAAAGTTTATTTTAAAATTAAGTAATGTAACATATAAAGAGAGCTAACCAGCAGCCCATCATCTTGATAGTGCAATCTGGAATTAGCAAATGCAAAAATTGTATTTTTAAAGTGTATTTTCTTTTGTAAAGATGATTACTGCTTTAAGAAATGCTTCCAGTCTGTTTATATCCCTCAGGCAATTAAAGTATTGACTGATCTTTGTTTTCTGGTGTCAGGTCCAAGACTTACAAAATTCAGACACAGTTACAAGCAAACCTAAAATGGAAAGTACTGGAAATTTTGTAAAAATATCCTTAAAAAAATGTAACACTGGCAAAAAGGGCAGAGAGTATTTGTAGCCTGAGAAGGGTTATTATTAGATCAAAGAAAGTTTATGAGCATTCTGAAGTTCTGTTGATTTACATGAACGTGTGTGATTAATACAATTTATAAATAACGGATTTTTTTTTTTTTGGGTCCAGTCATGGGGCCTGAACTCTGGGCGCTGTCCCTCAGCTCTTTAGCTCAAGGCTAGCACTCTACCACTTGAGCCACTTCCGGCTTTTTTCTTTTCTCTTGTGTGGTGCTGGGGAATCGAACCCAGGGCCTCAGGCATGCAAGGCAAGTGCTCTACCACTGAGCCACCTTCCCAGCCCCCAAATAATGGAAAATTTTAAGACTCAATGTAACAGTAAATTCAGAGCTTCTCACTCGTGTAATGTGACAAACAGGAAGCGCTTTACCACTTTTACATTTCAAAGACTCATGAATGCTAGAAAATATAATTAGAAATGAGTTTTGAGATCATCTGAAAACTCAAATTTCACAATTAAGTTTTACTATTAAAGAGCATTATCTCCATATAAATACAATTTGGAGTCACAATTTACTAAAATACTCTTAACTGTTAACCATATATATATAAGTATGTATGCAGTAGTAAATATATATTATCTATCACATAATAAACAGGGATTTTCTTCTTTGTCACTCTTGTTTTGGAAATCTTGACACACAATGATAGAATATCATGTACTTATTTTTCACTCAGATTGTCAATTATTCATTTGTCAGTTCATGGGAGTCAAGTTGGGTCTCTGTATTTTTTATTTTTCAAGTTCTTTGGAAATTTATCAGAATGAGAAAACATATACCATATGTAGATTAGCCATCTATTCTTGTGATGTAATTACTTTAACCTTTGGAATGAAAGATCCACGCAATGCATGTTGGTTAGCTTTGGTGTCAGTGAACACAGAGGGCATGAATCAAAGTTCTGCTCTGAAGCAAGAATCAGAGAAGCAGGTGAATTCCTATAATTGTAAGCAGATTATAAGTAGAAAGTCTTATTTGTTTCTAGTAGCAGAAATTTTTTCCAAGAAATTATTAGCTGCATACTTTGAAAACTTATTTGGCATGGAAAGTGAAGTCTCCAGGGGGTAAGCTTCAAAAGCAAATTGAAAACAACAGAAAGAATTCAGCTAATTGTAGAGTTTGTTTTCCCTGGTTGGGAATATCAGACTAAAATCAGAACTTCATTGCTCATGACAATGTAATATATGTGAAGGAATGTGTGGACAAAGAATTAAACACAAGGGGCTGGGAAGAGGCTCAGTGGTAGAGCGCTTGCCTTGCATGAGGCCCTGGGTTCGATTCCTCAGCACCACATAAGCAAAAAGAAAAAAGCCAGAAATGGTGCTGTGGCTCAAGTGGTAGAACGCTAGCCTTGATCTGAAGAGCTGAGAGACAGTGCCCAGGCCCAGAGTTCAGGCCCCATGACTGGACCCAAAAAAAAAAAAAAAAGAATTAAACACAAAACAGAAGTTCAGAGATAAGCTTCTTGGAAGCTAGGGCAAAATATTAGGGGGAGAAATAAGACATTTTGTGGTGATTTTTACCTCCAGTTTTTTTGTTTTTGTTTTTGTTTTTGTTTTGGATCTGGTCTTGGGGCCTGAACTCTGGGCCTGGGTGCTGTCCCTCAGCTCTTCAGCTCAAGGCTAGCACTCTACCACTTGAGCCACAGCGCCACTTCTGGCTTTTTTCTTTTTGCTTATGTGATGCTGAGGAATCAAACCCAGGGCCTCAAGCATGCAAGGCAAGCGCTTTACCACTGAGCCACCTTCCCAGCCCCTACATCGAGTTTTATTGGGTGGTAATCATCTTATACTCCAAAGTAGTCTCCAATACTCATTGAAGGGTTAAGTCTTAAAAGGTTTAGCAGTTAAATTTACCTTTGAATAATGCAATAATGTTCCAACCTTTGCTTCTATGTTGGGTTTGCAGTCAGATCTGAAACTCTCTACATGAGGGGCCCCTGAAGGAGATTCACCCCATCCTCCTAACCCCATGCTCCTGAAACTCTGGGCTATATAGCTAACAAACATGAAGATGAGTTAAATTTCTGCCATCATCTTTTTTTATTTTTTTGTGGTTGTGGGCTTGAACTCTGGGCCTGGGGGCTGTCCCTGAGCTCTTCAGCTCAAGGCAAGAGCTCTACCACTTGAGCCACAGAACCACTTCCAGTTTTCTGGTGGTTAATTGGAGATAAGAGTCTCACAAACTTTCCTGCCTGGGCTGGTTTTGAACCGTGATCCTCAGATCTCAGCCTTCTTAGTAGCTAGGATTACAGGCATGAGCCATCAGCGCCCACCTGCCATCATCTTTCTAATTAAAATTTGGTTTCCCAGAATTTGTAATTTAGTAGTCAGGAGTATACTCTCTCTTAGAGTAATGGTTTTTATTGTGAGTATACATTTTTACTAAAGTTTGGTCAATTTCTGAGGGGGCATTGCCAATGTGCATTTTCCACAGTAATGTTCTGCAGGGACTAGTTTTCATCCTTCTTTGATCAGTGTTTAGACTATTGCCCTTGCAGAGTGGCATTGTTTAAAAGTAACACCTGCTAATTTTACTAAACACTATGGAGCTATGGTTTGAATGTCACTTGATGTGCAGCATGTTGAGAGCATGTTGAAATTTAACTGTCATTGTAACACTACTAAGAGATAAGACCTTTGACAGGTTATCAAGGGTTAAATGCTGTTATTGAAGGCATAGGTTAATAGGAATTTAGTACCAAGATATTTTCATTCCCACTTTGCCAATTATGAAACAGTATAAGCCAAAACCATGCCAGCCTCCATAAGGGTATAAGAAAAACTTCTTTTGTTTGTAAATCATTCAGTCTTTCTGTGCTATAGAAGCAGAACACAAAGCATCTAGATACAAAATTCTAAGTTCAAGATTAGGACTATAGTAGAAAGAAGCTGTGATTTCAGAGAAATGTTTTATCATGTAAAGTAGACTAAACATGCAATGAGTATTTTGCCTTATAAATATATACTTGGGTTTAAAGTGAAGTGGTCTAAATTGTATTAGCCAAAATACGAAGAAAACAGGTCCAATTCCTCGTTGTGGCAGCACAGAACATAGGAAGTACACCATTTTAATTTCATGATCACACAGAGCTACATGTAGAATAAATAACACTGAAGTCACATCTGGATGTTCTGGAATATCTTGCTGATATTTTGCCGTTCACGACTGATATTCATAGAAGACTGAGCCTAACCATCATTCTAGAAGAAAATTTCCCTGCAATGAACAAAGCTCCTTTCTTTGTGCTTCTGGTAAAACATGACTCCACTAAGGCAATTAGCTGTTTTAAAAATAAACTAATTCATTTTGGAGATCTGATATGTAATTATGCAGCTGCATGGACTGAGGAGGCACGGTGACTGGCTACAGTGTTAGGGAAATTAAAGGAAAAATAAAAGCATCACCATGCTGACAATTAAAGCACTCAACTTATTGTCCATTTGCCCATTTGCTTTGTTTGGCGGTAAATAATAAACCTGTTTCCACATTAAGAAATATCTGATAATGATAGCAGGATATCTTAAGGAAAAGAAGGAAGGAGCCTAAAAAAATACCCAAATGCTTACTTCTAAAAAGTCTGATACTCTCTGAAAAAGTGACTCCTCCGTATCCATTAAATATGATTGAGAATGTAATTCACCCACTCAGTAGAGAAAACATTTCAATAATAGTTAAAAGAAATAGAACATTTGGTGACATAGCACTTGTGTAGGTTCAGGGCAATGGCCAGAAGATGAAATGCATTGAGTTCTACTTTCAGAAATTTGCTACTAAGGCAGCAGCTTCGTCGGATGGAAAGATCAAGGCTACTCATTAGCAGCCTGTACATCTTCCCCGATTTGTTGGACTGATTCTCCTGGCTTATAATGGGAGGCCTTGTTTGACGCTTGAATCTGATCAAAATTCTCAAGGTAAGTGTATCCTCTAGGGTGAACATTAGTTTACATTTCTATTAATATATTTTTAGTGACCTCCAATTGTATTATAGATTTGCCAGTAAGTCAAACAATGCATCAACACAATGTATCTTTATAGCTATCTCTTTTTTCCTTCCCCTCTGCCCTGTACACCTTCCTTCTTGTCCTTGTCCCCTTTGATCCTCTTTTCAAGTCCTCCTTTTACTTCATCTTTCAGTTCTTCTTCCTCCTTAATAGCTTCTTCATTTACTTTTTTGTGTGTGTCCATTGTATGGACATGAAAACTATTTTTGTGTATACATATGCACTGCATGTGTGTGTGTGTGTGTGTGTGTGTGTGTGTGTGTGTGTGTGTGTGTGTGTGTGTGAATACTGGTGTTGAACTCAGGAACTGCATGCTATCCTTAAGGTTTTTCACTCAAGGCTGGTACTCTACCACTTGAACCATAGATGCACTTCCAGTTTTTTGTTGGGTAATTGGAGATAAGAGTCTCACAGATTGTTCTGCTTGGGCTGGCTTCTAACCTTGATCCTCAGATCTCAGATCTGGAATCTTCCTGCGCAGCAAGGATTACAGTTATGAGCCACTGGCACTCAGCAGCCATGGAGGGTTTATCATTCTCATGGCACATGTGCCTCTGTCTTCAAGTTTCTACAGCAGTTTTTATTCAGCAGTACCTTTCTAATATTCTGAAAACAGGGAATATGAATTTCAGCTCAAGATAAACACATACAATAATTATTATCTATTTCGACCTTGCAATTTTGTATTGTCTGAGAGTGTAAAGGTTTAATAAAATTTGATAACCTACTTTACTATAATCCAAATACTATAAAATATACAAATTTAAAATGTACATTAAAATCTACTGGGGTTAAATGTTAGTTTCTCAGGATCATTTTGATGCATTCATAAAGTGAGATGCAATTTTTTCCCTTAGGTTTCTGATTTCATCAGTTTGGCAATGCCCACTCTGGAGGTGGCAGTGACTAAAATTTTCCAGAGGAAAGCCAGGAGCCATTGGCCCACGCCTCTAATCCTAGCTACTCAGGAGGCTGAAATCTGAGGATCACAGCTCAAAGCCAGCCCAGGCAGGAAATATTGTGAGACAGGAGACACTTAGCTCCAACAAACCACTAGAAAACCAGAAGTGGCACTGTGGCTCAAGTGGTAGAATGCTAGCTTTTAGCTGGAGAACTGAGGGACAGCACCTCGGTCCAGAGTTCAAGCCCCATGACCTACCAAAAACAAAATTCCAGAGGAAAGCCAGAGAGGCTACAGAAAACACTTGCAAGAGTAAAATACAGATCTGTCTCCCTGGTCATTGCTGATATTTTTTAAACACTATTTAGATAATTTAAAACATAAAAACAAGGCAATAAGCTGGACACTAGTGGCTCACATCTATAATCCTAGCTACTCAGAGGCTGAGATCTGAGAATTATGGCTCAAAGACAGTCTAGGTAGAAAAGTCCATGAGACTCTTATCTCCAATTAATCACAGAAAAGGCGAGAAGTGGAGCTGTGCCTCAAGTGGAAGAATTCTAGCTCAGGGACAGTGCCTAAGCCCTGAATTCAAGCCCTAGGACCAGCACACACACACACACACACACACACACACACACACAAAAGGGAGAGGGGGCAATAATAGCATAAACACTTTCACATACACTGAAACTACATCTACCCATTTTTAACATTATGCTACATTCATGCCTATTTTGAATTTAATTTAACAGAGCCTCCAAACACACACACACACACACACACACACACACACACACACACACACACACATATGTATGTATACACAAAGCATTCTGAGATATTACCAAGGCTTAATTATCAACATAGAGCAGAAAGATGAAAGCTGGGAGCTGATGGCTCACACCTATAATCTCAGGCCTTCAGGAGGGTGAGATCTGAGTACTTGGGTTAGAAGCTAGCCTTTGCAGAGAAGTCTATAAGAACCTTATTTCCAATTAACCACAAGTACAAGTTGGAAGAGGAGCTGTGGCTCAAGTGATAACGTGGTAGCCTTGAGTGAAGAAAAGTTAAGGGACAATGCCCAAGCCCTGAGTTCAAAGATAAAGGGCAACACCTAAGCCCTAAGCCCTGAGTTCAAGGCCTGGTACCAATATGCATACACACACACACACACACACACACACACACACACATATACACATGCACACGTACACACACATACATGAACAAGAAATAATTTCCAAAACCACACTACTACCTCTCTCCCTCAAATTCTTCTTTAATGGTTTCCAACATAAAGAAATAGAGATGTATGAGGTCCTGGCAACCTAAGAGTCGATTATTTTACTTGTGGTGCAGCTGAAACACCTGCATTCATGCAGGGCCTGTACAGCTAAAGTAACATGGGTTCCTTTTATTTCATAAAACTTTTTTTTTTTTTTTTTTTTTTTTGTCGGTCATGGGGCTTGAACTCTGGGCCTGGGCGCTGTCCCTCAGCTCTTCAGCTCAAGGCGAGCGCTCTACCACTTGAGCTACAGCACCACTTCCTTTATAAAACTTTTTACCTATACCCAGATTTCGAATTCCATGCCTCATACTCACTCAGTTTGGCACTCTACCATTTGAACCACATCTCGAGTACAGCTTTTATTCTGGTTATTTTTGGAGATGTAGTCTCTAAAGATTTTCTGCCCAGGGTAGCTTCAAACTGTGATCCTCTATATCTTAGTCTTCTGAGTAGTTAGGATTATAGGCATGAACCACTAGTGCTGAGCTATAATGTTCCTTTTAAATTCTATCTCAAGAAGCCCCAGGGTTGCTCTTCTGAAGTATTGACAACAATTTAAGACCACTGAAAACAATTTCCCAACAGATTGGCCCATCAACATGAAACTTCAAAGAACAATATTATAAAAGGGCTTTACTGAGACATGAACTAATTATATATTACCATAGCGACAAATAATTAGCCATGCTCTGGGATGAGCAACTGAGGCAAAAATAAATAAATAAATAAATAAATAAAATCTAGGTTGCTAAGGACAATTCAACATATCTTTTGCCTTTTACATATAACTTTCAGAAGTGGCACTGTGGTTCAAGCGGTAGAGCGCTCACCTTGTGCTAAAGAGTGCAGGGACAGCGCCCAGGCCCAGAGTTCAAGCCCCACAACCAAGGCTCTTGCCAACCCTTCTCAGAAATTCAGTCACTGGTCTATGAGTACATTTATATGTGCATTTGGCTCAGGATACACATATAAGTGGAAAAGAAATACAGTGTCTCAGAAACTTGGAAGACTGGTATGTGCACAGGTACTGTTGACTTAGCAGAAAATACAAATTCTGGGTCTTATAATGAATAAACCAAAAATATATCCCCTGAGTTAATGTCCCCTTAGCCTGTCTATCACTCTGCCACATGTTACTTCTTACAGCCTGAAAAAAAATTCTCTGATGAGCTCTATAAACATACTAGCAAGATATTGAGAAGAGCAATATAGGTGCATGAGTACAACAATGGCTGCAAAACTGAAAACTCATGCCTGTAATCTTAGCTATTTAGAAGGCTGAGATCCAAATTTCATGGCTCAAAGTTAGCCTGAGCAGGAGGTCTATGTGATCTTTGTTTTGTTTTGTTTTTGTTGGTCATGGGACTTGAACTCTGGGCCTGAGCGTTGTTCCTCAGCTCTTCAGCTCAAGGTTAGTGCTCTACCACTTGAGCTACAGCGCCACTTCTGTTTTTTTCTGGTGGTTTATTGGAGATAAGAGTTTCATGGACTTTTCCTGCCTGAGCTAGCTTTGAACCGAGACCCTCAGATCTCAGCCTACTGAGTAGCTAGGATTACAGGCGTGAGCCACTGGCACCCGGCTCTATGTGATCTGATCTCCAATTAATCACACAAAAAAAGCTGGAAGTGGAGGTGTTGATCAAGTGGTAGAGTGCTAACCTTGAACACAAAAACTGAGGGACAATGACCAGGCCCAGAATTCAAGCCCCAGGTCTGTCCCTTCTCCCCCAAAAGTGTCTGAAACCTCTGAACACCTTTCTTTGAATGGGTACTAAGTAGTTCTAGAGATGGATGTCTGCATTTGTTTCTGAGACCAAAACTTCAGCAAACCCAGTGTTCATAGTGCCACTAAGTCTGAAAGGTACTGATTTCTACACTTTGTTCTCCTCAACTTCATGTATCTCACATATGTGAGCCAACCTAAATTACCATGTGTATGTATTGCTATATTGAAAAAGGATTAGAAAATAGTCAAGTGACTTTCATAGATTGATTTCCACAATGGAGCACTTACTATAGCAGGTACTGTTCCATTTACTTGGGTTACCAAGAGACAACAAATGGGGTGATTCAAGTGGTAGACTCAGTAGTAAAAAAAAAAAGCTAAAAAACCCCACAAACCCACAAAATCATGAAGACAAGATCCCTTACATTGTAGTGAGAACTAACTAAACCAAGAAGGGAGGTCCTAGATATCAACCAACAAGGAAGTAAGTCAGGCTAGTGGATTGCAGACAGACTAGTGGACTGCAGACAGACTTAGAGGAAGCATGGGCCATTTAGAAAAGATAGTAGAACAGAGGAATCTCCTGCTAGGAGGATCACAATAGCTCAAAAGCTAGGTGCACATGACCATATAAAATGAAGCTTATCAAAATGAACTCCAAGAAATGAAAACAAGAGGTTTTTATTAATGTACTCTTTGCAGTTATTTCTTGTTTTCTTTCCTTATTTTATGCCCTGTTGTCACTGGGTTTTTTTTTTTTTATCCTTTGTCTGAATACAAGTTTATCTTGTCTGTATACAAGTTTATCTGATTTGGGGAAGGGAAAGGGAATCACAGAAATGGTAGGACAAAGGGTGAACCAATGCAACAGTGATACTCACTAGACACTATGTTGGGAATGAACTTTACAACAGGGAGGGGGAAGTAAGGGTAGAAAACAGGAGAAAATGAGGGAGGGGTTAATACTGTTCAAAAAGAAATGTAATCCTAGCTACCCAGGAGGCTGAGATCTGAGGATCAAGGTTCAAAGCCAGCCCAGGCAGGAAAGTCCATGAGACTCTTATCTCCAATAAACCACTAGAAAACTGGAAGTGTCACTGTGGCTCAAGCGGTAGAATGCTAGCCTTGAGCTGAAGAGCTGAGGGACAGCACCCAAGCCCAGAGTTCAAGCCCCACAACGGCCAAAAAAAAAAAAAGGAATGTACTCATGGGGAAGGGAAGGTGGCTCAGTGGTAGAGCGCTTGCCTCCCATGCATGAGGCCCTGAGTTCGATTTCTCGGCACCACAAAAACAGAAGCCGGAAGTGGTGCTGTGGCTCAAGAGGTAGGGCACTAGCCTTGAGCTGAAGAGCTGAGGGACAGCGCCCAAGCCCAGAGTTCTGGCCCCACAAACAACACAAAACAAAAAGAAAAAAGAGATGTACTTATTACCATGCTTATGTAACTGTAACCCCTCTGTTCATCACCTTTACAATTAAAACAAATAAAACAATTTAGCAAAAGAAAAAAAGAAATCTCCTGCTAAATTGGTAACATTTTAGCTGAGATCTCAAAAACAAACAGAAAAAAAAAACCCATGAAGAATCACGACTTTTGAATACTTGGGAAAATCTATGCCAGGCAGAAGGAACAGACATGCTCCCCTCCCCACCTGCAACACACACTTCGTTGGCCAATGGACTGCTCCACAGAGAGCATGGGAGAGAGGTGTTAGGTTCTCTCAGAAGGCACAGCAGTCAGGACCTGCCAGTCCATGCAGATTGTAATCTGCAGGAGTTGATATGATCAAGAGAAGGGGGCCACACAGCAGGAGAGACCTTCATTCACAATGAGGACCCTGACCCAGTACAGCAGGTCCAAGATCATGCTGAGAATAGCAGCTTATCAAGGAGCAAACCAGAGGTGAGTTGATTAGAGGGAATAGTCTGAATATTCTCTGTTCTGTCTCTTACCATGGAATTTGATTTGAAACCTGTCAGTAATCATCTTTTCTTGAAATAGATACTGTAAATAAAGACAATCTAAAAGCAAAATCAAGAGTCCAAATCAAATCTTCTGGCTAAAGTCAGCTAAGGCAGGGTTCCAAATCAAATCTTTAGTTTTAGAGGAAGTCTGCAGCAGTTACAGAACATCACCATGCACAAAGGAAAAGAAGACATAGAGAGAAGTATTGGCATGGTCTTCCTGGAGGGCTGTAGCCTGGGTTGTATTAATAATAGAAATCAAAACATGGGAATGAGCCTTGGGAAGCCAGAGAGTAAACAGTCATTTCTCAAGGTTATAAAAAGGCACCAGCAGCAACATGTCTAAATTAGCTGAGTGTTCCTAACATCTCTTTCTCCCCCATCCTTCTGATAATAATATCTGTTTTTCTTTCCACCAAGGTAACCAAATCTTGGCCTGGACCTAACAGCCAAGTAATTAAAGCATTTGTCCTAGCTGGGTCAATCCTACAGCCTCTTTGTAAAGGCCTGCAGGAAGGAAAAGGTAAGGAGCTGAATTATGTTGGATGATATTCCAGAAAGAGGTTGAAGCTCTTGATGATTTGTCTTGCATAAAACCTCTTTGTCTGAACTCTGTCTTGCTAAGCCCTTCACCTCTGCCTCCCAGCCTCTAGAAAGGTAATTCGCTTGTCTTTGTTTTTTAAACAACAATGCTTTATGCTCAGTGGGTTGACTGGGCAATTGTTAGCTCTATTTGGTTGGGTTCACTCATGTGGTTGCAGATGTCTGGGGTCTGGGCTGGGTCTGGTGTTCTTTAAACAATTTTTTTTCTTTTCTTTTTTTTATTGTGAAAATACCATACAGAGGGGTTACAATTACATGGGCAAGATAATGAGTACATTTCTTATCAAGCATTGTTGCCTCCTCCTTTGTTTCCCCTTCCCATCCCTTCCCATACCCCTCAACCCCCCCCATTCTCCCCGCCACCCCCCCCCACCAAAGTTGTAAAGTTTGTTTTTCGACATAACGTCTTATACATCTCATTGTTGCGATGGGTCCACCTGTATCCCTATTTAAACGATTTGTTTTTTCCCTTCCCCTCCACAAATTATACCAACATCAAATACAGTGAAAGCAGGGGTTATACTGTGGGGGGATGGACATACAAAGCAACAAAGAAATCATCTTATAAATATGTTAGAAATAATTGCAGGAAAGAAAAAAGCAATTTGAGTAGTTATCTTGGGGTTCATTTCACCTAACATGAACTTATCTGACCTTTTCTGCTTGTCTCAGACATATACTAGTTATTGCAAATAAAGGAAACCATGGGACCTATGTTTCTTTGGGCCTGGCTTACTTCACTTAATATAATTTTTTCCAAATCTTTCCATTTCCTAACAAATGTGGCAATGTCATTCTTTCTGATGGAGGCATAGAATTCCATTTTGTATATATACCACATTTTCTTGATCCATTCGTCTACTGAGGGGCATCTGGGTTGGTTCCATATCTTAGCTATGATGAATAATGCTGCAATAAACATAGTAGCTTTAGTATGGCATTGTTTGTGATCATTTGGGTAAATGCCCAAAAGTGGGATTGCTGGGTTATAGGGGAGCTCTATGTGGAGTGTTTTGAGGAACCTCCATACTGCTTTCCAAAGCACTTTCCTTGTCTTATAGTTCAATCTCTCTCTCTCTCGCTCTCTCGCTCTCTTTCCTTGAGAGCATACTGTTAGAGGGTGCCCCTTCCTTTCTGCTTCTTTGTCTACTTGTCTTCTTGCTTACTTACTCAATAAAGCCCCACCACATTTTCTTATCATCATGACTTGTTCAGAAATTCCTCATCTTGAGTTCTCCATCTTGGCTATGTGGTAGGTTAAGGGTTTGGTCTCATCTGATCCTTACCCTTCCACCAAGCTTACTACTCTCCCACACATTTATTCTAATATGCCTTGCTAACAAGTTGCTGCCTCTTTTCACAGGCCCTAGAAACTGAGGCCAAAACCTCTAATGTGCTTTGTTAGCAAAGATGTCTAAACATATTGTTGTCAAAATTTTTGGGTTTTGAGTTTTGCCCTTTTGATTTGGTGTTGCTTATTCTAGCACTGACTATATGGTTCTAAAATATTGGGCAAAATAATGTCATCTTACTGCTGGAATTCCAAGACTGTATGGCCATTATTCATTTTTGCATTCTGTAAAACTTAATGTGCACAGTGTGTGTGTGTGTGTGTGTGTGTGTGTGTGTGTGTGTGTGTGTGTGTGCCTGTGTGTATATGCCTGTGTCTGTGTTCACTTGTTATCTGGCATTGTAATCAAGTTATTTGGCTTAAATGGTCTAAGATTCCTGAAATTTGTTCCATTTGGATTCGTAGTTCAGTGCCAGCCCTACATATTGTCCAGATCCAGTCTATCTCTTCCAACCTGGAAGACAGGCCTTACTCCTGCAAAGACCATCCTGACTACCTCCAGCATGATAAAAGTAGATTGGACTCCTGCTTGACTCCATCACATGCAGCTGATTCCTGGTGTAAGATTGCTTTGGAATTGCAAAACTAAAATTCTTGTGTGACATTCTTTCTGTAATATTAGATTTGTAAATCTTACCAAGCCTGACCTGGAAAAAGCTGGCTATGTTGTTATGTTAGTGAAACAGGTGTAGGCCAGGAAAGCCTCTTGTGAACTCTGGTTAACTTAGGCATGGTTAGGGTCCCCAGAAGTCAATACTGCATCTGTGCTGAAACTCTCATCACATCTAACAAGTTTTGTCATTGCAGAACATTTGTTGGTGAATTCTTGATAAAAGGCAGGTAAGCTCTACTTATTTCTGTTTGATCTCCTTGTTGCTTTAATTGGAAATAATAAGGGGTTTTTGTGGCAAAGATTGCAGTTTAAAACCAGCCTGGGCAGAAAAGTCCCTGAGACTCCATCTCCCAGCTAACCAGCAAAAAGCCAGGCTGAGAGCATGGCTCAGGAGACTCTTACCTCTAATTAACCAGCTAAACAATAGAAGTGGTTCTGTGACTCAAATTGGTAGAGTGCTAGCCTCAAGCAGAAGTGCTCAGTAACAGTGCCCAGGCTTTGAGTTCAAAGCCTATGAATGTCAACTGGGACAAGCTATCCCAGCAACAAGCACCTGGACCCCTGGGACTCAGCCAGTCTGGGGAACTAGGGACCAAGGAGAGAAGTAAGAGGAGATGATGTCACATCAGACACTTTACCTGACCTTTCAAAATTAACCAGAGCGGGGCGATCAATAGAAGTAAGAACCCTGCCCATTTAATGTCCACACCTGTCTACCTTCTAACTGGACAGGGATTTACATTCTTGCCTTTGTTACCTGATGCTCTCCCCTACCTAGTCACCACATGTCAGAAGTAGCTAGGGACATTTCCACCAATTCCAGGACAGCCTGGAATGCAGGAGATAAGAACCGCCTGATCTAAGGGCTAGGAAGGTGGCTCAGTGGTAGAGCACTTGCCTTGCATTCCTGAGGCCCTGGGTTTGACTCCTCAGCACCACATAAGCAAAAAGAAAAAAGCTGGAAGTGGCGCTGTGGCTCAGGTGATATAGTGCTAGCCTTGAGCTGAAGAGCTGAGGGACAGTGCCCAGGCCCAGAGTTCAGGCCCCACGACCGGACCCAAAAACAACAACAACAACAACAAAACTGGCTTATCTAGCCAAATCATCCCATTTTTAATTTTCTGCCCCAAACCCTTCCTCTTGCTGTTTGTGTGCTCTCTAGTTTTTTTGTTTGTTTGTTTGTCTTTTTTTTTTTTTTTTTTTTTTTTTTTTTTTTTTTGCCCAGCCTCTGCCTCAGGAGTCTTCTTCCAGCCTTCATTCACGGACTACTACCAAGGGACAGCTGTTGCCTGATGCTTTCTCCTTGCCGGGACCACATCTCCTTTTACCGCTGTTGTCAGCAGGAATAGCCAGAGAGAATCTGTGCCCTTTTTCATAATTATCAAAAGGCTGGAATGTAAGGTCTGCCCCTGGCCATGCAGGCCCTGTGCAAACACCTCCTAACTTCTTGGCTAAGTTTCTAACTATCTGTGCTACCTAGGTAACTGGCATACTGGAGCAGTCACCTCTCCCTCTCGCTAGGTCACATTCTGGGCTGGCCCTGGTCATTCCTCCCACCTGACCATAGAGGGTCCCAGGCCCTGAGGTCACATCTGATCCAGTGTAGCCACACCTTTCCCCCACCTAACCACACCTCTTCCCAACCCTGGCCTAGATAAGTCCTGGCCCAGGGGTGGGTTGCCTCTTTACTTCATGCCTCTCCACCACGCATGGTGGGGGCAGAAGTTCAGTAAATAAACTTTTCCTGCCTGAATGCTGTGTGCTGTTCTCTTCATCAGCGACCTATTTAACGTACCTTACAGAAGCTCTAAGTCTAGGTAATAATAATTAGTAATAAAAACAAGAAAAGTAATATTGATAACTGGTTATGCAAGTTGATTCTGAGAGTTTATGTCTGAAATCAGGTTTGGGAAGGTATAAGAACTTTTGAACAAATTTAGTAAATTTCCTAAGTCAGAAGTTGAGTAAAGTATGCCAAATTCAATCCTCTATCTACCTTTGTAAATAGGCATTATTGGAACACAGCCCCACTTACTTATTTACGCTTTGTATAGAGTTGTTTTCTGGTAAAATCAGAGTTGAACCAGTGACAGAGACCATATGGTCTTCAAGACTCAAAATATTTACCTGGACCCTTTATAAAGAAAGTTGTCACCCTCTGCCTCAATTGATTCTTTTCCAGTCTGGCTAATATCTACTGCATTTTATGATGTAAAATACAACACTTTTGCTTCAGTACTTAGAAGAAGAAAATCTGACAACGGGCTAAGCATATGAAATTAGGTAAAATAAACATTGAGATTATCCCTATTAATTATAGTAGCTTATAGTAAGTAGATCTTGTTTATTAAATTTGTCATTTGTTTCTTGAATGTAAATCACATATACTTCTTTCAGAAGTCATGATGCATATCAAATCTGATATATATCTTTACAGTCTTTGTACATAGTTATTAAATACAAGAAATGCTAATATGTCAATACTAGGATGACATTATTTTATTTTATTCTCAAAATTGATCTCACCTATAATTCATGAGTTCTGTAACTAATATGACTGGGTTACCAAATCCTGGGTTTCCCTTACCAGACTAGGCAAGATGCAAGAAGGGAAGGTAACTTGCTCATTTTTATTGTCACAGCACCAAGAACCTGCCTGCTACATAGTAAGGAACTCATAAAATTCTGATGGAGAGTTGGGCACCAGTGGCTCATGCCTGTAATCCTACTACTCAGGAGGCTGAAATCTGAGAATTGCGGTTCAAAGCCAGCCCAGACAGAAAAGTCCATGAGACCCATCTCTAGTTAACCACCAGAAAACTGGAGTAGTTCTGTGGCTCAAGTGGTAGAGTGCTAGCCTTGAGCTGAAGAGCTCAAGGACAGCACCCAGGCCCAGAGTTCAAGCCCCCCAACCAACCAAAAAAAAAAAAATGACAGAATGAATGATAGATGAAACTACTAAGTATATTACTGCCTGAGGTCCCATGTACTGGAACTCTGAATTCCTCCCATTCATGAAATACAATCAAGTATAATTAGGTTGTTACTCCTGAACACCTACACACTTTCTCTTTTGCTCTTTTAAACTCCTGTTATATGTGTTGCATTTAAAATGTGCTTTTTTTTTTGTTAATGTAAGCTTTTCAGGGTCATCCCACCATTTCCCAAAATAATACTAGTTCTGATGTTTTTCAGAAATAGTATGTATGAATATGACATTTTATATTGCTCTTTGACTTATGAGATCTGTACTTGCTGGTGAAAAAAGTAAGAAAGTTGTCACATTTGAACAAGAAAATATATTGCTGTTCCCCAAAGAGAAAGGGTTAGATATTATAAATAAGTAACCTGTGTTCCTCTTTCAGCACAAAGCCAAAAAATTTACATATATATGCAGGCCCTCGAACAAAAATTTCAGCTCTTAATGATAGGTTTTGATTTAGTCACATTGGTCAAAAAAGTAAAATCAGAAGTTAAAAAGCTTGGTGGTGATTTATGGGAAATCTTGGAGGCAATTACAATTATGTGTTTAGAGAGTATGTGTGTTTATCAGAAACAAAACGACTGGTAGAAAGACTAAGAAGTGTAGATAGAAGTTTGGAATAATATAGATGCTCAGGGTCATAAGAGTTTTATCTTTCTAGATAAGTCTGACAATACAGATACTTGTCTTTCAAACTGATCTAGGTATTATCTGATTTGTACCTGTATACTAGACTAGAGGCTTAGAGAATATGCAAAATAGTGATAAAAAATTGGAGGAAGGTCTGGATTTATTCAACACTAAATGATGGTACTTTCTCATTGCTAAAGGACTTTTCAGGTAAATGCATGCACTAAGTTGTACATATCTCCAAAGTTGATCTCTCCAAGGAACAAGGCCTGTCACCAAAATAAACGAATAAAATAAATGTTCATACATCTGTATTAATATACTCAGCTAAATAAAGAAGCAGAGAACAGACAAATCTCTGATACTGAATAATACTATTGTTTCCTCAAGTAGAGCC
The DNA here is from genome assembly GCF_024711535.1 of Dipodomys merriami. Taxonomy (NCBI): domain Eukaryota; kingdom Metazoa; phylum Chordata; class Mammalia; order Rodentia; family Heteromyidae; genus Dipodomys; species Dipodomys merriami. Next base: position 16,806,270 of record NW_027206068.1, read on the forward strand.
TATTTTTTCAAATCCTGACTTGTGATTTATGTTACTGATATGTTTCCAGAAAATTAGAGTGTAGAAAGGGAGAAAGAAAAGCAATATTAAAACAGGGACATCTAGTCTAGCACCCAGGACTGCAGCCAGGGAATCAAGGTTCAATCATCAAGAATAAGTCTTACTGACACAAACCCCCCAGAGATCCTGTGTGGGACAGAATGCTTACCTTGTGTGGTCTTTCCACTAAAACCTATAACCTCAGTCTAATCATGAGGGGGGAAAAGTGAGACAAACCCAAAGTGATGGGATTCTACAAAATACCTTGGCAGAATTCAATAAAATCATCAAGGTTAACACAAACAATGGAAGTCTGAGAAAATGTCCTGGAAGCAGGATGCCAAAATGTAACATGATATTTCAGGTAGAAAAGTGGAAGAAGTAGAGCACAAACGGGGAGCACTACTGAAATCTGTAGCGAAAAGCAGATAGTAATGGCTGATATAAGTCCCTTGGTTGGGATAAATGTATATGAGACTTTAATGATACATAGGACAAAAAATGAAGTTTCTATGGGGCTACTGTGGTATCATGAGGTAGAGAAAGTATCAGATACCTAGAATAAAACGGAGGCCAGCATATATGTGGCAAGACCATCTGGAAATGTTTAAAGAATAGCTTATATGAAGAATCAAGAGATCAGTGACTGAAGGAGGTGGGTATGAGGGAAAGGGAAAAGATCAAAGTTGTTTACCACCATCTTTGACTCTTCACCCTCAATCTTACTCCTGTGAATATACTACACTTCATGGCAAAAGAAGGTTGCAGATGTAATTAATTTTCAATCCGTTAATTTTTAAATTGGGAAATTATCCATATGTGTCCTTAAATGTAAAAAAGGAAGACACAGTTGGTCAGAGATACACTGATGAAGAAATAGGAGAAATTCAAGTATGAAAGGAAAACTATTTTTTGTTGCTGGCTTTGAGAATGGAAGAAAAGGAAGTCAGATGGCTGGGAAGTTTGTAATGTGTTTGACTCACACTCGGCAATAACACTGTACCTCAGTCTTAGGATCAGAATGAATTATTTTTTTTTGTCACCAATGTGACAAAATGAATATATAAATTGTTAAGTCTGTGATCATTTGTTGTGGTGATAATAAAGAACTAAAATAAAATCGAAATTGATATTTCTCGAGAAGAGAAAAAGAAAAAAGTATGATCCATTAGCAGATAAGAGATTTTAACAAATCTACAAAGAGTAAAAATAGAATTGGGTAGGAACTCAGTAACTGATGAAAAAGAGCAGACATAATTATAACTAGTACATTTTGGGAAAGAAATGCAGACAAAAAATATACATTAAAACTCAGAAAAAAGAGGGGATGGGAAGGATATGTTTAATGCTCAGATCTAGATACATAGGAATTTTTCATATTCAATTTTCAAATAGTAACTCCTAATCCTATTGTTAACCACCATGCAATGCCAGTCCAGATAAAAGGGGGAAGGGATTGTATTTGTAGTGTGTATATGTTTTTCCTTGAAAAAGTATAAATGAAACGTGCAAAGCCAAAAGTGACACCCTCCTCAGATTCACGTGTGTGTGTGTGTGTGTGTGTGTGTGTGTGTGTGTGTGTGTGTGTGTGTGTGTTTGTCTGTATCTATGTGCCAGTCTGAAGGCTTTAATTCAGGGCCTGGGTGCTATCTCTGAGCTCTTTTGCTCAAGGCTAGTGGTCTACCACTTGAACCACAGCTCCATTTTTCGTGCTTAATTGGATATAAGAGTCTCACATATTTTCCAGCCCAGGGTAGCCTTTAACTGTGATCTGCAGATCTTCCTCAGTAGCTAGTGTTACAAGTATAAGCCACTGATGCCTAGCTCACTTTCTTTACTTAAATTTTATTTTCTTGTAAAGATGCTGTACACAGGGGTTACTAAGGTAATGAGTATATTTCTTGTTGAGCATTGTCACCCCCTCCTTTGTTTTTCTTCTACTACTGGTTCACTTTTATTTTATCTCATTTTTTCTTCTCTCCTTCCTTCCTTCCTTCCTTCCTTCCTTCCTTCCTTCCTTCCTTCCTTCCTTCCTTCTTTCCTTCCTTCCTTCTTTTCCTTCCTTCCTTCTTTCTCTTTCCTTCCCCTCTCCCCTCTCTCCCTTTTCCTTCCTTCCTTCCTTCCTTCCTTCCTTCCTTCCTTCCTTCCTTCCTTCCTTCCTTCTTCCTTCTTTCTGTACTTAGCTTTGAACTCACAACATCTTGCTCTTGCTCATCTTTGTAGTTCATGGTTGGTGCCCTTGAGCCATGCCTCCAGCCTTGTTTTTGCTGGTTCAATGGAGACAGATACTCTTGACTTTTTTGAATATTCTGGCTTCAGTGGAAATCTTTAATCTTAGCATCCCAAGTAGCCAGGATTAGATTCTAAGTAGCCACCTGGGCCTGGTCAACCCTTTTTAGCAATGGGGTTTGAACTCAGGACCTCACAGTTCCTATGTTAGTGCTCTACCACTTGAGTCCTTTCTTTCTTTGTTTGGGTTTTTTTTAACTGTATTTTTTTTTTTTTTGGTCGGTTGTGGGCCCTGAACTCTGGGCCTGGGTGCTGTCCCTCAGCTCTTCAGCTCAAGGCTAGCACTCTACCACTTGAGCCACAGAGCCACTTCCGGCTTTTTTCTTTTTGCTTATGTGGTGCTGAGGAATCGAACCCAGGGCCTCAGGCATGCAAGGCAAGCGCTCTACCACTGAGCCATCTTCTCAGCCCTTAACTGTATTTTTTTTGTCTTTTTTTTTTTTTTGGTACTGGGGATCGAACCCAGGACGTTGCACTTGCTAGGCAAGCACTTTGCCACTGAGCTACATCCCAGCCCTCTTTCTTTAATTGACACTAACAATAAAAGATTATTGAGTTTTGAAAGAAAGCAAGCAACATAAATTGACAGGATTAAAATAAATTCTTGAAAAAGAAATAAATGCAGATGTTTTAAGAAATAATGTAACTTTTAAAAGTGATCTGGGAAATAACGGGATCCTGTGGAAGTGTGCAAGACTATGTTGTACCCATAGAAGAAATGGCATTAATAACAGTGATAACATTCAGACATCCAGATAAGGGAAGAAGGTTGGGAGGAGACCCATTGCCATCAAATGTTGTCATAAACTCTACTTCTTCAGCTCTGCGGACTGAGGGGACTAATAACTAGACTATGTTGATAGAGTGTTTGTATTGTTTGGCTTTGTATGATTAAAGAAAGGAGATTGAATTTAATTGTATCTTTGTTTATAATAGATTATTAATGTAAACCTAGTATCTGAGTAATTAACATATGCAGTTTAATAAGTAGTATAAAATCCAGAGCCATGGAGGTAAGAAGAAAGATCAGAGGCAGCAACAAACAATTATTTATCTAAGCCAAGTACTAGGAGTTGACTATTGATATGAAATTACTATAACAGCATTACTTGAAAAATTAAGAAACATTTTTATATGATAGAATCTTCCACGCTAGAAGCTTCCAACTCATATTCATAATTACTTAAAGGATATGAACAACATTAAATGCTAGTAACAAATATTTAGCCAAACATAACCATTTACTAACTTAGTGACAGTGAGTATATTACTATATTTCTCTAGGCCTCATTTTTTTCCTCCTAACTTAATATTTGGGAGTAGTAAGCTATATAATATGTGAGTGGAATATCTGTAACATAAGACGCATCCTTATATAGAAACTACCATCACCATCATCACCATCACCATCATCACAGCCATCTTCTAAAACTGACTAAAGAAACAATGGGTTAAAGACGTTATAAAAATCCTATTTTTAATTAAATAATTCAACTATCTCAAAATGTATTAACTTTGCTTAACCAAAATAAAATGTCAACTGCCTCCAGACTATAGTTGTTTAAGTCCTACAATCAGACATCATCTAAAGTTTATAACTAATAAATGGGTAAAAAGAGTCATTTTATTTCCTTAAATTACTGCTCTGTCTAAAAGTGTTTAAATCCCACTAAAATCCCATGATTAGTACTTTTAAGTTCCCAAAATAAAAAAAATCTCACCATATTAGCTTTTTGCTGACTTTGAGCAAAAGAATCAAATGAAAAAATTGTACTTTTAAAAAAGTTTATGGATAAACATCTAACTACTATATCCATGTGATGGAACTTAAAATAATTGGAAAAGATCTCTATTCACATGATACTCAGGAGCCACCAGTAGAAAATGTAGCTTCAAGGGCTGGGAAGGTAGCTCTGTGGTAGAGCGCTTGCCTTGCATACGTGAGGCCCTGGGTTCAATTCTTCAGCACCACATAAGCAAGCAGAAAAAGCCGGAAGTGGTGCTGTGGCTCAAGTGGTAGAGTGCTAGCCTTGAGCTGAAGAGCTGAGGGACAGTGCCCAGGCCCTGAGTTTAGGCCCCATGACAGACAAAAAAAAAAAAAAAAAGTGTAGCCTCTAACATAGCATGAATTTCAGTCCAAATCTGACACGAAACAATAAGATTATTTTAAAAATGAGGTGTTTTATAGGCACATTCTAGTTATTAGAAATGAAACCATGTAGCCTATTTTTCCTTTGGTCTGTCTTACTTTGCTTAGTATAATTTTTCCAAAGCTTGCCATTTCCTCACAAATAGGGAAATGCCATTCTTTCTAATGGAAGCACAGAATTCTATTTTGTATATATACCACCTTTTTTGATCCATTTGAGCGGCATCTGGGTTGATTCCATATCTTGGTTATGGTAAATAATGCTGCAATGAATATGATTGTGCTGGGGGATTTAAGGTGGCCTTGTTTGTGATCATTTGGGTAAATGCCCAGGAGTAGAATTGTCAGGCCCCAGGGAAGCTCTAACATTTACTTCAACATTCCATTAAAAAACCTTATTTTTCAATTTCATGAATTTTGTAGCCATATAAAGGAATCAATCAATGTCTATGAGATAGATTTTTATTCAACAAAAAAAATCTTGTACTACTCTCTAGAGTTTAATCAAACACAGGTTACAATTTCTTTTGCTGCAAACGCATGTATGTTTGAGATGTATGTGTGTGTGTGTGTGTGTGTGTGTGTGTGTGTGTGTGTGTGTGTGTGTGTAATTTTTACTAGATTTTATTGGACTTTGTTATTCTTTTCTCATCTTAAGTAGGCTTCTCCACAGAAAGAGTGCCACTAATTTAATTTTCTCTTTCTGGCTTTTCTCTCTTCCCTAGGAACCATTGTTTACTTTCCACAGTCTATTCAAAAGGTTGAGCTGCAAATGTTAGTTGGGTTGAACACTGCTTTGTTTTTATAGTGTTTCTGTTTAATCTACCTTACAAGAAAATATTAGCATTGCTTCCCTCCAAGTACTTTCTATTTGAGTTCCAGAAAAATCTACTTTTGATACCAAGCAATGAATGTGAAATATTATAAAAAAATTAAAACCTGCAAAACCACCAAATGCAGTGTTTTATGCCATTATCCCACAACATTTTATATATGATTGGAAGAATACTTCTTTGTTCTATTCTGAGGCCAAGGTTAGCTGCTTTTGAAATGTTTGTGTTTTCTCCCTATAATTGATAAAGATTAAACTATAAGCATGAATACAAATCCCACTATCAATTACCATTAACATAATGGTGAGCTACAGTGACTCATTGTGCTCATTTTGTAAAGCTGCAATATTTAGCAGCAGGTATAGGCCTGACTTTCCCAGTCAACAACTTTATCCACAATAGAGGAACAACAAGATCTGAAATATTTTAAAGTAGAAGTTATGAGGCTGAAAGGTTATATGTGATACATGAATGCCATTTTTAGACATGAGGACTGGAAGGTATGATGTGAGAAAACTGATTTCACTTTAACAAAAAAATTATCTGAAGGGGCACACCATCTACAGAGCTTCAGCTTCAGTGCACTCCTGCAAATATACACTCAGAAATATTAATTTGTAATCTGAATACCATGAAAATTAAATTATCATCCCTAGGCAAGCTGAGTCACTGGCACAGGAACAAAAATGGGAGACTAAGGGTCTATTTTCAATGGCTACCATTTGAACCCCATCTTACCTGCTTGAAAATTACCTCGGGAGGAGAGATCTACCCCACAAACTGGAAAAATATTTCAGTGTTGTACTCAAAAGTATATTTTATTTATCTACTTGTTTTCAGAGAAAAATTATTCCACCCTCGCTACTTTAACATAATTTTGTGTTTTTCTCCTCTGGCTGATTCTTACCTTATTGCAGTATCTTTTACAATCAAATTTGTTTTCAAAGAAGAGAATTAATTCTTATGATGTCCACTTCTGTCTGTGTTAGCTAATGAACCTAAAAGGAAATAAAGTTTTCAAGCACAGAGTTGAGGTAAGAGAAAGAAAGAGAGACAAAGAAAGCAAGAAAGTAAGAAAGCAAGAAAGAACAGAAAAAAAGAAAGAAAGGAGGAGGTCTCAGGGAGGGAAGGAGGGAGGGAGGGAGGGAGAGAGAAAGAAAAACAGAACTAGAGCAGAGAGGTGTGAAAAGGCACAAAGATGTATCTAAGGATCCTGCCAAGTAGCATTGCTTCTCCAATTCATGCCAGCTTCCAATAGCAGTCTCTTGGTCAGCTGCCCATGGGAGAACTAGGTCAAGCATGTCTTGGCCAAAATTGATGCTAACCGCAGCTTTGAACATTAGCTTGGGAAAGGAAGTGACCCACTCATTCTTGACTCACTCTACTCCTGAGAAACCAAAGAAACAAAATGAGGTCTGGCTCTATGAGGGAGACAATAGGGCAGTACCCCATGGGGTGAGGACTGCTGGGGTGGGAAAGCCAAGTTTAGGAAGATGGATATGCCCTGAGAGTTAGAGGGGCTCAGGAACAGTAACCTTCAAGTCTCTCTTCTATACTGCTCCAGGAGAGTTCAAGAGCTGAATGTTTATTAATTTAATGAAATAACTAATTAAACAATGAATGTTTTTGTATAGTGATATTTATCTTTTACTTTTGACTATGATGTACAAGACTGCAATAGGATCTCAAGAATTAAACAGCTAAAAAATAATCGGTGATGTTCTCTGAAGTAAATCCAATCATTCTATATCAATATCCAATCCATAAAGGGGAATATCTTAGTTCCTTTGGAGACAAACCAGATGGATTATTATGAATATTAGTGGGGTTGTTAGTACTAGCATTAACACAAAGCTATCAGAATTCTATATTTATTGGTATAGCTTAAAGGTCACATAAGTAGGGTGCTTTTCATAGTTTCCTAGTAACCATTTTCTTTGAGAAACATTAGCCATATTTCACAGATGCTCCTCTAAGTTACCAAATCTGAAAGAGCTCTCCTCTTACTCACTAGAGAAGTTAGGGTTTTCAATATATATTTTTAAACTACTTTTTCACCTGTGAATTGTGGTCAGACGTCCTTATTTTTAATTACCAGAACCCAGGAACTGACAGGGTGACCACCTATTTTTGGAGACACAACCTTTCTCTGGGACAATGAGTTGTCAGCACAACGGCATCTATTCTTTGATGGTAAAGTAGCAAATCTCCCCAAACTAATGTGATACGGCCCTGACTCTGTGTGTGTGGGTGTGTATGTATGTGTGTGTGCGCGCGTGCGTGCGCATACATGCTCCTCTGGGGCTTGTGCTCAGGGACTGGGAGCTGTCCCTGAACTTTTTGCTCAAGGTTGCTTTACCACTTGAGCCACAGCTCTACTTCCAGCTTTTGCTTTTCCTCCCTTCCCTCCCTCCTTCCCTCCCTCCCTCTCTCTCTCTTTCTCTTTCTTTCTTTCTTTCTTTCTTTCTTTCTTTCTTTCTTTCTTTCTTTCTTTCTTCCTTTCTTTCTTTCTTTCTTTCTTTCTTCCTTTCTTCCTTTCTTTCTTGGAGATATTCTCACAGGCTTTTCTACCTAGGCTGGCTTTGAACCACAATATTCATATCTCAGGCACCCTAGAATTACAACTAGGATTACAAGCATTAGCTACCAGTGCTTCACAGCCCTGACATTGAAAAAAAAAAGTACATACATAACCTCAAAATTGAAAGCTAAGAAGGGCAGGAGTACCATATCTCTCAATACTGTTACATGCATTTGCATACAAATGTATTCTATTTAAACTACATATGCATGGTATTTTCCAGTGGCACAAATCTAGCTTCCACATGGCAAGAAAAATCAATTTCAAAAAGCTTATTACCTGTTATTTGTGATTTAGAATACAATCTAACAATACTTTGACTGATCGGCAAAATAGAGCGTTATGTAAAATAATTGTTTTTGTTTATTTTTGTCGGTCATGGGGCTTGAACTCCGGGCTTGGGCACTGTCCCTGTGCTTTTCAGCCAAAGGCGAGCGCTCTACTGCTTGAGCCACAGCACCACTTCAGGATTTCTAGTGGTTTATTGGACATAAGAGTCTCACAGATTTTCCTTCCTGGGCTGGCTTTGAACTGAGATCTTCAGATCTCAGCCTTCTCAGTAGCAAGGATTACAGGTGTGAGCCACCAGGCATCCGGCTAGAATTATTGTTTATTAAACTTGCAATGCCTCAACAAAGATGTCAAATTCAGTTGATATGAAAGAAAATTAATTAGAACAGATTTTTTATAACATATAAGACTATTAATGTCCATATGTAGAAAGCAATCAACCTGTAAATATGAAGGGCCAGCTGCAGAAACAGGAAATAACTAATCAGAAACACTTAATTAAAGTCAAAGGATAACAGAAGTCTTCCTAGAACCATAGTTTGTCATTAATTTTTAAAGTTAAAATAAAGTTTCAAAAGTAGGTAACATTAGAATATCTCATATATTATCTGTTAGTCAATATGATCACTGAAAAACATTTTCCTCTCAGCTGTGCTTCATTCTAAAATAAAGGAACAAGACAATATAATCTTATGGAACTGACCCTCGGTAGAATATTCAGAATATTGTATGAAAAAATGGTACAGATCAGTATGCATAGCTTCTTTTCTTTTTTATTAAGAAAGGATTAAGTTGAGGAAGGAAAATGTGAGCTAATCATATCTCTAAGATTCAGTGTGAATCTGTAAGGAATCCTCCTGGAAATGTAAGAATCTTTTTCCTTCTAAATTCTCTGCTAGTCACCTTCTGTATTGTCTGCAAACTCAAGAATATGTGACAGCAATGGGTCAAGATAGCTGAAGTCCTTATGCTGTCACATACACTTGAGTTTGAAGACAATACAGAAGGTGACACAACAGAGAACAAACAAAATCCTATTGGAATAACTGAAGATAACTATATCTGAAGTTGGTTTGATTGCCAGGATTTTCTTTTTTCTATGTGGTCTAATACATTCCCTTTTATCTTTAGCCAGATTGAGATGGATAGTTTTAACTTGGAACCAAAGAGTAATGAATAGCACTTTTTTTTTTCTATAAAACAATCTTAAAATCTATTGCTAGCCAGGTATTGTGGCGCAGAGATGTAACACCACTTCTATGAGAGACTAAGTGAGAAGATCATAGTCCCAGGCCAATTCTGCACAAAAACACAGATCCTATATGATTTTTTTTTTTTTTTGGTTGGTCGCAGGGCTTGAACTCTGGGTTTGGGTGCTGTCCTGTGCTCTTCAGCTCAAGGCAAGTGCTCTACCACAAAATCCTATCTAAAAAATAACCTTTATGAAAAGGAAAAGGTATATGGATGAAGTGGTAGAGTACTTATCTTATACATCCCTAAGATCAAACCCCAGTGCCACCAAAATAAATGTAAAGAAAGAAATCTTCTGGCAAGAAAATCTTGTCAATTATCTCGCTGACTTCAGTAGACAAAGGAAATGTCATTCCCCTTTCCTAGACTAAGAGAGAAAATCATACGCTAAATTGAGCCATCAAATCTGAATTTCAGTGCAGTGTTGTTCTTAATCTCATTTTCTAATATCCTTCCAGGTTTGTGAGCGTCATAAATGAAAGTAACTAGTAAAAGTAATCTCAGTAAATGAGAACTAATACTACCAATTTGTTAAGGTAGGGTGGAAATAAATCATTTTGGTGAAACTTGTAGTTCAACTATGAATAGCAATAAAAGCAATAACAAATGACAATGTGGAAATAAAAAGGCAGATCTTATCACTTTACATTTCTGTTGCTAGGATATCTGTGATATGGAATTCCAAAAATAATGATATTTCATGGGTTAAATAAATCTCCCTAGAAGTTTAAAAAAATATGCTTCTTTTCTCTCAAAATTTCCTTACATTTTATTTTTTCCTTTAGCTTCTATGGTTTATGGTGCTAGGTGATCTTTTCAAAGTTGACATTAAATGATGTTTATGGAGAACGTGTAAAAGAGCAAGAGAAATTCTCTCTAAACATATTTTTATAGCTCTCAGTAATCTAATTTGTGAGAAATGGAGAGAGGAATACCACAAAGTGCTTTTCAATAATTTATGGTGGTAGAGATTCATCTCCTAACTTTAGAAACAAAATTTTTGACCAAACAGGGCTGCAAATCTATTTGTGTAATTAGATAGTTGGCTATATCATCAGCTAAGGATATTTTTGCACTTTCTTCTGGGTATACAATAGTCTTTGCACTTAGATACATCTTTGGGAAAGTGATCAAATTAGAGCAATTATTTGTAGTAGATTTTAAAAACTCCTTTATTATAGAAACATAGACTTGTCTAGTGGTTTCTTATTATAGGATATTTTTCAAGATAAAAGAAAAGATAAAGTACTAATAATTATGGTTTTTTTCTATTTTATTTAAAAGGCTTAAGCACACAGGATGTTTTGAATGAGTAATAATATCAATGACCTGACTAAAAATTCACACAAAATAATTTAAAAGGCTAGGATGTCACAACCACAAATACATCTAGTTCAAGTATTTCAGGATCACAGAGTAAAATGTAATGGTTTACAAGCTATTTAAAATATTATTTGAACATAACATAAAAATGGGTATTTAATCTGGTAATATCGTTTCTCAGAACAAACAAGAATAGGTCCAGTTCTTTTACTTTGCTCAAAATCTATCCTAGTAATTCCATCTTATTTTACAAATATTTTCATTTGAAGTGACCAAACACCCAGTTTAGAAAAAAATATAAAAAGAGAAAAGGAGAAACACAGACAACAGACAGCTTTGACTTATGCATGATCTATGTGGTCCCAGACAATGAATTAGAATCCAGCTGAGAAGAAAGTCATTTCTAATGCTATTCACTTCCAGTTTAAGGCTAAGGAAAAGTTTTATTTTCAATATTTATTCTTTGTCAAGGTAATGTAAAGAAGGGTTACAGTGACATAAGTAATGTAGTGATTACCTTTCTTGTCTAATTTGTTACCCCTTTCCTCAGAATATTTATTCTTAATAAGAACCAAGCAGCACAATGAAATAATTTTCTAATAACTACTTTATACCATTATAAAATGATTATATTTAACTCAGTAGTAAGAATAGGAATTATTAAATAAAACTCTTATAATTAGTTAATTATAAAATGTCACTTTTTTGATGAATGCTGAAAATAACAGCTGCATACTAAAGTAGATGACAATTTTGTTTAATTAGGAAATTAATAAAGCAAGTTTCCTGTTATCTGTAGAGTCTAAATTTGGTAAGCAATATGAAAATGAATAAAATTTTATTTTGCTTTATAATTACTTGTACTTTAAGCTGTTGTGGGTTTTTTTAGAATCTATTATGTTGGACTTATTGTGTAACATAAAGAATGGATTTGGGAATAAAAATTCAAATACTAGCCTCACTGGATTTGCAAACTTGATTAACTGATTTAAGTTATCTCAGCTATATTTGCCTCATGTCAAAAATATAGACAATAATTAACCTATTTATGTCATCAAGAAAATTATTTGAAACACTTTTGTTTTTTCGGTCATGGGGCTTGAACTCTGGGCCTGGGCGTTGTCCCTCAGCTCTTCAGTTCAAGGCTAGTGCTCTACCACTTGAGCCACAGAGCCACTTCCAGCTTTCTGGTCCTTTTTTAGAGATAAGAGTCTCATGGACTTTCCTGCCCAGGCTGGCTATGAACTGTGATTTTTCAGATCTTAGCCTCCTGAGTAGCTAGGATTACAGGTGTGACCCACTAGCACCCGGCAGAAACAACACTTTTATATGTGTTATTTAATTATATAAAACACAATCATAAAATTTTCTAAGAGTTCAATCTTAAAATTGCAGTGGTCTACCTAAAATTAGAAGGTTAATTCTTTGCCCAGGAAGAACTATAATTAATCAAATTAAAAGTTTTTTTTGAACTTAAAAATTACAAATCTCTGGCTGTAAACCTCTAATATTTCATATCAAAAAAATCCAAGATCTTCCTTCCTATATCTAAACTGGCTCTTAATGATTCCATAATTAACAATTTAGAAAATTCTAAACAATTCTATTATTATTAATTCATTCAATCATACCTACTGAATAGTATGTCTTTTTTTTTTTTGTATAAATTATGAGGCTCTCAGCAAATACTATAATCCAATTCCAAGACTGTCTGGGTGTTTGCTAAATAAGTATTTTTGAAGTTGCATTTAAAAGGAACCATTTCTTCCAATTTCAAGAGTTATGTATTGCTTCCCTTTTGTTTATAGGCAAATCTAAGTGGGACTTTGCTTTTCATTTGTAGAGTACTTTTATCATTCTCAGATTAGATTTACCAATTCCTTCCCACCAGACTTGAAAACTTTTAAAGGAGCATGATTTTTTTTGGCTCATGTCAGAGAATTAATCCATGGTTGCCTGGTCCTGTGTGCTTAAGTAGAACATCATAGTAGTGGGCTTGTGTGGTAGATGAGCTTCTTCACCATACTGTAGGCAGGAAGCAGAGTCAGAAAGGGACCAGGGACCATCTTTAAGGACATGTCCTTAGTGACCTATTTCTCCAATTAGGTCCTACCTAGCAAAGTTTCCAGAACTTTCCCACAAAAGTTCTATGTTTCAAATGTTCCACTCATGAGCCTGTGAGGGATATTTCACATTCAACTGATGGTACTCAGCTTGTTTCTGGCTGTCCCTGAACCTCTTTGTGCTCAAGGCAAGCACTCCAACATTTGAACCACACACAGTACCACTTCCAGCTTTTTCTGAGTAGTTTATTGGAGATAAGAGTCTCATGAACTTTTCTGCCAGGCTGGCTTTGAACCACAATCCTCAGATCTCAGTCTCCTTGAGTAGCTAGGATTACAGGCATGCAAACCACTGGTGCCCAGCTCAGCCTGTTTCTTAAATAGTCCAGGAAGCTGCCATCAGTGCTGTAGATGTGACAAGCAAGGAGGAAAATATTTGCTTACTTGTTTCTTTAATTGATATGTTTGATCAGGTTTTATATCCAGGGTTAATACACATTTGCTTTTCTTTCCTTTTCTTTCAATCCATGCTGATGTTTGTGTGTTGGCTATCATTGTACCTGGAAGTAATTTCGTATTATTAGAAATAATCCAATGTGAGAAATGCCTAAAATATTTTAAATCTGAAGTTAAAAGATGCACTGTGACTTCCAGTCTATTGAGGACAAAGAAACAAGAAGCAATTTTCCCTCTGAATTCATGGTTAGATTTGCTAAAGAAAATTTCCGATCAGAAGATCTAGAGTCTTTTCCCGAGAACTTCATAGCGCATTTGTGAAATGTGTCATAGCAAAAGGAAGAAAGTGAAGCATGGTGAAACTGCCTTGTGAAACACAAGCCACATTTCACGGAGTCTCCCCGATACAGGGTCCAAGTGTATTTGGCATGCCCAGGCATATATCCCATAATGATGTTCTGTCACTGGCCTGTTCATCTGCTGTCAGAATGTCAGTGGCAGGCCCACACTCGAGCTTCTTAGCTTGCATTCTCCAGCACTGGCCTCCACTTCCGAGATTTATGTCTGTTACTTCCGGTTGTTTCTGAGTGTATAATATATGTTTGTACTGGCCTATCCTGGCCAGTGTTCCTACCTACATTCCTTCTGCTACTTTTGATCTGTGCCAGCTCTGGTGGATCATTCATTGCTCTACATGATCCACCATCTTCAGCTACCGTGGCTCATCCCAGGGTCCCAGTCATTGTCTCATGCTGTGGCTACTCCATTCTAAACCCTGCCCTAATGTCAGAACTCTAACAAGACTAGTTCCACAGCCACTCCACTATCATGAATATCATGCCAAAACTGCAAGTAGACACCCCTGTGCTGACCTTTACATGGCGACAGGCACCATAATCAAGATATTGGGGATGAATACTGAGGTACATTAGCTCTTCTATCTAAGTCCTTCTTAATCACCAGAGGCATGCATCTACTATAAGGCTAGTAGGACTAGAGCATATTTCCAGTAAAACTGCCATGCTAACCCCAAATCCACAATTTTCCCAGTGTTCAAGTCTCTTTTAAGCTAAGGTGACCAGGCTAAACTCCATCCTTTGGATGATTTTCCCTCCACAGGGGCCACAAACTCCTTCTCCAAACATGTGCCTTCTATTCTTCAAGCCACTATACTCAGCTCTAGGAAGGAATATTGAAGAGTAAAAATGAAGTGTATAATCTCTGTTGTAAATTCTTCACTCACAGAAATAAAACCATCTTTAAAACCATCTACTGTTCCCCTGGCTACAGCAAAGGTTTTCATTAATATGAATGACACCATCTTCTATTTTTAACACATTGGCAATATGGATGAATTCAATATTTTGAAGCAATGGAGTTAAATTGATAATCATATATGGATGTAATAAGCAGAATTGGGTTCCTTGGCCTCTGCAAACAATTCACGATATTATTGTTGACTTTGCTTGCTTACACAGAATTAAAGGGATTCCCAACCCCAAAGCATTCCACAGATAATGAAAAGCCTCAGGCCAGGTCTCAGGCTGATTCCACGTATTTTTCCAAGAAGTGGTCACTCAACTCAGCTTGAATGCTTACATTGACAAGACACTCCCTTGGAGATACTTGATTCATTTGCTAAAGTCCTTGTTAGAAAATACTTCCTCAATTGGAAGTAAATTCCTACAAATAAGGAAATAGTAAATAAACATTGGTACTTCCAGACTACAAAAATATTTCTAATAAAAATATTTAATGTCTAAGAAAATGGCAACAACAGAGTAGTAAATGAAACATATAAAACATATGATCAAGAAAAAAGATGGTAAGTAATAATATTGGAGCTCTGAATTGGAGATGTTTATTATCTGAACTATTAGAGACATTAATGAACCTTAATAAACCAAAGGCTAGGGTAGCTGGAAGGGAAGGCTTTTCTCAAAGATGTAAGGTTTTGCTAAAAGTCTATATAATCTCTAAAACTAGAGGCATGGCTCAACTGGTAGTACATCAGCCATGAGCAAAAAACCTGAGCAAGAGTGTGAGGCTCCGAGTTCAAGCCCCAGTACTGTCAGCAAAACGAAAACAAACCTATAAGGTCCATATTAGAATAAAAGCAATAGTAGTGTTAAATTGTTCTATTTTTAAAGTTTATACTAGTGTTTTTTTGTTGATCATTTTTGTTATTTTTTTTAGTGTGGAGAAGTATGAAAGCTCTTTTTGTAAAATATGAATGCTTGTAGCATCTTATTTGATGCTACATTCAGAAAAATAGGTTAAATGTAAGGGTTGATATGAACATGTGAACACAAGGAAACACATTTAAGAAATCAGCCAACTCAAAAAGCAAATGTCCTAAACAAACAGACATCTCATAACACCAGATGAGTTTTGCTGGTTTATTTTCATCTATATAAAGCAAATCACAGTCCAGGCACTTTTGTACCCAGTTTTGTTCTTTGAAAATACATACTTTTTGTGAAGTTAGTCAAATATAATTGCACATAACAATATAACCTCATATGGGCTCAATTCCTTTCTGTATTATGTTTCCCTCTATGAATATATTATACTGTGTCCCTCCATTTCACTTTTGAGCAAATTGGGTTATTTTTGATTTTTTATTGTTGTACATAGACTCCTATGAACTTTATTGTTTGTGTGTTTTGGCAAGTGCATTTTGCTGCAAATATACACCATTCTTACTGACACCCATTTTTATTGGGTGCATATCTAAATGCACATGCTCTGTGTTCACATTTGTATAAACTATTTGAAGCATAATTTATTAGCAAAAAATACAACTTCATAACATAGTCACCAGTTCTGAAATAAATATTCTAGAGCTTTATCAATTTTTCCAGAAACACTTTTTATTCTTGATATGCAAATATTCTCTTTGCTCTCATCATTAATTTCACTTAAGCATCTACTATGCAATGAATTCATTAAGTTTTGCCTTACTGAATGATCAACAGATCAAATTCAGCCGGAATTTTAGTTTAACAGTGTAAGACTTTCCAATCTCACTTTCAAAAAGTTGATAAAATTCTGAATCTTCCAAAAAAATGTAATTGACATTGCAAATCTCCTTTCATTCAATTCAACACATTTTTGTGAAAAGTTTCTTTTAAATGTACCCAGGAAAAAACAGGAGACTGGCCAAAAAGAAAAATGAATAAATGTGTCAGTTAAAAAGCAAGAGCATCATATTAAGTGAAATAAGATATATGGTTCATTGTTTCTCTCATTTGCAATAATTAGTATATATCTAGGATAATCTTATCAGATGAGCAGAAAAGCTCAAAAGCTATGTACATATGACCATATAAGATGATGCTAAGTGAAATGAACCCCAAGATATGGACACAAGAGGTTATTCTTTGTTGTTGTTGTTTTTAATGTACTATGTGATTTTTTTTTTTGTTTCCTTTGTATGTTCTTCTCCCTATGGCATATCCCCTGTGGTCACTGTACTTGATTTTGGTACCCTGCATCTTGTATATACATTTGTCTAATCTGGGGAGGGGAAGGGGAAAAACAAAATGCTGAAACAAGGACAGAGGATGACCCATTGCAACAATGATACCCACAAGACAGTATATTGGAAATGAACTTTACAACTCTGTGATAAGGGAGGGAGGGAGGTGGGGGAGGGAAGGGACAGTGGGAGAACAACAAGGGAGGGGGTAACAATGCTCGACAAGAAATGTACTCATTGCCTTACTCATGGAACTGTAACCCCTCTGTACAGCATCTTTACAATAAAATAAAATTAAAATAAGCAAAACACCTAAAATTTTAAAAAGCAAGAGCAGTGATAAATAGGAAAAATATTGGATAGAAAAACACCCTATATTATTTTATCCAGAAAGTTATGACATAATAGCCCTTTTCCTATGCAGCAGAAAATATACCAAGAAACTGTTCTTTTTATATGTGATGGCATCAAAAGAGGTATTATTTAACTCTAATACTTTTATTTCAAATAATAAATATGTGCTAGTTGAATAGAAAAATTCATTCTACTTTTGTTTCAGTGTCTACTCACTGATCTCAGATTTGCCTTGTGTAGGTACCCACAATAAACTGAACTTTTTCCCACTATGAAAGTCCGAGAAATATTTTGTTGCAATAATGGATGTCTCTTCCTCCTCCTGCTCCTGCTCCTCCTCCTCTTCCTTCTCCTCCTCCTCCTCCCCCTCTTCTCCTCCTCCTCCTCCTCCTCCTCCTCCTCCTCCTCCTCCTCCTCCTCCTCCTCCTCCTCCTCCTCCTCCTCCTCTACCTCTTTTCTTTTCTTCCTCAGATAAATACTTCTAGATCACCCCACAACAACTCCTGATATTTGCAGTCTCTCAGGGCCCTCTATAACTTAGCTGTTCTTTGGTCATTCACTACTGTGTTCCACCGTGTGTGTGTGTGTGTGTGTGTGTGTGTGTGTGTGTGTGTGTGTGTGTGTGTGTGTACATACACATATGCTACAACAGAAGCTAATGAAACTTTTAAGCAATCAAATCTATGGATTTTATAAAATTTATGTTAGTGTTTGTAAGTGTATATGAGGGTTATTTATAAGGTTCTTGATACAATATCAGGTCTGAATAATAGAACATAGTTTATAAGAGGTATGAGCCACATATTTCTGGGATGCATAAAAATAATTTCACAACTTTATAGTTTAAATTTGTGCTAAGGCCATTACTCTTATGTATTTCAAACACTGGGCTGCACATATATAAAAGTGGTGGGCATGGCTGCATTTCTATTTTCATATCTCTCCTTATTAAGATACATCTTAATCTCTTCTGCCTTATAATTAGCATAAAATTATAAAGTTAAAAAATAAAAATTGCTTAATAGGGCTCAAGTTGGGACAGAAGGCAGAATGATGGAAAGGTTAACATTAATCAAGATGCATTATACTCAGAAACTAACATGTTGAACTGAAAACTCCTCGTATAACTACTGAAAGATATTAAAAATGAAAATAAAATAAAAATAAGTTAATATGAAAGACCATTATCTTGGTAAGAAATCTAGAAATGTCTCTGTGAAAGATAGGCATCATATTAAAAATAAACACTGGAAAGAATTTTTCTTCATCTAAGGTTTGTTTAGATATCAACGTATTTCATCAGAAATTATTTTAAGCTACATATTTATTATCATACCATTGTCTTACATCTAGATATGGATTGTATAAAAGGTCAATGATGCCAGAGACATATTAGCATCGATAAACATTTCCATTATTTTCAATATGTTATTAGTCCTGTATTATGTTTATGGTTGAAAGAAAGAATCTATCAACATGGGAATTTAACATTGACCCAAATATTCAGAACGTTTTCAATGCAAAGTTCATATAGTCACAAGCATTCTATGACAGTAAGTATAAATAATCATTGGGTACTTTTTTTTGTAATAGAGAATATGTGCAGACAAGCTAAACATTCAGTATTAGGAAAAAGGTTGGTTATGCTGTACCTACATAATGGGCAGCTGTTAAAATGTATTGAGAGCATTAATAGCTTTTAAACAGAGAATTTTTTCCTTGATATTTTACTGAGGTTTAAGGAAGCATTTTGTATATGTTCCTTTCTTTCTTCTCCTTCCTTCCTTCTTTCCTTCCTTCCTTCCTCCCTCCCTCACTCCCTTCATCCCTTTCTTCCCCACCTTTCTCACACACATATGCACATATTCACTAAAGAGAACACAATTGTACATTTTAAAATTCGTATTTACAGTACTTTGCCCAAAGAAGTGGAAAAACAGGCACAAAAAGGTACCTTAGTATTTTTAAAGATATACTCATGATTTTTAAACAACACATTATTTTTTAAAGTTCAAAATGCATACAGTTTACACAGAGGAAATTTGAATCCAAAATGTGTCCCTAAATCTTTCTTATTTGAAGTTTGTCAGATCTGTGCTAAATGTCTTCCTTCCTTCCTTCCCTCCCTCCCTCCCTTCCTCTCTTTCTATCTTTCTTTTCTTCTTTTTAAAACTCTCCCCCTCCACTGGGCATATAAAAGAATAGAGACCAATGTTGAGGAATGACTGAATTCAAACTAGTAATGCCATACATAAAAATAATCAGTATATATATATATATATATATATATATATATATAAATAGGCACTAATATCATACATAAATATAATCAGTATATATATAGGCACTAATGTCAAACATAAATATAATCAGTATATATATATATATATATATATATATATATATATATATATATATAAAATGGCACTAAACTGTATTTTTGGCATATTCTGACCTCAATATTAGACTCAGTTCTCTAACTTTAGTGGAAACTCTCTCTCTCTGTGTATGTGTGTGTATGTTTCCGTGTGTCTCAGAGTGCAGGAACCAACAAAGGGTTGTGTTTGTCCCATTGAATATAAATGTCTCAGCACATTATTCTCTTGGTTGGCCAGATGACAGAGGCATTGCCAACTCTACTCTCTTTAAATAGAGACCTATATTTTGAAAATAGAGTTTACTGGTTCCATAGAAAGTTTTTTCCTTCCTAGCATTCAAATTGTGATCTTGAGGAAGCAAATGAGTTTCTGCCATTTGCAGCTAATGCACATACCAAGAGGTGTTTTTGTGCAAAAGGTCAAATTAAAATCTTTCTCTATCCTCTGCTTACATTTCTAGGACATAATGAAAAGGTCAAATCAGATTCAGGGTATTTCCAAATACTGTTGTCAACTATCTTTCTGGCCAATTTGCCTATTTAATGAATCATGCATAGAAGAAGATATTTGATTCAGGAAAGCTGAAGTTTCAAAATAATGCCTTCATCACTATCTGTAAACAGCTCTGTTTACAGAGCTGGACTTTGGGGAAAAGGTAGGTCGGGTAGCAACATACAAGAGAACATTACTGGTACTGATCAGTATGACTGAGTTTAAATTTTCATTAAAAATGGCTTAGAAACTTTGTCAACATTAACTCATTATTACAGGTATTTCTTAGTCTCAATAATGGCAGATGCAATTTGAAACACAATTATAGGAGCCACCTGTCCTCTATGCAGGCCCATATATTTTAGCACTAATTATGTGTATCATGACACCTTAGAAAAATTGTTTAGTGAGCAGAAAATTAGCAAGCCCTGAATATGTAAAGTTGACTAACAATACTATATAGAAAACAATGTAAATTAAAACAAATCACATAACTCATTCAAAAATAGCCTGAAGTGGAAAAACAATGAAGTATTCATACAAAAATTAAAATAACTCACTGTAATTGGATTTATATTATTACTTAAAGAAAGTTGTGACTTGTGCTAATTTTACCTTCGTGATTAGTGAAAGCTGATTACAGTTGATTAAGTACATACTCTGTTGCTATGATGTGATTATTGTCTTAAGAATGCATAATTCATTTCCCTGCAGCTGTGTATTCTTGTATCACTGATATAGTGAACACAGCCTCCTGCTTTTCTTTAATACATAAATTGGCAATAAAATGGAACCTTCTCAGGTCATAAAATGATTATGGTCTTGTGTAATCTGAGAAATATGTCCAACATGAAGCCTAACATCAGTTGCATATTCCAGGGAAGTTCAGTTATTAAATGACAGAGGTTTAAAACATGATATTTTCTATTCATAGTACATATAAATTAAAAGGATGGAAGACATATCATGATAAAGATTATAAATAGGGCTTGATGATAATGAGCAAGAAGGAATGATCAAAATTCTAATTTAGGGAGAAAGTTTCAATAAAAAAGTGGTATCAGTCACCTCTGATGAACAATTTATTTATTTATTTATTTTTGGGTCTGGTCGTGGGTCCTGAACTCTGGGCCTGGGCGCTGTCTCTCAGCTCTTCAGCTCAAGGCTAGCGCTCTACCACTTGAGACACAGCACCACTTCCGGCTTTTTTCTTTTTGCTTATGTGGTGCTGAGGAATCGAACCCAGGGCCTCATGCATGCAAGGCAAGCGCTCTACCACTGAGCCACCTTCCCAGTCCCTGATGAACAATTTAAAATCAAGTACCAGACATTTATCTTAACATCATAGTGGTGTTATTTTATTTGAGTATCAGTGGCTCCTGTGGATCAACAAAATACAAAGGACTATGAACTTGCAAGGGAAAAGAGTTTCTGGCAAAGCCAAATACCAGACTTCTTTGTAACTAGGAGACCATCATCTCATTCCATACGCTCACAAAAAGAGAGAATGTATTGGGATTCCATTTGGGATATTCAGTGTCTATTTGGCTTTCTCTTTTGTTTACAAGATATACCCTTGAGTATGTAGAAAATATATAGGGTGGTGTCTTCAGCAGTTTACTTCCTTACTGCTGTGAAGGTACATCATTATCATTATAGTAGCTAGCATGAGGTTCTTCTTCAAATAGTCTATATTGATAGATAGGCAGATACACAGACTGATAGCTATACATACATGCATATATAAAATATTATATACAGTGCATATAAAGTTAAACTAAGATCTAATGTTATTCAAAACATATCCAAGTTCTTGAACTCTATATTTTTAAAACTGTAATGCTCTGATAGCACCAATAGGTAAAAACTCAGCTTTAAAACAAGTACATATGAACTATAAATGTGTATGTGTATATGTATATATACATGTTTATATATACATGTGTATGTATATATATATACATGCAAACACACATATATGTACACTCACACTATGTTGACAGTTTCACCAATTTTCATCTCTCAGGCTACATGAGAAGATATTTTTCAAATGGCCCTTAACTAACACCTGAAAATCCAAGACTTCAAGAAGAAAGTATCAACTACTACTTTCTTCCTATTTATGTAACTGTCTTTGGCTCTATGTGGGAATATACCTGCTCTCCAAAACATAGGCAGTTTCCAACCACAGAAATGAGTCTATTTATCTATGTGTCTTCTTTGCTTCAATTTACTATAACAGAAAATAACTACAGTTACATCAAGTCACTAAATTTCCCCTGATCTCTGTGATAGAGCACAAAATTAATAATAAAACTTACTTATTATCCCTGTGAAAATGTCTCACTAAAAGCAAATCGGGTTTTCTTTAGGAAAAAAAATGAAATCAGTAAATCAATTAAAGGAAAAGAAGAATTTTACAAACCCTGGCTTGCCTGTGAATACTGAGGTTCTGTCTCAATTCTACAGGTGCAAGTTTTTTTAGCACAGCATGTACTACTATGAATTCTGTTTGCCTGTGAGATCCCTAGAAATGAGCAGGTATCACTGAGTTGTACTGATTCAAGAGAACATTTCAGACATTAGGAAAACATCAACTGCCATCCTGGAGACTTTGACCTTCCATTGTAAATGACTCCAAATATATCCTTGTGAATCAGTCTCACATCAAAGCTACCTTCCTTTTTATTTGAAGCAGAGCATTTGTGGCCTGGCTGGGGCTAAATGAGCCTCTGGGGATATGGACAAACAGATGCTAATTAACCAGGTACTGTCTTGACTATCAGTCCACTGAACCCCTAGAGAGAAAAATAAACACAGCTTTCCCATGATACTATAGCATCAAGAATTATAAATAGATATTGCAAAGTAGTAGGATAACATAAGTTCTCAGTTCAGGTAACTCTGGGAACAACTGTAGTGATTTGGGAAATGCAGACTCTTACCTTTCATTGTAAATCCAAGCCATCTATCTTATTGTAGAGATGAAATAAATTTATAAATACATTAAGGGGACAGTGAACATGATATCCCTGCATAACATGGAATACAGATCTCAGATTTAAAGTAAAGTGACCTCAGTAATTTTGGGGGCAATCGGCGTTTGGCCATACTTATTGGCATAAATTACGTCTTCCAAGATGAAAAGAACTTATTGCTTTGTTTTATTTCTGTGCTGGTCCTGGGTCTTGAACTCTGGGCCTGGGTACTTTCCCTTAGCTTTCTTCTTCTTCTCAAACCTGGCACTCTAACACTTGAACCACAGCTCCACTTCTAGAATTTTGATGGTTAATTGCAGATAAGAGTCTCACAGACTTTTCTGCCCAGGATAGCCTGGATTCAATCTTCAGATTTCAGCCTCCTGAACAGCTAGGATTATAGGCATGACCCACTGGTATCCTGCTAAGGAGAATCCTAAGGCTACATGAACTATTTATCCTGTAAGAATGATGAGTAAAGCAGAGAAAAACATCATAATCCTTTCTACATCCCTATTATGTCATAATAAAATATTTTACATTATAATATAGTACAATATTGTGTAATATCAGTTTCAGTATATGCTAGAGCTAACGTTTATAGGCACAGTAGTAGACATATATATGAAGTTGGGCTTAGAGAAGTTTGTTGACTTGCAAAAGTCTCTAGAAATAAGAATGATAAAGTTAGAATTAGAAGCCCGACCTCTTTCCCTAATGCACTTTATGGATGTGATTAATGTTAGTAACTTCTTTTTATGAATTAGCTTGAAAAATATTAATGTGGACACCTGAGAGTCAAATCATTTTGAGAAAAGATAACATTTAAGTATAAATAAAAGATTAGCAACAAGATTTGAGTTGGGCATGGAAGTGGGTATAGTCACCCACCCAGGTCTCAGTCACTCTGAAACAGGATAATTAATTGAAGCCAGTCCAGGAAAACTTAGCAAAATCCAACCTCAAAAACAAAATACAAAGAAAACCATGGCCTAAATGGTAGAGCAAATGAGCCTTGCCCTGAATCAAGCCCTAGCATGGAAAAAAAATTTCACAATGGGAAATGACTCCATGTGTGGCTGCAATAGGAAGCACTTTCTGGTTTTATTTCATTATGTATATTAGGACAAACATGGTAGTTAAGTGTCTTTAGAATCATCAGCATTTGATGCGTAAGTATGTACAAATGTCTAAGTGTTTTACTATCTTAGGTCAATTCGAAGAAATCTAATTTCTGGCAAGATATTACATTTACATTATCGAAGAAAAATGCATGTGTGTGTCACCATAATGGTGGCCCACATCTGTAATTCTAGTGGCTCAGGAAGTGGCACTGAAGGGATCTTGGTTTGAGGCTAGTATATGAGTTAGTGTGGCTCCTTCTCAACAAATAGCTAGGCACTATAATGTGTGCCTGTCAACTCAGCTATGGAAATAGGCTTGTGATCCAGGCCTTCACCAGACATAGACCAGAAAACATTCAAAAGAGAAGTAAAGGCCTACTGAAATGGGTTCAGTGGAACAATGTCTGCCTATGTGTAAGACCATGAGTACTGCCCCAGTACAGCTCCTAATAATAATAATAATAATATCAATAAACAATGCTGGAAGCAAATTGTAATTTGATTTTCTATTAGATATATAAATCCTTGAAATTGTTTATAACAAGGTACCATCAAACCCTGTTTAGCTATCAGATTGGTAGTGGCCTGTCACTTATGTAAAGACTCTAGATGTTCCACCAGATCATCAATACTACTTTAGGTTCCTAGAAGAATCTGAACAAATGATAATGATAGGCCACTATAGCTCTATGCCCCATTAGTAATTTAAAATTTTAATTTACTAGGTTAGGACTTTATAGTCATTTTAAAGTGTTGGAACTATCAGAATGCAGCTTATCTCTGTAATCCTACTCAGGAGCCTGAGTTCTGGAACAGTGAAGTTCCAGCCAATCCCAGGCATAGAAATTTGCTAGACTCCATCTCCAAGTCATCAGCAAAAAGCCCAGCTAGAAACATGTATCCTGTGGTAGAGTGTCTGCCAGAAGCAAAAATGCTGAGAACAAGAGGCTCCTTTTTAGGCTCCAATACTTACATAGAAAATAACCAGACTAATGTGTGCATATATCATCACAATTAACTGATTGACTTGAGGTTTATTATCATCACTGTGATATAGATAATAATTAAAAACTTCTGTAGTAGGTTTCTAACATATTAAAGTTCAACATTATAAAACTATAAGAACTTATAAGCTTAAAGAATAAAAAGGGAAGATTTTCCATAATAGGATTATCATTGTTAAGAACTTATTGTTTATCCTTCTAGACTCTTACAGCTAATCATTTGCATACAAATGCCACACACATATCGATATGTTACATAATATATTATTTTACATTATATGACCTCCATATAATATGGGGCTCATAGCACAAAACTCTGTTCTTAGCTTGTGTTTCATGTCCAGACATATGTCTAGATTTTACTTTATTTTATACAGATAACTCATCTCCAATCTTTGGTGATTACAAAAAATGCCTACATACATGCATCTGTATAAACGTATAAACATCTATAATTTTATTATGAAAAGTAAAATGTCTGGAAAAGTATTGCATTTAAATTTTTGTGTGAAAAACTTGCTCTCCAAAATGTTTCTACTAGTATGTCAACCTGCTTAGGTCCATATACTACCACCAAAACTGAGTCATACCAATCTTAAAAATGTTTATCAATTCTTGGTTCTAGCTACTCAAGGCTAGGCTGAGGTTTAAAGGTTTAAAGCCAGCCTGGACAGGAAAGTCCCTGAAACTCTTCAATAAACTACCAAAAAAAAAAAAAAAAAAAGGAAATGAAAAATAAGAAAAAAGAAAAGGAAAAAGAAAGAAAGGAAAACCTGAAGTAACTTTGTCTCAAATGGTAGAGTTTTATTAGTCTTGAGCAAAAAGTTTACAGCAACAGTATCTAGGCCCATTTCAAGTCCCAGGACTGGTACACACGCGCGTGCGCGAGCACACACACACACACACACACACACACACACACACACGTCATTTTCAAGGAAAATGAAAATAGCTCGTATTTTTTCTGAGTAACATAAATATTTGTCATATGTTTATAGGTCATTTGAATTTCCTCTACAAATTGTGTTTGCATATTCCTTGTGCATGTTTATGATAAATTTGGGATTTTGTGGCAAATCCTTCTACCTTAATGATATATTATATTATAGATAGACATATTTGTCCAGTACCCACTCTATATGTTACACATATTATATGTCTGTCTACAACATGTCATATTGCAATCTTTTTATTAATGCCTTCTGAGGTATATATTGTGATGGTTGTAATTTTTGGAAAACAGATGACAGATGAGCATACATAAGTTCAGAAGTTCCAAATCATTTGTCCATGGTCACAAGGGCATGCCTGGGGATTCAAGGTTCTGACTTTTGTAGGCTGAATTTATTCTAGCTGTAGATCAAACAAACTACTGTAACAAAAAGGCCATATGATAGTGTTGGCAAGGTTTAACTTAGTGTGCTTGCATATAAACAATGACACAAGCCACAAATACACATATACATTCACTCTTTAAATATCCTCCTTTTACCTGTCTACATAAAAGACTACTTTTTACAAACCATTTTAGCTTCCAACGAACTGAAATTGAGCCTAAAATCAACTTTAATTAAAATCAGCTCAGTAAACTTGATACCATATGCTATCAGGAGATTTACAGAGTTTTAACTAGTATATAAAACCGGCAATCCCATTGGAAAGGAACAATCAAAAAGCCTCTCACTTCAGTTTAAGCTACATCCTAAAGAAAATTGGTTAATAATATATATATTAGTTGTAGTGGTTTGGCTATATTTATTCTTCAGTAAACGGTAAATATATAACAGGACTTAAATTTTGTACTAGCAATTTCATAATTTCTAGCCCATTAAATCTATTCTTTATCCACCTACTTTTTCCCTTATAACATAAGCAAAGAAATAATGCTAAACCACCATTTGTATTTTATTATCTGGATGATTTAACTATAAATTATGTTTTACAATAAGACCATTTAGCAAATGCAATTTTTTATGCAAAACATAATGTACTAAATTTACAAGGTCCACTCATCTTAGCAGATACTAAATGTTTTACACCTTTTCCTTCAAAATCAAGTTAAATTAAATGATTTTTTTCATGCCATTCCTGCAGCTTCAATTCAAAGCCTGGGTACTGTCTGAGCTTTTTTGCTCAAGAGTAGCCCTTTACCACTTTAGCCACTGTTCCACTTCTTATTTTTTGGTGGTTAACTGGAGATAAGAGTCTCATGGACTTTCCAACCAGGGTTTGCTTCAGATCTTCAGATCTCAGCCTCCTGAGTAGCTAGGATTTCAGGCTTGAGCCACTGGTACCCAGCTAAATTAAATGTTTATTGTACATGAGAAATAACAAATATTATCTGCTGATAACCTCCAATTTAAAATCATTCACAAATAAATCCATAGAAGTCAGTTTATCAGAAATTAGTATGAAATTAAAACAACGATATATAGATTTTTCTTTTTCTTTTTGGCCTGGGTCCTACATTTTTTTTTTTTTTTATTGTCAAGGTGATGTACCGAGGGGTTACATAAGTAATGTAATAAGTACATTTTGGAATCATTGATTTTTTTCCTATTTAATTTATTATTAATCAAAAGAGTAATAAGATTACAGCAACTTTCAAGAACTGAAGAATTTTTTTTCCCATCCAGATTACTAGGCAAACCTTTGAGGTGTTAGACATAATTTTATTTGAAATAGAAATCTCTTTCCAAAATATTTAACCAAATTTTAATTGAACAACCTCCTAGGACTTCAGTAGTTCAATAAAACTACTTTTTCCTCAATACCACTTCAATAACATCAAAGAAAAATATAAAAGAGTCATCAATAGAATGATTGTACATTTACTGCTGTAGGTAGAATGCCAATAGTATTACTTGAATATAGTGGCTATAGTCTAACCACAGGCTCTTGCACTTCTGTCATAAACCCCATATTCAGATTACAAAATAAATATTCAAATTTCCAACCTAAGCCTCAGAGCTCAGTTGCAAACATTAATGTATTTTAATGCTATAACAAAGACCTAGAATCAGAGATTGTAGAGAGACCTGCTGTCACCAGGCTTATGATGAGAAATGTATGTCATCTATTATTAAATGTTTCACCAATGATTCATTTAGTATTTATTGAGTATCTGATATGCTCAATGCCCTCATAATAGGCTCTGAAACTCCAAAGGTAAAGACATTAAACTATATATGAGTTTAACTTCCCAAGGGTTTAGGAAAACACATACACACACACACACACACACACACACACACACACACACACACACACACACACAAGCATAATAATTACAACAAAAGGGCTCCATTCTATTGAAGGACTAGATGAGAGAGCTGACAGTGAATACATACAACTGGAAAGAGGTACTTCTCATGTGCGGGGAGGTTTATCAAGTTCGCTGGACTTTCCCTGTGGCTTCATAACTGGAACCTAGTGGGCCAGCCTCAGAAGGCATTTGTCGAGTGGAAAGATGGAGAAAAGCTTACTCCTTCCTTAGAGAAAGGAAGCAACAACTGATAGAGATGTTGAAAGGTACAATAAGATTTGTCAGACAAAGCCAGGTGCCAATGCCTCATGTTTTTAATGCTAGTCACTAAAAAGGCTGAGATAGGAGGAGATGGCTTTTTGAGGTCCAGGCAGAAAATTTCTAAAATAAGAAGTGCCCCAGAAAGTAAGTCTAATGAGTTAAGATGCAAGATGGAATTGTGTGGAAGGGATTGGATGGGATAGCATAGCATAGCATAGACCAGCATGGAATAAGCATGGCATGGTATGACCTATATGACAAGGCAAGGCTAGGTTAGGCTGGACTGGACTGGAACAAAACACAAGTTATCAGAGTAATACATAAAGTATGAGTATTGTTTACAAATTTGCTGCAACTCTATGCAGTGTGAAAATAACCATAAAACCTAACTTTTAAACTTTTGTGATTGTAGGTTATGGTCTACAGCTTGAGAAACATCAGCTCAAGTTCTAAGTTCAAGTTAGGTTAATTTCTAGGCTTTGGCACTCCTGGGTTTATGTACTTTGGCAATCTAACCTCTTAGAATTCTCAACATTCTCTCCTTTATAAAGCTACCATAAACTTTATATTTAAGCTAACTAATATATGTGTTACTTATAAAAGTTTGTAATACTCAAGCAGCATTTAAAAATAATACTATAATTGTAGTTCCTTAAAAATGTTCCTGAATGTAACTGAAATGAATTGTTTTAGCATTCTAATTACAAAATGAAAAAATAATGTAAAGAAGAATCCAGTCTATTCAGAAGAGTTTATATTCTATGTCAGCTATCCGATCCAATTGGAAGTGTATCTAAATAGCATAGGAATTCCATGCTTTGGATCAAAGACATTTATTCTTGAATAACTTGCAACCACATGGGAAAGTTATATCAAAGACATGTATTTTATATCACTCTATGTTTTTATTGAAAACATTGCAGGATAAAGATAAGTTTAAAATGCACACACACACACACACACACACACACACACACAAAAACCACACACACACACACACACACACACACACACACACAAACTTTTACTGGTCTTCTGAGGCTGAGGATATAAGATGACTCTCAAGTAATTAAATGAAAGTAACTTTCCTACAAAAATGGATAGGTGGATGATGTATTTAGAGTTCCAAGATGGAAAATATCATATCCTTGAAATATAAAGCTGTATCATGGAAGGAGGTGATGAGAGATAAAGGAATGGGCAAGAGAAGAAAATAGGCAGTTTATTCTTACTCATCGTTTCCTCTTGTCATTCAGCCAGACAGTACATAAGTATTCACTGACTCCCTACTTTTTGGTGCCACTTGTTCTGGCAGGTCTAAAATATCTACCTCCATAGAGTTCATGTCCCAATGAGGGGAGTCACTATTTGCAGACACACAAATACATAACTTATGCCGAGTAAAGGAAGGGTAAAGGGGAATTGGGTGTAGGATTGTGGTCTGGCTAGTGTTTAAGAAAATCCTTTCTGAGATGATACCTGAGCAAACATCTGAGAATGGCAATCTCAGGCACGCTGATGTTTGTGAAACGAACTCTGAAGATCCAGTGGTACAGTATATAGGATGGAATTGGGGGCTGACTTAGCATGACCAGTAGAGCAAGGTGACAAGCAGGGAAGCAAAGAGTGAACAGAGATCAATTACAGTGAGGGGAACCAGAATCTCTGGACCCTAGGAAACATTTTTGTTTTTACCATAAGAAACAAAGAGAAAGACCTAGAGGGTTGGGAGCCTCTCAGAGGACAAAGTGGAAATCTTTCTGAAAGCTCACTCACAATTTGTTAGATTTAGAGTAAGCCAGGGTTCCCATTGTTCCACATTTGGGCAATTTGAAGCATTATAGCTATGTTTACAGGAGTAAAACTATCTAATTTTTTATTTGGCTTTTCATTTTCCTGATAATTAGTGATGCTGCATTTATCTATCTTCTTCAGAGAAATGCCTGTTCTTGCCTATAGTGCACTCTGTAACTGGGTTAATTTTCTTTTTGTAAATTGTGGAGTTATAACAGTACCTCATATATTTTAGAAAATAATCCCTTATCAGATGCATATAGATATGGATATAGGTATATGGATATATGTGTGTATATGTATCAGATATTTTAAAATATTTTCTGTCATTCTATAGACTGACTCTACATTATGCTGTTTTGTTTTCTTGCTGGGCAGAAGCCTTTTCTGTTTGTTGAACTCTGTTGGTAGGAGCCCAGTGTTTCCAATCTAGAGAACAGTATAAAATTCCCTCCAAAAGAGAATGGAAACATAAAACTTTAGCAATCTATCAATTATTTATCCAAAAGAATAAAAAAAATCAATATCCATCAGAAAATAAATGGACTTCCAAACATGGCATGAAGATACATGGGATATTTTTCAGCTTAATAAAAACAAAGATATTGAGCCACATTTAACAGCATGGTTGAACATCAAGGACTTTGTGGTAACCAAGTAAATCAGTCACAGAAAGACAAAGATGGAATGATTCCACTTTTATGAGGAATCCTAAGTAGTCAAACTCATAGAAGCCAAGAACAGAAGGTTCTGGGTGGAAGGAGAAGATAGGAAATTGGTAATCAAATTTAGTTATGCAAAATGAATAATTTCTAGAGATCTGATGCATGACATTGTGTCTATGTATAACAATGTATACACATTAAATCTGTGACTGATATATTTTAATTGGGAAGTAATGAAAGGAAGGAAAGCAGGGTGGGGAATCACCCAGACAACCAGGAAGTGAACTTGAGAAGACTAGGAGCGTGTTTTGGGTAGAACTGGGAGTTTGCTTGTTTGGTCAAAGGGGAAAGGGAGACAGGGGGACAGGAAGAAAGAAAGAGGGTAAGGGAGCAAGGGAGAAAAGAGAGAGAGAGAGAGAGAGAGAGAGAGAGACAGACAGACAGACAGACAGACAGACAGACAGACAGACAGACAGACAGACAGACAGACAGACAGACAAGAAAAACAAAGTAAACTATGGCCAGGATGATTTGGGTCAGAGAGGGGACTTTGGGAATAAACAAAGAGATCAAGTAGATTTATATAGTAATCCCAGAAAAATGGTGGAAGCCAGTATCAGCAGGACTATATGGAAGTACAGTAGATAGGACTTCATAATAGATTAAATGTGGACAAGAGTCAAGGAAAGGCTACCTAACTTATATAAATATTAACAAAAAAAAGTTCTAAAATGAACAAATGAATAAATTCATAGGTAAGTATCAAAAGGGAAGGAAGGAAGGAAGCGAAGGACGGAGCGAGGGCTCAGGGAGGGAAAGGAAGGAAGAAAAAAAGGAAAGAAGGAAGGAAAAACAATCAAGGACAAGCAGTCAAGGAGATTTAACCTGCAAATGTTTACATTTAGAGAATTTAGAATAAATTTTATCCTGTTAATGATTAACTATTTGCTTTTAGTTGAGAAGGGGTTCATCATAGAGATGCCATAAATAAGAAGAGGCTCTAGGCAAGAATAAGCACCTATGCTTCTTTAAGGACTTCACCTACTCTACCATAAATTCCAGAAAAGGTAAAGCAGCCTTCAATTTGAAATAATCAGTCAGTCATTAGAGGAAAAGCATATTAGGATGCTGTCTTGCCTGCAAGAATTGGTTGTTACTCTTCAGTCAGTTAATACCAGCCAGGCAATGAAGGTAATTGTACTAAGGATCAAAGAGTTGAACTCCAACAGAGAAGCCAGTGCATATACCGCCAATATTTCATCATTGAGAGGTACTTTCCTTCTTTTCCTAATATGAAAGCTATAAAAAAGGGGGAACACAGCCTCTGAAAGTGCTATTGTTAAGACCAAAAACTAATTAGTCGTTGCTTCCCAAAGTGTTATGTGAAATGTCTCCAGAAATAATGGTCTGCTTTCTCAGATTTTATAGGTTTGCTGAGTCTAGTGTTCTCTGGAATTTCCTGTTTCCCTTGCTAGGGAAGATTGAGTAAACTTTACAAGTCATCTTGAATAACACAAACCTTTCAATAAAGGCAATCATTTGTGGATTCATAAAGTATACAACTAGACTTGAAGTAAAGATGAGAATGGTAAATAAAAGCAATTCCAAGATTATACTTGTGAGGGTGACTAACCCTTTTGGTTATTGAATTTCTCAGTCATTTTCCATTCTTTTACCATTTGGATTAAAAAAGTCACATTTCCTTACAGGGTGTTCATATATAAATAAGTAAAATAAATTATAGTTTCATACAGTTGCATAATGTCCTAAGTGTATATAAGTGATTTTTTTCAAATTCAGTTGTAAGTCTTCAGATACTCCTGGATAAATCTGATATTAACTACCATTGTCATTGCATATAAAATATTCAGATTTTCTATGTCTCACTAAGATTCAAAAAATGTATTAATATTTGTATAAGTGCTGTCACTTACATGGAAACTAACTTGGAAAATTAGTCCTTAGAGGGAGCAAAAGAATGACAAATGACTTTTGCAGAGTAGTTGCCTGCATATATCCCCATGAACAACAACAACAACAAAAGAATATATGAACACCAAGATTTTTCTTTCAAATATCTGAAGTATGCCAATCATTTCCCTGGAATTAGTCTATCCAACTTGGTTCACGTGGCTCTTTATTATGCCTGATTTATAAGGAAAACCATTTCGCTGAAAATCTAAGGCAAATAATGAGTTTGCATTTCTACAGTTGTGTCTCCATGTGTTACAATGCTAATCCGTGGATGGAGTCTAAGACAGTCAGCAACTACTCAGTGTGTCCACAGTGAAAGCCAAGCTTTCTTCTGTTGTATCCTTCTAAAGTTGCAAATATATGCTGGCTTGATAGAAGTTAGGTTGGGCTTGAATTTATTTATCACAAGGGATTGAATTATTCAAGTACAAAATAGAATTGTTATAAGGCATATGATAATCTCACCTATACGTATGGATCACAATGATGGTATCAGAGAGACTTGTAGTTTATTCTAGAAGAGTTCGAACCTTAACAACGCTTGCCAGGAGGGAATTTACTTTCAATGTTTTCTATAAATGCAATGTACAATGAATCGTTCAATCGTTCCAGAAACACAACCCACATGGCACTTTCTGCTTCCTGCCAAAGCACTGATAATTTAGCATTAACTAGAGAAGGAAGATCGTCCTCTGGAGCCACATGTAAGACTTAACTAAATGCTAAAATATGCCAAGGACTTCATCCACGCTGATATTTTGAAAACCCAAAATTCTATTTAGATGGCAAGCTTCATCAGAAGAAAATCAGAAAGCTGCTCTCCCCCTAATACGTGTCATCTGCCCACTCAGCTGTGAATGGGGAAATGTGTCATGCCACCTTCAGCTCTGCATTTTCTCTTTCATGCTGTCATGAGTACTTGCTGAATAATCTTAGCTCTTATTCGACTTTCAAAATAGAGCCATTGTAATACATCTCAGATGCAAATTGGCATTTTACAACTACTTCCATATCTACTTGAACAAAATTGTCAGCAATATAGCTTTTGCAATATTTAAAAAAATAATCTAGTTGGACACAATCCTGAAAACTGTCTACAAATTCTTGAACCCATTAATTCCAGCAAATTCCAAGATTCAACTTTGTGGAGGTTCAACTTAGTGACAAGCAAAGAAGTAGTCAACTAAACCTAGAGATTAAAATTCATAATAAAAATAGTATCCCCCTAATAATAGGAATATCTTTGCTTAAAACACATAAGTACTAAAAATTTTGTATATATATATATATATATATATATATATGTTTGACATCTTGAATTAGATAGTCATGAAATAGACTATCATCGTTGTTTCATTTACCTATTAAACGGTAATTGAAGAAAGATACCCTATAAGGTCCTCCTGATGAACCTATACAAAAAGTCATACAATGAAATGCTATTTTTCAAGGCAAAAACAAATATTTTATGCCTTCTACTTCTAGAAAATGCTATCATTCTAAAGGAGTGAGAAAATGAGCTCTGAATTGTGAAACCTCATAAAAACACAGTGTAAGCATACACCTAAAACTGCTAACATTTATATCAAACTCCTTTCTACTTACTTTTCCTCCAAATATTTACATGAGGAAAATATAACTATTATTCTTTCTATTATAAGATGTGACTACTATAATCAAATCCAAACCTGAGAAATTCTCAATTTCCCCAAAATGTTTAGAAACAATTTTATGTAAGAAATATAGTCACTTCACTAAAAAAAAATGTAAAGAAAGGTGAAAATCTTCCTATGTTACAGTACAGTATCACTGTGACTATATTAAGTAATGTATATAATGGTTTTATTTATATACTATAGTAACATGATGAAAAAAGAGGTACAGTTCTCATTATACAAAGGAAGACAAAAGAGACCCAAAGGATTGAAATAAGTTGTCTGAATGTCTACAGTGACTAAGAAGCTGAATTGGTATTTGAACCTAACTCCATCCATCTTCAGATTGTTTTCACTTAACCATAAAAGAAGAGGTCGCTTAAAAAATACCACAGTTGATTGTCAAGCAACTACCAAAGAACACTTGGGATTTGTCTGACTCACATTTTATTAAATCAAAGGTCCAGAACATGTAATATTAAATTCCAAATCAAAAAAGCTCATATTTTCAACAGTAAGCATTGCTACAAAATTATTGGGTATTTCTATTTTGCATCAAAAGGCCTTCAAAATTAAGAAACTATATATTCTTATTGCATTCAGTGATATAGCTACAAAACATTGTGTTCAAGTCTCCAAACATAGAGGCCAATAATTCTTTCCCTGTGAACGCACACAATTACTTCTACAAAAGCAGTCCATTATCCAGACTGGGCTTTGCTTTGGCTCAATTAATGTGTGTATGTGGTACTGTTCCATCTGAGCTAAACCTTTTGACAGATCTAGTCTTTTAGCACCTCCTGCTTTCATTCTCTAGGATTCATCCTCCATAGGAAGGAAGTTTGAGATGATGAATGACAGGATGTCCCATGGAAAATGGTCAAGAAGAACTAGTAGCTAGCCTGGACTTCCATCTCCAGCTAAATGCTAGATGCAAGAAAGACAAATCATTCTACAAGTCCTCTCCAAAATTTAGATCCATGAGAAAATAACTCTTGTGTTTTAAGTCACTCTATTATGGAAGAAATGGCATAGTGGTTAATCAATCCAGTTTGGGGAACCCACTGCTTTAATTGTAATATTTTATGAATAAAGTTCATTCTTAATGGGATTCTAATATCTAAAAAATAAACTCTCTTAATATTGTCCATAAAGAAATAAACTAGGATTGCTTGTTTTCTAAAAGTACAAATGACTATTTTATGGTATAAATGAAACAATACAAACACATATCCAAAATGACAACAAAATCATGAATCATTTGCTAAAATTTCCATTTTGCAAAAAACCATGCAAAGATCTTTTTAAACACTCATCAAAATAATCAGTATATTTTAAAAATAATACCACGGATACTTGTTCAGAACACACCATAGTGTTCCAGATAATTGGATTGTAAAAAGAAAAACAAGTATTAATGAAATCCATTAGTTTAAACCTGTTGTAATTTTAGTAAAATGTATCTCAATTACCTAATAGCAGTCAACTATAAAATGATTTTTGATAGAAAACTGATGTGTTTTAGGTATTAGCTCCACACAACTTTCTTCTGTGGAGAATATAACACTTTGGGAAGCATACACAGAACAATGAGACTTAAAGTTTTAACATTTAATTCCTCCATTCCTAAACTCGGGGCTGTGGACAAGCAGCAAAATTATTAACATAAACTTAAGATAGGAAATGAGTTGAGAGAGGGCGAAAAATAACCTTCAATCTAATCCATCCTAAGGTCAGTGGCAATTTTCTGTGGGTTTTTTTGTTTTGTTTTGTTTTGTTTCAGTTTTTAAAGCTAATGACAGGTTGGGCTGCGGCCTGCTGCTGCTTCTTTCTCGCATGAAGGCCAGACCCCACACTGATTCCTTCCTTTCCCATGACCTATTGCCAGACTTTTGCTTTCTTTCCCCACAGGCCTGTTATCCCTCTCCTTTGAAGATCCTGTTTTATAAAATCAATGTCCCATTCTTGCCTACTAAAGTGCTTTTTGTAGCCCACCACTGGTAGATCATTGAGGAAAACTGAGCAGAGTAGAAGTACAACGATTGTCCTCATGTGAACAGGTATTTGTTCATAATCTATTTATAATTTGCATGTTTATACTTCAATCCTAAATCTGTCATTATTGCTTGTCTTTTCTCCTTAGATATTACTGTCCCATATTTCCTTCCCTAAAAGGTAGAAAATTGAAAAGAGCAACAAGAGGGGGAGGAGAAATTCAGAAAAAATAAGAAGGGATTCCCAACATTTTATTCTCCACTAGAAAATTCAGTGGTAAGAAAAATGATCTTTAGCATATGTGTGAAAGAATAAGTTAGAACTACGGTATTAACTTGCAGATGTGAGAACCTGTCTTCTTTCTATCCTCTGGAAAATCAAAAGAAAAAAAGAAATTGTAAGATTGAGAAAACACAAGATATGCAGTGACTTCTAAAAATAGATTCCAAGAGAGATTGACATACTGCCAGTCACAGGAAAACAGAATCAAGCATTAAAGATCTACCCACATCAGGAGCCACTACCACTACAAACCCATCTGGGGTTGGTCCAGGACTCAACCTCCACAAACAATAACAACCTGCCTTTCAAGATTTAGTGCTGTCCTTACCAGAGACTGTTTTCACTCAAGGCTCTCATTAATCTTGTGCATTCATCCTAAGTCTAATCACGTGGCGAACTAAGGTTAAGAGTCTGTTCTTGGAGAGCTAAATGCTTACTTGTGAGGTAAACTCACTCATCCATGACACTGAGCTACCAAGAGGGCAGTGAAAGAGAAATAATTTAGGAAATTATGGCCTGGAAGTTTCACTTTATGAACGTGTGAACATGTTGCCCAGCTTCACAGTTACCACATTTGAGGAAAAAGTTCTCTGTTTCTTTCTGAACATAACAAGAGTTGTGTTTCTTCATCATTCTTTCTTCCTTTCTTTTCTTTCTCTTTTTCCTTCCTTTTCTCTTTTTCTATCAGCGGTACTATATTTACTTATTTCAATGCAAGTTTTAATATAAAAGATATGGGAGAAAGTGTTTACGAATTTATATGCTCTTGAAGTAACTCCCTTCAAAGTAACTCACCTTGTAAAATTATCATAAAGATGAAATGATTTTCTGAAAACATTCCAGAGCCAGCCAGCTAAAATCACATTTCTATAGTTACCTAACAATACAATTTTTCTTAGTTTGAAGGAAAGGGGGACACTGAGGACAGAAGAGAATTCTGAATGATAAAAGTGAATGCAAATCAGAAGACAAGTCAAGGTGATGGAACACTAGTCTAGCCATGTCCTTGTCATTTGCTTTGCATTCACCATTACCTCTACCTGGAAAATTCTCCCATCAGATTGTTGCATAAGAGTCAGGTTTCCATTCTTATATGAACTTCCATGATTCTCTGTTAGTGGGGCTAGCCTTGACTTCACAAGCAAGATCAGGCTTCCAGCACACAGTATTGCTTCAATCCATTTTATTTTTTCTGGGCAATTATTATTACATTATTATTATTATTATTATTATTATTATTATTATTATTATTACTACTACTACTACTACTTTACCTGTTCTATTCACCTTTTGTTGAGTCCTCCAAGCAAGCATGAACTCTACAAGAGCAAGAATCTTTTCTTTTCCTTTTACCCGCTGAGCCCCCATGATCACAAGAATGGCTGAAAATAGGTATTATAACTATTTGGGGAGTGGGTGAGTAAAAAACAAATAAATGAATGAATGTTTCAAAAAAAACTTACCCTGCAAAATGAATTTCATGCTGTTATTATGACCAATCTTTATCAAGAAGAAACCGAAAGGTCAACATACAAGACTATAACTAAAACCATGAACAGAGCTGGCACTCTGTTTATTGTTAGGCTATTACGCCAGAATCTATATATCAACCCCAAAGTGATTTATTCTGATTTTATTATTATAGATGAGGTGAGTACCCTATACTTTGATATTGTTAGCTACAGCAATCACTGACGGTAACACGAGAGAAGTCCATGATTTCTGCAAACAAAGTAACTACAGGAAGTACACCTATTCCTGGTCTTGAAAT
This sequence comes from Dipodomys merriami, assembly GCF_024711535.1. Classification (NCBI taxonomy): domain Eukaryota; kingdom Metazoa; phylum Chordata; class Mammalia; order Rodentia; family Heteromyidae; genus Dipodomys; species Dipodomys merriami. Next base: position 16,845,018 of record NW_027206068.1, read on the forward strand.
TCAGACTTCATGTCAACAGTCTAGAAAGATAAATAAATCATCCTGGGTAATCAGATAGTGCACTTGTCCCAAGTGCAGGAAAACTGCATTTAGGAAGAGAATGTTTGTTCCTGCCTGGCTTCCCAAACAACTCCAGCAATTTATCTAATCTCAGTGGTTTATGAGTTCTGTTTATCTCAACCAGATCATTTTCTCTGTCTCAAACATTTCTGAACAACAACAGAGCTTCACGTCTTACATACTGAGGCAATTCTCCCAGCGCCTGGGCCCCAGGCTCTCATCCACAGGTGCTGAGCCCAGGATTCCTATGCTCAGCATCATCGCACCCTTCCCAAAGCACAGGAAACAGGCCATGAGGGACTTTTCACAGTCATCAAGGTGCTTGTAATGTTTAATGAATCTACCCACTGACATATCCTTGCAGCTATTTGCACAAAGAAACCAGGACGGTTTTTAGAAAAAAAGAAAATATTTTAGAAAATCTTAGCAAAAGAAAAGATGTACTTAAAAAATAGGTCACAGTCCTTGTGGAATGTCTGGTTCCTTTGCTTTCCAGCCCACTTCAAAGGTCTAAAGGCTTATTTCAATGAGAATGTAATTTATCATTCTCCTCTGTAACTAAAAGCTCTGAATAATAACAGGAGCAATAAATAGTCCATAGTATAAAGCCATTTCTCCACATTAGAGATGCTGAATAGTGTCTAGAGAAGAACAGTACCCCAGTCTGAAAAGTATGAAAGTCCCATTGTCTCACTTGGAGGCAGCCAACCACTCTCGGCCTAACACGGTCCTGTGTCTCATTTATATTTTACCTTTTGTGAGTCCTCGAATAGTTATGGGACTCTTTAAGATGCAGTTTCTTCATTTGTAAAGTAAGAATAATAATGAATACTTTGCAGAATTGTAATAGGTACTAAATGTTATATTTCTTTGTACATAATAGCTAACACGTATATTACGATGATGGTAACTATCACCATCATTAAAAAGATATCCCTCCCCAATGGTCATATGGTCAAGACAAAAAAAAAAAAAGGACATAAAATGAGTTGATTCAATGATTTGTTCCCATATGAGAGAATATAACAATATTAGGAATTAATCAAAATAAAAAAATGCAGTCTCCCAACATTGCTTCTAAGTATGAAGGAATGAGCTGAACTGTACTTTCTACTACAGGGTGAGGAAAGAAAAGCAATAGAAATATGACCCAGCTGGCCCTTCACACATCCCATTTTCTGTATATTATGAATTTCACAGATCAGAATAGCCTGTCTTCCAAATAAAGATGCTCACAAAGAGAAATATTACTTGTTTTTCTGCCTAAATTTTATGTTAGTTTTGGGGGCTTGTTTTTTGTTGTTGTTGTTGTTTTTGTCAGTTGTGGGACCTAAACTCTGGGCCTGGGCGCTGTCCCTCAGCTCATCAGCTCAAGGCTAGCACTCTACCACTTGAGCCACAGCGCCACTTCTGGCTTTTTCTGCTTATGTGGTGCTGAGGAATCCAACCTAAGGTCTCATGCATGCAAGGCAAGCACTCTACCACTGAGCCACCATCCCAGCCCCTTTATGTTAAGTTTTTAATACAAGTAGATAAAGCTACATGCATTGATGGCTCACTCCTGTAACCAAGGTACTCAAGAGGCTAAGATCTGGAGATCTTCATTTAAGCCATCTTGGGCAGAAAATTCCTTAAGACTCTTATCTCCAATGAAGATATGAAAGTTGGCATAGCTCAAGGGGTAGAGCCTCAGTCATGAGAAAAATGGCTAAGTGAGAGTTTAAGGCCCTGAGATCAAGCCTCAGGACTTGTGTACACACACACACACACACACACACACACACGCATACACACACACACACACACACACACACACACACACACACACACACACACAAAGCTAACAGTATTTGAGGCAATGCTAGGATTTGAATTTATCTAGGTAATTACTGTACTACTTGAGCCACACCCCAGGTCCCTTTTCCTTTATTTCAGGTAGGGTCTTGAATTTGCCAGGCCGGCCTACACTTCTCCTGCCTCCACATCTACAACTGAAATTATAGTTGTTCCCTATCACACGTGGCTCTTGGCAAGTCTTCAAGATAAATTAATTTCACTATCTATCAATTAAAATAATAAAGCATGTATGCTAATAATACAGAAAGGAAAAGCACAAAAAGTATTTTCTTAACTCTTGATTTTTTGAGACACGGTCTCTTTCTATAGCTCTAGCTCAACAAACATCTCAGTAATACCAACCGATTACAGTTTAGGAAAGCCTTGCAAAGGGAATGAGTTCACTTTTTCTTTTGTGGAAAAACTCTCTACATTCTTCTTCTCTACGGACTGCAAAAGACTTCTCTAAAGATAAGTACTTACTAATAAACATGACTCTGGGAACCACCTATATAATCTATTACATTACTTACAGTTATTTTATTTCATTCATTTATTGAAGAAAACCTTAAATGTTTGTGTGACCATAGCTTTTTGAGTTGCATACATTATTTTTAATGAGAAAGCTTTTGTTTCTGAAAAGCAAAAAAAAAATACATTTACAAATGTATTCAACATCCAGAGTTCTCTGACTCATGCTCTTGTGTTTTAGTGTCTGAGGCTGATACTTACTTCAGTATGCAGTCAGTGTCTTCTGGCTACAGCTCTGAACCATCTTCTTTCTTTAGATGGAATAAGGAAAATTGATTCTTCTGTGTAAAACAGCTAAAACCCTGAGTCAAACAAAACCAAAGACTGAAACTATGTTTTTCAAGATTCTGGACATGAGGTAAGAAAGGACAATAATCTTGAGAAGGCAGAGATGAGAAGCCAAGGAGAATAATATAGTTTTCTGCCAGGTAACAGATAGAAGGAGGCAGGGATAGAGCTCTGAAAATCTATAAACAGTCTTTACTTTTATTCAGAAGAAGTATGAAAGAAGCAATGAAAGAAGGAACAAACCAAAAAAGAGAGAAAGAGCTGTCAGTAACAGTGACCAGTATTCACATGGCCAGGAAAAATGCCTATTCTCCTGATAAACAAATCTTAAAAGCAGCACCCAAGTGGAGAAAAACACTTAGAAATAACTTAGCTGCACCTTAGAAGAAAAAGCAAGATTTATCATAGTGCTGAAGCATCTAGTAACCAATAAGATAAAATTCACAATGATTAATTTAAAAAAAAAACAAGGGAAGGGGTGACACTGTACAAAAGAAATATACTCATTACCTGACTTACATAACTGTAATCCCTCTGTACATGACCTTTATAATAACAATAAAACATTAAAATGTTTATGATTAAGTATTCAAAAAAAGCAAGAAAATATGACCTGCATTAAGAGGAGAAAACTATCTAAAATGACCTGGCACTTAAACTGGTAATTTAATAACTGGCAGTTATTAAAACTTTATCATTTGTTTAAAAGTTAAGTGGAAATATACAAGATACAGAAATGGTAGATGCAAGAATTAAACCACCAAAGGAGAGATGACTCATCTAGTAGATGGTCTAAATGGAAGTAGACAATGCAGAAGACAAGAGTAATAAACTAGAAGGCATAAAATAAAAATTACCCAAAAGGAAACTTATAGTGAAAATGAATAAAATAATAAGACTATGAGCTATGAAAGAAGTTTAAGCAACCCAATATATTTGGAATTGGAGTTTTCAAATAAGGTAGAGAGGGATCAGAAAATTAGTTAAAGGAAACGGCTGCTATGTGATGAAATCTATAAACCCATAGATAAAAGAATCCCAGGAAATCCCAAATGCAAGAAACATAGAGAAGAAGAATAAAACAAGCAAATTTCCCTACACTAATAATAAAGAGAAAATATTTTATAGGTTTGGAAAAAAACATACTATATATAAGAATACAAAATAAAAAAGGAGAGAAAGTGTTTCTAAAGGAACAATATGGGCAGAAAGATAACCATATAAATTGGTTTAAATGTTAGAAAAAAATTAAAACAAAAGACTACATTATTGTGTATTCTACTACAATAAAAAATTAATATTACAGTATGATGAACACTCAATTAAATTACTTAGATAACTTAAAAGAAATGTGCAAATTACTTGAAAAACATTTTCAAGCTCTTTGAAGAAGAAATAAGTAAACTGAACAACCGAATATCTATTATAGACATGGAATACTTACTTTAAGACCTTCTCACAAAGAAAATTCCATGCCTAGATGGTATGACTTGAAAACCACATACAAAATGTGAAGAAAGGGCTGGGATGTAGCTCAGTGGCAAAGCGCTTGCCTAGCAAGTGCAACGTCCTGGGTTGGATCCCCAGTACCAAAAAAAAAAAAGAAAAGACAAAAAAAATGTGAGGAAAATTTTCTCTAAGTTCTCCATTTAGAGAAATGCTATAGAGTTTTTCCAGAAAAATGAAAAATAGATAATATTATTCAACTCATATAAAGCATTACTCTGATACCAAGTTCTATCTAGGACATTGCAAGGAAAGTAGAAACTAATATCTCACATAAACATATATGCCAAAGGTCCAATTAGTAAATAAAATCATATATCTCTATCTCTAGAGACAAACAGACAGATAGATGAACAGGCAGGTGCTGGTAGCTTATAACTGTTACCATAGCCACTCAAGAGGCTGAGATCTGAGAGTCAATATTTAAATCTAGCCTGGGCAAAAAAACTTGTGAGTCTCTTCTCTGTAATTAACCAGCAAAAAGTCAGAAGTGGAGCCTTGGTTCAAGTGGTAGAGCACTAGCTTTGAAAGAAAAAACCAAGTGCGAGCAGAAGGCCCTAATTTTAAGCCACAGTACTGGCGCACACTCCCACGCGCGCGCGCGCGCGCACACACACACACACACACATACTATAGATAAAACAATAGTATCTCCATACTCGGAATCAACAAAACATATATATGTATATATAGCTATATTTCAGAACTAAGATTTTCAATGAATTTTTAAAAAATGTGACACATTTGCAAAACTTTAAACTGAATATAGGAGCTAGAAAAACAAGATATTTCATAAATTTCTTGAATACTGTTTTCAAGTATTTCTCACCATGTGAAAGTTCTTTAACGTAAAAATAATCTAATCTAACATGGCATCAGCATTTGGACAGAAAAGTAAAATGATCGTATCTCTACCAGCACAACTATGTTTATTGCAGCACTATTTACCATAGCTAAAATATGGAACGAACCCAGATGCCCCCTCAATAGATGAATGGATCAACGGAATTCTATGCCTCCATCAGGAAGAATGGCATTGCCCCCTTTGTTAGGAAATGGAGAGACTTGGAAAAAATTATATTAAGTGAAGTAAGCCAGGCCCAAAGAAACATAGGTCCTATAGTTTCCCTTATTTGCAATAACTAGTATATGTCTGGGACAAGCAGAAAAGGTCAAAAGCTATGTACATATGACCAGATAAAATGATGTTAAGCAAAATGAACCCCAAGATAGGGACAGAAGTGTTTTTTCTTGCTTGCTATTGTTTCTATCATATTTATAAGGTACCATGTGATTTTTTTGTTTCCTTATATGTTCTTCCCCCACGGTATAACTCCTGTAGGAAACTGTATTTGATGTTGGTGCCCTGCATCTTGTATAAACACTTCTTTAGCTTGGGGAGGGGAAGGGAAAAAACAAAATGCTTAAATAGGGATACAGGTTGACCTTGTACCAATGAGATATACAAGACAGTATATTGAAAAACAAACTTTACAATTTAGGCAGGGAGTGGAGCAGGGGGCGGTGTGGTTGTGGAGGTGGGAGGGAAGGGGACGTAGGGGAAAAACAAAGGAGGAGGTAACAATGCTTGATAGGAAATGTACTCATTACTTTGCTCATGTAACTGCAGCCCTCTGTACAGCATTTTTACAATAAAAATGTATTTAAAAATAATTACGAGACTAGAACAAACCAAAAAGGTAAAAATTTAGGAAGTGTGGTTTTATATGAAATGCTGAAGTGCTTCTTTGATTGCTGAGTACCTAAGTTGATTGACTCTGGGCCATTCATGGAAGATTCATGTGGGCACCAAAATAAGAGTTGCAGTTGAGAGGCAGTAGCTACTTATGAGTGAATGTAGAAATATTTCAATATTTTAAAAATGAAAACACTTGTACCAGTATGAACTATGTGAGTGTCAGCCCTGTGGATATTTTAGTTTGGATAGAAAGAACACTTTAAGCACTGAGCACCACACCACAATTATCACCATCTTCTAAGAAACAGCTCAACTAGAAACTCAGAGTGCTGTACTTGGAGGCTGGAAGTTAAGAGTTCTCACCCAGGTTCGGTCAATTCGAAGCTGCTAATAGTCTCTGCCAACCTGCTTAATAATATCTCTGAGTATAAATGTTCTCATCTTAAAAAAATATAGGGAAAATTGGGACCAAAGAGAAGAAACATGAAAAATCAGGAAGAAAGAGGCCAACAGATCATAGAATAGAGAAGCACGGCAGAAAGCTATGGAAAACATAGAATTAGGACCAAAATGTAAGGGTATCAAGTAGGATTAATCTCTAAAATGAGGATGGGAGACAAGTAAGTTGAGAGTTTAAAAATCCAAGTCAATTGTCAGAGGACGTCAGCATTCTTACAAACCGAGCTAGGATATTCTCCAAACATAATAAATAAGCTAGGTGATGGTGGCTCATGCCTGTAATCCTAGCTACTCAGGAGATTTTTATCTGTGGATCTCAGTTCTAAGATAGCCAGGGCAGAACAAACCAAGAAACTTATCTCTAATTAACCTGAAAAAAGCCACTGATGTGGAGGTGTGGCTCAAGTGGCAGAGCTCCAGCCTTCAGCAAAAATGCTGAAAAAAAGTACAGGGTCCTGAGTTCACACATCATTACTGGCATATGTATGTGCACATAATATTTAGATATTATTAGATATTATTAGGTATTTGCTTTAGGTAGTATCCATAATTGTGCATATTACTGAATAATAACATATAAATAAAAAAGACATACTGAAAAGTATGTCTGTGTAAATTAGACTGAAGTACTGTTTACCTCAGTTGATCATCGAATTTAGTTTTCTGTGGCCAAAGGAAAAAAAATTGGAAGGTGCGAAAGGAGACAATGAATCTTGCATTATTTGATAAGAACAAAACATAAAAGTTACTCTTTCTGTTTTTTTCCTTTAATGAGGCATACATAATATAACAATCAATACACTCATTGTATTTTTATAAAATACTTGAAAGTAAAATCTTTTCCTAGCCAAATGGACATTCTGCTTGGTTTACATACTTTTAAACTTTTCACTTTAATGTATTTAACAAGTAGACATCAATGAACCATGACTCTTAAATGTCTTAATTATTTTACTATATTAGTAGCAGCTTTCTAGTTATGGTAACTTAGTTTTAAAACATCATTCATTTACTTGTAATTCCTTCCCTCTGGCCTTCTAATTTTCTTTTGAAGGTTCTCATGTGTGGTCGTAGTCTGAAGTGACTTTATTAGCCCACCACTAAGATCTCTTATGAAGTATTTAACATGAATATTAAAGTGTGGTTAGACATAGATAGCATACATGCAATTAATCATTACTTACTGATAAATCAAATGTTAAATTCCTGTGTTTTATGCAACATATAATCAGTCTCAGTTCTGCACTGAAGTACACGATATTATTTTACTCACCTAGATATCTAATTATTCAAGACAGTGATTCTCTAGTCTTTTCATTATCTCCCCTCATTTCATCTATTCTTCTAATTATGTATTTATCTCAAAGATTTTCATACCAAGTAAATTTTAAAGTCAGAATTAATATGGTTGTACAGGCTATATATACAAAGATACATGTAAACAGCAGCCCGAGTTTCTGATACATATGAGAAAATACCACATTCTTGATGTAGTAATAAATTGTGGGAAAAAGCAACAGCCTAAATCCTGTTAGCCCTATCTGGAGAAAGTTACTGACTTTTATATATCAATAAAATATCCATAACGATCCAAATTTTACTTGATGGGTCCTCAGGAATTCAGAGATAGACCTGGGTCTGAACCAATAGTTCTAAGAATTCTGTAATTATTTTTCTTGTCAATTTCTTAGAGAAGCCAGTAATATCATGATCACATAATGCTCAAATTAAGTTTGGTATTTCTCTTTTTCCTACTCTTCTTTCCTTTTGTGATATCATTGTATCAAATATAATTTAAAATATTTACTATTTCTTGCATATACTTCAATTTACCAATAGTACCTTTTCCATTTGGTTAAAACTAATGATGCCTTTAAATAAAACTAATGTTGATACTGGTTGCTGACTGAAGCATTTTAAAATTCACTCTGAAGCTAAATCATATTTGTAGTTATTTTGAAGATGTACATAGTTTATTTTTATTAATTTATTTTTATTATAGAGATGTTATTCAGAGGGGATACATTTACATATGTTAGGTAATAGGTACATTTCCTTTCGTGTCATCTGTTCCCTCATTTGCTCACATTCCCTCCCTCCCATCTTCACCCACAAATTGTATAGTTCACTTTTATCAATGTAGATGGACATATTTTAAATCATTGAGGTGGATGACATTTTTTATTGATGTGGCTTAAATTATTCCTTGATATATTAGTTTTTGAATGCTTTCAAATCAATGCCTTAAATCACAAAAATAATCATGAGTGCCATTTTAAATCAATACTTGCAATTACTCTTCTAGTGAAAACCTGAAAAACTTAAAATAGTGTAATGAAATAGATAAATTTGGGTTTTTTTTATAAACTTTTCAAATTTTCACAACATGAAAAATCCTTCATTGGTATTGTCTTTTCTTCTAATTTGTATATATTTTTACCTCACAGTTGAAGCTGGAGATAGGAGTCTGTTTTATAGGGCATTACCTTTTAATTCTGAAAAACACTGGCTTTGTTTTCCACCATGAAATAAAGAACTCAGGCTTTGGAGCAAGTCAGACATGGGTTGGACCGTGTCGGAGGGAATGGCCATCAAGTTTCTTTGCTCATCCGAATGTCAGGGACCTTGTTTAACAGGAGGATGACATATTTACATCACAGAGTTCCTGAAAAACTCACTGATGAAAATATGTAAGGCACAGTGCACAAACAGTGAACAAGGTGTGAACGATCATGAATCCTTTGCATTGTAGCACACTCAGAATTCATCCTTTTCTGAAGCTCTTGCTCTACTGCCTGTTCTGAATGATGTTTCCGACTGTACTTCAGACTATTATGCCTGTTAAAGTTTTTTCAGAGAACTTACTTGTTTGATCTAAGGAAATACATAGGACGTCAGAGAAGACTTATCTGTGTTGTCCATTTTTAATAAAATGTTCTCCTGCTGAAAGGCTTTATATACAGAAAACAGGTCCCCAATAAATCTTGTGGCTGACTTACATCTTTCCCCAGGGTAAAGTACTCAACAGCACTCCACGGATACACCAAATACTCAAGCTGGAACTCTTGGCTTATTAGCTTATTAGCACCTTCCGAACACTGACAGACAGATCTCTGCTGCAAGCTCCTTCTTGCTCAGCAGCTTAGCACCTTTGAACTTGGCAAGAAGCGATTTCCAAAATTAGGCTTGATTCCCAAATGTTTCCTTGACTGGATTATAATTCTTTAAAAAATCTTTTAAAAAAACATTTTCCTATAAAAATGAATTGTTTTCACATACCCCTCACAAATAATGAATCTTTTTTAATAAGTTTTTTATTGTGAAAATACTATACAAAGGGGTTACAGTTACATAAGCAAGGTGATGAGTACATTTCCTATTGGGCATTGTTGCCTCCTCCTTTGTTTTTCCCCTACCATCACTTCCCTCCCACCTCTACAATTACACTCTCCCCCCACCCCACTCCACTCCCCATCTTGTAAGCCATATATTTGGCATGTTTTTCTAAGACTATGTGCCTGATAAGAACATTATTTGGAATGCTTTTGTAATTATTTTTCAAAATTAGGTAAAAGCCATGATAAATATCTCTGACTCTAACCTCTTACATTTTATCAACTCTAAAGAACTTCTTTTCTGCCAGGCACTGGTAGCTCATGCCTGTACTCCTAGCTACTCAGGAGGCTGAGATCTGAGGTTCAATGCTAGCCCGGGCAGGAATGTCCATGATACTCTTATCTCCAATAAACTACCAGAAAACAGCATGTGGTGCTCTATCTCAAGTGGTTGAGTGCTTGTCTTGAGCTGAAACACTAAAGGACAGAGCCCAGGCCCAGAGTTCAAGCCCCACGAATGACAAAAAATAAAATAAAATAAATAAACAAAGAAAAGTTGTGGTTTTTTTTGTTTTTTTTTGGGGGGGAGGGGGAGGTCTGGTGATGGGGCCTGAACTTTGGGCCTGGGCGCTCTCCCTCAGCTCTTCAGCTCAAGGCTAGCGCTCTACCACTTGAGCCACAGTGCCATTTCTGGCTTTTTTCTTTTTGCTTATGTAGTACTGAGGAATCGAACCCAGGGCCTCATGCATGCAAGGCAAGTGCTCTACCACTGAGCCACCTTCCCAGCCCCGAGAAAATTTTTTTTAAAAGAACTTATGTTCTGAAGTAATATATTCTTAAAGAAGAAAGCATGATAAGTTGAAGGAAGCAAATACTTAGTGGGAAATATTCCTATTGATTTATCATATGCCTTACTGCCACAAATTTTAAAATGGGATTTTTCAAAATTCATTTTTACAATGTCAGGAAATTGAGTCACAAGTCCTTATGAAAATATACTATGTAGGTATATTATGTATACATGTATGCATATGCATCTTAAACCATATGGATAAACACTATATGCATTCAAATACATGCATCTGTATTATATATGTGTTATATAAACACTGTTTAAACATAAACTGTATATGCATGCACATGTGTGTGTGTGGCTGTGTGTGTGATTGTCATTGTAATGCTCACAAAGCACTCTTTATCAAAACAGAGTTCTGTAGGTTTTTGGCAAGCTGAAGTTTTGGGACAAAGATTTTATGCTTGATATCTGAACTAAAAGCCCCAAGACCACAGTCCATCCAGTACTTCTTTCATTATGGCTAATGCTGAATAGCTTTTCCCCTTTGTCCTCAGCTTCCCTTTGCCACACAATCTCTCCTTGCTTCTCTCCACCCTGCTCCTATGAAGTTCTACTTTTCTTGCTACTTTGTCAGCCTGACCATAGGTAAACCAAATTAAAAACGAATCATTTTTTTTTAAAAACAATGAATCTATAGAAATATCTTCGGGCTGAGGCCCAAAGAAACATAGGTCCCATGGTTTCCCTTATTTGCAATATCTAGTATATGTATGAGTCAAGCGGAAAAGGACAGATAATGTGATGTTAGGAAAATGAACCCTTAGATATGTATTTTAACGTTTTTTTTCTTTCATGCATGTGTTTCTAATGCATTTATAAGATTATTTCTTTGTTGCTTTGTATGTCCCTCCCCCACAGTATAACCCCTGCTTTCACTATATTTGATGTCAGTATAACTTGTGGAGGAGATGGGGAAAAACAAGTCGTTTAAGGATACAGGTGGACCTGTTGCAACAATGAGAAGTACAAGTTGTCATATCCAAAACGAGCTTTACAACGTTGGTGCGGGGGGGGGGGTGTGTGAGGGTAGGGGGAGGAGGATTGGGAGGGAGGGGGGAGGCTGGGAAGGGATGTGAAGGGTAAACAAAGGAGGAGGCTGCAATGCTTGGTAAGAAATGTATGCATTATCCTGCCCATGTAATTGTAACCCCTCTGTACAATATGTTCACAAATAAAATATATTAAAAAAAAAAAAAGAAATATCTTTGGGCTGGGAATGTGGCTTAGTGGTAGGGTGCTTGTCTAGCATGCATGAAGCCCTAGGTTCGATTTCATAGTACCACAGCCGGAAGTAGTGCTGTGGCACAAGTGGTAGAGTGCTAGCTTTGAGCAAAAGAAGCTCAAGAACAGTGCCAAGTACCAGAGTTCAAGCCCCAAATCTGGCCAAAAAAAAAAGGTAATATGTTCTTCGTCAGAAATACAACTGCATGCAGTACCTTCAAACTAAAATATAGTTTACCAAGTGAAGGAAGATACTTAAGGTACAAATCTAAAGTTTAGCAAAAGTTAGTTTAAGTTATGATTTAACATTAAGAAAAAGCAGAAATTCTGCCAAGAAATGTCTTAAAATGTTGCAATAAAATGGAAAAGAAAAAGGTATTTATTACTCATTTTTCTTAATTAAACTAATGCATTTCACTATTTCTTTAACATTAATACCAGCTACAGCCATAATTACAAAGAGCCACTTCTAAGATTTAGGGGGAAATGGTTAACTTAGCCCACAATTGAGGGCAGTTTCGCTCCTAAAACCACATGTAAAAGACAGGAAAACATAGTTTCCAAACTACTGCAATCATATCACTTTTTCCAAAATTTAGTTAATTATGTGGTATCACATTGCTACCCACAGTCTGTCTTTACATTTCCTGATGAAAAAGTGGACTGAAGAAAGGAAATGTCCTAACATTTAAATTTAACGTAAGTGTAGTTAAGCAAACACTGTCCTCTGAAGGAAAGATTAAAATGTCAGATTTATAGCATTTCATATAATAAGAGCAACATCTGATTTGAGGGCATTTCCTAGACTTGGGGGTACATACAGACGGTGTCACTAAACCCTTAGTCTCAAAGTGGTACCTCTGGGCTAATTATTTTCTTCTATACTTCTGTCTATAAGCATTACACTCTTCACATTTCTATGAAAAAAAGACCCACAGTTAATGAGATCCATAAAGATTCCTTAATCAGCTTATATTGTGCAAGAGTATTAAAGTCTCTTTTTCACAACAGGCACATGAAATACACACTTTTATGATATATTACTAGCACAAAAACTTACATCTCACTCCCCTTGAACCACCTGCAAATTTTAATAGTCATGTATCGCCAGGGTACCAGAAACTCATAAAAGTTTAACCTGCCAATTAACAAGTAGGTAAAGTTCCAGCCCTATACCATAATTCGTTTGCTTCTAAGGCATAGTGAGCAAAACGTAGAAAATATTTCCTTGAATTTTTTTTTTTTTTTGCAAGGCCATGGTATTCCAGGACTGAAATTTTTTACATCATAAGAATTAAAAATATACAAATGCATGTCAAAAACTATGTCCTCATAGAGGGCAAAAAGTTAGGGAAAACATGGAAATCTAAAAATACATTTGATTATCTCCAAACCTAATGATTTTATTTGGAGTAGATGCTTTTGTTTCAAATTCAGCCTGTGCGTTTTCCAGTGTTGTGATATAGGTCTGTGTCATTTCATTCCTTTCAGCAGGAGGCTGCATTAGAAATTATTATGTACTCAAAACAACTACGTGCTCTTGTGAAAACATACAGATCATGATCCCAAAGGTGGGACTCACAAAAATACAGAAATTTGAAGAAACCATTATGAGAAACTAAAAGCCTTCTTTTATGTAACAATGGCAGTATCTAGTAAAGACATTCCAAAAGGATGACTTCAGACTAGGAGAGTTTTATAGATGTCCCATTAGTGTCAGTCCTTGCTTTCTATCTCAGACCAAACAGCTACACTAGCAATTATTACCATATTAAGGAATTGGCTATATTTCTGAACTTAAAGTATCAAGTAGAGTTATTTTTTTATTTTATTTAGCATTTTGTTGATAGAAGCCAGCTTTTAAAGAGGAAAAATTAAAAAAATACCAGAAAGCTAGTGGAAGTATAACTGTATATCTAATTTTTTTTGCAGCTGAGAAAAAATTGACATACTCAAAAGCCAATATATACAAGTTAAGAAGTCATTCACTTATTCACTTATTCATATCTATTTTATTGAGCATGTTCTACACACTCAAGAAGTTTGTGCTAAATACTAAAGAGCTTTAGTATCTCAAGTGTTTAAGTGCCTAGTGAGGAAAAGCCATTCTGCTGGTTCTCCAATATTTACTGATTTTTAACAAAATCTGTTATATTTAATAGCAAATTTGTAAAATATAACTAGCATGTACTGTGTGCCAAATCTGTGTCATGTATAATGATAAGAATTCTAAGTATACCATCTCATTTAATTTCCCCTCAAATTTCATTTCCTAAGACTATGGAAATAAGCAATGAAGTAATTTGCTCACTGACAGAAACTGAGTATGACTGGACACAAATCCAGTCTGTCAGACTGTAAAGCACTTCTTATGACTTGGTTAGCTCTGAGATAGAAGGAAAAGCGATCAGATTTCTTTTAACGAGGGGAGAGCAGCAACATTTTCCTTAATGGTCTCCAGAGGCACAGTCTTAATTGACATCTAAAAAAAGTTATGCAGATTTACTATTATCCTATGAGTTTTGCATTCTGATATTCTAATACTTAACTCACAAATTTTTGCAAGTTTTCAAGAATCCAAACTGTTAATAAATGAATACTTGCCTAAACATACTGCATTAGATACTATGAATAATAGGACTGTTTTGATTGCCAGAGATTTTACTTTTTGAACTGGCAATCACAGAAGTCTAGGCACCAAGAAATCTCCTGTTCTATTGGCCCTTTTGCTTGGATTCTTTGTCTGAATATACTTCATCCTACTTTGCAATTTGTAACAGTAATGTGAAGCCTCAGAAAAATATCCATAGGCAATGAAGTGTCAATATGCAATGTTATTTGTCCCTAGTGAACACCTGCTATCCACAGATATCAGGGGATGTTCAAAAAATACTTTCCTTTGGCTGAGAACAAATGATATTTAGGTCCATACAAAACCAAATAGTATATGGATATTTTGTTTCCTAGAAAGAAAGTAAAAAATTCAACCAGTGGTGTTTTTAAAACCTGAAGATCAGCAAAGTTGACTACTTTATAAAAGCAGGCAGCTCCAAAAGTTACATGTAAAATTAGTTTACAAAAAGGAAGAATAGTGGTCTTGTACAGATGTTGGGATGAGAAAGTGGTGCAATATTTTTTTGTTCACTTTAGTCATGGAAAAGTTGGACAGTTGTGAAACAGGAAAGTTGAGTTTCTTATTCATAAGAATGTGAGGGTTTAAAAAGAATAGTTTCTCTATTTTTAACAACTTCAGTTGCAGTAATTGTACTGCTATTGTATTTAAAACATACACTTACAGCCAATACTTGTTCAAAAGTAGTCATTTGCGTGGAAACTATTGACAGATAGGACTCAGGAAGGCTGGAGTGAGGGGAGGCACAGTTCAGAACTAAGAGGGCAGTTGCTAGGCAACCAAAACTGACCCAAAAGTAAGGGAAGAAAAGATATTCCCAGACAGTTGAACAGAATCTGACTCAGTCCTGTACTTACTTTGTTACATAGTTATTTTGTTGCTTAATAATAATTTTTATGCAACTTAAAGAGTTCAAGTGGTTCTTTGTTTCAAGTAAAATATTGAAGATGAAGTTATTGTCAAATTGTGTTTTAAAGAAAAATCTGTATGTATTCTAACGTTATCTTCTTGACTTATTTCATTCTTCAGCTTATTTTTAATACCTTATCTTTGTATTTTCCCCCAATATCCATTATCTATCTCAGATGCCCTCATAAGATGGATTTTTGTATTTCTAATCTGATGAGCAAAAGTTGTTTGATGAGGGGAGAAAAGTAAGCAAAAAGGCTATTCCACTGCTTCATGGCTTACTGGTGCATCTACAGTAAAATGCTTTTTTAAAATCTAGTTGGAGAAAGAAAAGTGAATGAGAGATAGGGATTTTTTTTTTGTGGTGGTTAGTGGCAGCTGAGAGAGATGTTCATGGAGAGACACTGCAGTAGGTCAACTCTGAAGCAAATCGGAACAGAAATTGGTAGTAATAATTAAATGTGTCAAAGGAGTGTGTGCAAACTCGAGTGCCACTGCATGTACTTGGGTAGAAACTGGACTATGAAGCTGGCCAGAAGCTGCTGCTGTGAGGAAAAGCTTGGGGAGTCTAGCCAAAGCTCATCCTGAACTGGAGCGTGAATATTCATTTTTAAAAATAAATACAGCTAGTATAAGAAACCTAGGTCCCATGGTTTCCCTTATTTGCAATAACTAGTATATGTCTGAGACAAGCAGAAAAGGTCAGATAAGTTGATGTTAGATGAAATGAACCCCAAGGCTCATTGTTTCTAACACATTTATAAGATGATTTCTTTGTTGCTTTGTATGTCCCTCTCCCATGGTATGACCCCTGCTCTCTATGTATTTGATGTAGGTATAATTTGGGGAAGAGAAGGAAAAAAACAAATTGTTTAAATAGGGATACAGGTGGCCCCGTCGCAACAATGAGATGTATGAGTTTTTAAATAGAAAAACAAACTTTACAACTTTGGCGGGGGTTGGGGGGGTAGGAGATGGAAAGGGATGGTAGGGGAAACAAAGGTGGAGGCAACAATGCTTGATAAGAAATGTGCTCATTACCTTGCCCATGTAATTGTAACCCCTGTGTACAGTATTTTCACAATAAAAAAAAAAGAAACCCTAATGTCAAGACTACAAAGTAAACGGGAATTTACTCAACACTGAAATTAGATCTTTCACCTCCCTAGGCACTGGTTACCAGGCTACAGTATGGATGCAATAGCTTCTACAGTGTAGCATGTTTCTAGCACCATTCTCTAGCAGACATCCTATTCTCATGCTTTTCCTTCTAGTTTGATATTGCCCCCTTAGCCATCAAATCATTGCAAGGACTTATTCTGTCCCTCTTAGAAATGTTAAAATGGTCTTTCCCAGGTAACTTCCAACTTCACTGGAAGATAAAGTCTCTTCTTTATTATCAAACTGGAAACTTCAGTTTGATAATAAATAGACAACTTAGTGAACTTCCTAGATATCAAATATGGATATATTGTTATAGTATATGGCATTACGCTTCTAGGATGATATTGTACAATATAGGGTCAAAGCAGAAATTAAGGCACATCAATTGTCTTACTTTCATTGCTTTCTATTTGAGCTTTAATTTAATCATTTTTCTACATTTTTCTGTCATCCTCCAACATGTCACATGACACACTTCTAGGCTCTTCAAGACCTTCAAGAAGGGATTTTACCCTTGCCTAGAAGGTTTTGCTTCTATAAATTTAAATAATGCTAAATTCTTCTTTTGGTTCCAGTTAAACTAACATTGCTTCTCAGATATTCACCTCAACCTCTCTATGGTAGCCACATCTCTCCCAGAACAAGCCATGGGTTTCCTCTTTGTGGCATATCTTATGATTATTTGATTAATGTTTGTTTTTCTCCTGAAAGAATTCTGAAGACAAGAACTATTTTCTGCCTCTCTGGTGCATCAGCTCAGAATTTGGGCTATAGTAGCTACTGATAATTGTGATTCACTTTGCCTTTCAATTATAAAATCACATTGAGAGTAATTACTGTGTCTAAGGATTATGTTAAACTTTGAGTTCTACAATCAAATTTATGGCAGATTGTGTCTTCAAAGCAAACACTGTAAGCCTTCAATCTAGATGAAAGTCACAAGAAAAACAATGTATATGTAAAAATTTTTTAACAGAAAAATGAGAACATAGAGGAAAAACAGTTTAAAACAGATAAAATTCTTCCTCCTCCTACCAGGGAATTATTGTTGATAAAAAGCATAAGATCTTAAGATTTAAAATGCTGGTCTATAATAATGATGGTATTGCCAGAAGAGTTATTGAATTTCATTGTTATGTCTTAGACATGTTTCTAATGGAAATATAATGGCAAATTAACATTATGTCACTATGTAAGTTATACCTCACTATTTATACACTTAACTGGGAAATTTATGGCTGTATGAACATAGGCAGTATAATTCCCTGTTCCAAATCTGTAAATAAAGATATTTTCTATCCAGTTTTCAAAACATGCAATCAGATGTACAATAAGACATGAAATGTAAACATATTTCCCTAAGCCAGTAATTTACTATCAAGCAGAGGACTTGAAGGACCAACCCAGTTCTGAGTCACAGCCAGGCAATTCTCTGATTGCATTTGCGTAAGCCACAAGCCGGTATTTTATATAATCACTCTGTTTAGAACATCAGATTTCCTGTGGATTTTTTTAGACTCTCTATATCACCCAAAATTTTCTCTCTAAAGCTAACATGATATGTAAGACTTTTTTTATTGAGTTTATTCTTCGAAGAGCCACCTCACCAATGAAAAGGGGCACAAAACAACCTTTTATTCAACTGTGTTAAAATTATCTGCCAAGAATCAGTAGTACCAAATATTAACTAGCTCTGTACCTGCAAATGCATTATCCACATTGCTACCAGAAAGAGTTTACGCCACGAACATTCATAACCTGCCTTCCACTGGTCTGACACCTACTGATGATACTCCAAAACATTCAGGATTAAAAAACAAGTTTCTTGGCCTGGCAGAACTCTCCATGAGGAAGTCCCTGTTTGCCACTTCAGGCTTATCTTCTATCCTATTCAATCTTACACTTTCTACTCCATTCCTATGGGAAAGTAACCATGCCTCACACCTTTGTGTCTTTGCTCATGATCTTTCCTTTGTCCTAAGCCCTCCCCAAGCTGGTATCCCTGCTTCTCCTGTAAGATTTTCTTCAGGAGAGTCCATGACTCTGTAAAACCCTCTCTTGACCTCTCCATCCTGGGCCAGCCTCACTCTACTTTCTGGAATAATTTGGCATCTCTGTATTGTATCTATTGTAATATATTTATACAATCTGCCTATCCGTTTTACTTTTAGATGGACTGAGAACAAAAGAATAGGAAAACAAATTGTATTTTCTTCTCACTTCCTCTGTTCAGTCATGGCATTGAAGACAGTTTTGGTGTTTACTAAATAATAGTCATTTCCTTTCTCAAAAAGGTACTAATAGGTTGACAAGAGAGAAAAAAACAGACATACATCTATAAATCAGAAACTGAGTATAAGAACTGGCACAAGGGAGGATACAAAGAAAGGTCAAGTAAGATGAAGGAAATAACAGAAAGTGTCAACAAATTTCTATTTGAAATATGTCTCTTAAAATGAGAATCATCTTGATAGAAGAAAATGGACTGAAGCCCACAAAAAATGCCTTAATACATACACTCCAGAGGCAATCAACAACAGGGTATGAATTATGAATTATTCTGCCTAAATATATGTAGTGAGCTTCAATAGAATAAAAATGAAAGAAGGCTAGGACCAGAGCATGGGAAGGTTGAAAGTTTATGCATTTAAAGAATTTAGTTTGTAAGGCAAAACCTTTGTCAAGAGGAGAGATCACCACTCCTTATCTCTCCAGTGCTGCTGAGGCACTGAGATTCTTCTCCGTTACTACTAATGCCTCTCCAGTGTAACCAAGAATCACTGTAAATGTGGGTAAGTATGACATATGGATAAGTGGCTAGGAGGGTGGGATGTTTAGTCCAGTACCAGTAATAAATAAATGAAAAACAAAGATCAATACTAAATAAGAGTTATTAAGTTTGATTGTACAAAGCACCAAGATCCTAGGTTAGAGGAAATCCAGAAGAGCTAATGCTCTCTGGGTGCATCTCCCCATACCAAGGATACTCTTTCTTCTCTGCCCCCCCCCCGCCCTGACACCAACTACATCTCCCAGATGAGGTAGACTCCTGCCCTAGAATCTCCCAGAGACGCCAAACAAAGGCAAAAGAGGAAATGTGCACAGATTAGAAAGCAGTGTAGTAGAAAGGTGAAGGTGAAACTGTTATTTCTTTCAATGTAGATCACTTTAGTGGAGATTTGGTGGAGATCACTGAGTCATTTCATTTCCTCTGAGCCTGTCATCTCAAAACTGTTTTACTCTTTAAATGTATAATACAATATAAAAATACCAATTCTTGGTAGTTTGCAAAGTGAAGTCTGTACCATGCTACAACCAAAAGCACTCTAAGTAATAAAAGCTGCACAAAATATAGGAAGACTTGCAAGATTCCAGAAGAGACATCAACAGCCCAATAATGATTCCAGTGTAAATGTAAGAGTTTCTCAGCTTTTTCAATATCACACCTAAGTTATCTGAACCTCGTGTACGCAAATTGTACTACAGCTCAATTATCCCTCATCCAAAATGTTATCTCAAGAAGCATTTCAGATGTTAGATTTGGGGGGATTTTGACATTTGCATATTCATAATAAGACATCTTGGGGATAGGACTCCCATCTAAACTTAAAATTCACTTATTTTTCTTAAAAACATTATACACAAAGCCAAAAAAGTGTATGTGTATATACATACATATTCTATATACATATATGAATGTATAATACATACATATATATATTAGGGTGTGCACTCTGCAACCTGTCAACTTCTAGCAATTCAAAGAGTTTCAGACTTTGAAGTATTTTATAGATTTTCTGCATATGAATACTGTTTTGAATTAATTTACTCAATATCTGTAGTTCAACCTAGACATGTTCTACTATGATAGAAAAGGTAGACCTAGTAGGTAAGAAATTAATTTTGCAAAATGCAGACTTGATTTGTATGATACAATTTCCGATTTGGGAAAGAGGCTGAGTGAAGGTTACCCTTTCTTTTCCAGACCACAGGATTATTTTCACCGTATCTGTGCCTCCTCCTTACCCATCCAAAAGAGCTTTTAATTCATCTCCAGATTTCATGGAAAAGTCCAAAGCTGGGCTTACAGTGTTTCTGGGTCACTTAGCATCATCCCTTCTCATACAGGAACTGCCCTCTGCCTTCTCTCTTCAAGTTCCCATTCCTATCTCTTGGATCTGCTCTACCTACTGAGAAGCAGGTAATATCCTTCTCCCTGTCCATCACCACCTCAGCCACATGGACAGCTATTGAATAGCAGTGTGTGGAGGATTTTTTTTATCTGTTTCTCACCTGACAATCTAAAATTCTCTCCTACCTATATACCTCCCATCCCTTTATAATTTTGTCAAACTGAATTAGAAAGAAATGAAAACAACTCCTTTGGCTTCTTCTATTTTATTATTGATTTTTTTCTCTTTTCACTTTTATCTAAACATGTTTCTAATGTACTATGTTCTTTTCCACCTGACATTGCCATCTCAGTATCTCCAAACTAGCTGTGACAAAGAATACGGGGAAAAAAAGAAAAAAGAAAAGAAGACTTACCTATCAATTTTACAATTCCTTTGGTTTCTGAATCTTTTTTTGATGCTCCCAGGGACTGGGGTTGTGTAACAATGCCCTGGCCACCTTTAAGTAACGATGGTAAGAAGAGGACCTGTGACCCACTGATCACATACTGTTGTTCTACGCAGCCTTACAATTCTCTGTGAGAAGCAAGAGAAAGAAGCATGGGGTTCTCTTCACAGAGAGAGGTACCAGCCACACAGGTGCTTTATAGAGAGAGCTCCCAGCTGGTTCTTGGAAGTTGGCCTGTGAATATCTTGGAGAGACAGGAGGTGTAATGACCCTCTGTTTTGTACTGCAAGACACACAGCAAACACTGTTTGAACCTCATGGGAAGCTGCTGGTTTTCGTTGATTAGAATATCTTCTTAATGCTCCTTGGGGAAAATGAAATGCTTGGGGAAATGAGCCTTACAGAGGAGCATATTTACCTGAATGCCATTCACTTTCCCTGTTGCTATGATATACATCCCCCACCCGTAATGGCACTTAGTACTTACTAAGGCTCCCATGTCTACAAAACATGTTTTATTGTACTTTAAGCAATGAGTGCCATTTATGTCAAATCTTAAAGTCTAAATTTAGCTAAAACTTTCCCTATGCTTTAGTTTTTCCTTCTGTACCTTTTTTTTTTTATTGTGAAAATACTGTACAGAGGGGTTACAATTACATGGGCAAGGTAATGAGTACATTGCTTATCAAGCATTGTAGCCTCCTCCTTTGTTTCCCCTTCCCATCCCTTCCCATCCTCCCCCCCCCCGCCCGTCCCCCCAATCCTCCCCGCTCCCCTGCTCCCCCCCACCAAAGTTGTAAAGTTCGCTTTCGACATAATGACTTGTACATCTTAAATCTCAGAATATTTTGTTGCCCTACAAGTTTAGAACAAGAAAGAATGCCACCTCCCCCTCCCTTTTTGTGACACTGCGGATAACTCTGACCCTTGTAAGTTTGGCACAGAGGTGGGGATATTCACTTTCCCCATACTGTTCTACTCAACACCACCTGATAAAAAGCTTATAGAAATTAGCTTGCCACACACCACTGACCTATGGAGTCATTTTTCAGCTTCATGAACAAGTCCAAAGGAGAGGAAATTATTTTTTATTAAGCAGGTACTAAAAACTAAAGCCTTTTATAAGGGCTGTTCACTGCTTTCCACTGAGACCAGTGGGCAAAGGAAAAGAAATCCAACTGCAATAACTTTGCCCATAGGCAGCTTTATTAAAATCTATAAGGTGAAATTTTTTAATACAATCAAATCATCATAAAATATGTCAGGTATTTATGGTAAATACAACTATTATTATACACCTTTCTCCTGTGACACCACCCTTGGGAGAAAGGGATTTCGTATGTTTCAAAAAATGAGCCTTTTTGTAAGGTGCATTTGGGCTCCCCTAGTTAAAGGCAACTTGTATTTTCCATTATAAACCTGTTTCCAGAGGTTTATTACTTTGTCATAAAAATCTGCTCGGGGCTGAAATATGGCATATAGAGTCTTAGCTTAGCAGTGCATTCTTTCTGGAAATGGGCCCAAATTGACTAAACAGTTTAGTCATATTTAAAGGACCACATTATAACTGAGATAGAGCTTAAAGAATCCACAGGACTGGCACAGCACACTGATTTGAGCAAAGGTCCATGCCTACAGTCCTGTTTCTTTCCACTTGATAAGGATCTATAAAGTCCACCAGAGTTTTTAGGCAGAGAATCTGAAAAGTATGCAAAGCTTTGAAAAGAAAGAAAAATAGAAAAGAAAGTAAATAAGTAAATTGAGTACTTCAGGCTTCTGAGTTTTAAAGTAAAAGAATATTTTCAGAATAAAATCTAACTTCAATATTCTCACTGAAATTACTGTACTTCTTCAGAAAATATAAAGCTATCAGTTAACATGAAAAATAACTGAACATCAATCAAAAAAGTTGATAGGGAGCTGGGAAGGTGGCTCAATGGTAGAGCGCTTGCCTTGCATGCATGAAGCCCTGGGTTCGATTCCTCAGCACCACATAAGCAAAAAGAAAAAAGCTGGAAGTGGCGCTGTGGCTCAAGTGGTAGAGCGCTGGCCTTGAGCTGAAGAGCTGAGGGACAGCGCCCAGGTCCAGAGTTCAGGCCCTACGACCGGACACCCTCCCCCAACCCCTGCCAAAAAAAGTTGATAGGATCCCTATTACTTCACTGTGTCATGAATTATTTGAGTAGTGTTTTGTATGGTTTATGTTAAACAGTTGTGGAAAAGGGCTATAAATTGTAGCCACAGATGATGTTTCTGGGATAAGAAATTAATTATGCCTCCATAGAATGCAAATTCACTTTGTTATACATTTGGAATTTAAGGTTATTTATTGCTACTTTAGACAAAGTCACTCTCGCCAGTGATGATGGTGTTGAATTCAGACTGAGCAGATTACTCCAAACTTCCCTTTCATAGGACGAAATAGATAAGACCTACTGGGACTGATACTTTGTGGCATTATTGAAGTATAGTCAGTCCTATTGACTGATTGAGTGCTACAAATTGAGCTGAAAATAAGGGAAAGGTGAAATTACTGTCTTTCATCTTTGATGTAAACCCCATTAATACTGTGTTTTAGTTTGTTTGTTTTTGTTTTTGATATCAGGTAATAAAAATGCATTTCCATTTAGCAGCATGTTCAAAACTTCTTATATTTTCACTTTTCCACCTGTCACACTAATCTTAAAAAGCAGACTGCATTTCTGAATGATGCCTCGCGTAGGTGAACGTGAAGAGAATTTTGTATTCTCAAAATCCCCCATTTACATAAGGAGGAGAGGAACCTAGATCATTAGTCAGTGACTGGCAGTGAAGTTTAAAATCTTGCAAAAGCAATGAATAAACTGCCAGAAAGTGTACCTAGGGACTAATCCCTATGTTGATCATAGCTGAAAAGCATGGCCCATTCCAGATTCTGTGACATGTTTTCCTTTCTGTAATAAACAAGCATGTGCTTGCCTTTCTGTTCATTCCAGGTTGAAAATATGTTAATGTTTACCCCATAAATATTTTAATTAACTGAGTGCTAAAGTAGCAAGATCATTTTCTTTCCTTCGAAAAACAATGTCTGAACACTCACATACAATGACCTCTCAGCCTGCAACTTTTTCTCTTTTAGGCATGTTCACCCATTTAGAATCTCCTGTCTCCTATTTTCATTCTTGCCAAGTATCCCCTCACCATCAACACTCAAGCATCCTAAATCTATGCTTTCTTTACTCTTCTGCCTAAAGTAGGTGAGAAAAATGATTCTTTGTACCAGGAGATTAATTCTGTTCTCCATCAAGAGTAAATCTTTGCAGGAAAGAAGTAGATACAAAAAGGAAGACCTTACATTATTAGTAAAAAAAACAAAACAAAACAAAAACATAAAGTCATGACTGATCACAAAGCACATTGAATCAATAATTTCTTTGAATCTGAATAAAAATAAATAACAATAAGCCTTTTTACAGATTATAAATTTTGGCCCAAGTATATTGAACCAGCAAAGCAGTAAAAATGGAACCGGGCTTAAGAGTACCTAGCTGGACTACTGAGTGAGTGTTCTAAGTTCAATTCCTACTATTGTTGCCTACTTTCCCCTCCCCCCCTCCCACAAAGCAGGTAGGTAAAAATGAATCTGGAGGACTTTCATGAACTTGCTAACTGAAGTACTTTTCCCAAGTAAAATTCTAAATATTTAGTAGTCTTTGATGTATTGATTGATTATAATTATTACCACTGTTTTCATACACCTGGAATTTTTAAGTCTTGTCCTTGCAAAAGAATTTGAAATATAGCACATTCAGGGCTGGAGGTGTGGCTTGGTGGTAGAGTACCTGCCTAACAAGTATTAAATATGGCGCATAATCTCTGAAAAGTGCCAAGCAAGGGTAAAAATTAACATCTTGATCTGAATCTTTTAAAATAATTTAGGAGGATAGAACAGAGTTCAATTTTTAAAAAAGGTAAGAGTCGCCTCAACATTTATAAAATTACAGAGAATTGTGGGGTAGTACGTATCACCTCTTCTTTGTTCCCTAGCTGCTGGGGACAGTAACACCATTAGGCAACCATGCAGTGAAGTGCAGAGCCATGCACATACCCCTACCACACTGCAATAGCTCTTTCTATATTTTGACTGATTTACTGTCCATCTCCCTCCGTAGAAAGTAAGATCTCTATGAGCAGGCACATTGCTTGTTTGCATGTACTACTAGTACCAGTGCCTAGTATATAGTGTCTTGTATATGGCATCCCTTGGTGGAAGGAAGAAGTTAAGTAATCAAGGAAAGGAGGGAGGGAGAGAAAAGGAAGAGAGACAGAAACCGACACAGGGAAGACAGAGAAAGAATTTCAGAGTCATTGACGGGAGACTTACTTTGCTAGAAGTTGTATTTTTAGCTATCTTATCCCTACATCCTTCTTAATTAATTAAAAAAGTAACACTTCAAATATAATTTATCTAGTCTATCTATATGTGTGTATATAATTTATCATGTAAGGAAACTTAATTAAATGTAGAACTAAGTACTAGACCAATATATAGATTTTGAAAAGAAGGTAACTACCAAGTTTTTCTTCCTGTAGATAAACTTGTACTAACAATTATGAATGGTGTCAACATGAAATTCTACAGATCTAGAATTGTTTAGGCAAAATTTGAAAGTTACAAGCTTTTTCTTTGAAGTAGGGTGATGGCTTTGAGAGAACATGGTAGAAAATTATAAAAATCATTTTATAATTGTAATATGTCTTGACAATGTCAAGTCTCTAACACATGAAGTATATCATTTATATTATCTTCTGTGGTAGAAATCCAATTTCTGGGGAGAATAATCATACTCGAGAACACCCTACCAGAGAATGCTTTCCTTTCCAAATGAAGGAAGAGACTTATTTTAATGCCTTAGGTTGCTAAAAATATGCACACGGAGATATTTGGTTTAAGTCATTGCTTCTTCAATCTCACAGTCCACATGGGCAAAATGACCACAAAACATGTCCATATGCACTTTCAAATAGATAGGGCAAAGAAAATCCAATCCAAACAATCAATGATACTGTTTTATATTATGTTGCATTTATACATTATCTCTCTTGCTCCTTAAAATAACCTTGTAATGCTGATAAGACTTTTATTTAAAGGCTAAGTTATTTTCCAGGTCATACAACTAGTGGCAGCACCATGATTCAAAGCCTGAAATACTTCAGTTATCACATACTGTTCAATTTATAATTTCTTCAGATAGTAAAACATTTTAACAATATTCTTCCTTCAGTAAATGTCAAATGTAGTATAGGTATTCATTTGGATCCATGTTGTAAAATTGCTATATTATCATTTTGATGAAAATGTTTCTATAAGTATTATCAACCAACATGTTAAACCAGAATATTTTCAACATTGAAATACTTGTTATTTAACTCAGTGATAATTTTATTTGCTAAATTATAGTAAATGAAATATTTTAAACTAAAATAACCAATTACTAAGTACATAAATAACTTGCTGACTGACTTGTAAAATGCTCTTTGATATAAGAAATGATACTCTCATAACAGAACAAACAGTTCTAAAGCTTTAGCATGAGATCTTGTAAGCAGTAGTTTAGTTACAGTTTTGCATATAAAAAACCTGCTTCCTAAACCAGGAAGCTCAAATAGTGAGGAAATTTTGCATATTTTAATTGTTCTTTATCCTTAAATGTGACTTAGAGTGACTTATAGACCATCACACACACACACACACACACACACACACACACACACACACACAATGCACAGACATATTCGTACATGTAGGCACACAAACCAAGGTCCATTTCCCTTCCCTTGAACTATTAGATGAAAATTTCCAAAGCACGTCCACAAATCACAATATATGCCATTGCTATAAGGAATAGCATTTGTTATACTACAAAATCCAAGCATTTTTCTGATCCTTTTTTGACACTGTACAAAAGTAATGCTGATATCATTACATATTCTGGATAGCTAGGAATGGTGGCTCATATCTGTAATCCTAGCTATTTGGGAGACAAGTGTACTGCTCAGGACAAAGATATTTAGTGAGGCTTCATCTTAATCAATAAGGGGGCCTTGGCTGTCACATTTTTTATCCCACATCATCGAGCTTGGAGGAGTGGTTCAAGCAGTAGAGCCAGTGCTCTGATTTCAAACCTCTGTACCATCAAGATTATATATGGCTAAAAGATATGTAATTTTGCTCTCTAATATTGATCTCTGATATCTATTCATGTATGTATATATATCTAGCTATTTCTCTATACATATGTGTGTGTGTGTATATATATATATATATATATATATATTTATATACCTTTCTTTCAGCATTCCACAATCACATCACTTCTAGTAAGAACAATTTTTTTCACCTATAGTTTGAATTTGTTCAAATGTACAGAAAATTCAGTAACAAGAGTAAGAGTGTCCCTTTAATGAACAAGGTATGTCTGTAAAGTTCAGATCCTTCCTAAATATTTAAGGTCTCATGTAGAAAGGCTAAGTGGAGATTATTTAAAGACTTAAGTACACACAGAAACTTGACCCACTCATTTTTAATGGGGAGGTAGATGGTTGTTTACTTAGCCTTTGAAATCTATCCTAAATTTGGCTTTATGGAAGAAAAAAAAGTCTAGCTTTAAATTAACCGTCGGCCTTCTACTGTCCAAGGGATAATTTGAACCTCACTGAGACATGTCTATGAATGGAAATAGAAATAGCTCACATTAGACTCTAAGCACTTTCCCACACCCATTTTACTTGCTACAAGGCCCATTGTGCTTGCCCTGCTTTAAGCAGCCTGTAGGAAATTTTCACTGAAACACTTTCCCATAATCGACAAAAGGAGTAACTGTAACCCCTTTGTACAGTATTTTTACAATAAAAATATACACAAATAAAACAAGGGAGGCCAAATCATTTCATTAAATTTTTTTCCCTAAGCTTTCATCATCTAGATTATTAATTGATGCTCTGTCAAAGAAGTAGACCTACGCAATAGTCTAGCGTTATCTAAAATTCTGTGGCCTTAATGTTAGCTCTCTGTCCTCTGCACGCTAACCAGACATTTAGTCCTGATACGGGGCTCGGCCCATCATCCTAGACACCTGCCTCTTCTCATCTCACTTCATCTATTCTTTTAACAACTTCATTTTAAATTTGGGAATGTTTCAAATATCTTAAAAAAGTAGCAAAAATGATCTGAGATACATGCCTGATTTTAAACAGAGAGAGAAAGAAACAAGAGAGGATGTAAATATGAATATTCACAGCAAATTTGTAGATCATAATACTCCCAGTTTGCCAGGGAATCAAAATATACTGAGTAACTCACTCAAGTGACAACTTGTAAATCGTGGCTCTGGATGTGAATACAAATCTGTGTCATTTCAAAAACTGTCCTCTTTTCATTCCATCGGGAGAGAGGTCAACAGATTCTTTTCAAGCAGGATATGTTAGCTTTCTCACAGCTCTGATAGAATGTCTGGCATAAACAATGGAAAGATTAATTGGCTCATCATTTCAGAGGTTTCAGTGCATCATTGTGGGGTGCTCTGGCCAACAGGAGGCGGCACCCCAGAGCAGCCAGAAAGTAGGCAAGAATGAAAACGTCTGTGCCAGACAGCCTCTTCTCTTTTCCCCCTTTATTCCATTAGAACCATAACCTGCAGGCTGGTACTGCCACCCACCTTCGTTGTGTATCTTCCTCACCTAGTTAATTGTCTCTGGAACCACCCTCTCAGAAACACCCAAAGGTGCACTTTACTAATCATCTAGGCGCTTCAATCCACTAAGACAATAGTCCAGATTTTAAGCATTGCATGGACTTCTCAAAACCTATAAAACAAAGTATGGGAAGGGGTGGGTTGGGAGGAATGGGAGAAAATGTTGAAAGGGGTGACATTGATGAAATTGCATTGTATTCATAAACTGCTTTGTCAAATGGCAATTCCTCTGTACAACTACTTATTTAAAATATTTTTACTACTTATTTAAAAAATTTTAAAAGAATTTTTAAAAAACCTAAGTGTGGGGCTGGGAGTGCAACCCAGGGATCATTTTAACTCATATCAAAGTCCCATGTTAATTTTCCCTATTATTCAACAGTATTTTCAATTAATCTTTAAGAATAAATATAACTGCTGGGCACCAGTGGCTGACACCTATAATCCCAGCTACTCTGGAAGCTGAGATCTGAGGATCATGGTTCAAAGACAACCCACCCAGGAAAGTCCATGAAATTCTTATCTCCAATAAACTACTCAGAAAAAGGCAGAAGTGGTGCTGTGGCTCAAGTGGTAGAGTCCTAGCCTTTGGCACAGAAGTTCAGGGACAATGCCCAGACCCTGAGTTCAAGCCTCAGAACAGGAAAAAAATAAAATAAAATAAATATAGTTTTAATCAGAATCCCAGCAAAACAACAAACCTATAAAATATGCCACTACACAATTTTAGATTGCTAAATCAAAGAGGGCCCAAAGCTTCCAAAGGAATGGTTACTGTTTCACCTAGCAGTTGGAGACACATTCCCTTAAATGACATCTTCAGGGCAATACAGTTAATAAGAGATAAATCCAGAGCTAGATAGAGGCCTCCAGCAATTGGGCCAGAGTTTATAGAGGAAGAAATAATAACATACTTTGATATGCATCCAATGGACAATGTATAACATTTTAATTTCTTATGAGCAGAAGAAAATAAGACATAGTGTCTATTTAAGTGGCAAGACATGACCACTTCAGAAATTAAAGAAGGAAGGGCAAAGTGACCTGGACTAGGAAGTGGCAGGAAGCAAGAATATAAGCAAACATCCAAGCGTAGAGGCAAACTTTGAGGGTTGCTAAGGACTGCTGGTTGCTGTGAGAGGCAGAACTTGCTGTTCTACTGCGATCTTAGCTATGGTTCTGAAGAAGTCTGAGACCCAGCAATTCAGCTCCCATCCCATCCTACCCTTCATCAACTGAACTGTCAACTCTGTGTGTGTGTGTGTGTGTGTGTGTGTGTGTGTGTGTGTGTGTGTGTGTGTGTGAGTGTGTGTGTGTGTGGGTGTGGGTGTGGGTGTGGGTGTGGGTGTGTGTTGTCTTTCTCTAGGGCCAAGCACAACTGATTTATAAAAATATCTTTTTTATTTCAAAACAAACTAATTGATGTGTATGGAGAACATGTTAGTCATGTTTACAAAATGCCAAATAAACTTAAAAATTGTATCCATAGAAGACTTTAAGGTAGACTTGTTAAAGTAGGCAACCAAAGAGGCCAACTTTTATTTGCCCCTCTTCTCCTACATGACACTAAAGAAACAAAAATTTAAACAGGTTTATCTTTCCTAATTTCACATGATATTAATAATTAGTCCACAGCTCCTTTTTCATCACCTGGTCCCCTATCATTTAATCACCGATGTAATAACTCATTTTGTTTTTTCATATGAACATCCTTGACAGCAGAAATTCTTTTTTTTTTTTTTTTTTTGTCAGTCGTAGGGCTCAAACTCTGGGCCTGGGTGCTGTCCCTCAGCTTTTCAACTCAAGGCTTGCACTCTACTACTTGAGCCACAGTGCCACTTCTGGCTTTTTTCTGCTCATGTGGTGCTGAGGAATCAAACCCAGGGCCTCATGCATGCAAGGCAAGTGCTCTACCACTGAGCCACCTTCCCAGACCTTAGTAGAAATTCTCTATTCCCATGCTGCAGTGGACCCCACTAGCTAGACACTAAAAGCTTTCTCTTCTTCCGAGCACATGCCCATCTCCTCTGACTCAGATGTGGTGACAACTTTCTCTCATGTGATTCACTGAGATTCTTTTTTCCTGAACAAAATGAATCTATATGTATTCTATGTATGATTTCAAATGTCACTACTAGAATTTAAAACTGAAAGTTCATGAACTAAAATTTGGAGTGACTAAAACCTTTTTTTAATTCCACAGATTATATCTCCTGTAACACACAATGAGCTATATAATTGATTTTTTACTTTCAAATAATGAGATAATTGATGGTCTTGCTCTCTTACACATTGCCCCCAAAGCATAGCATTGTCCTGAACTTAGCTCAGAACCATCAAGAAAGAAGCTATTTTTTATTCAGTAGTTTATGACCATGCCAACCACTATGACTATTTCTCCACTTATTTTGCCATTGAGAGAAAGATTATAAGAGTCTGCTTTGCCTCAGTTATTTCTCAAATTCCAGAGATAAGCAATGCTTGTTCTTCTACCACTGGCTTGGCAGGAATACTCTTGTCAGTTGGAATTTCTCTGGGCTCAGCCTACCTCCTTCCTCATTTTCTATGAGTAGTCAAAATAGCAGAGTATCACTTTTGGAGTGACATGGCATTTCAGGAAAAGCCCACACGACAACTGTTTAAAATATTCTTTGCAAGCTTCTGACTGAGAAATAAAATAGGCAATTCGGAGAAAGCTTTAATTGTACTCAGATTCTATAACAGGAGAAGAGAATAAGATGTGGGAATTAAGGAAATGGTAAGGATTATAAAGCCAGCATTTAATTGTATACCTCTATACACTAGACTCCTCACCGGGTACCATTTAAATGTAAACAGAACCAGAATAGTTATCTACAGAAAGGACGGGGGTAACTATTCCCCCCGAATCCTGTCCATGCTGAAAAATAGAAAAGGGTTAAAGTTATTTTTAAAAGTAGCTTCTTAAAGCAAAGATAGAGACAAGCACTCTCTTGAATAGAAAATAACTTTTCTTTGGGTCTTCTTTTATCCTTACAGGCTCAGGCGTACCCTCCTCATCTATCAGGAGAACTAGATAGAGCTGAGCTTCACAATATCCATGAAAAGCCATGTACCAGGGGACTATAAACATCTGAAAGGGCTGGGCTATTGCACTGCAGACAGAGTAAGGTGGAGGGGGTTGAGAAAGGTAAATGAGCTGACTGAAGGGCAAGGACCCAGGAGAGAAACACTGCATTTGGTCATGCAGTGAATCCTAACACACTAGAACCAAATTCCATAAGTGGAACTCCCTAAAGGACCCACAGAAACTGAAGAAGGCAATGAAAAAAATCTTGTTACCCTTGGGCTACACAGAAGTAGGAAGAGATTCCTTGAAGTTGAAGAGACTGAACACTCCAGTTAGCAGCTGTGAATTAACGAAGATAAGTGACATTTATTAGCCACGCTATCAGGGCTATAACGAAAGGGACTGAGGACTTACCTCATATAACATGATGTTAAAGGTGATATGTTTATGTAAGTGTTTAATTCTACTTTTCTGGCAGGTGGTCAAGTTCAAGATGAGAGTGTCCTTGGTCTCAAGGACCTTAAGATAATGACTAACACAAGGCCAAAATGAATTACCTTGGAGAGACCATTACAAAATAAGAATTATAAAATGAGATTTTTTTCAATACAAATTCAACAAAAGCAAAATCCCTAGGAACAGGAGTAAAACTAGAGTCAAAAGAAAGCAGAAACCAATGAAGGTGAAGAGTGAAGAATTATCCAAGGGATGAAAACTGGAAAAAATGAGAAAACCTCACACAGACAATGTAGGCACACAGGGTGCTTGCTAAGGGGCGGGGGGCGGGGGGCACAGGCTTAGTAGTTGAGCCAGCGAGAAAATGTACAAAAGAGTGTACACAAAGTGTATGTGCCATGGGCAAAACAATGAAGGGATGTTCAGATTTAGAGTGACAAAATCTTCTTGCATGAGCTAAACTGGGCCATTCAAGCAGGAGGGAGACAGCCAGAATGATCAAAAGAAACAGAAAATGCTTAAGTATCATCTTCTGAATACTAAATGCCACAATTCCATTTTAACAAGTACTTCTGATGGGAAAAGAAGGTTGAGGTAGCTTTGGACTAAATGAAGTATGACTGACAAGCCATAAGGAAACTACAGAAAATTAAAAAGAGGAAAAGAGTTCAGTGAGAGTAAATAATATTTGGCAGCCTGTGAAGCAAGCCCCATGAAAAGAAATTGTAAGGCCTGTGATGTTAAGAAACATCTATCCTCAAAAATAGAGTTGGGAGGCTTTGGTGAAATGGGCATGGTTGTTAAACAAAGAGCTCAAAACTATCCACAAACATTTCTAGAGGAACAATGTCATAGATCTTGTTTCAGTCAATTTGAAATTTATGTATGTATGCATGTGTTTATTTATTTATTCATTTGTTTTGTGCTGGTCCTGGGGCTTGAACTCAGGCCTAGGCACTGTCCCTGAGCTTTTTGCTCAAGGCTCTATTCCTTGAGCCACAGCTCCACTTCTGACCTTTTGCTGGTTAAATAGAGGTAAAGACTCTCACAGTAAAGAGTGTTCCCAGGATGACTTTGAACCACGGGCCTCAGATCTCAGACTTTTGTGTAGCTAGGATTATATGGGTGAGCCACCAGTACCAAGATGAAAATTGTTTTATATTTAGTTTGTATGCTGGTACCGGGGCTTGAATGCAGAGCTTTGTGCTCCTGCTTGGCGTTTTCCCTTAAGTTGGTAGTTTCTCTCACGGGTAGGGCTCTACCACTTAGGCTACAAATCTACTTCTAGCTTTTTTTTTGCTTGTTAATTGGAGATGAGTGTCTCTTGGATTTGTCTGCCTAGGCTGGGTTTTAACTATGATCCTCAGGTCTCAACATTATAGGTGTGAGCCTCCAGTTCATGGTTTACATTCATTACATTTAGCCAGATATTTTCAGGTAATGCTCCTGTGAAAAGAATTAAGGAAAATCTCTACCTTCTGGTCAGAGAACAATACACCACATATCACTAGTACCTATCGAACACACTTGTAAACTTAACTTAGTAGACACATGTGTCTATGAGAAGCATGTGTATCTGAACAATTAAGTCTCAAAAATACATGTACGTTTGAGAAGTTGCTCACTTCTTACTTGTAGCTGTAATCTACATATCACTTTTAAGCTTTCTGTTGCAATGTACCCATCACACATACAAAAAGACTCCAGAATGTCTACAATACAGAATTAAACTTTTCTTTTTCAATGTTAATACTTGCCAGCCACAAAAACTCAATTACAGTACTTGTAAGTTGGTGGGCCAGGTAAAAATGATGGAATGATGACCTCTAGGTACAGACTTACATTTGTAAAAGATAAATCAAAACAGAAAGAGCTCAAATTTTGTCTCTGAAAGCTTATCACCATTTGTTGGAGCAATGTATACAATTTATCTTCTCTTTAAAAGACTAAATGGGAACAGGTGGAAGACACACAAAGTAGCATACAATGAGACTCTTTATTTAAGTTTATCTCTACACTTTCTTCTCCCATTCTGGTATCAGTCAGAGTGGAGATCTGACGAATGATCCGTGGGGGTAATAAAATGATTAGCTTCCAAACACAACTATGTGTCTCCCTAACCCAATTATCTCCAGGCATTTCGTCAATCCTACTGAACCTCAAGTTGATATTTAAAAGCAGTGGTGTACCTCATTTCCTTATGTGTGGAAGCTAGATTTAGTTTATAAATTTACAAGTAAATACATTGGGTGGTGTGCAAGTATGTACAAATGTATTCAATGAAATACAGTAGGTTCAAGGGAGATCTCAAATAGTATAATTAATTAGAAAGACAAATCAAAGTCCAGCAAAATAAAACACTAGAAAGGGAATATTCCAAGTGGCAGTGGGGAGTCAAGGAGAAAGGGGTAGATGAATAAAGAGGACAAACAATGCAGTCATGAATCCAATGAATTAGGAAGAGTAAGGGAAGGGGTGGGTACGGGAAGAATGAGTGAGAAAGTTGAAAGGGGTGACACTGGTCAAGACATATTGCTTCATGAACTGCTTTGTTAAATGGCAATTCCCTTGTACAACTATTTAAAGATAATAATACAAAAATTAAAAAATAAACAGCAGTGTTGTAATATATATTTCAAGAGAGGGTTAAGGAAATTCAAATTATATTACCTTCATTTGTTTCCCTTCAGAATCCTGAAACATGAGTCTTTTTAGAAAAATGAATTTATTTAGAAACCATAATCTCCAAACTCTTAATAAGTGATTATAAGTATTTACCATGTTTCAACTCAATTTAGTATATACATACTTATATATATAAATGAATATACATATATAGATATGTGAAATGTATGTATGCATGTTTTTCAAATATTTGACAAACTACCATAAAATAAGAGCAATATACTTTGTAGCTACTACTTTTCAAACTTCAAGAAATTAAAAATGTTAGTCCTTTTTATCTCTCAATCCTTTCTTTAATTGATTTCTTCCTATTCCTTCCTGCTAAAAAGTCCTACTTTACTTTGATGCTAGTTAAATATCTTCAAGCTCCTTCCTGCTTTCTTTTTTTTTTACATTCAATCCTTTGATCCATCTGGAATTTATTTTAGTATATAAAATGAAGTAAAAACTATTTTTTTCAAGGAGTTAGCCAGCTTTCCAGAATCATGTCTGAAATAATCCTTCCTTTCTTCATTAATTTAAAGGTCACTTTAATCATATACCTGAGTAGAAGGCCAAAAAGCTTTAACTAACGTGCCAACTTTGATAGCTTATCAGTGCCTTTCTGGAATGTTCTGAGGCCAGGTTCAGTCCCAGTAGAGAAACATGCCAATGTGATTTAGCAATAAATGGTCTTGCCATGGTGGTGAGATGGGAAAAAAAATGAAAATGAACCACAAATGTCCTATCCCTTAACTAGACACCTTATACGTTTTCTACTTCAATTCCATTGCAGCTTTATGCTATGATACTTATTTTAATATGTTAGAGTCAAGGTACTCTTTCATTACTCCTCCTAAACAAATTATTTGTGGTGTTCTCTAATGTCTCCTATTCCAGAAAAATGTTAGTCACTTTACAAGTTTCTGAAAGACTGTTAAGATTCCTTTACAATAATAGATTAATGTAAGAAATATTAAAAGAAAATTGTCTTTCTAGACAAATGTAAGTTGCTCCACTTAAGTATGCATTTTCTCAATTCAAAGAAGAAAAAAAGTGTGTGTATGTATGTGAAACTTTTCATACATGTACACATATTTTATTTACTGAATGATTAAAAGAAAAATAATTGCTTTTATTTGTATCTCACAGTCTATTATTTCTAAATGTCATTTCTGGTAACTTTTCTGCTAACACATGTAGTTTTTAGGTTGACAATGATGTCATGTATGAAATGGTTAGATTTCTACTGGAAATGTTGCTCACTTGCTTCCAGATCTTCTCCTTTGACTTACCATCTCTCGCTACACACTCGTAGAGTAGAATGTCCCTCCTCAGTGTTTGCCCATGCTACACAGTGCTTAACAGAAGATACAAGTTAAATAAATAACTGATGACTTACTCTCTTGTTGAATAACATGTTCCAAAAGTAATGGCAATATCCTCTTTATATTTCTGAGAATTCTTACTCAGGGCCTCCCTGCTGTTCCTGAGCTTTTTTTGCTCAACACTAGGACACTCTACCACTTTGAGCCACAGCACTACCTCTGGTTTTCAGGTAGCTAACTGGAAATAAGAGTCTTATGT
This sequence comes from Dipodomys merriami, assembly GCF_024711535.1. NCBI lineage: Eukaryota > Metazoa > Chordata > Mammalia > Rodentia > Heteromyidae > Dipodomys > Dipodomys merriami. The sequence goes on from NW_027206068.1 coordinate 16,881,584, forward strand.
TCTTTTCTGCCCAGGCTGGCTTTGAAAGGTGATCCTCAGATCTCAGCCTCCTGAATAGCTAGGATTCCAGCATGAGTCACCAGTATCCAGGTTTTCTGAGAATTTCATTTCTTGACTTAGTATATTCATTAGAATTGCAAGAATTATAGTACAAGGGAACATTTCCTTCTTGCTTTTTTTTTTGCTGATATTGTTGATGGGAGTTGTTCCCTATTACATTTGATGGATTCCTTACTTACAGCAATGGTTGTAAGTTGTTTGGGAGCAACTTACAAGAAATCACTTTTATGCATTTTTATTTCTTTCATATTTTGCTTTTTCATTGAGTACCCAGTGGACATAGAATGTACTTTGATTTCCCCAGTGAAGATTATGACAGAGATTGCCTCCTTTGGTCTGTAAGATGATTTATTGCTTCAGGACAATAATAACTGGGTTTATTTGAGGAGGAGGCCACCTTAAGATATTAATACTGACACTATTCAGAAAAATGTCATTCATATTCAAAGTTCTGTCTAACTTCATTAAAGCTCAGGCTGTCTGTGTGAGTCCATGTACCCCAGGCTTAAAGTATGAAACAATAATAGTAAATATTTTCTAATGCTGAATCCTGACATAAGACACTTATCAGCATGTATTTTCATAAAAGTAAATCTTCAAATTATTTTTCTACTCTAAGACAAATCTGTCTCTAATTATGTATACATATATATATATATAATATGACTCTAATTATATATATAAAATCTGTCCCTAATTATATATAAAATATATGTGGAACTAGGGTTTGAAGTCAAGGTCTTGTGCTTGTTAGACAGGTGCTCTATTGTTGAGACAAACCTCCAGCTCTGTTTTTTTGTTCTTGTGCTTGTTACTTTTGAGAGAAGGTCTTGATTCCTCTCTGGCCTACATTTGGACTGGAATCTGTCTATTAAGGTTTCCCATCATAGCTTGGATGGCAGCTGTACAACACATCACCCAACTTCTTCCACTGAGATGAAGTCTTGCAGACTTCTTTGCCTAGGCTGGCCTTGAAATCTGATCCTTCCAATCTCAGCTTCCTGAGTAGCTAGGATTGCAGGTGTGAGCCACCGCATGCAGATATTTTACTTTTAAAATTATTTCCTTCATATTTTTAAGATCCTATTAATTTTGAGTATTGAGTGCATATTTTATTTCTTTCTTAATAAAAACATATAGGTCTGAAATGTGCCTATTAATTGCAATTTTGGCATATGCCATACATTATAATACTTTATGCCATAATTGCCAATGTTTTCATAATTATCAGTAATGTTTTGATTTCCTTTTGATGCAAAATATAGGAAAGTGTTCTTAATTTTATGTCTCCACTAATTTCCTTATTTGAAAATGTTATTATTAATTTATACTGTATTGCTTCATGGTTACATATTATAAACTGTGACCTTTCTAGTTAGAAATATTTATTTTGCCATATTAACTAAATTCTCCGATTTATTCCCAAGTCATTTGTCAAAGACCAAGAATAGTTATGTTTCTAGCACAATCAATCTTTTCGCTAAAAATTTAGCTTTATAAATATGAAGAGACAGCTTCCTACAATGGCAAAGTACTAGATGTAAAATATGTGGTCCTCTTTCTCCCCAGAACCCCCAAACCACTTCCCCCACCCTGTTAAGATGCAATTTTGCAAACTATGAGCTTGTTCAAGGAATTTTAAAATCAACTCTTTAAGAGAAGCATATAGATGATCACTTTGATGATCACTTTGAGTTTTCTAGAATGGCGATAGAAGTCCATGTATAAAGATTGCATCATAAGCCAGGCACCGATGACTCACGACTGTAATCCTAGTTACTAAGGAGGCTGAGATCTGAGGATTGCAGTTCAAAACCAGCTGGGCAGAAAAGTCCATAAGACTCTTATCTCCAATAAACCACTCAGAAAACTAGACATGGTGCTGTGGCTCAAGTGGTAGAGCACTCAACTTGAGCTGAAGAGCTGAGGGACAGAGCCCAGGCCCTGAGTTCAAGACCCACAACCCTCCCCACCCCATACACACACAAAGATTGCAACATAGCAAGTATTTCACTTCTCTTTCAACCTTGTCAACCCGTATTTGTGACAAGAAAGTCATAAAGGAGCAGAAGGAAAGGCGCTGATTTGCTACATTCTTCCTCTCTGCACTTGCTCTCAACTCTCTTTGGTTTGATCCTATACCCTTGGCAAATTCTAAGGCCAACCTGTAATAACTATTGCTTCTGTTTCATCCTTGCTAATTTACAATAATACAATTTAATCAAGTTGATAGTTTTCCTTTGGTTTTAGTATGTAAACTATCCCAATGGTGTTTTCACTGTGGATATTTCTTCAAATTATTTAAAGCAAATCCATTTTTAATTAATACTTTTTGATCTTTTATTCTATGAGTACTTATATCATTTTTCCTGCTATCAGTTCCAGTATATTTAACCTATTATTGAATTTTGTTTTACACCTTTTAGAGACAAGTGTTTAGTTTTCAAATGTAATCTGAGAGTTACTGCCTTTTAATATAAAAATGTGTTACTTTTGTACTCAGTTGGATAATTAAACATCTCATTTTACTTCAAAACCAGAAATTTGGTTTGATTGATTTACTGATCTATTAAGAGTCACTTATTAAATTCAAATCTAAAGATCTTCCAGGAAGTTCAAATCCACCTATACAGAATTCTGTGGTAATCTATGGGGAATTGAGATATCTTGGATCTGCTAAAAATCCACAGATGATGAAGGTCAGGAAGCAGAGACTTCATCACTGCTCACCAAGAATGTGCTGCCAGCCTCAGAAAAAGAACTAGATAATGAAGGAAGACAGAAATCCTTAGACTATCATAGAAAAACAAATATAGGGAGTAATGTGGTTCCCTTTTAAAAGGGCTGAATGTAAGAGAACTGGATTTTGACATTAATTTTCTTAAATCAGAATAATTGGCTGTGAAACTAGACTGTGTACGCATGAGTCAATGAAACATCAGAAAGTATAGGCTTCCCAATTACTTCCCTCAGTTCAATCTCCCATATAGAACAAGGGACCTTTACTGGCAAAGTAATGCAGTTTGTTCAAGAACCTATGAAAAACTAGACTTCCCTAAGAAAATACCTACAGCCGGGAGCTGGTGGCTCACGCCTGTAATCCTAGCTACTCAGGAGGCTGAGATCTGAGGATCGCGGTTCAAAGCCAGCCCGGGCAGGAGAGACCGTGAGACTCCCATCTCCAATAAACCACCAGAAAACCAGAAGTGGCGCTGTAGCTCAAGTGGTAGAGCACTCGCCTTGAGCTGAAGAGCTGAGGGACAGCGCCCAGGCCCAGAGTTCAAGCCTCACGACCGACCAAAAAAAAAAAAAAAGAAAAGAAAAAGAAAATACCTACAAAACAAACAGGTTTCTCAGTGACAGACAAGACGGTTGTTTCCCTAATAACATGAACGGGCAGCCTATTAGCCACCCTAGAAAACCTTAGTTGGTTATTTGCTCTACTGACAGATATACTAGAAACCAGTGACCACTACTATAAGATGTCATGGTCACATTTTTGATTTGTACTAATCTAAGAACCAATATCAACTGTTGATAAGCCTGGTGCTGCTGCTTATGCCCATAATCCTAGGTACTTGGAGACTAACATCTGAAGATTGCCATTCAAAACTAGCTTGAACAAAATAGTCCTTGGGACTCTTCAATTAACCAGCAAAAACAAAGTTGGAAATGGAGGTGTGGTTCAATGCCAGCCTTGAGCATAAAAGCCAAGTGAGTATGCAAGGTTCTGAATTCAGTGCTAATGCACATGCGTGTGCACGTGCACACGCACACATACACACACACAGAAAATTTAAAAAACCTGCTGTCATTCTAAAAAAAATGTACTTCCTGTATTGTCTTCAGTAAATTTTCTAGTATTCACACAAACAGAATTTACAGGTAGGGCTTTATTTATTTTATTATTTTTTCCCTTACCATCCCATCTCCCTCCACCCCACTGTCTCCCCTCCCAAGCCAAAGTTGTAAAGTTTGTTTTTCGACATAACGTCTTGTACATCTCATTGTTGCAATAGGTCCACCTGTATCCCTATTTAAACAATTTGTTTTTGTCCCTTCCCCTCCACAAATTATACCAACATCAAATACAGTGAAAACAGGGGTTATAAAGACCTCAGAGCCAAAGCAGACAAACTGAAAATATTACAGGATAGAATAGGAGAAACTCCAGGTCTCCTTGGCACAGGCTGAAATTTTCTTAATAGAGACCTAGAAACACAACAAATCAAAGAAAGGTTGGACAAATGGGATTGTATGAAATTGCAGAGCTTCTGCATGGCAAAAGACATAGCTAGCAAGATCAATAGAAAGCCCACGGACTGGGAGAAGATCTTCACTAGCCATACAATGGACAAGAGTTTCATATATAAAATATACCTGAAATTCAAACAATTAAATCTCCCAAAAACAAATCCTCAAAGACACAACTGCCCAATAAATAAGTGGGCTAATGACTTAAAGAGAAACTTCTCTGAAGAGGAAAGAAGGATGGCCAATAGACACATGAAGAAATGCTCAACCTCCCTAGCCATAAAAGAAATGCAAATCAAAACAACACTGAAATACCACCTCACCCCAGTTAGAACGGCTTTAATCAAGAACTCTAATAACAACAAATGTTGGAGGGGATGTGGCCAGAAGGGAACCTTACTGCATTGTTGGTGGGAATGTAAACTTGTTCAAACACTTTGGAAAGTAGTATGGAGGTTCCTCAAAAGACTCTACATAGAGCTCCTCTATGACCCAGCAATCCCACTTTTGGGCTTTTACCTGAATGATGACAAACAAGACCATACTAAAGGGAGAAGTTATTTGTGAATGCTGAAGTTATATCTGCATCTCAACTAAAATCAGATCCTTTTGTGTTAGATTTCAAAATATAAATTATTTTTTTGTAAAGATTGGCTTTTTTCATTAGCTATTTGAATAAAACAGATGTGTCTATAGATTAAATAACCAAATACAGGTTGGATAAAATTGAATTAAAAAGACACTTTCCAAATTTAGTTCCACTAGAAAAAAATACAGGTGTTGTTTAATAAAAACAGCTCTCTTTGCTATCTTGTTTATCACTTAAATTGCTGAGACATATTGAAGGTAGGGGCTGTGCTTTTACAAATTCTATGTGCATTCCAATATACAGAAAATATTTATACATAAGCATATATATGCATGTAAACATATGGATAAATAAATATATATCCACTGTTAGGTGTGTGTATATGTGCATAATTTCACATTAGTGAACAGAAAAAATTAATTACTAAAATATGACTCTTGTTGGTAAAATTCCTTTTCTCTCTGATTACTCCTAATATAAGCTTAATCTGTTTTCAGAATCTTTAGCATTATTATGAAAAAAACTACATAGGGCTATGATCATCAATGAAATAAAAAATAAATATTTATTCTAAGTATACATATTAGCATACAAAATAAGTACATAGTTTGTTTATGATTATATATACACAAATAAATATTATACAAAGATATGCACCAATTTCACTCTCCTAGAAACTGAGCTGGCATGTGTTCATACTGAAAGAAAACTTCTATTTGCTTTGACATTTGTACAATTGAAACTCCTTGACTTGTCATCTGTCAATCTTTTCTGTTATCCTGAGTCTGTTTTCCATCATCTTTGCTAGTCCCTTGATGCTACCAGGATTGGGTTCACTAGGCAAAGGGAACCACCTGATTTAGGTACTGAGCCTCTCTGTTATGCCTTGGTTTTCTGCTGCTCAAAACCATTTAAGCACTTAATTTTGCTGAGTAATCATTTAAAGCACCATCTCTCCAGAGTGACTAGTGTTTTGTTCTTTTTTTTTCCTCCAACCTACTGAGAAATCTTACACTTCCTTTAGGTTCTCTAGAATGAAAGTTAAGTGATTTTCAAGGTTTAATCACTTCATATAGACAGCCTACAGAACTGCAAGAAATAAATTTCTTCTCTTCAGAAACCACTCAATTTAAGGCATTTTATTACTATGGTAGTTTGAGCTAATGATGTACTACAATCGAGTGACTAAGTTAGGCAACTGGTGGCTCATACTTGTAGTCTTAGCTTCTCATTAGCAGGCTGAGATTTTAGGATCGTGGTTCAAAGGCAGAATGGATAGAAAAGTCCATGAGATTTATCTTCAATTAACCAGAAAAATCTGGAAATGAAACTGTAACTCAACTGGTTGAGCTCCAGCCTTGAGCAAAAAAATCTGAGTAGCACTCAGGCCCTGACTATCACCACTGAGTAACTAACTCTAAAGTAACAGGCTAGAGAAGAACAAAGTGTTGCTTTGTAGTAAGTAAATGGCTCTTCACTTTAACATCTGTGCAAGTTTTCTCCTAATTCAAACAAAGTGAGAAAGCATGACATTAGTCTTATGGTTTATAGCTGAAAGCCAGAATTAGTAGAGTCCCAGTACTATTTCATGAACACCAGACTTCTGGAGCAATATAAGTATGCATTAATTAATTCAATAGTTTAACATAAAAATGGATCCATGTATCAATTCAGAGTTTCAGCAATCTCAATATATCAAAGATGATGAATCAAAACTTTCTGTATATGAGTCATAAAAAAGGAAGCATTTATTTTGTGGAATTAGTTATGGCCCAGAGCAAATTTAGAAATATTTGTTATAATATTTACATCTTAGCTACAGAACATACACATGAAAATCCGTGTATATGTTCAAAATCTTTAGAGGATTACTTCTACTTCTAGACTGAATTTATTTTTGATAAATTTTATGTGAGTCTACTACTGTTTCTCTTCTTCCACAATATCTGACAGCCCGAGTAACATCGATGTCATGCTATTATCATCAGTGTTATTCATGATATCCACCCACGTCTCCCTCTTACACCAAGTCCTTACTCTCTTGGCCACCTGCTCCTTCCACTCATGCCCAGTCTTTCCTCACTCTCACCCACAACACGGCTGACATATCTTCAGAAGTCAAAAAATCTTTCTACCCCTTCTTTAAAATCACCCATGTAACCAAACAGTATTACTCAAAGTGTAAATAATCAAGAGATTTTTATATCTATTGTGCACTTAAAAAAACCTGCAACACAAACATAATTTCATTTCATCTTCAAAAAATGGTATTAGTGTTAGTTTTCAAGGTCAAATGTTTATGATCTTTTTATAGATGAAGAATGGATATCAACTTGGTAGGAGATAGGACTTGGGGCCATGTTAGTAGTTTGGACCAGCCAAGATTCAGGCCTGGAATGATTCTCACTTCAAAGTAAGTGGGATAGCCGAGGATAGTGTAAATCCAGGATCAATTCGATCTGGTTAAAGAGAGATAATGTTGGCAATAGCACTACCTACTCATTTACTCCTCAGCCAGACATCATCTATGTCTTGGCCAGGACAAGAGGACAGAGAACTTGTTATATGGCCTTGAACACAGAACAAATTAATTATTGTATTTATTCTCCAAACAACCTTATGAACTAGGATTTTACTCATGATAACTTGCCACAAGAGGAAAATCAACAAGTAAGAAGTTGGGTGAACTGTTCAAGACTACATAACTAAGAAACAGTGCAAAATAAAATTAGATAGACGTCTGAACTTAATGTCTACCTCCTTTTCTTCAAACACTAGAAGAAAGAGGCCATGACAGGAGAAATATATGAATATACAAATAAATAAATTTATTCAAAGTAAAAGAAATACATCTGAGAAGGAACAAGTCCCATTTTAATGTCATTCTTAATAATTAACTTCTATATTCACTATGTTCTAAAAATATTCACAATATCAAATTATTGCCTCCCAAATTATTGTAGAAGTATTCATGTTAATGTCTAATTCTAAAGTGCTTTCATATTTCTGAAAATATCAAGGGTTAACCCCACATATAGAAAAAAAGAGTCACAAGTAAAAATCTACCTCTCCTTAAACGTTAGCAGGTCTTAGGTGTCAGACAAAGAATACATTATTACTTTTTCCCAAATAAAATGAAACTTAAGAATGTCAGTGATTAGCAAAGAAAGGTTATCTCAGAAGCTCAGGTTGTGGCACGTTCTTCTCAAAGCTTTCACTTTCCCTGGATGTCTAGAGAAGCAGCATTTCCAATGTGGCACCCATACCTCATTTCCTGCACAGAATCTCTGATTTACTAACAAATACCATCTTCAACATTCTAAAAAAAGAAAATTCATCAGGATTCCTGAGTTGGTTAGACCCAAAGCTTATCAGACTAGTTATTAATACTGAGAGAGAGAGAAAGGGAAAACTGTTAGGTAGGTAGGGATAAAACGTGGCAGACCTAACACTTGACAGATAACACATGTCCCATCATGGCATTTTTTGTACCCATAGCACTTCAGGCTCCTGCTCGAATGCTTCTTGATCAATAAATCAATTCAACAAACAAATAAACAAATAAATAAAACCCACTTCTCACAATGCTCTGGGTGTCTGCTCAACCAATGAAAAGAGCCAGGGCAGTAGCACATGACAAGCCATCAAGCAGCCATCCTCAAGCTAAGGGAAGTGGTATGGAATGAGCCCTCTAAGAGGACTCCACTGGACTCTTTTTTGAGGCTTCTCTCTGCAAACAAAGGGTTTCATGACTTTCTTTCATGGCTTTCTTTGCATTTTCAAAGAAACTTACTCTGTGCTCCTTAAACATTCTCCTGCCTTTTAATTCTTTTAGGGATAGAGAAAATGAATCTGTTTTCTTAGGCACTATCAATACCTTTAAATAGATTCTCTCTGTCTCTCTTTTAAAATCAGAATAACCCCAAATAGAAGTCATTGTTATTATACCCCATTTTACAGAGAAATAAACTGAGACATAGACACTGCTATCCTTTGCATATAAAATAAACCATAGATCCTCATTAAAACTTTTCAGAAACCACATGCCCTCTATTATAAATAACTTGAAATTAAATAAATGAATGAACATGCCCATTTTTTCACACTACAATACAAAACAGTAACGTGTTTTATTAGTGCTCAGCTAGAAAGGACTACAAGAGCTGGTTACAAACACTCCAATCTTTTTGTGCCATTCTGGTTCAGAACTCAGGGCCTTGGCACAGTCTCCAAACTTTTGTGTTCAAGGATAGCACTCTACTACGTGAGCCACAACTCCACTTCTGGCTTTTTTGGTAGTTAATTGGAGATAAGAGTCTCATTGCTTTCCTACCCTAACTAGCTTCAAATCCAGTTCTCAGATCTCAGCCTCCTGCATAGCTAGGATTATAGGCATGAACCCCAACTCTGGCTTTACCCAACTCTTTTGACCCAAATTCACTTAGGTTTTGAATCAGTGTTAAGTGATTTACTACATAAACATTCAATTTCCACTTTATTAAAATCACTATTATACATAAATAAATCAGATATGTGGTCCCTTTACTGTTGCCTGCCTATACAAATTCCTGTTCTGTGAATAATCTGTAGCAGCTAACTACTATAAAAGCAACCAAAACCAATCACACTGTTCTGGGTTCAGACTGGTCTTATGTTTAAAACTCTGCAGTAAATAATTTACACTTGCATCAAAATCTTACACTTCCATTAACATACCTTCAACAGGTCAAAAATGGCTCCAGGAGTAGGAAGAGATGTCTATTAAACAAATTAAAACATTCTATCAATCAAATCCTTATAACACATCTGAAATACCCTTGAGCTAGGAGGAGATCCAGACCTTGAACATAGACTGTTGAACACTGGTCACTGCCTTGGTTCAACCCTTGCCCTGCCATGTCTGTCCTGGCTATCAAGACTGAGAAACCTCCTGGAGAATAGTGGGGTGCGCATGACTGTACATGGTTGATTCATATCCATGTAAAATTCATTCTATATAGAGAGGTTGAAACTCATACAGTTATAATCAATGTGTTCAATCTCCCCTTCCCAGTGACTTTCACATATGCATGTACACTGGAATCTCCTAGAGAAGTTTAAGAAATACATAATCAGAGGTTTCATCGAACAGCAAATCAGAACTGTGTAGAATAGAAGTTATCTTACTGAGTTTGTTGAGCCCATGTAGAATCATAAATGTCTCCCTGGTAGTGAGGAAACAGACAGATCATCAGTGTAACTGCAGGTGACATTTAACTTCAGTTCAAAAGGTCTCAAAGCTGGCATCGGATCTGCCCACAATTAGTTCAGGGTGTAGGAGTGGAGAGCACCGCTACTGCAGTCTCTCAATAGAGGAGTCACATGGAACCAGTCAAATGACGTTGACATTCTATGTTGCCTATGACAAAGTAAATCAGTTTGCAATATAGAGTTAAACCCGTATTTCCTTTCCTATATATCATACCAGTAAAATTTGTTTCAGAGTTCTTAAAAAAATTCAGGTCTGAAAAATACCACTTGATTCCATAATTGTTTTTTTAAAAGCACGAGAAATGAAAGAATATGCAGTGGGGACAGGATATAGCAATTGATCATTTGTTTCTCTGCTATTTTGCCTATATGGTACTATTGGTGTAATTAGTTCCAATTGTTATTGATGTTGGATTCTGTCCTACTACATAAACTTTACTAGAAGTAAGAGACACCAAACACACTGGTTATCTTATATTAGAATACTAGAATCAATGAGATAAATGTGCACGCACACACACACACACACACACACACACACACACACACACACACATGACTTTCTCAAAAGCAACTATTTACTAACTCCTTGAGTCAGAGTTTGAAGAGGAAATTGTGGTGGTAAAAATATTAATTTAATGTTCTTCCTCTGAACATTAACTTTAAGTTAGCAGTAATTACTGACATATGCATGCTATAGGAAAACAAAACAACACAAAACCTCCTATATCTAAGCAGATTTTTAAAGGAAAGGAACATACACCTACATATTGTTAAGCTGAAATCCATACCTTGATTATTGCTGCAGAAAAACTGGCAAGGTTTGTGTAGCGAATTTCATGCCAAGATTCTGAAGTATGCACCCTACCCCTCTCCACACATAATTCAATATAAACACTTTTCTTCTGACAGACATTTTAAAAGATCAAAGTACAGAACAAAGGCAAAGAGTGACATGAAGCGCGAGTTGTGGACCATTGAGATGAATGGGTGAATTAACCAGAAAATTTGCGATGACACCTCAGACCTGCAGAAGTGGTTCTGTTTATGTGATTACAGTGTCAGTGTTTGGGAGTCAAAAACCTCTAAACAGCCACTTTCCTCTAGGCCCCTTCAGGAAAACGCCGCAGTATTTCAACAAGTCCATACATCAGTGTCAATCAGTACCATTCACTGACATCTCATTATCGGTTTAAAGCAAATGGATGTCTTCTACAAGAGAACAAATAGTTCATTATGCACACTATTATGGGCCAACTAGAACCTCTATGCAAAGTATGTCAAACCAAACTCAGTATACAGCTAGCCAGGGCTAGGTAAAAGTCAAATAAAAGAAACTGACTATTGTGGCATATGCTCCTTACACAAGAAATGGTCCAACTAGCAGCATTCAGCTTCCTAAACAAAAAATATGGTATATTTGGAATAGAGAAGTCAATTAGGAATGAATTTTTAACTACCTGGAGTGCTCTGATCTGGGAGGAGAAAAAAAAGGCAAACGTCTGGGTTAACTAGCTAGAGTTCAATATTTTCAGCTATTTCCAGCCACCCTCTAAATTAATGTTTTCAGCAGTGTCATAGTCCATCATGTCAATTTTAGAATAGGGAGAAACATCAAAATCCTGGCCAGTGTTTCTCCTTTCACTGCTAGCTTGAAAGGATATGCAATTAATTATATTACAGATTTATGGGATTCTAACTAGAACCACACTGACTGGCTTGCCAGTGAATATCCACTTAAGGCTGGAAGAACCTATACATATACAATGGTTTGCACAAATACATTTCCTTTCTTCATAACTAGTCTCCCCTCACCCGACCCCCATCTCCAACCTTGCCATTGGAGTATCATCTGTTCTGACAACTTATATGTGTAGTTGCACAAAAATTACAAAGAACCAAAATTATAATCTTTAAAAAATGATTAAAAATCTCTATATGAATGTGCTTTGAAACTACAAAAAAATTGCATTGACAGGTGGTAGGAAAGTTGACCTTACAATTCCTTCCTATCCTAGCAGGATTGAATGATTCTCTATAAACGTCTTTGCCTTGGAACAGCAGTTACGCTGATGCAGGCAATTCCATTTGGGGGATGGGGCAGTGAGTGACACATATCCTCAGTTATCTCTCTGAGTATCTCTTGGATGGTCCTAGAAACTCTGTGTGGCTTGCTTTGCTCAGCATTATTCTGAAAAACAAAATGTTTAGGAAAAACAACACTACCCTCCTCTTCCTCCACCTCTGCCTCCTTCTTTTATTTTAATTTAAAGTTTTTCGGCAATACTGGGATCTTAGGGGTAGTAAACCAATGTTCTGCCATTTCGGCCTGGTTTTTTTGCTAGTTATTTTGGAGAACATTTATAGAGAACATTTCTGCCCAGGCTGGCCTTGAACTGCAATTCTGAAGATCTCAGTCTCTAGAGTAACTAAGATTACAGGATTGAATCAACAGTGCCTGGCTTTAAATAAAAACACTGCTTTTCTTGAGTTACTTGGCCTTATGTATTGTAAAGTCCACAGCTTTTAGGGAAAACTTATTTCCCTTATATTTAAAAACACCACTGGAGTCAGTTTGTAATGACCAGATATAAAGTTAGGCATAAAGTATTCTCATATTCTTTGAAAGGACATTAACTTTCAAATATTTTACAAAGAACAAAACAATGTGAAGAACAAAAAGAAAAAGGGATATAAAGGAAAAGGGAGGGGGAAAAAACCGTCTTCTCCTATATTGCTGTTCAATGCTATTTTCAAAAGCAGTAAGTATACTACTATCATATTTTAAACACTGCTATAGAAAACAATGACATAAGTTGTTATTTACTTTTTAGAATTCACTACAAGAAGGTTTTTTAAGTATAGAAAACTGTCCACATAAGCATTCACTATTCTGTCAAATTGACTCACAATAGATGCTTAAATTTATCATTAGCAACCACTTAGGATTTCACTGCATTTGTAATTCAAGAAAACAGAGGTGCATTTCACGTGGTCTTGTCATGTTCTGTTCACCAAAGATATGGAAAATGTGAGCATACATTTCATTTTAAACACAAAGGATACTGAAGTAGAACAAAGAGGAGATGTTTTAAGAAAACCCTACATGGCTCATATATAAATCGTGTGAAAGCACTTAGCCAGGTGGTAAATTTTCAGGGGCTGAAAAATAGATTTGTACATTTTTAAACTAATAGCAGATGGAGTAAAAGGGTAATTTATAATCCCTGTGTCTAGAAACCTGTGAAGATTTTTGTCAGCAATATATTCCAGATTAAGGCTGTGGGTTGCATAAGCAAGTTCACTAGTTATTACTCCTGCTTAGGGGAATCTCTGAAAGGTGTTTCCTTCTCAAGCTTGGCCACTAGTTGAATAAAAATGTCTGTCTTTTGTGCTGCTTTTCTAAGTGTCTTTCTGAAAGCTGACATGTTTTCTCTTTCTCTCCAACAAAACTCAGTGGATGCTGATGAGTCTAGAGAGTGCATTCTTACACCAGCACAAGGGACAAAGGTATGAAATTAAATTGACGGATGGCCTTTTTCCACAAAGCAAAATTGAATTTTTTTTTCCTCCAGAAAACCAAAAAAACCCAAAATGTTTTGTTGTATAATCAAGGAGCATATGTGAAAGGCAAAGTGCACATCAGTGGAACTAGATTCCAGAAACAACCAAATGTCTGAACTATGACAAAGTTGGTATGTGTCATTGGAGACACTACAGATCCCTAGTTATTCATGGATACTCGCTTAACTGAACTGAAAATGAAACTGGATCCCTGCCTCATGCTCCACAAAGAGAAATGCCAGGTAGATTAAAAGGAAAAAATATGATAGGCTGCTTAAGTTTTGAAATGAAATGCAAGGGCAGATCTTTCAGAGGAAAGAACAACCAAGACAAAGAAGAGTAATAACTGTTAAGGAAACTTAAGAAATACACAAAATTCAAAGCTCTAACTTACCAAAAGACACTGGGAAAATAAGAAAATATGACCTACAACTGGGATAAAGATGTTGGTGAAACAACACCAACAGATGATTAATATCAGATTATTTCAATAACTTTCCTAAATCAAGAGATACAAACAACCTCCTCTCTTCAAACAAACAAAAGAGGAGAAAGAAGTATATCTCAGAGAAAGTAAACTATGCTGAAATACTCCATCAAAATAAAACTTTCTGAAAAAAATACTAAAATTTGGATGAAAACACAGAATAACACCCAAAGCAGACTAAACCAGCCTAAACAAAAAGAACAAAACAAGAGGCATTACACTATTTGATTTCAAAATATGTGAAATATACTTATTATTACAGAACCCAAAACATAGTATAAAATATGTGTAAAATGTGTTCAAAGTTATTTATATTCTGTGGCCATTTGATAATGGAATATTTTATCATCTCAAAACAAAGCAAAAAGATAAAACACATTGCTCAAAAACATGATCATTTCAAAGTGCAGAAATTAGGAACAGGAGAATATTCTCCAGCTGACAAAAGCAAGAAATATGAATGTAGAAGTATTTAGGAGGATGTGGAGTAATGAAAAATCTCCTACTCTTCTGAAGGTTGTTATTAGTTGCTTAATAATTCAACTTGCAGCAGTCTCAAATGCCATACACTAGAAAACACATAGAAGCATGCCAGAGGCTGACTGACCAACAGCAAAACTCTAAAAATAATGATAGATACCCACAAGAGAATCCAAATCACCCAATGTGATTTAGTCTAGTAATGAAATATTAAAGCATTGCAAAAACTGAATTGTTGCCTTCCATAATATCCTTTGAATGAATTCAGTGACATAATATTCAGTGAAAGAAGCAAGTTGTAGAAGAGTACATTTGGTGCTTACAAGGCTCCCATACAAATAAAGACATATTAAAGACTGCTGCTTTTTGTATTTTTTTTTCTTTTTTACAAAAGTGAGCAAGAATAAGAAGTGATACAAACCTGGTAGAAAGGTGTTATCACACGATTGTACTGCTATGAGACGCAGCATTTACATATGTTATAATCACAACCATCTATTTTAGAGTAAATCACCTGTTGCATATCTATCAACATGTATAAAACCTTATATAAAACACAATTGTAGGGCCTGGGAAGGTGGCTCAGTGGTAAGCTGCTTGCCTTGCATGCATGAGGCCCTAGGTTCAATTCCTCAGCACCACATAAGCAAAAAACAAAACAAAACAAAAATATCCACAAGTGGCGCTGTGGCTCAAATGGTAGAATGCTAGCCTTGAGCTGAAGAGCTCAGGAATAGCGTCCAGGCACAGAGTACAGGCCCCGTGACCAACAAAAACAAAACAACAACAACAAAAAACCCACAATTGTAATTTTTTGTGGAAGAGGTACTTGGGTTTAAACTTCCAGCCATTTTGGCTGGTGGTGGTGGCTTTTATTTTCTTTTTTTGCTTCAGTTATACTTCATATCAAGTTTCATATTTTTGCTTAGGGCTGGTGTCAGACTGACTCTTCTTACTTATTCCTCCCACATACAGATGTGCACTATTGCATCTAGGGCTGGCAATTTTCTTTTGATAAAAGAAAACTGTGTAAATAACTATAATCCTTGATTTCCACAGCATCTCTACAAAATTTTATGCCATTCAATGATAGACATTATGTAAAGATCTGGTACCCTTGTATTGAAAGATAGCATTGGTTGCTACAGGCCTACATCCTTGAAAGGTACAAATTAATGGTATTAAATAAAAATGGTTTTCTCAGGTCCAAAGACCTGATTGTTTCATTTACATAATCACCTTGGCCTCTGTACAATGCCTTAGTATGCATTAGCAATGGGTCTCTTGGAATAATGGAACGAAATATGATTTTTGTCGTTTTCCTCTTCCATTTGTTTATCTGTGTTTCTTATTCTTTTTTGATAAACATCCACTACTTGGGCAAAAGAATAAAAGCACTATTTAGATGGATAAAAGAAAAAATGAAGAATCCTCCTATGAATGGAAAAAGATTGAGAAACAAGATAGCCAGCCCGGTAATAAATGCTACCTGTTAAAAACTTCATGTTAACAATGCTGCCAAATGAAGGTCTTTTTGTAGTATGCTTAATATAAGCCATTTATTTCCTTTTAAACTGCATGATATATATATGATACTGGAATCTCATGCTGAAAATATGGGAAAAGCTATGAGCATTCTTTTAGAAATCAAGATATAACTTTAACTACAGAGATTGAAAGCTGCTTAGTAGCAAGGTCCTAACAGCCTTGCCAAAAAATGTTATCATCTGTCAGCATTTTATATTCTTCAATCCCCTTAAAGAAAAGGAGAGAAGAGTAGTTTTGGAATTAATGCATCCCACTCACTGGCTCTCAGCTATGCTCCTTTGAAAGAAATTTCTGTAAAAGTTCATTAGCAAAGAAAGTTCATGTCTTTGGCGCCTGAAATGTCAGAACCTATGGAAGAGCAGGCGTAAGTATTTATTGGTTTCATAGCAAGTCATTTTTGGGGCAGAGACCTTCCATAGGTAGAAATTCTAGGTCCTTGGTATTAGGGTAGTTGCTGTAATCCAGAAACATCTATTTCTAAAGACCTAAACTATGTCATCTGATTATTTTCTTCTCAAACAGGCAAGACACTGACAGCTAATAACTGACACTAGCAATACTTTGTAAGGCACTTGGTAAAGCATTTGGTGTTTCTGAATATACTTTGCTTACAAAGATTCTGCAAAGCAGTATCTTCCCAGGGATCAGGTTTCCTGAAAACGTTTAGAAAAGGTTGAACTAAAAAATATGCATGATAAGTTATTTTACCAGAAAAAAATCAAATCTGGGACAGTTCTACAATGCAAGTCATGAGACCACTGATAAATTGTAATACCCTTGAATAATAATGCAAAAGTCAGATTCTCAGACTTGAAATCAACCACACAGTAAAAGAAGACACCTGTTTGGGTCAAGTTTTGTTGATATTATGCTTCTTTCAGGGTAGAGTCCATTAGTCTAATTAATCGTTATAACACTGCACCCTGCAAATACAATGTGCAAATAAGAAGCAGAAACTATCTCCACTGTGGAAATAGGAAGCAGATGCGGTGACTTAGTGGTACTTAGTGAATCAGTAACAGAACTTCAAAATCAAATCTATCTCAGATTCCATGGACTTATCTTCATAGCAGAGTACCAAGTACAAATTTTTAAAAATGCTTTCTGTTTCAGGAAAATGGATAGCCAAAAACCTCTAAAAGTTCTTTTTGTTAACTAATTCAGACAAATTGATAAGCAATACCTGAGTTCTCTCATTAGGATTCTCCTAAAACACAAATTATTTAGATAGAAACTTATCCATCAATCAAGTCTCACAATAACTTTAGAAGTACCTGAGATCAGAGATCAGGAAGAGGGTAAAATAAAGAAACAAACAAATATATTTATACGTATATTTGAAATTTCAAAAGAGGAAATTATATAAAAATCCACTCTGGTTAAAATAAAAGCCAAGGATTAAAGGCTCTATGAAAAGCCACCTTATTAAATCCTATCCATCCTTCAAAGAGATAAATAGAATTAATTATAATTAATGGCTGTAATTGCTTTCATAATGTGCTTTTCTTGTTGTAAACATTCTTTAATCAACCCAAAATGCAAAATGGCCTATTAGTAAGTTTACCACTTTAATAAGCTTTATCAACGCACATCTAACACCAGTGCCTGTAGGAACTTGAATCAATCTGGGATAAATTTATTTTTTTCCCTCTATAAATTCAACACTTTTGGTAGCTGTCAGGCATAAATTTTTACTAGAAGATAGATATAAATGAAACACAACAAAGCATATTTTCTGATCTTAAATAAAAGACAGAGCTTTTACTATGCAGGATTAACCTACCTTTAAGTATGAGACTCCTGCATAATTTTTGCTAAGAGGTAAATGGCATGAATAATGTGAATGAGGCTCATGAACACAAAAATTTTACCATCTGAAGTCCACTTTGATCATTTTTTGAAAAGAGCTGTTTATATACTTTGGATTTTCACTCACAAATAATGTCAAGCTTGTACTAGGTGCTGGTGGCTCTTGCTTGGAATCCTAGCTACTCAGGGGGGTGTAATATGAGGAATGAAGTTCGAATCCAGTCTAGAAGGAAAGTCCATGAGACTATTATTTCTAGTTAACCACCAAAAAGCCAAAGGTGGAGGAATGACTATTCAAGTGCCAACTTTGAGCACAAAAAAAACAAACAAGAATATAAGGCCCTGACTTCAAGCCCCAGTACCAGCACAAAACAAAAATAAAATCATAACAATTTTAAAGTATTTATAGCTGTGTAAACTACTTAATTGCCTTTCCAAGCCTTTCTAGGTCAAAGTCTCCAAATTCCCAAATATTTAGAATCTGTTGGATCATTTGGATGACTAAGTCAAACACAAAAATCTTGTGTTTCTGGCCAGGTGCCAATGGCTCATGACTGTAATCCTAGCTACTCAGCAGGCTTAGATCTGAGGAACATGGTTCAAAGCTAGCCAAGGCAGGAAAGTCCATTAGAATCTTATGTTCAATTAATCACCAGAAAATTGGATGTGGCGCTGTGGCTCAAGTGGTAAAGCACTTGTCTTCAGCTAAAGAGCTTAGGGACAGTTCCAAGGCCCAGAATTCAAGCCCTACAACAAAAAACCCACAAAAAACAACAACAACAACAACAAAAAACCAAACCAACAACAAAAAACCTTGTGTTTCTGTTATAAAAATTGATAGTTTATTTTATTTAAACTACAGTTCTTTCACCTACACAATATACAGATTATCACTTTCCTCTAACAAATATGTAGAGAAACTAAGTTTGTGATATATAAAAATCACAGATTTATAATATGGGACAATTTTTGCAATTGGGTAGTGAAATCTGGAAATGGGAACTGGTCAATGATAAATGTCTAGCGTCCACATGGTCAAGCTGAAATGTTAGATCATTTGGAGCCTAGCGGCTCATTCAGGTCTCCCAGAAACAATTCATAATCAGTGAGGAGAGGCAGGACTCCCAAGAGCAAGGCAGAATTCACTGGTGCTGCGCTTACTGCCTCAAGGCAACTCGTGAAGAGAGGAGCAAAAGCACCTTAGAAGGAACGTGGCCCAGGCTGAGTCAGCATTTGTCCTTGAACCAAGAAATTCCAGAAGGGTGGGGAGCCAGCAATGGGAGAAGGGAAGACATAAAGAGCAGTTGGAGGAAAAGAACGTATCATGTACTGACGCTGGGTCTCCTGAGTATAGCAGTAATAAACTGGCTTTCTGCCAGAACATTTCTTTCTCTCTCTCTCTCTCCAGGCAATAAAGGAAACAGTACATTAAAGTGTTTTGTGGACTATGGACAATTTGGAAAATTACACATTTGTAAGAGCTGTGCAGTATGTATTAAAAGTTAAGGTCTTTTTCTTAAACAGGAGTACCAGCTATAGAGTCAACAGAAATCCAACCCTCAGTAAAATTTTATACCTTTTGAGTCAGTTAATGTTTCTAAAATAAGAGAAACGAATGTTTCTCTTGATTTCCCTGGTGTAATATAACTGGATGTAATTATTTACCAAATATACAGGATAAGAATGTTTAAAATCAAAGTTAATTTTAAAGTTTTCTGTTCTTCCACTGGGGTAAGAGGTAAGAGGTTTGTTACCCAAACAAGAAATTAGCATGCAAAAGATGAGCTGTTTTAAAGAAACAGAAAGCTCTGTTTGAGGCAACAGCAGGAGAGGTCTGAGGAGGTAAAGGGCCAGTTTGCCATCTTCTTTCACATCTGTGTGCTGCTTAAGAAACACAAGCAGAAAAGGTCAAAAGCTATGTATATATTACCAGATAAGATGATGTTAAGCGAAATGAACCCCAAGATAGGGACACAAGTGATTTTTTCTTGCTTGCTATTGTTCCTAACGTACTTATAATATACCATCCTGATATTTTTGTTTCCGTGTATGTTCCTCCCCCATGGTATAACCCCTGTTTTCACTGTATTTGATGTCGGTGCCCTGCATCTTGTGTATATACTTCTCTAGCTTAGGGAGGGGAAGGGAAAAAACAGGTTGACCCATTGTAACAATGAGATGTACAAGACACTATATTGAAAAAGAACTTTACAATTCAGGCAGGGAGGGGTGGAGTTGTGGAGGTGAGAGGGAAGGGAAAGCAGGGGAAAAACAAAGGAGGAGGTAACAATGCTTGATAGGAAATGTACTTATGACCTTGCTCATGTAATTGTAATCCCTCTGTACAGTATTTTTACAATAAAAAACGTATTAAAGAAAAAAGAAACCCAGTCTTATCCCCTTCTTAGGCTTGCCCAGAAGAAGGAATAAATACCACCAACTTTAAAAACTGCATCATTTTCTAGAAAATACACTATTGTTAAAAATTGGAAAGTACAAAGACAAAGTATAGAGGAGTGCGGAAACAAACTTTGCTAACTAAAACTTATGAAACCACTCACATCTATGAAGCAGGCTACTTTAGAATGAGCCTAATAAAGTAAAAATCTGCCTAGATCTATGGCACATTACATACTAATACCAGACGAGGATAATTCTTCTGCCACATATCCAACGTGACAGTCAATCTGTCAACCAAGAATTATGGACAAAGAAAGGTTCTGCTGTGAGAGTAAATAACTAAGCAGAAAGGAAGGGCTCTAGCTCTTGAAAAGTCAACAGGTATTGGTTCAGCAAGACAAATAAATAGTTGTTAGCAGGATAAAATTGAAGTAACTTTTAAATAATTGGTATCAAGATTCTTATAGGAACTGAAGCAAAGAAATTATTCTTTCAAGGAAGAGCATGAAAAACTTTAAAAAGGAGATAACAGTAGAGTAGACCTTGAAAGATGTAAAGAATGTATTAGGCCAAAATGACAGTGAGAGCATACTCACAGGAGCAAGAGGCACAGAGTGGGGAATAGGGTCTTAAGTTTTCCTCTGTTATTGTAGCAAATGGGGAAAAAACTGGCTAAAATGAATGTGTTAGAAAGACAGGAGGAGAGAAGATTAAACAAAGGATAACAAGTCAGGAAGTCCATACATGTTTCTACATTAGAGAAAATAAAGAGAGGATGCTAAATATAATGAAATCAGATGACTGATAGAATGTGAAAGAACAGAGAAAGATACTAGTTATTGCAAATAAGGGAAACCATGGGACCTATGTTTCTTTGGGCCTGGCTTACTTCACTTAATATAATTTTTTCCCAAGTCATTCCATTTCCTAACAAATGGGACAAAGTCACTTTTTCTGATGGAGGCACAGAATTCCATTGTGGAATATATATATATATATATATATATATATATATATATATATATATATATATATATATATATATATATAACATTTCTGAGGAGGGAAAGGGAAAAAAACAAAATATTTAAATAGGATACAGGTTGAACCATTGTAACAATGAGATGTACAAGACACTATGTTGAAAACAAACTTTACAATTTAGTAGTTGTGGAGGTGGGAGGGAAGGGATGGTAGGGGAAAAACAAAGGAGGAAGCAACAATGCTTGGAAAGAAATGTACTCATTATCTTGCTCGGGTAACTGTAATCCCTCTGTGTACAGTAGTTTCACAATAAAAAAACTTACAAAAAAAGATTCAAAATAAAAAAAAGAACAGAGAAAGAATGACAAGGTCACTTGGATAAATGAGGGAAATGATGGGAGACAGGAAGTCTGCTGGGTGAGAGAGATGACGACTTTTCTTCAGAACAGTTGAAAGTAGTCGGAAAAGTGGGAATATCCATCAGACTAAAATCATTTTTTAAATTGCAACATAAGTGAGTCTAAAAAAGTGTAAGAGCCTTCTTAAAATAATCCAGAAAGAGAAGAGTTGAGGACAAAGAAGCAAAGGTATTTATTAGGGTTTCAGACTCTAGATGGAAGAAGTTGACTCACCCTGCACCTATTGAATGCAGGAAAAGGAAGCCAAGAGATTAAGAAAATGTTCCTGGAAATACCACTGAAATACCACTGTGAAAACCCCTTGAGTACTTAACATACAGTTTAAAAATGAATGACAAGAATGAAAAACATGTACTGTCTCAGGGTGTATGTACTAGTGAGAAGTGGGAGGGAGAAAAAAGAGAATGAAGAAGGGTGAATATGGTCACAATAGTTTAAGTACACATTTGAAAACCATGTGTACTTCATAATGAAGGTTATTAAAATAGGTTTGAGAAAGAGAGAGGAGGGGAAGAGGAGTAAGTCTGATCAAGGGATATGGTCAAAATGAAATCTCCTTGAGTACCAGTGGCCCATACCTGTAATCCTAGCTACTCAGCACTCTGAGACCTGGAGGACTGAATTTCAAGGCCAGCCAAGGGCTGAAAAATCCGTAAAAGCAATCTTCAACAAAATGCTGGCCTAGCTTCATGACTTAAGTTGTGGAGCCACTTAAAAAGAAAGCCTGGGAATGTGCATAGTGGTAGAGTGCTTGCCTAGCATGCATGAAACCCTAGGTTCAATTCCTCAGTACCACATAAACAGAAAAAACCAGAACTGGTACTGTGGCTCAAGTGGTAGAGTGCTAACCTTGAGCAAAAGAAGATCAGGGACAGTGCCCAGGCCCTGAATTCAAGCCCTGGGACTGGTGAAAGAAAGAGAGAGAGAAAGAGAGAGTGAAAGAGAAAGAGAGAGAGAAAGAGAGAGAGAGAGAGAGCGAGAGAGAGAGAGAGAGAGAAACAAAAAAAGAAAGAAAGAAAGAAAGAAAGAAAGAAAGAAAGAAAGAAAGAAAGAAAGAAAGAAAGAAAGTAAGAGCAAGCCTAGTGTGAGAGAGGCTCTGAGTTCAAGCTCTGGTACCAACATCTCCACATATTGTACAACTAATTGATGCTAATAAAAATGTGGATAAAGAAGAGAAAATGCTCTGAGATCTGGGTAGGAAATAACAAAGGAACCTTGGTAGGCCACTGGAGACAGAAAGCAAGTAAAGGGGATTGTGGCCACATAAAATATTGTATTGTTCTCTCTGCTTTAGTATGATTTCTGAAAACTTCCTTAAATTTTAGAAAATGTAATTAGAGTTGAATATATGCAAATATGTGGAAGAAAGATGGAATGTTAGCCTGGCCAGTGTCATGACAGAACATTCATCAACAGTGCAGGTTTTGGCCCAAGACCTTACTGTCTTTTGAGCAAATCAGTCTATCTGGGAGTTCTCAAATAAAACATTTTACATACATCAAAGTCAAAACCAACCTACAAGATACAGTTAGGTGATACAGTTAGGTAACACATGAACTTAGGGGCTAGCCAGCTACTATCGCTCAGTAGCAGTCAGCAGTTACATGCTTTACATGTAACAGCCCGTAATCATTCTCAGAGCTCCTAAGAGGTATGTACATTTATTTTTAATATTTTTTAATTGTTTTAAGTAGTTGTTCAAGGGGGGTTTAATTCAACATGTCAGTTTATATCATTTATTATTTTCATTATGCAGAGATGAAAACTGAGACAAGGGAGTTTAAATTACTTGCTAGACATTAAAAAGTCAGTATGCTTCTGAGACAGGATTTGAACACAGGCTGGCCTCTTTTAGGGCCTAAACCCGTCACACCTGGGAATACCACATTTTTAAACTAGGGAGGGTGGAGTAGAGGTTGATTACACTGCTGAGTTCAGATGTCCAGAGTTTTGTAGAGCTTTGCTGCAGTGGAGATATGTGAAATTTGTATTCTTAGCATTCCATGTGCTAATAACCACCCCAACAAGATGGATTCTTATATGGTAGATACAAAGTGAACACTTTGCTTTCTATCACTTCTGCTTGTATCAAAATATATACTTAAAGGGTTAGCAGTATTCAATAGAGGGTGTCTATATTATTTTAATGTTACTGAAATATTTTAGACATTTTAGTGTACATATAAATATGTATACACTTATATAAATGTACATACATATATGAGAGAAACATTCAAAGATGTACAGATTTTCTTAGTGTTTTACAATGAATGTCAATATGCATAACACAAGAAACACAGGTACTAATCTTCCTAAAGTTCTTTTAAATACCTCATGAATAATTAGCTACGAATTCAAGATATCCACATTTAATACTAAAGATATTTATACCTATAAAGAAACAGATGTGGGGCTGGGAAGGTAGCTCAGTGGTAGAGCGCTTGCCTTGTATGCATGAGGCCCTAGGTTCGATTCCTCAGCACCACATAAGCAGGAAAAAAAAGCCTGAAGTGGCTCTGTGGCTCAAGTGGTAGGTGCTAGCCTTGAGCTGAAGAGCTGAGGGACAGCACCCAGGTCCAGAGTTCAGGCCCTACAACCGGACCCTCCACCCCCCAAAAAGAAACAAATGTATTTTTTCTACTTGCTATGTAGATAGATTCAACACACCACTCTTTTTCCTCAAATGCAGGTGAAACTCAGTTGCAAAACATTTTTGCCTGCCTCTTAATGACTCCTGTATTCACTTGAAACCTTCTCCAACCAATTCTCCCTGGAGCAGCTACAGTGATCTGTGCAAAAAGCTAAATCAGATGATGTCACTGTCTTTCTTTTGTCCTTTAAAACCATTACTATACCTAGAAACCACCCAGTCTCCTCACTAGGCCCCCTACCTTTCCAGGTACCTCATAGCCCACTTCTTCATTCACAGAAAGATGCCTTGATACATATTCATTCAGTACTCATAAATAACATCTAGCACACATTAGTATGAAATCAAAGCTTATTCCAAGAAACAAAGGAAGAAGAAGAGAAGGAATGATGAATAGGAGGGGATAAAATTATTTAACTGCTAGTTTCCTTCAAATGCAATATTTTTATCAATGTGCTATGAGGTCATTTCTCATTTTTTAAAATTTTTACTTATTGTATCTACTACTTTTCTATAAACATGGATATATAGAAATAATGTCAATATTAAAGTGAAGAAGAGTCTAAAGTGATTTCAGATTCCATTACTGAAATTGCTTTCAGTACATGGAATGTATTCCACTTTCAATTGGAATGAGAGAAAGCAACTCATTTCTTAACTTTCAGATGGTAATTAGTTTATACTCTGAATGTTATTTGTTGCCCATTTGTTGCTAGTATTTCTATTGACAGAACACTGATAGTAAATAATTAACTGAAAAGAAAAATAAGCAAAAAATAAGCCAGGATGCTAATATGTTAAAAATCTTGCTGGGTGCCGGTGGCTCACGGCTGTAATCCTAGCTACTCAGGAGGCTGTGATCTGAGGGTCACGGTTCAAAGCCAGCCTGGGCAGGAAAGTCTGTTAGACTCTTATCTCCAATAAAAAAAAAAAAAACACTAGAAAACCAGAAGTGGCACTGTGGCTCAGGAGGTAGAGCGCTCACCTTGAGCTGAAGAGTGCCCAAGCCCAGAGTTCAAGCCCCACGACCGACAAAAAAATAAAATCTTTACAGTTTGTTATTATTGTATTTATTTTTAAAAACTCTTTGAGCAGTTGTATAATGGAGTAACAAAGCAGTTTATGAATATAATGTATCTTGATCAACGTCACCCCTTTCAACATTTTTATCCATCCCTCCCCTACCCACTCCTTCTTGTACTCTTCTTAATTTTGTAAAATGCACACTGGGTTCTTGACTGTATTTCCCCCCATGTTCTACTCTTTGTTCACCTATCTATTTCCCCTTGACCCCACCCCACCCACCCCTTTCAAGTACAGGCCTCCTGGTATTTATTTTGTTGAACTTTGACTTTCTAAGGAATTACACTATTTGAGTTCTCCCTTGAATCTACCATATTTCAGCTAATACATTTGTATAAACTTGCTTAACACCCAATATATTTACTTATAACGTTATAAGCTAAATCTAGCTTCCACACATAAAGGGAAATGAGCATTCTTTGTTTCTGGGGATTCCTTCACTTAACAGAGTTTTAATGTCCTGAATAGCTGATTACTCATAGATTGAGAACCCTCTTGCACTGGATTGGTTTAGGCATAATCAGAATCTTCCAATGTAGTTTTGTAAATTTACAAGACCTAGGGATTCTTGTCATAGCTTCCCAAGCTTCTCTTTTCCCCTGTGTGTAAATACTTGCTTTGTTTTGTCTTAACAGACTAATCTTTTTAGCCAAAGTACATAAGTCGTGAAAATCCCAATGAAATCCCTCTACTTCTCTCTGGA
The DNA here is from genome assembly GCF_024711535.1 of Dipodomys merriami. Taxonomy (NCBI): domain Eukaryota; kingdom Metazoa; phylum Chordata; class Mammalia; order Rodentia; family Heteromyidae; genus Dipodomys; species Dipodomys merriami. The sequence goes on from NW_027206068.1 coordinate 16,907,864, forward strand.
GTGTATGCCGAAAGATGCTTCCAGAACCTAAACATTCGGAGATGGAAGAGAGCAGCTAGCAGGAGAGTCTGAAAAGGAAGGGCCTCATTGTCCAGGTCCTCAGTTTGAACCCTGGAAGGGGAAGAGGAACTGAAGAAATGGGGCCTTCCTGATGTCTGGTTCTGAGAAAGGAAAACTTCCGAGAAAACACTTAACTTTCAAATAAAACGCTTGTGCTGCCCTCTAGAGGTCACACAGAATCAACTTGAACATTCTAAAAGGAGGGGAGGTAATGCTTGTCTTCAGTTTTTCTGACTTCATTTTAGGGTTTCGTTTTAATCTTAAAAAAATTCTGAACTTTATTTCAACATAGTTCTGTCTGAAAACCCAATTCCGATCTTTTCTAGTTTTATTTTTCAGAGTACCTTTTAAAACAACTTTCTTGTGATATACTTATAAATTTAGCTACACATTAATGGCACAATCCAATGTTTCCTGTACTATATTGAAAGCAGAGTGTGTAAGTATCACCACAATCCAGTTTAAAAATCTTTTGACTGCTTCCAAGAAAATCTGCCCATCCACAGCTAATATCCATTCTAGCTAGCCCCAGCCCATGGAAACCGCAAATCTATTTTGTACCTCTATAAATTTGACTCATTTCATATTTTAAATGCAGAAGCTTGGAAGTTAAAACACTTGAGCACAGCATGAAGACAATTCTGCTCTTGCAGTTTATTCTTCAACACATACAGCTTTAATCGATGGCAAGAAATGTAGTTAATTCCCTAACCAAAACAAACCTTTGGGAGAAGGTGTGCAAATGCTTAGCTCCCCAGCACCTCACACAGTGTATATGTAACCTTCTTCAGCTTTAAAGCCTATATGAACTCTGGCACCATCATCTTTTAGGAAATTAGCCATGAGAATACTTTATGTGGACAGATCAACAGTCCATTGCAATACCCAGTTGTACATCCCAAAGTTTATACAGGATTCATGTTTTGGTATCTGCCCTCATTGGTCGTGAGAAACATTTTTCATTGAATAGTCAAAGGAATCTAAATAGCCCTTGCCTTATTAATGAGCTTAAAATAAAATCTCCAGAGGGAAGCTGTCACAAAGAGCTTCATCCTAGAGGTGCCATATAGATGTCCGGTTGAAAGTGAAGCTTGCAGATCCTTGGGAGGTTGAGTCATGGGCTCTAAACCACCCTTTGGAGTAATAACCAGCTCAGATATTTCCTCTGAGACCTCGGACAGGGTGCTCAGCACTCAGCTTCCTGTACTCCATGTGTGATAATGCAAAGATGTTTGAGAGGACTACATGCCACTGTGACTGCTTACAAAGGCCTGGAAGTTACTCTCCCAATTATTATCATTACTAATGATCATAATAATTCATTTTATCATAAAATCATTTTATCATAATCATCTTATCCTCATTTTACCATAAAAATGATGATCATTATTGTCATTTCTATTTGAGAGTAATGTGTGGATCTGTGACTCACAGTTGAAAAACTGCTGACAATAACCAAACTGAAGTCATCAACCCATTTACAATTACTTGTATCTGGGGCTGTATGCCATCTCTGATCCCATCCATTTTCAAGCCCAAGGACCACACCAAGAACTCAAAGGTTGGTTTCAAACAAGATATCAAGGCACGTGGGAGTTCCTGGGCCATGAAATGTTTCTGGAAAGCTCAGTCTATTGCTGGCTTTGTTCCTGGAGGACACTGCCCTGGCTCCATTCAAAAGAAGAACGCTGGCTTCACAGAGGTCAGATTTGAGGGTGATAGAAAGGCAGGAGTAGAATAAATAACAGTCTGAATAAGTCAAATGAAACAAATCATTTTTGCCAGAAAGCAAAAATAATGCAGATATTAATACTTCGATATTTAGGTTCTTTTATTTTCTAAGCAGTTTACACTTTAAAGTGTTTCAAATTAGGAAGAGTTTGCATCTCTGTGAATCAAAACCAGGGGAGAGTCAAACCACTATAATTAATGTATGGGGGCCTGCTGACTCACCTCTATTAAACAGAGTCTCTAAAAGCCCAAATCTGCACATTAATTGCGATTAATGTTTCTCCTCTTTCAAGCACCACGAAGCAGTTTTATAAACACCATAGTGTGTTAATTTAAACAAAATGTAAGAAACCAATTTTTTTTCTTGGTGTTAAAGCTCAGTCTGCATATTTTCATTATTGCATAATGGTTACCTTTAGCCATAAACTACAAGGTCATAGTAAGGTCATAACGAAGTGGCAAATGTAATAAATGGGAGGAAAGGTAACTAGAGACTACATTTAAGATGATTTTTCCCTCTGGCTAGTTTAATGAATGTTCTGTTAGTATAGTTCATTGACTTGGTATAATTTGAAATAGGTTTCCAATTTAAATCATTCTCTAAATCTTGCAACAAAATATTTATTTTCATTTTTAGAGTTTTTTTCCCTTTCCCTCCTAATACACCTACCAGGATTTCCTATGTCCAATTGTTAAAATTTAACTTAAAGGCAAAGCCATTCTTTCTTTAGAATGTGCATAAATCATAACCAAACTAGCAGAATGCAAACCAAGTACATGTTCATAGTGCAGATTATAATTTAAATAAACAAAGAAACAAAAAAGAGAAAGCCCATGCCATTTGTTCTTCTAACACATGTACCTGCTATTTCTAGCCATGCTGATCTAATACCATGTTCATCATTAAGAGTTGTTTATCTGTTACTTTGTTATTAAACACAAATAGCTTGAAATCTTTCTTATCCAAACATGCTGGTCCTGTAGGAATAAGAACCAGTCTTGTGCTGTGATTTGCATGTATGTCCCATCAATACCCAAGATACAGCAAATAATGTCATCAATTTCCTCCAATTACCTCTTAAAAGACTCATTTGCACTCTGGGAATAAAAAGGTTGCGACAGTAGCTTTCAGATCACTCAACAGCAAGAATCGGAATTAGTAACTATCCTCAGAGGCACAGAGGGAGGGGAAAAAAGTCATTTACTCAGCATTCTTTAATTCTTTGTGGTATAACAAGGACCATGTCATGACTTAGGGCTGACATGTTGTTTTGCTCACAAGGAAAGTCTTTCATGACCTACACACATTTTTGTGATGCCTGGAGTTTGAAGGATCTTAGTCTTCCTTTTATATTGTATCCTCCTGATGAAAGCAGGCTTCTTTGGTGGCTTCTTTGGGCAGGAAGACCGGGGTGGGGAGGGGAAGGATCCCAATATTACTTTACTTCTGAGACATCAAATATCCCCAGTCTTGTGGTTGTATAAATAAGTTTCTCTGCACAAAAGTTAGCGAGTGCTGAAGAAAATAACATTTGTGTGCCTCTGTAGTCATGGAGGGTCATGGAGAGCTAATTAAGCATTCTTTCTTTGGTTTGATTACATAAAGAGCTGGTTTTGTAATACAATAGCATGGCAGTATGGTTATGAGAGAAACCTTAGATGCTATGACAAATCCAATAACTATCAGGGTATTTGTTCATAAAAGTAAAGCATTTTTCAAAATATTCTGCTGATTTGTTAAGGTAAGGGGAGATAACTCGCTAGCCACAGGGTTGACCTTCTGTAAGACCCTGGAGAGGCTGTCAAAAGAGGCAGTTAGAATATACAGATGTGTGTTTTAAAGTAAAACAGAGGCCACAACAAGGATCAAAGTTGAGGCACAGCAGTGCCTAAAATAAAGTCAGGGTAGGGGGAAGCATCAGAGCCTTAGCTGGCTGCGTGGTTGTCTGTACACCCAGTTTCGCCAACTCCTGACATTCTCTGGGAGATGATGCTAATTTCTGGTTTTGGCCACTTTTTCCCAATCTAGGATACCAGCCACTCTACCAAAAAAAAACCAAAACAAAACAGAAAAAATAGAAAGGAAAAATGACTTGGCATTCACCTTTGTGTCCTCTTTGCACGTTTCACATTTTAAACAGGAAGTGATTCACTTCCATCTTTGAACTGAATTTCAGGAAGATTAAAAGGTACCGAAAACTCCTGCAACAAATGCAGGACTACAGTGCCCTCCAGAGGGGACTCTTCGGCAAATACATTTAGTCTGTGAATGACAGGAAGCACTGTGTTGCAGTAATCTTCATTGCAATTTTAGTCCTTCCACCTCAAATTTACTGTTTAAAATGTACACCCTTAAGTCAGCGGCAACCTACTCAGTTCCTCTAAGCTGAAGATTTTTAATACTCTTGCCTTACTTCATTTCCTGTTGTCCTGTTCAAAAGTTAAAATTGCTACAGTTTTTGCTTAATGGTAAATATTAATTATTTTAGTTGGAGGGCCTATTTATTCATGCACATTTTTCAGAGGAATCAGAGTAAACAGCCTAAGGAAATTTGAAGAAAGCTGAGAATCCTCTGAGTTGACTTACAGGCATACAAAGGACCAGCTAAGAAACTGAATATTTTACTGTCTAATTATGTTGTCATCACTTAGCTGAAGCTAGCTGAAAGGTGCCCACAACTATTGTGAGAAGAATATAAATACATTTTGAATGGTTTTCTTCCGGAGTTTTTGTTCTCCACTGCTATGTAATATGTCTCTTTTGTTCTACATGCCACTTCAAATACAGGATGATTTTTATGGATGGTCACTTCCTGTTTATTCTTGATGAGTTCAATTTTTCAAGATTAAAAAAAATAAATATGTTTCCATAAAATTTCATTTTCTAGTGTGACTGTATGACTGCCTTGAAATACAGGAATGCAGAGTATTTACTAGGGAAAGTTAAACTTTCTCTAACAAATATGTGCAGCTTTGCAAGTATTATGCTACTTAATTATTATAACATCCATGAAAAAGGTATTATTACTATATTATTACTATTATACTTTCCTACAGATGAGATATAGAAAAGTTAGCTCAAAATCACAGAGCCAGGCCTGATAGAAATGAGATCCAAACTCAAATATTTTAGCCTATCAGGTCTCCCTTATTCTAAAATTGGCATTTACTTTAAACGGTAACTTTAATGTGTAGATTCCCCTACACCATAAAAAGTATTAGTAAAATAAAAATCAAGTAGGTATTTTTATTTTTTTTACCATTGATGACACGCAGAAATATGAAGTATATAGAAATAGTAAAGTCCTCATACATTTAAGTCAGACTAAAACTATTGAATAGCTTTTTGTAACAAATTGCAAAATAAATATTTTGTAACAAAATATTTATTGAATCATTCAATTTTAAGAGGACAAAAGAACGTGGTCAGACAACATGAAGAAAAGAAGAACTTCTAATCGCCAAATTGTATAAATAAATCAGCCATAAGCTTATCAAAGTCTTTATCACAAAGGTACTATTTGTCTTATAGATATCAATCAATTTGCTAATTGCTTCAATATACTAAGACAACTATTGCAATCAATGAGTTGTGATTATATTTTCTGTAATTAAAAAGGAAGGAAAATATAGTTAACACTGAATTCATGGAGGAAAAATAAAATCAGGAATTAATAGAGGAGTTGATGGAGTCACTAGACACACCACCACAAACGGACAAAGAGATGATAAAATGTATTTCAGGGTGCACTTAATAAACAATATTCTTGTACCAAGCACCAGCCAGCCAGCTACCTAAGGACTGGGTTCAGAAAGAAGAAGGCCCCTGGGAAACAGTCGGAAAACAGTCGGGAACTACAAAGCTAATGTGGTCAATGCCCGGTGTCGTTATGGGGATTAGACCGGGGTCACAGCTTCATGGCAGCACCTGCACAGCTATGACATAAGCTTATATCCAACATAAATCATACCCCCTCTGTTTTGGAAGCAAATAATAAAATAGTTGTCCCATGATTCTTGACCTTTATTTCTGGGAAACTTGAATTTCTTATTGCTAACAAAATGTACTCAGCATCCAAGTGGAGCAGACTGAGAATCCCCCACTGCAGGTCCTCATTTCCAAAGCGATTGGCATCATCCCATGACTAACTTTTTATGCTTTAAGGCAGATTAGTTGTGAGGAGGAAAGGAAGAATGGGAGGGAAGGAAATGCAGAAACAAAGATAACTGAAGGAGGATACTGGAAGTCTGGAATTGGTGACAGTAGGACTGACCCACTGGTGATAAAGAGACATTGAATAGACACTTCCATGAACACTTGCCACATGGTAAATTGTCAGGAAACCGGTGCACAGTGGTTTCTGAATTCATCTTTTGCATGGAATTCAGATACAGTATGACTACTACCCATCTCACCCCCCCCCCAAAAAAAAGAAACCTGCTTTTCAAAACAGCTTCAATATGGCTCAAAAGTCAGTAAAATGAGATTGCCATGCCACGCTGGAAAAAAAAAAATGAAGCAGAACAATGACCCCTGGGTCACTGAATGAAACACATGTACGAAAATTCTGGATGCACATAAAGCCAATTTGCCAGAAAGTCGAACTTCAGCATAAGAGATAAACTCAAAGGAAAAAAACATCCTTGGAAATGTATTGAATTAACATTATCATATCACTATTAGAGATGCTGATGATGAGAATCTGTATGCAGGAAGTACTCTTATCTTCTGTTGTTGTTTTTCTAAACTTTTTATTATCTTAAGTAGTTGCACAAAAGAGCTACACTTCAACAAAGCAGTTTATGAATACTGTGCACCCGGATCAATGCCACCCCTTTCAACATGCTCACCCACCCCTCCAGCCTACCTCTTCCCTCACTATCCTTAATTTTGTAGGATATGTATTGAATTTTTTGCCATTTAAAAAAGGAGGTTATGAATACAATGCATTTTGGCACCCCCTTCAACATTTTCACCCCCCTTCCACTCACCCCTTCCCTTATTTTTCTTAATTCACTGGTATATTCAATGAATTCTTGCCTATATTCTCCCCCTTTTCATCCTTCATTCTTCTACCCCTCTCCCCTAGGCTTCACCCTACTCTTGCAAGTACCAATTTTCTGGTACTTATTTTGTAGGGCTTTGACTTAGTCTTTTGAATGTTTTTTTTTTTTTTTTTTTTTTTTTTTTACTATTTGAGCTCTCTGTATATAGTATACTTCAGTTAACCTATCTGTAGCCCTTGAATGCCATCTAGTGTGTTTACTTATAGATTTATAGGCACATTCTAGCTACCACAAATGAAGGAAACCATGAAACCTATGATTCTCTAAGGCTGGTTAACCATTCTCTTAATACTGAGGTAATGACTAATCTTCACATGAATTCCAGTGTTCTAAGTTTTAAAGAGAAGAACAAAGAAAGGCATACAAATATTAGTACTGAATGCTTAATTAAGTAAATAATTTTAATTAAAAAATCCTTATACTCAAATAGTAGAGGGCTAGCCCAGCAAGTTCAAGGCCCTGAGTTCAAACCTCAGTACTTTATCCGTGTTCCTCTCCAAAAAAGGCAAGTCCTTTCACTCTAAATATTCTATCAAGAAAGACATGTTTTATCTTTTGCATATTGATACTCCTTTTAGTATAAAAAGTGAAACCCAACAGCACATTTTGGGATAAGGAACTTTCATATATATATATATGTATATATATATATATATATATGTATGTATGTATATGTATATATTAGAGTTATCATATATAATAGAGGTGTCCTATATTAGAGCTCACACCTGCAATGGAATCCGAGCTACTCAGGAGGCTGGGATCTTAGGATTGTGATTCAAAGCCAACCAGTCAGGAAAGCCTATGAGACTATTATTTCCAATAAACAACAAAAAAAGTTGAAAATGGAGTGCTGGTTCAAGTGGTAGAGTTCTATCCTTGAGCAAAAGAAGTTCAAGGACAACACCCAGGCCCTGAGTTCAGCACACACAAAAAATACAGGTAATACATATGGTATTAAGATAATTACCAAGGAATCACAAGAGTCCAGCACTATAAAAGTTATAAAACTATTCATATGAGGAATATGTATTCCAGTCACATACAGGTGGTTCACATCTCTAAGCCAAGGTGCTTGGGGGTAGAGTTCAGAAGAATAAAAAATGAAAGCATAGCCCAGGCAAAAATCAATCCACAAGACTCCCATCTCAGTCAAGAACTAGATATATCACTATACACCTGTTATAATTTATAAAAAAAGACTGAGATTGAGGTGAATATTGTTTCTAGTCTGTTCAAGCAAAAAAGTTAATGAGGTCATATCTCAACAGAAAAAAACTGGGCATGTGTAGCATGTCTACCATTCCAGCTATGGAAGATAGTAATAGGAGGATTGTATTCCAGGCAACTCAGGTAAAAAGCAAGACCATACCTCAAAATTAACCACAGCAAATAGGGCTGGATATGTGGCTCAAGTGGCAGAGCACCTGCTTAGCAAGCATAAAGCCCTGAGTTCAAATCCTTGTCTCAATAAAAAAAATTAAAATGTGTGTCCTAATTCAAGGTTTAAGGTCAAATATTTAGGTACTTAGAACACAGCAGTAAATGCAAACAAAGCCCATGTCATAAAATATAGGTCACTTAAAAAAACAGGAATGCCATGTAGAATGTTAACTGTTGATCACTTACAGAGAAACAAATAAGCAAGAAAAAGGGAAAAGCTATGTGTACATGTGCAGAAATTCTTGTTCATCAGGTCATCTGCTAACATGTTGATGATGATGTAGGAGAGAGCAGGTGGCTGACTTCAGGGAAGGTAGGTCCAGGCAGAGGAAGGAACCAATGAAAATCCTGCTGACTATGTATAATGTAGTACTTTGTGGGCCTTAGTGAAGATTTTAATTTTACTGTAAAACGCTATTGGAAAGCTAATGAGAGAAATGCATTTTCTAATCCTGGAGGCAAAATATTTTCATTCAAATCATAGTACTAATTTATATGACACTATAGCCAGAACTTGGACTTGAAGACACACACACACACACACACACACACACACACACACACACACACACACACACACACATCACATACACATACACACATATACATATACATACCACACACACGTGTATGTATATGTGATATATATGTGTATGATATGTGTATGTGTGTGATATATGTGTGTATGTTATGTGTGTATGTGATATATACATGTATGTGGTATGTATATGTGTGTATGTTTATGTGTTATATTTGTGTGTGGTATGTATATGTGTGTGTCAAAAGAATTATTTAAATTGGTGTATACTAATTTTACAAAGGAATGTCATTGTGATATTCTTTCATATTCTCCTCCCCCATTTTAGTCAAATTAATGGATTTTATTATTCTATTTTTATATGTGTATATTTTGAGCATATGCGCCCCCTTCTCTCCTCTCTTTTAACCTACTCTTGTTTCTTCAAGATCCTATTTATAAGATCCTAACACAATGAATACATTTCTCAAACTTCATCTCAATGGTCATCTTATCTATACTGCAGTGCCTATGGGAATATTTAATAATACAAGCAGCATTTACCTGAGTAAATGCTAGATTTCAGTAATTTAACAACTAAACAGTAGCTATTGCTTTACCTCTGTTCTAAATTGTTGGAGAATGTGAACTTAGACAGTACACATGTATTTTTAAGGGGCAAGGAAAAGGCAGAGGGAGAAAATTGATACTGGGACAGACTCCAAATCTTAGAAAACATTTAGGGACCTTTGACCTTTAAGTAAATCTCCAAAGACACTAGTAAGAACCTTAGCTCAGTGCAACAGATGTGTACCTTCATACTGAGGATGTGCTACGCACAATAAATACCTAATTGAGACAAATTGATCATGCTCATTCCAGTATACCATGTATATTGCCATAAATTAAATCATGGTATCGCTCAATGAAAATTGCACATTTCTTTTGGGGAAAGTCTAATAGAATCTCCCACCTCCCTCCAAAATACAATGAGTACAATACTAACTTCTTTTTTTTAAGAGAAAATGAGCTTCACAAAAGTAAAAGTCCAAAATCACTTAACTAGGAAATGTAGCCCAATCTGGTCTGTAGTAAGTGCTTAATAAATGCCAAAAAGTAAATGTTTCCTAAATAAGCATAGACATCTTAACTCCCAATCTCACCTTTACCCACTAATCTCACCTTTAAACATTTCCCTAATTTCCCTAATCCTAAAAATGACGTGGGATGCTACACTTTTTGTGTCCTACTTTAGGGTACAGAATTTGTCTTGGAGCTGCCTAGAACTTGCTATTTTTAATAAGTAACCCAGGACAACCATAGCATGAGGATTTTGGGAAACACTGGATAACTATTTTGTTACTCTTTAATTTCTGCTCTTCTACTCTATAATAGCTGCCTAGCTCTTCTCTCATTGAAAAAGACAGTATGAATGTTTGACTCTTACAATCTTTACCTACTTAAAAACCACTACTTCTTGTCCTAATTGGCAAATAAAAAGGGCCCAGAAATACACATTTTAAATCTATTGCACTGTATAACTTTGCCTAAGAACCCTGTGGTCATTTTAACTGAATGAGAATAAACACACTTTAAATAGAAGCTGTCATTTTTAAGTTTTGCATTACTATTAACATGAAGCCAAGCAAATTTCTAAGGATTGGAAGTCTTGCATGGAATCATTATAATACCTCTCCTTCCTAAGAACCTCCAGGTATGATCAAATGTCCACATTTGAAAAAAATATACATATATATATATATTTGTGTGTTTCTCTTCATGTTTTACTTCTTAATAACACATCAAAGAGAGTTGCTAATGTTCATTTTTCTTTACTTTCCAGTAAGAGTGGGAAAACAGTCCTCATTTGGAAACTTTTTTAATATGCTTTAAAATATACATGCTGTATATTCTGGCAATTGTTGAGTAGTGTGAAAACTTCACAGTGCTGGTAATGAGGGATGGATTGGACTGTTACATTAATATGGTGGAGTCTTTGTGTTCTAAAAAAGAAATAAATACTCAGTGTGATACAGAGGACAAATAAGGGCAATTTAGAAAACTCTCATTCTATGGTATGACCAATACGTATGTTATTTTTGTGCCAAGGTGTGGTCCAATGAATGCTCACATATCTTTATAGTAATGTTGCTCATTACAATACCTTAAAATAACTAAGGCATTTAATTTATAAGAAGTAAAGGTTGTTTATATTACAGTTCTGGAGGCAGCCCTGTTGTATTGGGTCTCTAGGTGAGGACACAGGGAAGCAAAGATGGTTTGCACATGGGGTTGCAAACCACTCACATCAGGAGATAGGAACAAAGACAGAGAGACCCAAGTCCCACAGTCCCTTTAAGAGCCCACTCCGGTGACCATCAGAACCTCCCACATCTCAAATGTTCCACCATTTCCCAATGGTTTCACCACATGCTGGTATGCCATTCCACGGTCAAAACTTTAACACATGAACATTTGGGAGATACAAAATATAGTAGCCCATGAATCAAGGAAGACTAAGGAGAGATTTTTAAATGCAGAAAACAAAGCCATACACCAGAGGAGCAATTCTGTTCTCTTCATGTGAAGAAAACCAATCAGAACTCTCATCCTCTGTCACCCAAGTGAACAATGAGAACTTTCTACCTCTTTTGCTGTGAGTTTTCTATGGATATCAACACAAATGTGTCAGTGTCTCTTGTAAAAGGAAAAGACATAGGCTGGGTGCTGGTGGCTCATTGCTAATAATCCTGGCTGCTTGGGAAACTACATCTGGACGACTGCAGTTCAAGGTAGCTGGGCTTACACATAAGACTCTTTCGCAATGAATAGCTTGATGCAGAGGCATGCACACGTCCTCTCAGCTTCATAGGATGCTGTATTTGGGCAGACTGTGGTTCAAGGCTAGCCCAGGCACAAAACTCTTCAATAGAAAGAAGTTGATGGTATATATCCATCATCCAGATACAACAAGAACCTTGTAATAGGGAGACTATAGCCCAGGCAGATGCCTGTGAAACAGTATCCAAAAATACCCAATGCAAACAAGCACCAGGACATGCTCCAAGGTACCATTCTTGCCTAACAAGTGTGAGGCTTCAAGTTCAAACCTCAGTACTGTTAAAAAAAAAGTATCTTTCAAATTCATTGAGTACTACCCATAAGCAACAATATACTAAAGAATTTCAATTCAATATTTAAAGAAAGAATATTTACTAAAATTTTTATTTTCAAACCAAATGATCTTTGCTTCTCCTAATGACAACAAAAGAACAACATGGAAACTATCGCTCTTATCTTTAAAGCAAATGGTTCTCAGCAAATATATTTTTTAATTCAATGGAAAAAATTTTAAAAGAAAATTTGTGTAATGTAAGTTAAAACATTAAATAAATGAAAAACTACAAGAGCTAAAGCAGCATGAGACAACTCTTGAGATTTACATGACCAAATTCCCTTTTGAAGATTCAGACACAAAGACAAATGACAATAAGTGATGCTGTTTCAAAGCAATGTCAAAATTAAATGTACTTCGAAATCTGTTTTAATATATTTGTAACATCAAGTTATCAGTTTCAAGGGTTTTATATCAATTCTTTTAAAAGGCAAACGTTTTGTTTCTTTTTATTTTGTAACACAGTCACTGCTATTTTAGGAGGTAGAAACTTTCTTCATTATGAACCAGAACATAACTTGCATTCAGCAAAGGATTTGTAATTAAACAAATTACATTTAGTGTTAAAAAATCCATGATGTCTTTTATGTATGCTCTAAATTAGTAGTGGTCTACTTGAGATGCTCTAGGAAAACTGAGAAAAATGAGTTCCTGAAAACGTAAAATATCTACCTTTCAACCTGCAAGACTGCTGTTATGTGCACAACATAACACTACAGTGGATCTTCTAGACAGAATGCTAATCATGCCAAAAGTCAGCCAGCAGGGGGAGTAAAATCCCCAAAATATAGGTTAGAATAGAGAAAGAAAGCTGAATGAAAGTACAGTAGACACCAAACTGAAATGAAAGAATCAGTCAGTCAGTCATGGGGTGAGGATCAGATTCCTTAGTGCTCCACCCAAGGAGATCAACCCAGTTAGAATTATACCTCATCCATCTCAAGGAAAACATGTTCTGAGGAGCATCATAACTAACAAGGCACTTATCCTTTTTTCCCCCGTCTTCTGTTGACTAATGAAGAGCAAAAACTGCTTGACTAAAAGACAACCATTTAAAATTGATTAAACAGGAATTCTAAACTAAAAACCATTTCCATTCTGCTGTGTGATAGCCTAGGACAATCACCTCACCTGCTGTCAATGGTCTCTGAGTGAGGGAATAAAACACTCCCAGTTTCACACGGCAGAACTGTGAAAGCACAGAAGGAGAAATTCCCAAAAGCAATGCAGAAGAAAGCTAGGAAAAGCTTTAAATATTAGGAAAATATGCTCCCTGTTCATAATGCCTCTTTTTAAGAGACTGTAAGACAACTAGAAGACAGGAAAGCTGGCCTTCGGAAATACACCTTTGCAAGGGTGAGAGAATCCCCTGCATCACTACCTGTAACCTCTCAAGACCTCTTGCTACCATCTGACAGCGTTGGCTGGCTGTTTTACTTCTACTCACTAATGCAGCAGAGGGCTACAAAGTCCATCCTCCCTTACTCTATTAAGATGCAAAGTTTAGAGCTTTTAGTAGAGGGGCCAGATCAACTTCATCCAGATTATACAAACTCTAGGAAACAAACTCACTGACCTCCCATTACAAGATCCTCTGTTCAAGAGCATAGCTTCTTCTGTGTTTTACTTATCAGCCACTAGAAAGTGGGTGCAAGAACTTTTAAGTGTTAAAAAAAGAGAAAGAGTTTTGCTAGAAAATCTTCAACTGTGCAGTTAACACTGAATTCGATAAACAGTACATTCCCAGTAGCAACCACCAAAATTCCAAGCTAAATCTGTGCCCTTGGAACAATGCCAAAATGCCACAGCATATTTGCACTTTGCAAAAATTGCAAATCTTAACTCCATTTTTTTTTGCTGCCAAAACAAAGGCTCAAAATATGTGGATTTTATCCTTCCTAAAAACGTTAGAATAGTAATTTTAGATGTAAAGAGAACCGCTTTAAAGAACAACCGAGTTATAGGTTAATTTGATTTTCTATTTTCATATTAATACCACATGAACTATTTTTGGAGGATGCAGATAAACACAAAGAGTTGGCAATAGCTGCTATTGAGACCTAACCTAGAAATAAAATAACATTAGTAGGATCTGAGGGGGTTTTGTTAGTTTATTTTTGTTGTTGTTGTTTTGCTACTTGGCCTATAGTTTTAAGCACTCAACCTCAGTTTCCTGATCATCAGGTGGAAGTAATAATGTGTCACAGTCTTCTTGCAATGAGATAAGATGTTTAAGTGGTTTCTCGTACAGTGGGCATCAATAGATAATCCCCCAACTGAGATAACCTATTAGACATTTGCATACACTGAGTTCAAGACACATTTGCAAAATTTGTAAAAGTAAGTTTCAGCTTTCACTTAGAATCTTATATCCCCTGATTTTGCATTTTAGACAATAAGAACTGCAAAAACAAACAAACAAACAAAAACAAACCTCTGTTTTTCCAGGTACTGGTGGCTCATGTCTGTAATACTCAGGCTGAGATCTGAGGATCACTGTTTGAAACCAGCTCAACCAAGAAAGTCTCTGTGAGACTCTTATTTCCAACTAACGATTCAAAAACTAAAAGTGGCAGTGTGGCTCAAAGCGGTAGAGTGCTAGCCTTGTGCCAAAGAACTCCAGGACAGTGCCCAAGCCCTGAGTTCAAGCCTCATGACCACCACCACCAACAACAAAACTTAAGTTTTTTTCTTTAATATCTGCCACCTCCAAAATTATTTATTATGACCATACTAAAAGATATTTTTATTGAACAGCTTACTGTGGAAGAAATTTTAGAAAAGGCAGATATAACTCAAAATAGTTAACTGAAAAGAGAAAGAATCCTTAAAAAATATATCTAAATTATACTGGAGTAGTTATTCCTTCAGTTATAAACATATTTGCAAAAAAGTACTTGTTTATAAAAGAATACTATAATTCATTTTGGTGGAAATAAGTTCACAAATAAAGGTGAATATACTAAGAACATTTTTCTTGTGGAAATACACATTATCATAGATAAAATATACGCTAAAACAGTTGTCCTTAGCATAAACAAAGAGGAGAGATGACAAAGGTACTGTAGTCCGAATCAAAAGTAAAATATATATATATATATATGTATATATATTTCTACTCATTATATTTTGCTGTCCTTTGCAGACATGACGTTTTTTATTTAAGTTGAATTTTATTTTAAAGAAAAAATTCTGAGGCATAATAATTGTACATATTTATAGTATACCATGTGATTATTTTGATACATATATACAGTATATAATGTTTAAAACAGGTGAAATGTATCCATCTCTTTTTATAATAACTTTATGGTGAAACATTCAAATTTCTTTGTTTTAGCTTTATGAGCTTCATATTTTTGTTGTCTGTGTTCTTGTACTGTGACATCATACATCTATGTAACTGTGACCTAGTAGCCCTTGGTAAGACCTATTTTTTTAGAATATGAACTTGGAGTTTAGTTGTAGGCATGATGAAAGAAGAGCAACTTCTCTTCATTGACAGTGTTCCACAAAGTAACCTCAGCTGAGGTGCACCTTCCACATCCATAGACAAGTTTTCTGCAGAAAATCTGACTGTGGGCATGATTTGAAATGCGCCTAATATTGTTTCTACTAAATTATGTCCAATTTATTATAACCGTGTTAAGAATTTACATACCATAAATTCCCTGGGAGGTTTTTAAATAGCAAGTTTCTAATTATTTCCCTTGCCAAAAGTTCCTAAGACATGAAGTATTTACTATTAAGTAGCTGTTTTATTTCACCTTAGGGAAAGCTGAAATGTTTCCCAATGGGTAATTTCAGTGACCTAAGCATTAAAACTTGATGAGTAAGACACCATAGAGATATATTAAAATCCCATGCTGCTGAGCTTGTTTAGTTAAACAGATCAGCTTTTCTTGAGAAAGATGGGATGGAGTACGCTTCTCCCTTTTTAGGAGGTGATTTGATGCAAGAGAATGAATAAATCATTCATTTGTGAATCATTTCTGGAAATATTTTAGAGAGGGGCTTTCTTTCTCAGAAGAACATTTTGAACACTGTGTTAAATGTCCTTCACAAATTTTCCCCCAAGAAACTATTCCCCACTGCCCAACAATTGGAGGAGGACAATAGTTAGGTGAATGACATTTCTGTTCATGAAGTGCTATATCACTAAGAAGTTAAAGATTAATCCTACAAACCATAAAGTATTAACTAACATAACAAAACAGAAAGAAATCATAGAAACTAATTAATAATAATAAAATGTTAGGGAAATAAGGAGAGAAGGGGGAAGACAGAGGAGAAGTATATTATATACACACACAGGGATATCTAAATGAAACACCCCACATATAATGTTAGTATGCATTAATCAAATATTAATGGGAAGAGAACATATTAATCGAATAAATGACAAGACTAGATAATACCTTAAAAAAAAAACAGCCAAAACACTCTAAATAAATAGCTGTGTGACACAGGAATTAGGTCAAGGGCCAGCCACTTGCTAAGCCAGCACTTTAGTCAGGTCAGAGCCTTTTATTTTTTATTTTTGTTTTTGAGGCAAGGTCTCACCAACTTTGCCAAGGCTAACCTCAAGTTCGCATTCTTCTTGCACCCACCACCCAACAAGCTGGGATTAAAAGAGTGAGATACCATACCTGCTTCTAACTACATTCTTGAGGAACTATTATAAATACATGAAACTTTTAGAAATGCATGCATTTCACATCACAACTATCTATTAATCGCTATAAATCTGAGCTCAATTTTTTTTGCCAGTCCTGGGGCTTGAAACCAACCTTGTCCCTGAGCTTCTTTTGCTCAAGGCTAGCACTCTACCCCTGGAGCCACAGCACCACTTCAAGGTTTTTCTGTGTATGTGGTACTGAGGAATCAAACCCAGGGTTTCATGCATGCTAGGCAAGAACTCTATCACTAAGCCACATCCTCCACCCCTGAGCACAATTCTTGACTGTAAAAAATAGCAAGAAAAAGAAGATTAAATTTCTTTCTGCATCAGTGGGGATCATATCTTCGAGATTATTGAGATTATCATTGAAAACTCATCAGGTTTTTATGCCTCTCTCATCAGATCTTCCTTGAAATAGCAATAGCATTCTGCCCAAATTCAATCTGGTCAATATAATATATTGTACTTCATAATGAATTGATTATACAACTTACCTTCATATCATTGCAAGTCTGTGTGCATTCAACTTCTATTTTATTGGTCTGAATTGCTTTATATACCATACTTTTCTACTTTCTTCCTTGTTTAACAAAATAAAGTTATTTAATCCTTATAGTTCTTGATTACAAACAATACAAAAATAACAATGCTTTATTTTTGCATATAATTTATGTTGATTTTTCATCATCTCATTTTAAAATTGAGATGTTAATTGATTTATCCATCATTTTCAGTTATAGGATTTCTATACCATGATGGTATATTTCCATCTCCTTGAATCTTCAGACAGTTTCATAACGATCAATGTCTTTCATTTATATGATGTTACATGACCAATTATTACTTCATTGGCATAAAATGCATTGAGTAATAAAATCTTTCTAAGGATGGCTGCATTGCTTTCTGACAATAGTAATGGAGTTGACTATACTGCATTCTATACTGCATTCTATACTGCATTTTCTGGTCTGACACTGTTAGAGGGAGTTCAAACAGGTGAAAGAAGAAGCAAAGAGCCTTGTGAGGAAAATTAGCTCAAGAATCTCAGAACACACATCATTGCTCATATTAGAATCCCAAATATAAAAATATAAAAGTATAAAACAATAAATTCTCTTTCCAGAAGTTTTTAAAAGTGTTACAAAAGAATTTTTTTTTAAATTTATTTTTAGGGCTGGGAAGGTGGCTCAGTGGTATAGTGCTTGCCTTGCATGCATGAGGCCCTGGGTTCGATTCCTCAGCACCACATAAGCAAAAAGAAAAAAGCCGGAAGTGGCGCTGTGGCTCAAGCAGTAGAGCGCTAGCCTTGAGCTGAAGAGCTGAGGGACAGCGCCCAGGCCCAGAGTTCAGGCCCCACGACCGGACAAAAAAAATAAAGATAAAAAAAAATTTATTTTTAGACCTCTATCATGGAACTATGCAGTCAGTCACCCTACCTAGAAAAATCATCATCTTACTGCAATAGTTTAGCAGAGACTAATTACAAAGTGTATGTTGGTACCTCTTTTACACAATTTTAGTAGAACTGTCTCTGCACAGCTGACAGGAAGAAATGAAGGTTTTCCTCTACTATAAATAAAATGCAGAAGTATCAGAACGGGGTGCATTTGAAAGTTGGTTGATTTGATGTTCCTCTTTTAAAAGTCACCAAATTTATGTAAAAATAATTCATAGACTAAGTTGTTCACAGGTTTCTCCAAATTACTATAAATCTTTGGACCACAAGCTTAACTTGTCACTATTTCTGAAATGCCTTAGGTATTACAAAATAATGTCATTGGAGACAAACTAACAAAAGCATTAAGGGATTATGTTTCTAGGCACATGCAGAGCTCATTTTACTTTAATTATACAGTTCTTTAATTTGGTAATTATAAAATATTCCTTGACAAAATTAGTTTTAGTTACAAACTTAGGCATGTAAATTTCACACAGCCACTAATTTTTTCTGACACACTGTCAGAATGTCACAGTTTTTAAATAATGACAGTATGTGGTATGATACCAGTACTTTTTAAAGAAACGCCTCTATAAGAACTCAGTGTTCACTTGGCTTCCTCAAAAGAAAGTAACTCAGGAATCAATAGTAGCAATACTTCTCAGAAAATGTGAAATTGATATTACAGAACACCACAATAAAATATCCTTGGCTTGGGAGTGGCTTCAGTAACACCTGACATGAGATTAAGCTGGCAAGAATAGTTTTAAATTGCTCAAATGGCTAGGAGGCAATTAATATATTGGGGATTTTAGGTGTATTCAGAGTGAAAGCAATTATGCTAAGATGAAAAGACAATTATTTACAAGATACATTGCACAAGGCCTTGTTTGCTTTTCTGTCCTTATTTATGTAGAGTGTATTTGAGCCCATGTCTTATAGTGAGAACATGAGAAGTAAAAGAATAAAATACAAAAATGGCCAATCTGGAATAAGCAACATCTCATAGAAGTTAGGATTGGCTAGATTATGCTAACAATAGCAAAAGTACTCATTAACTGTCAGAGCACAACTTGTATTAATGTGCTAATATTCTTTCTATTTTACAATGGCCTCAATTTTATCCCAGTCTGTACCTTGGAATGAGCTTATTTTTCCCATTAATCTCTTCTAGTCTACATTGTCACCAACCTCTTCCAGGCTCAACTGGAATCTTAGAAGTATACAGCAATGGAAAACAGGACTATAGCTGTCCTTATGTGAGAGCTGGGTTAGCAGCAAATCTACCAAGTCAGGATCGTAGTGGGCCAGGAGATACATCTTTGACTGCATCTCATGAGGCATTTTCTTTCTTTTTCTCCCTTAAGCTTTGTTTTTATTTTCTAACTAACCAATGAATACAGTTTTAATTTCTTCTGTTCCTACTGTTTTCAATGGCATTTTTTCTTCTTTCCAAATACTAGAATCACTGTATTTGATGTTGGTATAATTTGGGGAGGGGAAGGGAAAAAACAAATCGAATCTTGGACTTTTCACAGGACAATAAAAACTGTGAGATGGGATCTTCAATAAGTTTATCTTCTCACAACTGAATGATTTTCTCAAAAGGTCTGCCATATCTGAAATTGAACCAGCTCTTTATATTCTCAGTTTTATAAGACATAGTTTGACTTCTCTATTTTTAAGAAAAGTATAATCACAGACTACTGAATGTCAAAATGGTAACTTCTTAAACTTCCACACAAAAAGATAGTCCAAGTTGAAATGTGGTGTTTTGCAATCATTTAAATAATCATTATCGTGAATCTATCATTTTATTAATGCACTAATTGAAATTCTTGAAGGCTTAATGTCTGCCCTATCCATCCCACATCTAGTAGGTATGGCCAAGAATGGACCAATTTAAGGGGGTCTGAGTGCTATAGTTTACCTATGTCTCTCTCCATTTATTTGGTTCCACTTACTGAATATATTCACTAATTTCTAAGAAGATTTTTCACCATTGCCTGAGAAAAACTATATGCTAGAAGAAAGCAAAAGTCAAGTTAAAGAGACTAGGGAATGAGTCAAAAATTTTTATTTTAGAAAATTCTGACACTTGAAAAATTGAAAATCATGTTTTAAGGGTGAGGTGAGATGTATCTCAGGGGAATTCTGGCTGTATCTGCCACTATATACTGTTTATTGATCAACCTGTCCACCAGGATATTTTAATTCTTATTTTAAAGATGTTTAAGCAAGGAAGTAATCAGAGACATGGGTCTCTTACTCCTAAGAATTTTAGTCAGAACTCCAAAGAAAAAAATGTCACTGATTTTAAACAAGTTTAGATGTTTGGATAACGCAAAGGTGGTCATGGAAGGTGTACAGTGAGCTGGATGTACAGTGAGTCTGGTGTTTGTGCTGCAGTCCTGGTTCTGTGACCTGATCCGATATTAAATATGTCTTTGGACCTCTCTGGCATAAGAAGCCTGAACATATGATGACTTCAATGCCATTAATTTCATTTGTTGTTGTTGTTGGTGGTGGTGGTGGTGGTGGTAGTGTTTGTGGTTGTGGGGCCTGAATTTGGGGCCTTGGCACTGTCCCTAAGCTCTTTTGCTCAAGGCTAGCTCTCTAGTGCTTTGAGCCACAGCACTACTTCTGGATTTCTGGTGGTTAATTGGAGATATGAGTCTCATGGACTTTCCTGCCAGGGCTGGCTTTGAACTGCAATTCTCAGATTTCAGCCCCCTATGTAGCTAGGATTATAGATGTAAGCTACCAGCACCTGGGATTAACTTCTATTTATTTATTTTTGTTGATATATTTATTTATTTTATTTTTTATGTAAACTCAACTCTTTTTGACAATACCAGGCTTTTTTTGTTTAATTTCAGATACAGGCTATTGAAAAATCTACTAAGTACCAGAAAGCAATGTGAAGTAGTGGGATATAGAATTTAGAAAGGTCACTATAGGCCTTGAACCAAACAAACCTGTAGCAGTCCACTATTTCTTCAGTTCAAATGAAAAAATAAATATACCATTGTTTATTTATGTTACAGTACTTGGGTTTGAACTCACAACCTCACACTCACTAGGCTTGTTTGCTAGCATGGCAGTCTACCATTTGAGCCATACCTCCAAGCTCTTTATTGGTGCTTTAGTTTGGACTGTCCTTTAGAGTTTTTGCTCAAGGGTGGCACTCTACCACGTGAGCTACACTTCCCTTTCAACTTTTTGGTGGTTAGAGATAAGAATCTCTAGAACTTTACTTTCCTGCCTGGGCTGGCTTCTAACAATGACCCTCAGATCTCAGCCTCCTGAGTAACTTAAAGATGTGAGCCAACAGCACCCTGGACAATTTATTATTCTTTAAATGTCATCATTTTAATGACATTTTGCACTTCTTTAAGCAAATCGTTTAAATAGGGATACAGGTGGACCCATTGCAACAATGAGATGTATAATCATGTCGAAAATGAACTTTACAACTGGGGCGGGGGGGGGGGGAGGATGAGCAGGGATGGGAAGGGGAAACAAAGGAGGAGGCTATAATGCTTGATAAGAAATGTACTCATTATCTTGCCCATGTAATTGTAACCCCTCTCTGTACAGTATTTTCACAATAAAAAAAAATGAAAGTTGAAAAAAAAAAAAAGAGAAAAAGATAAACACTTCCCAACAGGTTAAGCTCAAAAGTTACATTTGATCAAATACCTAACAAAAATGCTTTGGTATTCAATTCCTTTTTATTTTATTTTTTCTTGTATGAGGTTAATTGAGGTATTTTAAATTTTAACTGAAAATACAGTTACTTAAAATAAGCTAACTGAACATATCATCTTTTTTTAAATTAACAGACTAATTTCTTTTTAAGCTGATAGTGCCAGAGATTAGCAACAAAACTGAATGATAAAATAATTAAGTATGGATATTTAAAATAAATGGAATTCAGAAATGTATGTCATGCTTGATTGTTTGACTAAAATTAAACAACTAATCTGAATATGACTGATGGGAATGAATCTGAGGAACAATTAAAACAAAGCAACTCTGATAACTTCAATCAAGTTGTTTTTCATTCTCCATTTACCTTTTGAGATGCCTGAAATGCAAAAATCTATCACTGTTTTTGCATGCCTGTTTAGGGATATATCAATGAAGAAATCAGTTGTCAAGTGGTCAGCTCAAACCATGCTCAAGTATTAGGTCTGCAAAACTCACTTAGGTCTGAAATTACCCATATTGTCCTAAGATTATTTGCTTTACACTACTAAAACCAAGATCCCTTGGTGCTAAACTTACTGCTCTGCCATTTGTTTTAGATTACTCTTCCTACATGCTTCAATTTGCATAACTTTATTGTTTTGTGGATTTTAAGCTTGTGAATTTATTACCAAGGCACCTGCCAGTGTTACTGTATTTAAAGAACTGTCAGCAGTTTCTATTTTGGGGTCCTAAGTTAGCTACAAAAATTCACTCAGGGTTGAATTTTGGCATGTGTTATAGGGTAACAAACCAAAAGTGAATTATTTTTAGAAAAGGAGAAGGGAATGGAGGGGAAACAGATCTTCATTTGTTTTGTTCTCTTGAGATATAGAAATATAAAATATAACATAAAACAGAAGTTGGTGGCTAGAGAAGTATTCTGGGAAATTAATTCTCTTTGGTTTTTCTAAAGTTAATATATTTTTAACCCACTACTCTACATTTCAGACTAGTCTTGAGGTATTGTGGCAAAATATTAAAATATCTCTTCTATTCACAGAAACAATATTTTGCATATGCATTAAGTTTAATAATAGAACACCAGCTTCAAGAGGAAAAAACATATCCATGTATTGGAGATTACACTAGAACCAACCACAAGTTTCAGATTCCTGGCAAGGTGAAAGGATTTGAAAGGTGACCTTCATATGTTTAAATAAAGCAGGGCTCCCTTGCTTTCCTCATGTTCACTGTCAACACAAAAAGATTTATTAAATTGATGAATTGCGAACTCTCTGAAATTCGTTTACCGCTGAAGCCTTTATCTCTGGAAAGGATCTTTACAATCTAAATATTTGGAAACCTAAAAAAAAAATTAAAAGATGGATAAACCTATCTAGAATTTTGCAGCATAATTACACTTAAAATTTTTATCTTCCCAAAGTATGAAAGGCATACTTCACAAGAAAGAACACGCACACGCACACACACACACACACACACACACACACACACACACACATACACAGATACACTGCTACACATGACACACAAACACGTGTAAAATCTTCAGCAATGTCATATCCTTAAAGTATCTTAGAAGCAACACATACACTATTTCTAATGCAAAGTAAGAATGCTAGGATGGGAAGGGGAAACAACAAGGAGGCAACAATGCTTGATAAGAAATGTACTCGTTATCTTGCCCATGTAATTGTAACCCCTCTGTACGGTATTCTCACAATAATAATAATAATAAAAAAGAATGCTGTGGTTAAATTGTAGTGAAAAGTGATTACAGATTTCTTACACTTCTTGAGGCCACTCATCAATCCGTATGGAAAGTTGGTTTAGAAAGTTTATGTAATCTGCTGGGGCACCAAGGAGAGTATTGTAAAATGAAAAGAAGAAAGGGAGATCTTGGAATAACTATGTACATACAAGTTCTGTCAACTCAAGGCATACTCTGGCCCAAGTCTGCAGTAATCTAGTGCTTTGGGGAAGTGTATCACTTCAAAGAAATGGAAATATCAGACTAGCAGAGACCAGTATCATCAAATAGGAGTCATAATTCACTCTGAAACTCACTGTTGCTTTCTAATTACACCTTAATTCCCTATTGAGTGACTGAGTAAATCAGCACTCGGTGGGTTTATTTGTATATGCTAAATGGTTTGGATTAAAGAATTCTTAAAAGCCAATACATTTAGCTTTTGGAGTATATATTAATCATTTCTGAGTTCAGTTCATGAAAGACTGCCCCTGCACCAGAACTCTAGTCCTGATATGTCAAGCAAAAGATTGTCTAGATTTTTATCACTAAGCTCCACTTCCTGGAATCTGTGACTCCAACCCCCACATCTAACAAGCACTTTCTAATAACTAAAAGGGGAGGAATGCCATGGTATAAAACACCTGGAGGGGAGGCACTTCTATTACCAAGCTTAAGTTGTTGTGTGTTTTTTTCTCTCCAATTTCAACAGGAACTAAAGTTCAAAGAGAAAAACAGTTATGGCTCAAGTTTTTACAACTTCATTTTATTTTAATGAACATCCCCCAACAGAAAAGAGCAAAGGCACAGTCTTCTAAATTATAATTCATTCTCCCTCTGATGTTTTCTAATCATAATAACTGCTTAAATAATCTTTAAACCATGTTAGATTTTTTTCCTATTTCTTGTAGTCAATTGCTATAAGGCACCTTAGCACACACTAACCCAGCCTCCTCTTTTACCAAGAAGCAAAATGATGTTATATTTCATCTAATTCTACTACAATTTAGAGAGGGAAAATAAATAGGAAAACAATATTAAAATAACCAAGAAGTTGTTCTCCAGTAATTAACACCAGAAAGTTTGGTGAGTTTAATACTAGTGCGGAAACAAAAACAGAAAACTATTTCAGAGAAACTCCAATGAATTATCTTTTGCTGTTTATCCAACTTTATGTGGTATAGCTCTTGACTTTACTTTCAATTTTCTAGTTATTAATAGTTTTAATTAGCATTTTCACATTTCTGCAATGATATGTAAAAAACAAGTTCCTGGTAAATTTGTGTTTTTCAAGCATAAAAAATTAGCACCCCAAGAGAAGGTGTCACCCATTCCATATTTTGTTTTATAATTGTTTTAATTGGTATAATCTGTTGAATTCTGGCTTGAGTATTAGTTTGGGTAAAGCTGCAACTGCTGTATCTAGAGGTCAGATATGATCAAATACCAGCAATTGCATATGGCTCAAATTGCTGAAAAATGTAGTTTTTACTGGAAATTAGTTATCAATGGCATTATATCATCAGGCCAATCTTATCTAGGACTTGATATATAAATTAAGAATACTAACATCTTATTTATTAGCAGGATAAATTTAATTTATAGTGAATATTTTTTCTTATAATTAGCTGAATTCCCTAAAAACAAGTATTTGTAATCATTATAAACCCTTCAAGTACTAGTTAAAAGTGAAAATGTATTTCAATAAATAATAAAAGTGTTCATAAAGGTAGTTCAATAAACAAGTCAAATATAAAATCAACTCAAATATAAATCAGGATAAATTCAGACACAGTTACTGAAGCAGGAAGATCACACATTTAAGACCAACCTAGGTATTTAGCAAGACTCTATCTTTAAAATTAATGAAAAAGTCTGTGGATGTATATGGATCAATGGCAGAGCACTTGCCTAACAGGTATAAAGCCCTGGATTTAAACCTAGAGTGTCAATAAGGAAAAACTCAGTATAAGAATTCAGTCTAGCTAGCTTGTCATGCAGCCATATGGATTTTAATGGGCTATTGCCTGAAGGGAACTGTGTAAAAAAAAAAAAAACCAACAAATACTTAAACTCTTAGTCACTTGTATAAATCTCATGAGGAATCCAAAATCCTATAAAAATATTGAAAAATTGATGGAAAACAAGATATCTGGGGGGAAATGCTCATGCTCACTTGAATAACCTGTGTGATTTAATCATTCAATTCATTACTTAACATCAGCTCTCAGAAGAATTCCAACTATGAACATCTCAGATTTCTGTAGGATTTCCACAAAGGGAAATATAACCATAAGGAAATAGCTTGCAAAAATGGACTTGTGTGAAAAGAACATAAACCTCAGGATACAAAATTGTCCTTGTCAGAGTTATTAAGACTCTCTTAAATATTTTTTAAACATGACATGCAAAGTCTCCACTCTGGCTGGTAGTAGACTGACCACATTATATAACATTAAACTGTTCTTCTTTCTTTAGATCCTAGGTATTAAAATATGCCAGCAAGCAGGGTTTAGTGGCTCATGCCTAGCAACTTGGGCGATCAGGAAAATCACAACTAGGCACAAAGTGTGTGGCACTCCATCTGGACAGAAGAAACTTAGTGTGGTGGCATGTTCCTGTCATCTCTGCCTCATAGGAGGCTGAGACTGAAAAGGCCAGCCTTGTGGCAGAGTGGGGAAGAGAAGAAATGAACAGTTCAGGAGTTTTTGTATCAATAAAATGGTAAGAAAGCATAAGGAAGAGCAAGACCCTGAGGGCCAGATACCTGACTCTGGTAAAGTAGTTCAAGGACGAAGAGGGAAACTGAGACAAAGGCTGACATTTTGGGGAACAATGGGTGGTGGGTCCCAAGACTGGCACAAGGTGTTTATGACCAGACACAAACAAGGCAATTCCTTCCCCACTTCCACCCTCATGCCCCAAGGTGAGAGAAATCCAATCAGGAGGGAATAGAAGAGCTCTGGTTTCCAGGGAAAGCAGATCCAATCAGAAGGGCTCCCAACAGGGGCTACCACCTTTTAACAAACCAAACCAAAGACGGATTCCCTCAAGAGGGAGGGGTCTAGGGACCAAATATCTCAAGGGACCAGACAAAGAAGCCACAGAGACATTGCTGTGTCTTCCCCTCTCCACTTTGGGAAAGTCTGCTACCTCGCCTTTCTTTCCTTTCACTTTCAAATATTTAAACACTTTTCTTTTTGCTGTTTAATTGGCAGAGAAAAAGGAAGTGCCCCTAGAGGGTATCAATTCTTTTTCAAAATAGCCAGTATGTAAAAAGGCCAGAAGCAGGCTTCCTTGTAGAGCACCTGCCTAGCAAGCGTGTGGCCCTGAGTTAAAACCCCTGCACACCAATATATATAAACTAAAATAAATGGCAGCACGTTTTATAATTTTAGATAAAATTAGAAAGATATAATGGATAAATTGGCAATTCCTAAAGCAAAAGTGAAATATCCACTGCACTAGAATAAAATAGCGAAGATTATATATGTTATGTAACTTACCTTTCTTTCAAGCTCCCCTTTTTTGAAACAATTGAATTTTTTAAAAAAATCTCTAAAACTATTGCTATTTTAAGCAAATGATTCTTCTTTTATGTTATTTTATTCAAATACATATTATTTGGAGGAAGAAGAGGACAGGGGATGTATTTCAATAGTAGGACACTTACCCCCAAATGCCTGAGGCCCTGGGTTCAAACCCCAGCACTGCAAAATGCAGTGCACATCTTGCACAATTTAAATACCTGAGGGAAAAGGTGAGGTTGGGAGGGATAGGGGAGCGTGCTGAAAGGAGTAGTAATGGTCAAGATGCATTGTATCCAGAGACTGCTTTGTTGACTGGCAACTCCTTTGTACAACTACATAAAGATTTTTTTTAAATACCATTAAAATGAAAACTCAAGCCTTAGCAAGGTTTGGTGGCTTATGCCCCCAAGTAAGTCCAGCACTGAAGAGTCTGGGAGGGTCAAAAATCTCAGACATGACTGGGCTAGCTAAAAAGCCTGATAGATTAAAAAAAAAAAAGCAGGAAATTGCAATTTGATTTGAGTTTCTTAAGTGAAAACCAAACATTTTGCTAGCAAAAATGCTACTCAAAATAAGATATTTATTTTTATGAATGCTGATTAATATATGTATTAGGTGCAATTAACAATGAGGTTCAACCTGTCATCTTAAAAGTATGTTCACTATTTAACACTATGTATCAAGAACAAAGGCCCAGGTGAATTTATGCATTTGCATCAAACACCATTACGTACAGTCGTGGCAAAAAGCAAACCAACACTTTCCTTCCTATTATTATATTTATGTGTACTAGGCTTTCTTTTTCTTTTTCTTTTTCTTTTTTCTTCACTGCTAACATACAATCATTCAGCCAGGACTCTAGTACAGTTGTTGAGTTTGTTGCTGTTGTTTGATGATTAATTGGAGATGGAATCTCATAAACTTTACTGTCCTGATTTTGACCCACAATCCTTCTGATCTCAGCCTCCTGAGTCGCTAGGATTACATGTATTCCCCATGGGCACATGGTGGTTATGGGATTTTGAACCACAATTTAAAGTAGAATGTCTTAAATTTAAAAAGCTAATGTGCTAATTTTAAGAAGGAAGATGAAGTTATCTACATTGTTGTATTTTGGGCTGTTCTAACTTACAATGATAAACTTAACAAGATGAAATTACTACTCCTGAGAAGATAATAATTAAAAACCACAGTTGATCATGTCAACAGAAGAAACTATAGGGGCTGGGAAGGTGGCTCAGTGGTAGAGTGCTTGCCCTGGGTTTGATTCCTCAGCACCACATAAACAGAAAAAGCTGGAAGTGGTGCTTGGCCTAAGTGGTACAGTGTTAACCTTGAGCTGAAGAGCTGAGGGACAGCACCCAGGCCCAGAGTTCAGGCCCCATGACAAAGAAAGAAAAGAAAGAAAGAAAGAAAGAAAGAAAGAAAGAAAGAAAGAAAGAAAGAAAGAAAGAAAGAAAGAAAGAAAGAAAGAAAGAAAGAAAGAAAGAAAGAAAGAAAGAAAGAAAGAAAGAAAGAAAGAAAGAAAGAAAGAAAGAAAGACAGAAAGACAGAAAGACAAAGACAGACAGAAAGAAAGAAAGAAAGAAAGAAAGAAAGAGAAAGAAAGAGAAAGAACGAGAGAGAAAGAAAGAGAGAGAGAAAGAAGAGAGAGAGAAAGAAAGAAAGAGAGAGAGAGAAAGAAATGATAGCACTTGGTTTTGGTTATATTCCCTTTTGTATTTACAAAATGAAATTTTCCATTTGGAAATTCTGAGCATCAAACACTAACATAATGCACTATTACCATTCAAATGTTTGTCTTAACCTGGACCCCTTTCTGCATTGTCCAGTTAGTCTCACAGATTTAATTACTGTGCCATTTTTATTACCACTGATACTTCCTATCCTTTTTTTTTCAGGCAATAGATTCCATTTGTACTGTGGATCATTTGTCCCTAGTTTGTATGAGCAGCAAACTTACTTCTCAGCTTAGATATATGATAAACTTTGTGGTTTATAGCATGTAAAGAAGGCAGAATAGGAAAAAAAAAACATTTGTTGCAACTTTAAAAGCTTTTCTGACTTTATCAGTCAGAAAAAAAAGAACTTTATGCTATTTTCAATTTGAGCTTAAAACAATCTGCTATGTTTTTTAATTTGGTGAGGCGGTCTCTTGTCATTCATCACATTATACGCTGCATTCTAATTATTTCTGTAAATACTAACGTTGTTTCAGAGACCTCTATGTTGTGCAAAGACAAGAGCTATTTCTCATTCATCTTTTTATGCTTTTGCAGCTTTGCTTTTTGAATTTAATGTGCACACGAATCACCTGGGGACCTTGTTAGAATGCAAATTCTGCTAGGAAATTCTAGGATGTGGTCTGACACACTGCACTGTTGACCAACTGCAGGGTTATGCTGACACTGCTGGTCAGAGAACCTCATTATGAGTGGCAAGATTATATAACAACGAAAGCCAAGAGCCATATAAAGGAACTTCCATTTCCATTAAAAAATGCCTAGTTAGCTTTGGAGAAAGTCAGCATCATTGAGTACCTACAATATGCCAAATATTGTTGATAATTCTCTAACAGACTAAGACATCTGGCTTTCCTGGGCTGCCCACTGCACTCTGTACACCCAGCTGGCATAGCTTTTGCCAGAGCATTAGAGGCTTCTTCTAGTCTTCCTTGCCAGACACCAGAAGGTTGATGTTTATGTGATGCTGATTCACAATACCTAGAACATAGGAGTTTTTAAAGGTAAAATGCTCATGTAAGAACCCATACCAGGGATTCACAATGTGTCTGGTCTGAATTGGAGCCTGGTATCAGCATGTGTATAAAATTGCCCAAAGAACCTAAGGTTCTTCTCATGAGAAATCCTGGCTCTGATCTTCTCAGAGCACAGTAAAGGCTTGAAGTTCCAGCCTGAGTAAGAGAAACCTATCTCCCTGCAGCTGAGTTACTGAGGAGTCATAGGCCAGGGAATAGTGAGTTCAAGGCCATCCTAAGGAAAGTTAGCAAGTTGTTATCTCCAAAACAAGATATAGAAAACAAAAGGATGGGGATCATGACTCAAGTGGTAGAGTGCTTGCCTAGCGTGCTGGGGTCCTGGATTTATGGGTTCCATCCCCAGAATTGTGGGGAAATACACAAACACACACACACACATACCACAATACACACACACACACACACACACACACACACACACACACACACACACACACACACACACACAATTTTCTCTAGTGGAAGTACTGAGAAGAGATTCAGAGGAAAAAGGACCAAAGTCAAGGAATTGGGGTATGGAGTCAGTCACCATAGTAATAACATGGTCCATGGTCATGGCCATAAAGGTAATGAAAACCAGTAACACGTCTAGATACACTTCATACAGCTGAGTCAATAAGACAGGGTCTGAGAGATAGTTATAAATCAAAGACAATTCTGATGTTTCTCAGATGGAACAACTAGAGGACTAGACTTACTATCTACCATGAGGAGGAAGACTTCAGTGGGTGCAACCATTTTATTTGCTCCTGTGTTCTAGTAGTAAGCCAACCATCCCCAAGTCAGCATTATTTAAAATAGATTGTGGGTGTTTCTCTTATCATACTCTCTCCTTCCTGTTGCCCTCCCTACCATCATCCTACATCTTCCCAAAGTCGCTTTTCCCTTCTCTATATCCTGTCCAGTTTTCCCTGGGCCTACTGCTTACCAGATTTTTTTTTTTAACAAAATAGTGCTATTCTTGTTTCTCCCTTCATCTTGAGACCAGCCATTTCTTCTCTTCTTTCATTGACACTGCACATAGTTCTTCTCAAATCACTGCTTGTTATTATCCAGGTCTTCCTGCTTTGTCTTCCTTTTAACTACTTAGATATCACCAATGAGCTATCAGTACTAGCATTCCTTCTGTGCCTTCCATCCAGGTAAGAATGCACAAAACCAGTTCTGCCAGTGCCTTTAAAATTAAACTTTCAGACATAACTTTCTAATATGTAAATAAAAGTTCTTGCTAAGTAGCAGAAGAAAGCTATAACATATCAAAAACAATTCCCCATTAAGTGAAGCCTACAAGGTTTCTAGACTTACCAAAGATAGGCATAACTCTACTCCAGGAGAGCAATTTGACTCTGTGGTATCCACAAGAATCAGCTACTGTGATGGTTTCTGATCATGAAAATTACATTTGACACATCTCGTTCTCTATCTGAAAATCATGCTTTTCTTATCTATCCCAGTGTGGGATTATGAAGAAGAAATAAGTTGAATAATCCAAATTGTGGTGCTCACATTTAAATCCTAAAATACTAAAGAAATTTGCTGATGATCCCACAGTTTTACAGATGAACACTTTAATGCTGCTAAATCCACAGAGCTGAAGGGATGGTTTTAATATCAGCTTTGATATTAAATGTTACAAATGATATCATTCTTTATGATACTGTCAGAAGATAGTTCAAATAAAAGAGAAATACCTTTGAGAAGGTCTGCAACCTATCCATTCCTTCCAATAAAATCTCAAAGGAATCCTAACCTCAAAGAGCCATAAAATAAATTTAACTAGTTTGAAGTGTTAAACGTCTCCTTAAGAATGAGGCTAATAATGTATGGAAAACAGAAATATTTCAGTGTCTGCCCTACTTTTTACATAAATTCTAAATGACAAATTCAAAGTTATATACAAAAAGTTGCCAGATTCCAATTTAAAAGAAATAGATACCAACCTTCCTATGGTCCTATTGTGCACAAATGCACATCTCATCTGGGGCTCACTGTGTAATTTGATTGGAACTTGGCTTATTCAAGAAAAAGAAGAAAAGTTAATAAGGCAATTATTCATGCACTACCAAAATCAGACCGGAATTTGAGCCTTCAAAAACATACCGCATGTAAAGGAAGAATCCCTTCTAGAATTCACCAATTTGTACCATTTCTAAACTAAACCAAACCACCCTTTCCCAACTTGATCCTTTTATTCTTTTAATTTCACAAATCATGCAGGAAATTAGTTTTAAAACTTATAAAATAATTCTGAGATTAAAATTCAGTATCTTCAACATGATTTTTCTAGCTCAAGCTCAAGTGCCTTCTTTTCCTTCCTCTTGCATTATGCAAGGATTCAGTAAGCATTAATATCAGGAAGGAGGGGAATGAGGTAGAGACTGATAGACAGGATGGAATCACTTGAAGGTGCTGAAGTTCTAGAGTTAACATGAGAGCAGGAAAAATAATAACAAAGAGAAGAGGGGGGTGAAGTAATATAAACACTAAGAACAATTTTCATTGACTCCACTATCTATACTCAAACCAGATCTGACTTGAGCAGGAAAATCTCTAGGTCTTTTCTAGAACCTGCCATATGATATGGATAGAGAAAATAATTAGGGAAAGTCATGCAAAATTGCCTGTTCTACTAGAACTATGATTACATATGATTAGATTTAAGACAAATAATTTTACAATCATCGTTAGTTATCTCCTTAATTATTTCTTCTCTCAACCACGACTTAAAACACCTAGGCTGGGAAATGGCCAATTGGTAAATTTCTCCAAAGTGGTTGTAGTTCCACACGAATTCATTCACACAGCTCCTGGTGGAATAGGTACCAGCAATCAAGATTTCCGGCCTACACTCAGTACTTTTCCCACAACTCTCAAAACAACTTGTGAAAGAAAGAGATGTCCAACACAAAAGAGCACAAGAAAGAATAAATGTCTGACTGAACTGCACACTCACGGTACAACCAAGGGACAAAATTGTATCTATCAAAATAGTTCTCCCTTCTTCCTCAAGGATCAAAGAACAAACAGGAATAAAAAAGCAAGTCATTGTTACCCCTCCTTTGTTTTACTCCTACAATCCCTTCCCTCCCTCACCTCCCCCACTCCTCTCCGCCCCCAAAATTGTAAAGTTCATTTCCAACATAGTGTCTTGTGAGTATCATTGTTGCAACAGGTCATTCTATGTCCTTGTTTCAGCATTTTGTAACCCCTCTGTACAGCATCTTACAATAAAATAAAATTTTTATAAAAAAGCAAGTCATCAGAAAAGATGACAGCAACTGCAAGTTCCATGAGTTAGTGGCTTTTTTTTTTAAAGAATAAATCCCAAGTTTGCCAAATTCAGGCATTACCACTAGTGATTAGTCCACATGACTGACAACAGGCATAGTTGAAAGAGCCACCATCCTTCAGCAACACATCTTTCAGAGTTCGACAGGGAGCCAGTGCACAGAAGTTTATACTTTCAGTCATTATTAGTGTTCTGAACTATAAAAGCTCATACATTCACAGGAAAGCTCTCCTATTCACTAGAGAGATAAAGAGAGATTTTGAAGTCTACAGATATGTCCCTAGTGAGAATAATGAGATCAACCATGGAGCACCTGGAGGGGGAAAGATAGAGAAAATAGTCAAGTAACTGATGAACCCAAATTAGTCTCATGGGCACATAAAAGGAACACGATTGGGTGTTCTATAAGCATCTTTGATTATCACTGGGCACGTGAATGTGTTTGAATGTCCTTAAGACTTTTCTCCTACAGATTTCTTGATGAGCCTGTTAAAAGCCAGGCTGCCTACCGTGAGCAGCAGGTGTTGAAGTCACTTGGGCTGCAGACTGGGAGAGCAAGTCTTTTGTTGCCACTATCATGACTTGTTAAAATCTGGAATTGAAAATTAGTCACCACCAGCAAAAATCTGCTACCTTAACAGAAATAGACTCTATATGTGAAAGAAAATTACTCACTCACTCAACTTGTGCTCCAAGTTAAAAAAAAATCAAAATAGGTCTGTGTATCATGAATGTAATACTGATTCTTTAAATAGCTACATGAAACTTTTCAAAGTCTAACAATTATTCCAATAATATTAAGCCTTCATCTAGCAAGTAAATATTTCTTTACCAGTCTTTCAAAGTTGGATGACTAAGACTTTCTTTTGAGGAGGAAAATATAGTACCTCTTCAGCCTTTTGTTTTTGCCAAGGATAAATTATAAGCAATGTACTAGTGAGTTTTAAAAGTCAAAGAAATTAGAGTTAGCACAGCATTTGCAATGATGATTTCTCATCCCAATACTGATGAGAACTAGTCAAATCTAGGTCTTGCAAGAATAAAGCAGATTTGTTTGGTTTATTTTTAAACTTATAGGCATCAACAAATAGCATAGTTTCCAAATATTTTATTTGATTTGGAGGATTTTTTTTAAAAAAATCTGGCTGGAAGTTGCTTAAAACATTCACAAGTTTCCATTTTATTGGTTGTTGGATGAGCTTTTATTTGTGGATACATTATGCCTATTTTAAAGTGGCATTTTGGCTTTATTGTTTATATTTACATGTAAAAACATAAAAAGAATGAAATAATTAAAAAGTATTTCAGATCTAAGAGGCAGTAGTATTCCTAATCTTCTTCAATTGGAGAAACTACTCAAGTTAGTAACAAATCAAGAAAATACCAAAAGGTAAAAAGCTTACAATGCTTTAGTTTTAGCCAGAGGTGTTGAGATTATCAGGTTAGACTTTTTAAAGAATTATACAATTTCTGTTCACTAGAGAGTCTTTTACACTTCAGTTAAGTCATTTGTAACCCATTGCTTACCAGCCAGTGTGTTTACTTGTAGTTTATAGGCACATTCTAGCTAGCTACCACAGATGAGGGAAACCATGCAACCTATGTTTTTCCAGGTCTGGCTTACTTCACTTACTATAACATTTTCCATGTCTTTCCATTTCCTCAAGAATGATGTAATATCATTCTTTCTGATAGATGAGTAGAATTCCATTATGTATATGTACTATATTTTCTTGATCCATTCTAAGTCAAAGCCCAACAAAATAAGTACCAGGAATTAGGTACTTTCAAGAGGAGCCAAGGGGAGATGGGTAAAAGAACAAAGTGAGGAAATGGGAAGAATGCAGGCAGAAGTTCATTATACATACTACAGAATTGAACAATATAAAGGAAGGGGTAGATTGAAGGAGTGAAGATGTTAAAGTGCTGGCATAGACCAAGATGCATTGTACACATAAACTGCTGTATTAAATGACAAAAATTAAAATATATAACCTAAAATTAAGGTTAGTAATGAAAGGGAGGGGTTGGGAGGTGTGGGGGAGAATGTTGAAGGGAGTGAATAAAAATCAAAAGGTTAGAAATGAAAAGCACCCAACAACTGAGACTCTCCCTCCAGCTCTCATGAGGATGGGGTGTACTAGCCTTTAACTGTTCTGTTGAGACCTGACAGTGAGGTGCTAACTGACAAGTCTGAGATGGGCTTAATGTCCTGCAGTTCCAGCATCTCCCTGGGTGGATGCTGCTCCTACCCAGACTTGGAGTAGCAAAAGTCAAAAAGTTGCAAAGCACAATACTGAGCATGAGTGTATGTTTTTTAATATTTAAAACTTCTTAGTTATTTTGTGATAAAGAACATATTAGCCCCATCTATCCCATAAAGAAACAGGAAAAGAGAGATCTGATACAGCTAGTGACAGAACGAAGGATGAACCTCAGATTTTGTCTATAATACTTCACTGCCTTCATGTCCCAAGTAAAGAATCTATCTGCTACTTCTACCTAGCTGCTTATCAGAATGAATTGACTCATATTTTTAAAAATCCACATGCTTTTACACCATTCTACTTCTTTACCCAAAGAGGTAGTGGAAATTGGGAATTCAAATGTTTTCATCATCCCCACAAGTGATTCTGGTACTCTCTAGTTATTTATTTGCTATACCAGCAGGATAGGAAAACCACTACCATAAAGACAGTCTGTCAACATTCCATTTGCTACTGAAAAATGACCATGATGTGGGGCTGATCAAACCTTTGGGCTAGGGGAAAAGATTTTACCTTTGTGAAAAGCTAGGTATTTATTGAGTATTTTTTATTGGATTAAAACAAATGAAAGGTAATCCTGAGCTATAGTTTTTATCATTCTTCCTTATTTCATGAAGGGCTCACATGCAAGATATGTTGGCATGCTTTAAGTAGAAAACCGTTTCATGGTAAACATTTGGCAGAGGCCTGGGCTTCAGGATGGGCGAGGCTCTGGCGCAGTTCTTTCCCTGATCCTTCAGTGCTGTTCAGGAGGGAAGTCTAGGTCATCCGAAGGAGCAGTTTGGTCAGAGCTCTGACAGAAGCCCATGGCCATGATTTCTGGAGTGCCATTAGAGTACACTCCACTTCCCATTTTTACTCTGACATAAGTTTTTAAGTTAAATGAATTATACTAAGGACATTTATACTAGGCCATCTGGACAATGCAGCAATAAAAATCTATGAAAAACTATTTGCAATATAACATTAGTCTTTAAAAGGTGAAACAGATGCAGCCACAGTGGATCACATCACTTAATCCTAGCTACTCAGAAGACTGCGACCAGGAGGCTTGTGGTTTGAGGTCAACCCAGGCAAAGTTTGTTAATGAGGTCCATATCAACCAATATAAAAAGCTAAGTATAATGGTTCTTGCCTGTCATTCCAGCTATTCAGAAGAATAAATAGGAAGATAACATCATAGGCTGGCCATGGGTATAAATTGATACCCTACTAGAAAAATATGAAACTGTAACCTCTCTGTTTTTAGCATTTTCAAATAAAACTAATTTAAAAAGAAAAACAGTAGAAGCAAAAAGGAAAATAATATAAGTGGTAGAGTACCTGTCTAGTAAGTACTGTGTCCTAAATTCATACCATAATACCACACAGAAAAAAAAAAAGGAAAGAAGGAAGGGAGGGAGGGAGGGAATGAGGGAGGTCTAGACTAGGGAATCATACCATCAATTTTTCCCCAAGTGGAATGTTCTAATAGTCTAAGCACAACACCACAGGGGACCACAGACTCTTCACCAGTTTTACAACACATCTGGCACATTTGACTTGGTAGTTATCAGCTATTGTATTTATCACCAGAGACAAATAAATCAGTTTCTCATAACATGTTTGGGAAGAAATAGAATCAGAGATTTTGCCTTTTTTGTCAGCATTGTAAGTGGTTGTATATTCCCATACACTTTTTCTTCTCATAAATTCAAAAGTCTTCTTTAAGGTAACAGTTCAACAGACAGAAGGCCAACATATTGATTTTGGAAGTTCCCTATGTAACATAAATAAAGATCAGAGCTCTCACAATGATAAACTGATGGCTTTTTTTTAAGAGAATGCCATGGTCTATTAATGCTTTAATCAAGAAAACCTGGCTGTAAAAATGAACATGACACACAGGTTTACACACATGTTCATAAACCATGACATAACATAGGAGTATTTTACTAGCTCTAAGAGTTTAAATGGTAGCTTATTCCAGATGTCTCCAAGTTTATTATTTTTGGACAAAATACAACATAAAAACAGCATATAATTATTTCACTTCTCTACAAAAGATCCTAAGTGCCATACTTATCAGTTCTTATGTATCTGTGTATTATTTGAGCATATAACCCTACACTGAGTTCACACTTCTGAAAATGTTCTTTTACTCTACATTTTCAGAGCTCTTCATAAGTAGAAACAGTCCTTCTAGGCATACAGTACAGAACATTTTCTACTCAAGGTCTCACCTGAGTGCTTGTTAGAAGTGAAAACCTCAGATCCCGCTCAGACAAAGCATACATTTTTATCTGCATGCCAAAGTACATGGGAACTTCAAAGTTTAAGAAACATGGATGTAGCAGTTATGAAGGTAGACACTTTATGTTTTTAAATTTAATTCTTATTAAAACACCAAGAGCTAGGTATTTATTATCATTTCATCATTACTATATTATGGTTGAAGAATAATCATCAGTAATAACTTTTGAAAAGTGACATAAATAGTAAGGGACAGATAGAAACCTACGTCCTTTAGATACACAGATTCAATTTGTTTCTCTTTACTGTGTTGAAGTGACAATGCCCTCATCCAGAGCACCAAGTGAGTGCATTTTTCTCTTGAAAAGTTTGAGTTTTCAAGTTTGTTTCAAAGAAACCCAGGTCCCCAAAGAACTTATCAGATATTGCTTGAAATCTTGCTGTAAATCTTTAAATACTTGTAGGTGCCAACAAATGAAAGGAAAGAGAACCAGTCTTCAGAATAAATTCTTAACATCAGTCTCTTAACCCCTGAAACTTGAAGAGGTCAACCACAAATGAACAAGTCACACTCTAAATATCCCATCTCTCTGGTACTGTCATCTGCGAGGTTTTTTTCAGAGTGCTGAGAACCACTGAGGACAAAGGCCTTTCTTATGTATCTCTGTGTTTCCCTCTATTCCCTCCTCACATGAGCTGCTTAACATGTTTATTTGTACTGGTAGAATTCAAAGAATACAAATCTGAAACATAAAGCAGAAATTCCAGGCTTCATTTACTTAAAGGAAGATGACAATCACAAAATTTGAAATGACATTCATGTAGTTTAAATGCTACTGAACTTATTTTTCAACTTGTTGCCAACATACATCCATTCATCAAGTATTTCTCACAACATTATAAAATAACTAGAACAACTTATCTCAGTCATTTAATGGATCTGGAGTCAAACTGCCTTAAAACTGTATGAAGTTTGTACCATCTAATACTTGTAACATTCTTCAGGCTATCCTACTGAGGTTCCAAAACAGAGATAAAAACCAAAGTTATTACCCAAAATAAAACCTCAGCTTCAATTTATTGCCACATTTCCAGGCATTCCATATCAAACTTAACCATAAATAGTATGATTCTCAATCTGCAAGTCCAATGTGATTTATCTTTCCCTTTTTTCTGTCTTTTGTCCTGGAATTCTCTCTGAAAACAATCTCTAGTAAACAGTCACTATAGACAATTGCAAAGGGGACATTGTCCCTCAAACTGGGCTATCATAGGAGATAGGACACTCACATTGCCACATCCAGCATACAATGGATCCTCACCCACCATGTGTAATTCCCACCCACATCCCTGTCTTGCACTGCTAACAACATAGCTATGAGTTTCTACGGAACCTAACATCAGGGACACACCTTGGTAAAAGAATTATTTCACCCTTTAAGGAAAGAGAAGAGGAGTAGTAAAAAGAATAATCTCTTGTTTGGATGCCAGCCATCTAATTAAATTCAGAAAAAGTATTGATTCTGTCCACTCAGATTAACTTTAACTTTATACATAATCAAATTACATATTTAAACTTAATCAGTATAGATCCCTGAAATCCCTCCAAAAATGTATCAAATAGCACTAAGTAAAATTTCCCAAGTGAATGTACATCTTGATATTTTGTTGATGTTCTGTCCAGCCATAAAATCTCTAGCACAAAAGGATAAACTGAGGTATTGGACTAAATATAATGTAGACCTCATGATTTATCAAATGAAGAAATCAAAATCACTCCTGTTTCTATTAAGGATATGTTATTATTCCAGTGGTTCATAAAATATTCAAGAGTAGTGTTTTAAATTAAATTGTTGGCATGTGTAATAATTTTCTACCTAGCACATCATACATTATGAAAACATTTGCATATATTAAAATCTAAATATTACAACGTTCACTAATGGTGACAAGGATATCACATCTTGGATCCAGAGCCTGACTAACTGATATCTGGCTAGGGTATCCCTCATCTTTAGTAAGTGCTGAGCAAGAGGAAATTAACTAGGTGTTTGGATCTGAGCTTTAATAATTCTCAGTGTCAGGTCATAAATCTCCTGACAGGAAAATATTAAATTCTAAAATCAGTCCTCAAAATACTGCAGCATTATTTCCTTCAGATTATTTGCTACATAGCACCAATTTTGTTATCTTCAAGTCAATGTGGACATAATTGAGTCAGAAAGCACAGAAGAACAGAGCAGATGATTTCTCTATACATTTCTACCAACTTTTCTCTTGACTGCCCTACTGGTCTATTTACTATACAATCATTCTCCAGCAATACTGAGTTTTTTCCCCTTAAATAAGCTAAATAAACTAAAACCGGATTAAAATATATGGGTGACAGAAAATTCTGATGATGAGGAATGTTTTCTTTATGACGCTGAACTAACAGTCCCCAGAAGTGCCTTTAAAGAATAAGACAAAGATATAAGTAACAGCACTTAAGAATCATGTACCTTGCATCAAACATTCCAAATTGCCATAAATTACAGGAAAACAAATCTAAAAAGTGTATCAAAAACAGTATGACGAAGAAAGCAGATGGACCTTCTCATGCACAAAACAATTCTAGAAATAAACACTCAGTCCATAATCAACCCATTAAATGGTTAGCAAATTGTATTTCTTGAACTTTTTAAAGGGACCACTTTAATCTTCCAAGAGAAGATTGTCTGGAGCAGGACACAGAGATTTCATACCATGATTACTGTTCAGAAGCTAAAAATAGCTATCCGAGAAAATTGAGATCAAGCAGCTTCCTGACACACAGCTGACCTAATTTTAACAATCTGATCTCTATCAGTCCCTGCTGAAGACTTATAAGGGTGTGAAGCTTCTGCTAAGAAGAGACCAAACAGAGAACTCAAAACTCTAACTCAATTTATACCGACAATAATCAAGTTTGCAAAAGATTAGAAATGGCCTAATGTCTTCTAATAACAGATCTGTTAAGGCAATTAAAAAATACATGCAACTAAACATTCTATCACTATGAAGAAGGAGCCAGGAAGGACTTCTATATATGGAATCAACATGGAGAAGCATATAAGGAACATGAAATCCAAGAATTTGGTTTGAGTTTGGGTATTCATCTTTTCCTCCTACTTCTCAGGTTGTTTAAAGTTAATTAATTGCCAACAGCCTCTTTACTAATAAAATATTCCCCAAACACACATCCTAAGATTTTTTTAAAGTTGTCTGTAATGGAAAAGTAGACCCAAAACCAATCTTCAGCCAATTCCACCATTAAATCTCTAGTTCTTTATTTAGAAATTCTGAGACTGCCAGAGTTTGGTCTCCATGTTTAGGAAAGAAGCTCCCTTACTCTTCTGCCCATTGTAAGTACCAAGAAAGGTCCTGACCTGGCAGGCCAGACTATAATGTAAACATCAAGAAGTCTGGAAACAGACTTCCAACTTTCAATCCTGGATTTGCCAGTCACTATGTAATACAGGTAACCATTTGAACTATATTTTCACACCTTTTTGATAGTTAATCATTTTTTAGATAAGGTCACACAGCTCTTGCCCAGTTGACCTAAGACTACAATCTCCCCTACACCTCCTAAGTAGTGATTATAAGAGTACACTACTAAACAAAGTTGTTCTTTGAGACAGTATATTTCTAATTTTGGAGGGGAAGGAGTAGAGGTGGGGCTGGGCTCAAAATGTGATCCTATTTCTGCCTCCTATATAGCTTGGATTAAAGATATGCATGTCTATGATTGACCTCAATTTATATAACTACAAATTATTATTATTATTATTGAATAAAACATAAAGAAATAAAATAAGAACATATGGATTGTTATATAAAACATAAAAGTTAGTTTGTGAATTTTTCCATTTGTGGATAATATATACATAGAATAATTATATGCCAACTAAGTCTCAATTTTTCTTTTTCTTTTTTTTTTTTTTTTTTGGTCAGTCGTGGGGCCTGAACGCTGGGCCTGGGCACTGTCCCTCAGCTCTTCAGCTCAAGGCGAGCGCTCTACCACTTGAACTACAGCACCACTTCCATAAGTCTCAATTTTTCACTGAGGCTCATATTCAAAAGGACTTTGTCACAGGTTGACTGTGAAGGCAAAATG
Organism: Dipodomys merriami; assembly: GCF_024711535.1. Taxonomy (NCBI): domain Eukaryota; kingdom Metazoa; phylum Chordata; class Mammalia; order Rodentia; family Heteromyidae; genus Dipodomys; species Dipodomys merriami. The sequence goes on from NW_027206068.1 coordinate 16,949,675, forward strand.
TGATAATTAAATATATAATACATACAACATTGCCTGACACTGAGTAAGTCTGTAAATAATTACTTCATAGTTTGGTTATAATTGTATTATCCTATTTTTATCTTAATCATCTCTACAGAACAGAGAGGTAAATAGACAAAACTTAATACATAGCTACTGTAAATGTTATATTAAAATCTAGATCTTATTAAAATTTAAGGATATAAAATATCTATAGAAATAATTTTCAACAAGTTACTAGGAAAGTTTCTGAACAACATACTTTGGAAAGAGGTAATAGATTTATGTAACATAGCCATATAAGAGAAATTAAGAGCCTCTGACAATCTTGTAAATGAACTAGTATGCGTGTGTGTGTGTGTGTGTGTGTGTGTGTGTGTGTGTGTGTGTGTGTGCGCGTGCGTGCGTGCGTGCATATGTGTGGGTGCACATGCATGCATGCAGAGAAATCATGCAAGCTCATAACTACCTGGAAAAAGTATCAACATCCATTTCCTCTGAGTGAACATTTGCACAGTACCCATACTATAGAAGTTTTCTGAGCTGAAGAAGAAGGTCTGAACTGGTGTAGGGCATCCTTTCCACTGGGCAAGGGATCTTGGAATATCCCCACTTCTCTTAGGAACAGGGAGAAGATCAGGACTTACATATGAGTATACAGCACGATTTCGATGGTGATACCTCCTGACACAATCAGGGTAATAAAGCTGGCAACACTGACTTGTATGTATGTTCCTTAAGAGTCTGATAAAACACAAGGCAATAGCTGGCACAGAAAACAGCTGTTATTTTACTGACCCAACATGATGTTCCCCTTGGGCTGTCAAACATCCTCCTTGGAAGAAAGATCTATTCTAGTGGCTTTGGAAACAATGGTTTCAATATGAATTCAATATGGAACTTGCTCATATAGAACAGAACATGGAGGCTCTCAGGATTGATACAGACAGGGGAAGATGGAAACACTTCCTAGTGATTCTTTCCAAATTCCCTTCCTTCCACAGGGCAGAATGTTAAAAGAGGCCAGCAGAATGGTTTGAGCATCTCTGCCAGGACACTTACCAAACTCTGTTATGTGTCCGTATGCTGTGCTTCTAGCAGGTTCTGGAGTGAAGCAATGCTGCTGGTCCGGGGACAGCACATGGAGGAGGGGCTGCCCTGTCACATGCCCCCCCACATTTATTTAATATCACAAGCCAGAACCACCTTTCTCTTATTCAATTGCCAGATCACTTGGAATAAAAACTTAAGAGTCACATTCTAAAAAGAAAATGTAGACATTGAAGTCACTGGATTTCAGGATATTATATTCACCAAGCAAATTTTAAATTCTACTATGTCTGTTTTATTCACTGCAAGCTATCTCACCAGGGCCTGAGAAGGCTCTGATAAAGTGTACTCCCAGCAAATCCTTCTGATAGTTCTTTGGGCTTTGTTTGCCTAAAGAAATACATATATACACCTATACATGTGTATATAATATACATACACGTATATATACACATATATAGGTGTATATATAATATATACATATTTATTGTTTACAATTAATCCACAAATGTTCACCTTGTTTAAACCACATGGATTCTTACCCGGAGTACAATTTGTTGCACACACCCTCTCATCTGAGAATGAATGGAGTCTTTTCTCTTCTTGGGGAGAAGGGGAAAAGAAGGATGTTATTTGGGGGAATAGAGAGGCTACCTTTATCACTGTCTTTTCCAAGTCACAAAATTCTGCTATAAAGTATTGCTCAACTCAGACTGAAACAATTTTCCCATCTGTCAAAATATTTTAAATAGTATCAAGCTGTATTACTTTGTCAAAACATTTCGTCAAAGACAGTTTCTAAATTTAAACAAGCAGTTCCTGGAACTATGGAAGTAAGGTGAATAAACCTGTCTCTGACACAGTATAGTTTCTGGAAAACCTACAAGGCCTTATTTAAAAGACCCTTTTGGAAATAGGTGTTAAACCAAAGGTAAATATGCTCTGGTAAAAGAAACATAAATAATGATGAAAAGGCTAGACATTTCATTGTCCTTGAAATGATATGTATCCATCCTTCCCAGATGCCATCAAGCATGCACAGCTTTACAATAACTCTGGTCAAAGTCTCAATAAACTTATAATGAAATATGATGAATGAGGGTGATATGGAGCAAAGAAGGCATGGTAATAAGCACCCAGGAGAGCCTTGGAATGGATGCTAATTCTCTCATCAGCCATGTGATTTGTCACACATTTCCAGATGCCCTGCACATCAATTTCTTCATTCACACATGCAGGTAGAGCCTTCATTAAAGAATGGGCTTGCAGACAGGATATTGAGAAAACATTCATAGAAGTTATTCTTGGTCTTCATCCATGAAAGCTCATAGAAATCTCTAGAATTTGAGTTTAAAGAAAGAAACATAAAAGAGAAAATAAGGGCTATCAACCTATTACATATGTATTACATCTCTCTCTCTCTCTCTGGCATAAGAAAAGGATTAGCAGGAATTCATCACCAGGTCAAGCACGTTTTCTTTCTCTAAAATGCATTGCATTACAAATCATCTAGAGAAGATTCCAACGTTTTTTTATACTTTTAAGATAAATCAAAATCCAATGCCATGTGCTAAATTCACTTTAGGAGGGAAAATGCTACTCAGAACAAATAATAATTAGAATATGAACTCCCAAAAACTTAAGTAGTTATAGTTCAAAGTTCAAGTCTGTTTTCTGATAGAAAAAAATAATTGTCTATACATGGTTAAGTAAACATATAATTATGAGAGAAACAAAGTTGAAATAGTGACTACTTGGATGTTTAAAATATTCTGAATAGTCTTGGCTCTACAAATTTTATATTTAATCAATCTAGTTCAACTAAATTTATTTCCACTAGTTATTAATGACTACTTAAGTCTTTCAATTGACCTAAGACCATAAAATACTGACCAAAAGGGAGTGAGTGCCTCTTTGTTGTCTTTGGTGTTTAGATATGATTCTTTAGCCATACATCAGTTGTCAATGATAAAATGTCAAAGTATCAGCAAAGGGCTTTCTCATGGAAGCAAATTGCTCCTGGGCATGTTTTGCTTTCCTTCTTCTTTAGGGTTAGTTGAAGATGTAAAAGAATATAACAAAACATCTTTCACTTATGCAAAACTAGTACTGTTCATCATTTTCCTATTCTCAGATGTGGATTGAGTACCCACTATGGTCTAGAAACTCTGGACTAGGTGCTCTGAACCACTTGTTTTGGGGAGGAGGGACATAGTAGTTTCTGCTGTAGCCCTTACAATCAGAGGTGGAGACAGAGGTAGATATCACATCCAACTACAAAGAAATGCACAAACAACATTAAAACTGTAAGAAATAGTGCTAGGAAGAGAAAACACGGGAGTCACAGGGAAATTTTGATCTAGATATGTTGTATGCATGTATGGAAATATCACAACCAAAACCATTCTATAATTAATACATGGCAATTAAAAAGATAGAAAAAAGAAAGGAAGAGAGGAATAAAAGAAGGTAGACAGAGAATGAGAGGAAGGAAGGAAGGAAGGAAGGAAGGAAGGAAGGAAGGAAGGAAGGAAGGAAGGAAGGAAGGAAGGAAGGAAGGAAGGAAGGAAGAAAGGAAGGAAGGAAGGTCATTTAGAAATTCTAGCTTTTAGAACAGTGCTGGAGAAATATCAATACCAAATTTCTAACTCTACTACAAAGCCATAGTAATAAAAACAGCTTGGTACTGGCACAAGAAGAGACCTCAGGACCAATGGAATAGAATTCAAAACCCAGAAATGAACCCATAGACCTATAGCCACCTAATCTTTGATAAGGGAGCTAAAAGAAAAATAGAATGGAAGAAAGACAGCATCGTCAGTAAATGGTGCTGGCAAAATTGGTTAATCAATTGTAGAAAACTAAAGCTAGATCCTTATATATCACCCTGCACCAGAATCAACTCCAAATACATCAAAGACCTCGGAGTCAAAGCAGACACCCTGAAAACATTACAGGACAGAATAGGAGAAACCTTAGGTCTCCTTGGCACAGGCTGAAATTTTCTTAATAGAGACCCAGAAACACAACAAATCAAAGAAAGGTTGGACAAATGGGATTGCATGAAGTTGCAGAGCTTCTGCATAACAAAGGACATAGCTAGCAAGATCAACAGAAAGCCCACGGCGGGGGGGGGGGGGGGGTGGGGGGGAGGCTGGGGAAGAAAGCCCACGGATTGGGAGAAGATCTTTACTAGCTATACAATGGACAAGGGTCTCATATCTAAAATATACTTGGAACTCAAAAAATTAAATCCCCCAACAACTAATCCGCAAAGAAACAACTGCCCGATTTACAAATGGGCTAAAGACTTAAAGAGAATCTTTTCTGAAGAGGAAATAAGACTGGCCAATAGACACATGAAGAAATGCTCAATCTCTCTAGCCATAAAAGAAATGTAAATCAAAACAACATTGAGATACCACCACCACCCCAGTTAAAATGGCTATAATCACGAACTCTAATAACAACAGATGCTGGAGGGGATGTGGACAGAAGGGAACCCTACTGCATTGTTGGTGGGAGTGTAAACTTGTTCAACCACTTTGGAAAGTAGTAGGGAGGTTCCTCAAAAGACCCTACATAGAGCTCCCCTATGACCCAGCAATCCCACTTTAGAGCATTTACCCAAATGATCACAAACAAGACCATACTAAAGCTACCAGCACAACTATGTTTATTGCAGCATTATTTACCATAGCTAAGATATGGAACCAACCCAGATGCCCTTCAGTAGATGAATGGATCAAGAAAATGTGGTATATATATATATATACACAATGGAATTCCGTGCTTCCATGAGAAAGAATGACACTACCCAATTTGTTAGGAAATGGAAAGACTTGGAAAAAATTATATGAAGTGAAGTAAGCCAGGCCCAAAGAAACATAGGTCCCATGGTTTCCCTTATTTGCAATAGCTAGTATATGTATGAGACAAGCAGAAAAGGTCAGATAAGATGATGTTAAGAGAAATGAACCCCAAGATAAGGACACAAGTGGCTTTTTTTCTTTCTTGCTATTGTTTCTAATGGAATTATAAGGTACCATGTGATTTTTTTGTTGCTTTCTATGTTCCTTCCCCACAGTATAACCCCTGCTTTCACTATAATTGATGTGGTATAATTTGGGGAGCAGAAGGGAAAAAACAAATTGTTTAAATAGGGATACAGGTTGACCTATTGCAACAATGAGATGTACAAGATGCTATGTTGACAAACCAACTTTACAATTTAGGTAGAGGAGGGGGATGGGGAGTGAGGATGGGGATGTGGACAGGGAGAGGGGGAGCATAGTTGTGGAGTTAGGAGGGAAGGGATGGGAGGGGAAAAACAAAGGAGGAGGCAACAATGCTTGATAAGAAATGTACTCATTACCTTGCTCAAGTAATTGTAACTCCTCTATCCGGTATTTTCACAATAAAAAACTTATTTAAAAAAAAGAACTTCTAGCTTTTAAACTTTTAGTCTTGCAATAACATTGAAAACTACATAAATCTATTCTGGCTTCACCAAAGGGAAGTGAGCAAGCAACTGCCTGTATGAAGTCCCGGAACAGCAGGCTTAATTCTTACACACTTGTTTCCATCCTGGATCCCAACCATCCAACCTCTTTACAAATTTCTGTGAAAGAAATCATAAAATTTATTTTTAGATACACAAAATATAGCTTCTGCACCCTGTCCTCATTTCTATAGCTTGAAATACTAATTTAACATAAGCAGTGAAGAACATGACTTGTCCTATGATGACATGGTAGAAGGTCTAACTCCCCAGATGATTGGTCTCTCCTCTCTGACACGTAGAAGCTACTTGTCTTCAGCTTTCAGGCTGTGTTTACCCTGGAATGATTCATTTACATTTCTTTCTTTCTTTCTTCTTTTTTTTTTTTTTTTTGGTTGGTTTGGGGGTTTGAACTCTGAGCCTGGGCGCTGACCCTCAGCTCTTCAGCCTAAGGCAAGCCTCTGCCACTTGAGCCACAGCACCATTTCCAATTTTCTAGTGGTTTATTGGAGATAAAGAGTTTCATGGACTTTCCTTCCCAGGCTGGCTTTGAACCGAGATCCTCAGATCTCAGTCTCCTAAGTAGCTAGGATTACAGGTGTGAGCCACCGGCTAATTTGTTTACATTTCTTTTTTTTTTTCTTTTGAAATTTTATTTTCAGCTTCAAATCCTCCCTTCTTTTTTATTGTTAAAATACTGTACAGAGGGATTACAGTTACATGAGTAAGGTAATGAATATATATATAAATCGAGCATTGTTGACTCCTCCTTTGGTTTTCCTCCTTCCTTCCCCATCCCTTCCTTCCCCACCTCCCCAACTACACTCCTCTTCCCTCCCCCCTGCTCAAGTTGTAAAGTTTGTTTTCAACTTTGTTTCTTGTACAAAATGCTTAATAGGCATACAGGTTGATCCATTTGTTTACATTTCTTTGACCCCTGTTAGAGAACTTCAGGATCCTTACCACAGAGCCCATACTATCTTAAATATACAGGTGCCCATTACAGGTTTGTTAAAAAAAAAAAGTAATAACAGTTAGCACTTATGGAATAAATAACATTTTCCAGGTGCTTTTCTGAGAGCTGCTGGTATTACTTGAGATGGTGAGCACTGGTGTTAGGTGGTCTCAGCTGTGAAGCTGGACCTGCCTCCACCAGCTCTGTACCTCTGGAAAAGTAATTGACAGTCATTATACCTGACCACTCCCATCCATAAAATCAAGATAATAATTTATGATTTACAACTTGGTCATGAACTTTAAATGACAGCATAGAGAATTTCTAAGTGATCTTTTTTCTTTTATCTCTTTCCCTTTCCTTTCTCTCTCTCTCTCTCTCTCTTTCTGATTGTCTTGTGTTAGTTGTAGAAGAGTTTTCATTGTGATATTTCCATACTTAGCAATATACTTGATACATTGTAAATGCCAAACTGTTAAACTCTTATGGAATCCAATAATAATAGCAGAAAACATACAAGGGCTCTAAGGCATAGACATTCAAGTCTAATTTCCCAAATAGCAACGATGAGCTGAGCCCAGTTCAACCAAATTCTACAGGTTTTTGGTTAAGCTGATGTTCACAATGAAACCAGTTAATATAGTGGTTTAAACAATTGAAAGGATGCTTGCTTGCTTGCTCCCTTCCTTCCTTCCTTCCTTTTTTTTTTTTTTTTTTTTTTTTGTTGTTGTTGGTTGTGGGGCCTGAACTCTGTGTCTGGGCACTGTCCCTCAGCTCTTCAGCTCAAGGCTAGCTCTCTACCACTTGAGCCACAATGTCGTTTCCAGCTTTTTTTGTTTATGTGGTGCTGAGGAATCAAACCCAAGGCCTCATGCATGCAAGGCAAGCACTCTACCACTGAGCCACCTCCCCAGCCCCTACTTTTTTTTTTTTCTTATGTAGAACCTTCGGCAGTCTTGCCTCCCTAACATTTCTTAGAGCACTATTTATTGTCAACCTGGGGATAAAGATGGATCAGAACCACAGAGATTCCAACAGTAAAAAGAAGGCAGATAACACAGGGAGGATCCAAGGTCTAATGTACAGATCTAGAAATAACACGAGGCGCTCACCTGGTGTTCACGTTCTATGCATAAGAATTTAAGCCAATGGTCACAACTATCTCAGATAGAGACTGGAACACTAGTGCTTGGCCCATGGGCTCAGCTGCAACTCTATTTCCATGGAACAGTGGGAATGGAACCTGGTAGACACTTAATAATCTCTACTATGGACTTCAACAACTATGCTTACAAACATGAAAAAAAGTCTCATTCTGTAGCTACTCTTTTACCACCTCTGGAAACTTGGCTCCTGCTGGTACTGGTTAATTGGCTGTCCCACTGGGGAGTGAAGTTACCATACACTCAATTACTAGACAAATAAGTATCTGTCCTTACAAGGGAAAAAAAAACTCACCAGTCTCATAATGGCTTCTTCTCATAATGCTGTTGCAGCCAGAGAAATCATATATTTTCTAAATATAACTATTGACATATTTATCAATGTGAGAAATTAGGCTTTGAAAGAAAAAATTACTGAAATCTTAACTAATGTTAGCTAATACCTCAAATACACAAGACTCTGAAAAGCACAGAATTAATATTTATTGAATCCCTACAAATATTCTAAGTATCTTCATTCATTGAAACAGTAACTGAGCAGTCATTGTGCTAGAGACCAGATGTTACTTCTGCCTTCTAGAAGATTAGTTTCTAGCTCGAGTCCATATTTCCTTTGTCACGTCACAGAGTAGAAATTATAAGTGAAGAAACTGAAGTTAACTTGCTTTTGTCTTTTGTCTTTTTGTCTTTTGTCTTTTTTTTTTCTGGTCGGCCCAGGGACTTGAACTCAGGGCCTGATTGCTTTCCCTGAACTTTTGTGCTCACGGCTAGTGTTCTACCACTTTGAGCCACAGTACTACTTCTGGTTTTCTGGTGGTTAATTGGAGATAAGGGTCTCATGGACTTTCCATGGACTTTTCCCAGTCCTGAGTAGCTACGATTACAAGTGTGAGCCACCGTCACCCAGCCTTAGGGCCAGTCTTTTTACCATTAAGCTCAGTAGTACAGTGCTTACCTAGCATTCATAAGGCCCTGGGTATAACCTCCAGCACCACAACCAAAAGAGAGAAAAAAAATTCATTTGCATTTACTATCACCTTCCAAAGTAGGCTTTATAGATAAGGAAACAGACACTGGAAAGTACAGTCAATTTGTGAATGTCATCCAACCAGTTAATGCTTACCTAAAAACAAAAAACAAACAACAAAAGAGGTTTCCTTCCTCCAACCACACCATGCACATTCCAAATGCTTTACAAGCAGTTGTCATGATTTTCATTTGTAGTCTAAGCACTCAGGAGGCTGAGACAGGAGGTTTACCACCCTGGGCCACAAGTGCTTCCCTCAAAAACAAAGTCTGAATAAAAAAAAAAAAATGAATGCATTGAACACTACTTAATAGCATCATCTGGATTCCTTCTCATGTTATGAGTAAAATGATACATAAAACTGTTTTTTCTTTCTTGAGATTGTTTCTAACATATTTTTAAGATGATTTCTTTGTTGCTTTGTATGTCCCTCCCCCACGGTATAACCCTGTTTTCGCTGTATTTGATGTTGGTATAATTTGTGGAGGGGAAGGGAAAAAACAAATCGTTTAAATAGGGATACAGGTGGACTCATTGCAACAATGAGATGTACAAGATGTTATGTCGAAAAACGAACTGGGGGTGGGTGGGAGGGGGAGATGGGAAGGGATAGGAAGGGAAAACAAAGGAGGAGGCAACAATGCTTCATAAGAAATGTACTCATTACCTTTCCCATGTCATTGTAACCCTCTGTACAGTATTTTCACAATTAAAAAAAAAACCCTACATATGCTACTGCAGGGCACAGGTGACTGATAATTGTAATCTTAGCTACTCAGGAGGCTAAGACCTGAGGATCACAGTTCAGAAACAGCCCTGGCAGGGAAGTCTGTGAAACTTTAATTGACTGCCCAAAAGTCAGAAGTAGAACCACGTTAGAGTGCTAGCCTTGAGCAAAGAAGCTTAAGGACAGCAACCCAAGCCCAGAGTTCAAGCCCCAGGATTGGACTGGCGAGTACACACACACACACACACACACACACACACACACACACACACACACACACACACACACACACACACACACACACACACACACACACACACACACACACACACACACACACACACACACACACACACACACACACACACACACACACACACACAATTTATGCCAGAGAAGTCCCAAAGGAACCACAAGCCTACAACACTGACTCTTAAATTTAACTATTTTATTTCCACATAAGGAAGTCAAAAATAGATGCTGCTGCCTCTTTTTCTTTTCTTTTGTAAATTCCAGTACCAGGGCTTGAACTCAATCACCTGATCATCTCCGGAGTAAAGAGAAATACAAATATGAGCCACAGGTGTCCAGTTTGAGGCATCTATTTTTAATATCTGAATATTTTAGGTTTTAGAAAAGAGCACACATAACTTCAAAAGCAGTACAATCTCTGAATATTTGAATGATTTGCATGAATCAGTCACTCTGTCAAATACATACACACAAAAATGGCCAAGTTCAAAGATTTATACATGATCCATTTTCTTAAATATGGACTTTGTGGAGGTAAAAATTAATTAGGAAAACACACATTTGTTAAGACTTTATAATCTGAGAACAACTAATTGACCAGATTTTTTCCATTGTATATTTATTCATCCTTCTTGTCTGTTGGGGCAAAGGGAAAAGAGGCTGGTATCTCTCATCAAAAGGTAGATTAATTTTCATCCCTTTTCTCTGTAGCACAAGTCACAAAGTAGATAATACAGTAACTTTTTCTATACATACACAGTTATTATTGTACATTGTATGTAAATTCAACCATTCCCCATGTCTGCATTTAAACACAAGATGAAAGAAAGTATTAAACTATTTACTGTCCCAGTGGGATGCTAAATGAAACCTAAATAAGTCTCTGGAATCAAATAAAGGATGAAATCACTTTATGCAAGAAAAAATATATTTCTGTAATGTATCTGGCTTGCCTTTTGCTATAATTTTCAGCCCAAGCTTAAAAAACAAGAAAACTTCATGTCCTATGATAAAATAAAGCTTCAACTACATGCTTAAATTACTTTATTTTATCTGAGAATACATTCTATCTTCAAATCATATAGACAACTGCTCATAGTATTTTTATCTTTAAAATGTAATTCTGGCCTCATATTAAAAAGCCAAGTGTTTCACTGAAAAATTTAACTTGCGAGAATATTCTTTTAAGCAAGTTCACTCAAAATTAATGTCAGGTCATAATATATATATATGCAAATACACAAATTACAACAAACATTTTACTTAGGAAACTTTTATGAAACTAGTATTTCTATTTAGAGGCCAAAATGTATGTATCTCTATATCTCTATATAAATCCACCTCCCCCCCTCCTCACGCCCTCCCCCACCCCGGCCGGCAATACTAGTGGTTGAACTCAGGGCATTAGGCTCCCTTTCTCACCTTACCTCATCATCAGCCTAGATTTTTGCTGGTTATTTAAGAGATCTTCCCAGATTGGATGAGAACCTCAGTCCTCACAGATCTCAGTCCTGCCCCAGTAACTAGAATTATAGGCATGAGACACTAGTGCCTGGATTTTAAAATGTTTATATTCCTTAATTTCAGTTTTAAAGACAAAAAATTAACTAGTGTAATTCTTCATGTGACAGTATTTTTCTCAGCATGGTTCATTAAGAATAGTGTAAGCTCTCCTCTATTAATAACTAGAATCATGCTTTCAGAGTTTTCAACTATGATTTCATAAGCATTGTACAATAATTTTATTTATGTTAAAAGTAAAGTTTCATCCATTACATATATGAAATCACCTTTATCTTCCAAAATATGCAGAAAAACTCTTTTCTAGGAAGCATTGACAAGGCTCTATTTACTATAGGAATTGTTTACATGGAAAACTTCCTGTGTATAGCATTCAAGAGGTTTAACTTCATATTTATCAAGATATTTACTTACATTTCCTTAAGAATATGGTTCAAAACTGAAAAACAACATCAATATTGCTCAGTGTTAGAGTACTTGCCTATTACACACAGGCCATTGTCAGTACTGAAAATAATTAGCTAAATTAATTTACTATTATCTTGTGCTTTTATTTTGCTTCAACATAAAATAAGTTCCATGAACTAACACATTGTCTTATAATCTGCTTTTTTTCCACTTAATATAAAGAATGTCTTATGTGTTATTCACTATGTTGTAAGTGGCATATACACATCACTTTTGGTTCCCTGAGTTTCTCCATTAAGGTTTTTTAAGTCGAACACTATCTGATACTTATAAAGAAAGCCTTCCACCAGGAATGGAAGCAGCTAATCAAATCTCACCCTTGACATTCTTGAGAAAAGTCAGTGTGTCTAGGGAGGGAGTTCTGAAAACTAGGGTGATGCTATCCGAATTCCTGGAAAAATGTCTCATGAGGCTTTGAGTGTTGTAGTAGTAGGAAAGAAATAAGGAATATCTTACTTGTCAAGAGCATCTCCCGAGCAGCTGTCAAAAATGAACATCTCTGACTAGAATGCACAACGCATAGAGCCAAACAGGAGAAAGCATTTCCTGAGAAGGGGAATGGGAATAGCTGTCCCCTCTGCAAAGCTTGGATATCCAAGGCAGAGCCTGTGATGATGGATCCTTGGAATGCCTCTTTACTTCTAGCTCCTATGTATACTTTTGCAGCAAGCAATAGGCATGAGGCATTCTCTGTATTCTCTCCCTTTCTTTTTCTTCTCTCAGCCTTCCTGAGCTGCCATCATCCCCTTTTCTCATCAAATCTAGCCAGATGTTTCATTCACTGACAATCTTTCTTACTCTAACTTCTCAAAATGAACAAAAACCTTTGTGTCCTGACTACAGAAACAACAAACCTGTTACCTTATTTCAACGAAAACATCAGAAATGGCAGTCCATTCAAACACACTACTTGTATGTCAAGAGTGATAAAGTACTGGAAAAGTAGCTTCACAAATATAGAGTGTGGTATCATTAAACACAGAACAAAAAAAATCAAAGTAGAAGTAGTAGAAAAAAAAAACTTTAAATATGATAGGGTCCATTAGACTTTTGCTGAGAATACTTGTCTCTCCAATACCCCAAAGCGCTTACCTAACCAGGGAAATATAATTATCAAACTTTCTAATTAGGTCAAATTTTGATGGGAAAAAAGATATAAAATCTTATGCAGTGTTACAAAAAAATTCTTAGCTGTATAGCCAATGTGCTAATCACTTTTTAAAGCAAATTTAAAAAAATCTTTCTCTTGCATAAACATTACATGCCTCACTTTAAAATGCAGTGTCACATACCTGGGGCTGTGCTTGCCTTTGCTGTCATCTTAATTCAACAAGAAACTGAATTTTCATTATACAAATATCTTTATTTATTTGAAAACCCTACCAAAGTTGCGTTCCAAAAAAAGTTTAAAATCTAATTTCTTATTTTGAGCCAAATAGGCTCTTACATGAAGCCTACCAGTAAATACACAATATTGTTCTCTTACTTAATGATTTTTCACTGATGATACTACAAAATTCAGATATAACTTTCTAATGATATTGCAGGAGCTTTTTCTTTCTTTCCTTATTGTTGTATTTTTTGTGTAGGTCCTAGAGTTTGAATTCAGGGCCTGAGGAGCTGTTCCTGAGTTTTTTGTTTGTTTGTTTTATCAAGGCTAGCTCTCCACCACTTGAGCCACAGCTCTACTTCTGGCTTTTTAGTGTTTAATTGGAGATAAGAGTATCACAGACTTTCCTGCTTGGGCTGGCTTTAAAATGCAATCCTCAAGTCTCAGTCTTCTGAATAGCTAGGATTATAGGCATGTGCTATTAGTGCCTGGCAACCTTTCTTATAGGTAAACAAAGAATAACCAGTTCATTGTTTGTTTTTATGAACTTTTCCCATGGGATATGTACTTATAGAATATGTCAAAGAATGTCCTAAGTTGCAATACAATTACATAAAAACTAATATTGGGTTTGGTAGCACATATGTGTGGTCTGAGCTCCTTGAGAGGTAGAGATAGGAAGATCATATTTCTAGGCAAAGTTATCACAAGACCCCATCTGAAAACAAATTAAGAAAAGTGGGTGGTGATAAGTGATAAGTGCTTAACATGTGTTGGACCCTAAATTCAATCCTCGGTATCACTCACACAAATCAGAAAGAAAAAAAAAATAGCCAGGAACTGGTAGTTCACACCTGTGATCCTAGCTACTCAGGAGGTTGAAATCTGAGGACCGAGAATAGAGGTTCTAAGCCAACTAGGAAAGAATTGTACGATTCTTACCTCCAATGAACCAGCAAAATGTCAGAAGTGGAGGTGTGACTCAAGTGGTAAAGTGCCAACCTTGAGTGGAAAAGCCAAACAAGAGTAGAAGGTCCTGAGTTCAAGCCCAGAACCAGCAAAAAGTTAAATTTTAAAAAAGGGGGTGCTGGGCGCCGGTGGCTTAACACCTGTATTCCTAGCTACTCAGCAGGCTGAGATCTGAGGATCACAGTTCAAAGCCAGCCTGGGCAGGAAACTCCATGAGACTCTTATCACCAATAAACCACTAGAAAACCAGAAGTAGTGCTGTGGCTCAAGCGGTAGAGCGCTCGCCTTGAGCTGAAGAGTGCATGGACAGAGCCCAAGCCCAGAGTTCAAGCCCTAGACTGACTAAATAAATAAATAAATAAAGGCGGTAAGGGAAGGAAAAAACTACTTAAGGACATAATCAAGTATAAATCAAATAAAAGAAGGCTATTTCTTTTGAAAGTAAAACTGGTCTTGTAAAAGTTATCTAAAATGTATGAAAATTTAGGACTTTCATTTTTAATATTGTACTTATGAAGTTTAGATTAATGTGAGTCATAAAACTATTTGCGACAATAGCATCACGCAGGTAGCTTACATCTGCCACGGTACCTAAATAGGCCACCACTAGCCACTGCTTTAGGTGTTCAAGCAATGAAACACCCAGTGAAGACACCATCTGGAAGTGAATACATTAGGCCAATAATAGCGGACTGTGAATTAGTGCTAATAATATAGACTTGACACTTTTGCATTAGCAGTTAGCAGGACTCGGGAAAACAGAGGAGCAGAGCACACAGCACTGGGATGTCAAGCACACTGTGATATTGACATGAAAGAAGGGCATAGAGAAGCTCCACTGTAGACCCAGGCCAGCAGGAAGGCGGTTTATGAAAGCTAAAGAGGTGGATGGGGTCAAAAGGCAGAGAGCAGTTCTTTAAATAACGTAAGTAATTATTCCTGTTTTTAAAACGAGAAAGTTTAGGATGAAAGAAACCAACAGAAGGGAGAATGGCAGCCCTGAGACTAAACTTTGCTCTCATCAAATTTAACCTCACAATGGTAACACAGCTTAAGTGGTGATTATAAATGTTTGGATAGGGGGGAAAGGGGAGGAGGGGAACTTGTTCCAAACCTTATAACAATTCCAAGCTAACCATATATTTGTTATCACAAAAATATCTAGTTTTAGATGCAACCCAGTACTGTGCAATATGATTTTCAGACAGGCAGAAGATGCACATAGAGAAGCTCCAATACACTTCAATTCCACAGTTACTTATGGGTATTCCATGAATTTAATATACTTTCTTCTCAGATATTCCTGTGGCTCCAACTCATATCCCTGATTGAAACATACTCTCAAACTTTGCTCTCTACATGTGCTCCCTCATCAATCACATATCCCTACTCTAAACTGCACATAGAAGGTGAACTCTTAGATACCTGTAGCATAGTAAGTCCAGGTCCAGACCATGAGCAGTGTGGCCCTATGATATCCCTGAAAGAAGGCATAGTTTGTCAGTTCTATCAGTCTGTTTCTCCTGTACTTACCTCCTTAGGAGATCCTGTTAAAAACCCCATTCTACCATTATGACACCACCATCTTTACTTTAGGCTCCTTCTTTGCTATTAAATATGGTTACAGGAAGGTTTACTCTTTCTAATGGTGCTTGCTACCCTCCATTCTTCATGCCAGTCTCTTGGCTGTTTCCCTAAATTTCTCAAAGAAGGACTACAGGAATAGACATTTTATAAAACTGATTTCTTATCTCATTTGGGGATACATATATATGTATACACACATGCTTTTATACACACATATATGCATATATGTAATTCATACAAATTTGTGTATACATATATATGTGTATACATATATGTATCCTCAAATGAGATAAGAATATATATGTAGTAGAATATTAATGCCAATTAAAGATGTGTTTAACAGAATATTAATGCAAATTAAAGAAGCAATGAATAAAATATTCAGCACCAGGTTTAGTCATATGGAAAAGAAAATTCACATATGATTCTTTATTGATAATGGTACCTCCTTTGCTGGTATCTGGAATGTATTATAGATATGCAAACACATGCACATTCATACACATGTATATGGATTAGATAGATGTATTTTATAACAGTGAAAATATTAATATAGATTCATTTTACATGACTCCCTAATGTACACTACATTACAGGAACTAACTATACATAAAGATTCCAGTTCTGATGTAAGAAATCTAACATCCATTGGGTGGAGCACTGTCCTTTATTTATAACCTTAAAGACTACATCTGTTCAAAATGAATTCTTCAGAGGTATTTCATATGAGTACACATGACTTATTTATTTACTTCTTTTCACAAAGATGTTTCAAGATGAATACTGAATTTAAATTTTACTTCACCAAGAAGCGTAGCGTTTTCATGGAAGAGATATTAAGAGCACCTCACCCTATAACAAAATAAAATGCTGTAATGAAGATCTGGTACCGTAAGGCCGTGGGCATCACAGTCTGTGTCAGGATTTCTTTGGCACTATTTACATTTTGGACAAAACCAGTCTTTGTTGTAAGAAACTGTCCTGTATGTACCCATCTTAGGATGTTGAAGAGCAATCTCTGGCTAATCCTGATAAGATGCTCGGAACACTGCTTTCTCCTCTCTGTGATAAAAATATCCTCAGATATTGACAAGTGTGTCATGGGCTCAACACATTCCCAGTGAAGGTCCAAGGTACCCGATAACCTTAATATTGGGAGTAGACAGCGGAAGAATGTAAGAAAGTGTTGGATTTAAGTGCTAGATTCTTTATGGGAAATAAATTTGTAATTGTCTCCTTGAATCTCATGCAATTATATGAAAATAGAAATAAGATCACTTATAAATATACTGCTTCTTGAGAAAATAACTTGGCTCTTTCCTAATCATCAAGTCTTCAACAAATCATAAAATTGATTAGTTAATATGTTTAAAGTGCAACACAATTTTAAAGAAATGGCATTCACTGCTCATTTGTTTTATGTAAATATGTTCCATGTTGTTAATCCCATAATATATTTCTTTATGCTAATACTGGGGCTTGAACTCAGGACCTATGTACTATGCCTCAGCCTTTTCACTCAAGGTTGGTGCTATACTACTTGAGCCACTCATTTAACTGACTTTTCTGCTCATGCTGGCTTCAAACTGGGATCCTCAGACCTTAGACTCTTGAGTGGTTATTGATGCCAGGCTCATGATATGTTTTTATTAGTTCACTAGCTCCTTATTTAACACAGGTAACCATACCATGACTTTCTCCAGAACATGACATCTTCCCATATTTTCCTTATAAACTGCGGCTTTCCAGTTTTGCTTTTATTCTGGCCATTACTTATCTACCTCCTGATACTGTTGCCTCTCCTTGACCCATCTTCTAAACTTTAGAAACGCCCATGTCTGAGTTTGGGGCTCTCACCTTTTCTCAGGTTATACTATCTCCCTGGGGGTG
Organism: Dipodomys merriami; assembly: GCF_024711535.1. NCBI lineage: Eukaryota > Metazoa > Chordata > Mammalia > Rodentia > Heteromyidae > Dipodomys > Dipodomys merriami. The sequence continues at coordinate 16,967,115 of NW_027206068.1, forward strand.
GATCATACCCCTGGCTTCACAGAACTGATACATGTAACCAATCTGCTCATTCAAAGGCCTCAAAACCTGACTTATATAACTGTAATCCCTCTGTACATCATCTTTAAAATAAAAATAAATAAAAGCATTTCATATAAGAGATGTCAGTCTGTCCTCTTTCAATTTGCTGTCTTCTTAGATGACACTTTCCAAGTCCAGATGCTCATACTGTAGGCTCATAACTGACACTCTGCTCTCTCTCTCCCCTTTGCTACCAGTCTTCATCAAATCCTGTTGGCAATACAGGCCTCATTCTGTCCACTTCCCACATTCCTGCAACCAACATTCAGTCCAGGCCAACATCAGTTCTAGACCAGGAAACATTTTCTACCTGAATATATTTTTCTACTGGCAACTGATACTGAAGTGTCACTCAGATCATGGAACTTCTGCATAAACACTTGGATCATTGCTGATAGCACTTGGGCAATATGCAACCCCCTCATGTACTCAAGTAGACTCTGAAAAATTTTGACCCTGCCAACACTTCCAGGGAATTTTCCCCCTTTTTTACATGTTCTCACCACACTGGTGGGTGAGAATTAGTACAGAAAAGGAAGATCAAGAAACACACAGGCCCTGAGAACACCAAGGCTCCTCAGTACTGAGGGTTGAAGGGTGGTCAGTGATTCAGTGGGTGAACAAGCTCACCAGAAACCTCATTGGCACAGAAAAACCTTGACATTCGTAAACTAAGTGGCATTTCTCTTTGTGACCACAGAGGGACACAGACATTTCTACCTTGGACCTTACATTCTGAGTTGCAAATATGATGTTCCATTAATGAGAGAGGAAAAAATGGATAAAAGAAAGACAGGGGTGATGGAATGATTCTAGAAAACAGTTAAGATCTAAGGCCCTAGGATGCTTTAAAACAATGCGCCTTCCCACTCCACTCCATTCCCTTTGGCAGTCCTAACTCTTAGTCTTTTCCTTCTCTTTGAAAAAGCAAAGAAAATAAAAAGGAGAGATGATTTCAAATCTCTACCAGTGTTTTCACAGGCAAAAGTTGGCTGAACTCATCAAGCTGACGAAACTACTAGAGAAAACGAAGCAAACGCAACAAAAAAAGCTAAAAATAAAAGACTACCAACTATCAAATTGCTTGATGAAAGACCAGTCAATCATTTTGTACCTGTATGTATTTTCAGCTCTGAATTCCAGACAGTGTTCACCTTCATTAAAAGAACATTTTTTTAAAAGTACCATTGCTCTGTTGGAGGTAGAAGAAGGAAAAAAAACCCTCCAAAGTTGTGAAATTAACCTCTCCCTTCATTCACACATTTGGTTCTATTTTTGTAGTTGTGCCAGTATTCTAAAAGAAAATTCACTAAAAGTCAAATCCAGGTTTCTAAAATGTCTGACTGTGCATGTCCCAGCTCTCCTCAGCACCTCCTTGAAGATTCAGCCAATTTTTATTTCTGCAGTACATCAGTGTTTATCATTTGTTTTACAACAGCACTGCATGTTCTTGAAAATTGACTTAGATGAATTTCACCCATTCTCTACAAAAACTGAAAAGAGACAAATGGCTGTAAAAACAAAATCCACTACTCAGGCATAGTTAAATTTACTAAAAGCACATTTCCTTTTTTTTTTACTCTCTCAGCTCAATATTTATTTTGTTACAGTAGTAACTCCAGCCTCTACCCCAGCTTATTTGTCAAAATTTATGACAAATTCCTAGCTTTAAGCATTATGAAAAGTCACTAAAAGAAAACTATTTCTAGACAAAAGCTGTTTCCATATAGTTTACTTTAAAGAAATATTGATAACTCTCACCCATAGATAGGAAGGCTAATCACAAAACTGTGTCCTTATTTTGATTATTTTAATAAAACCATTCATTATAGACAAATGCTCTAAGGAGCTGTTAAATCAGGCCAATAAGGGACAAAATCCTGGCTGGTTTTATTAGCTGTGTAATCAAAGGCAAGTTGATTTAATCTCTGTGCCTCATTTTCCTTAATTATAAAAAAAGAAGATATTAACAATAAGTATTATGTTATGTATGTGGAAGGATTAAACCAGAAAAACATTCAGTATCAGGAATCTGGTAAACATCCGTACATGACAGTGACTACCATTGGATGAGTAAGATGACCTCAGTTTGATTAGTCCTATAAAGAACCTGACTTCACCCTAGAATTCCATCATTATCATTAATATCAAATGTTACCTAGGCAGCTTTCAGCCCTGAAAGAAAGTCTAGACAGCCTGGTGACCGCTGCCACAGGGATGAAGGCCCATAGCTGGGCTGAGTGTCAGCCTTCTAGGGAGAACAGAACAGCTTACACCCAACTTAACCACATGTCCTCTCAGGGATGAGGGGAACATGAGGGCTACTCTTCTTTCAGGTAGTTCAAATCTCTACAGCCACTGATCCCGTCAAAGGGAGAAAGTGAACAAGGCAAGCTTTGACATGCTTCATTTTAGACTGATCCAGGAGAAGCAAGAGATTTCAATAGAGATGTTTCCCATCATGAAATATACCATGAAAAACAAAAACAAAAACAAAACAAAACCTATGCTCGGAAGACAACAAAACATGCCCAGATACCACTTTTATCTTTTTGTTTAGCAAACCTTGACCCTACCTTCACATTAATCATTTCAGCCAAAGTTGTGGGACCAACATACAGTATGTACTATCTATGTTCCTAGCAATATTCAAAGTCTTTACCTGTAGTAGCTCAAGACCCAAGTTATTAACTTCATCTTCAAAAAGCTGAAGAAACTGAGGTGTAAAAGAGCCAAGAGACTTCTTCAGAAACATCGTATTGCAATAGAAGCACAAATTTGATCCTGAACAGTGTGGCCCCGAATCCATGATCTTAGCCATGTCCTCTCTTTCTACTCCCCCACTGGGAAACCAACTATTGCTTTCCATGACTCATAATCTACTTTTCTGTAATACTATTTCTCTTCAATTTAGATGGTCAAGATCCTTTCAGGATCTTAGGCTCCTTTCATTTAATATTCACAATGGTTCCATTTCAAAATACTGCAATGCAACAGGACTGCTGGGAGTTGGAGTGCCTTGGGATAAGTATGGGGGAATCCATACAATATTCATTCTTTCATTTCTGCAATTAAAAAATTCAACCATTAAAAAATACTAACAGAAAACCTTAACCTCTTGGAGGACCCGGGGGACGTCAGTTTCTGTAGACAATGCTCGTGGTGATGAGTCTCATTTTGAGAACTGAGCACAGGCATTATAAAAAGTTTTCTTGATTCTAGACTCTTTCCCCCTAAACGTTTCCCTCTTCTCTATCTGGAACAGACAAGATGTTTCCAGAGTTGAATCCTTTTGCTTTACTCTAAATTTGTGCTGCTGCTGCTGCTTTGCTGCTGATCGGAAAACCTTTCCTCTCCCTCTTCACCACAGATTTATCTTTCCAACCTTTCCTCTCCCTCTTCACAACAGGTTTATCTTTCCACAGCCCACAAGTTATTGAAGACAATTTGCAAGGTCGACCTTCAAAACATCCAGTTTGGCATACTTTCCACAATTCTCTTGAAAGATTGAAAAAAATAAACTTACCGGTTCTGTTGTGCATTCCCCCTCTGCCAAAGCGTGCTGTGGTTTCAAAAACTAGCCCAGTCCTTCTGAACTTTTCTGTATCCGTTATAATATTAAAGAGCCACAAGGAAGGGAAGTGGTTAGTCAACGTGCTAATTTTATCAGTCCCTCCCACTGGTTAAATAGTACCTGATGCTACAACCCAAATCAGTTTTCCAGCTCATTTCCCTGCAACAGTACAACTTAAAAGACAGCATAACCAGGAGGCAGTGAGGACTATATCCTGTTTGTAGGCATGGGACAGTTAATGAGTGAACATCTTATTAGTATTAATAACAAGCCTAATAGACTACAGAATCCAGCAGTTGAACAAAATGAGAAGGAGGAGGAGGAAGTGGTGGAGAAGAGAGAATGTCTGTCAGCTCCATAGTCTAAGCAAATTCAGTTTGGGTGGGAAAGGGAGTGATCTTCATACAATCAGAGGACGTGTGGGAAGTGACGGGTGTTTCATTTGTTGATAAATTATTCTGCTCTGGAATAGAGCCAGTTTACCAGATATAGACACTTCCACAACTCAGAGCCTTGGCTCAGACCATTGTCTTCCTCTAGAGCTTAATAATGAAAACAGGACAAAATTGTAAATATGCTTCTGGAGGAGGACAAAGTAAACCTTCTCTGAAGAAGAAACTCTGAATATATTCTAGACATAAATCCCTCAAGAAAGTAGGAAAAAATGCACTGCCTGAGACAGACTTTAATGAAATAAAATGCTTTTGATGTTTCCATCCAATTCTAAAAGATTGAAACCTATCTAAAACCCTGTTACCCCGTAACCTTAGATCAGGCAATCTGCAGATCTATTTAAACAGGGGTATTTGAATTAAATCTTGAGTATTCAGTTTTAAGTATATATCCCATCATATCTAAGGATTATGGAATTAGAAAAAGAGAATGAAAACCAAATCATTTTGAAGGCTCATTAACCTCTGCTTCTGATTGGCTGTGAAAACATTCTGTTATAGAATTTCTGACAGTTATCACACATTCACATGTGAAGATAGTTTCTCCAAAGTGTTAAGTACAGTAAGCTAAGGTAGACAAAGGAAACTAGTAAGTTTCTCCTGTTACCTTCTTGCTTCTTAGTATTCCTTCCAAGTATTCTTAGTATTCCTTCCTTCCTTAGTATTACTGATAAAGAAAGAAAAAACTTTGGGGAGTTATTGTGTTTGCTTTCCTCTCCATATACCTGTTTTCTAACTTAATCAAAAAATATACACCACTAATCTAAAACACAAGCAAGGCCTTACCACAAATTATTTCTCTAGAAGAACAACAGCTCCCAATTGTAAGCCCCCAAGTCTGTATATTTGTCTGAATCTGAGGGAGGAAAAATTCCTACAAGCAACACTTCACATTATAATACTTTATTTCCTCTTTGTGCCTGTAGCTCTTGTGTCTTCAGAGAAGAAACAAGACATAGAGTTTTAGAGAATAAAGAAGGGAAAAGATTGAGAAAGAATGTCCTTACTGTCTCTCTCTTTCCAATTCTTCCCAGCCTTCCCAAGCTGCTAGGCTCTGCCTCATGTCCTCAGCCTCTTCCAGCAGATTCCTTTTCCTTTTCAACAGGCCTGCTTACCCTTCTCTGAAATCCTAGAGCACACTTCATTGCCCTAACAATGTAGGTATGATAACTGTGATGCAAGTCGTTCTGAATGCTTCCTTAGAACTCATGTCTGTCTTGAAGCTCACCTAGAGCTTCTAGCTCTGCTTTCGTAACAAACATTTTGTTTTGTCTCTTTCTGTATTGTAAGATGAAATGCACAGATTATACAATCAGCCTCTATACAGAATGATTTAAAAAAAAGTCAATGTAACACTCCCAGCAATGAATGCTTACATGTCTTGAGAATCCTGAAACTTGCTTTACCACCAATAAGTAAATATGAATATAAGTAGTATGAAGCCATTCCCTACAAAAAGGGTACACAATGAAAAATTGGAAGGTTGAATGGGTGGACAATCAACCTAGTATTAGTATAAAACCTAGTATTAGTATACAAAATAAGGCAGATTTATAGGTGCATGTTAAATTAAAAGGAAACAAAGATTAACTGAATTCAGAAAATATGCTGTGGCAATAACAGACTATGAAAGGGAAGAAAAGAAAAATAATCAATATTCTCTGATAGAATCTGAGAATTATTCCTTAATTATGTCTAACTCTTTTTCTTATACTAAATTGGAAGCTACAAATGCACATGGAAAGCTATGGTGTGAAGGCCACTGGAATATCATGAGTAACCTTGATGTCAGTGCTATGTTTGTACAAATAAGAAACGATTCATAGCAAATAAAAAAGCTCTTACCTGAACTTTTTTTTTTCTGTCAGCCATGGGGCTTGAACTCTGGGCCTCGATGCTGTCCCTCAGCTCTTCAGCTCAAGGCTAGTGCTCTATCTACCTCTTGAGCCACAGCACCACTTCCAGTTTTCTGGTAGTTTATTGGAGATAAGATTTTCACAGACTTTCCTGTCCAGGCTGGCTTTGAATGTGATCCTCAGATCTCAGCCTCCTGAGTAGCTAGGATTACAGGCATGAGCCACCCGCACCGGGCTTACCTGAACTTATATGGTAGATATAGTCCTAAGAAAATGAATGTACACTAAACTTAAAACAGTGTGCTAATATGTGCAACAGATTTTGCTTCTAGCTTCAAATAATTATACCCAGGTGTTTCATCTAAATCGTTGTTCCAAAGAATCTTTGAAAAGAAAAGACACAGGAAAATTCTTCCAAGCTCAGGACTATCACTCAGATTCCAGACTGTATGCAGAGGCTAGCACATCTTGCTGAACTCAAACCCTTTGAAAACGCAGCTGGCCCAGTCAGTCTGGTTCTGGGAGTGGAGTAGACTCAGAACGGACTATGTTGAATGCAGGGCATGTACACCAGCCCAAGTGGATAACCACCATGGGCTCCCAACCGTGACTCATCAGGATTATGAGCCAAAGCATCACAGAACTTTCATTTTTCATATCTAGGTTTCATATCTAGGTTTCCATTTGAAATCATTTGCTCTCCTTTTAAAAGAAGTTAACTTTAGGTAATTGTTAAAAGAAGATGTTGCCAGGCGCTGTTGGCTCACGCCTGTAATCCTAGCTACTCAGGAGGCTGAGATCTGAGGATCCTGGTTCAAAGCCAGCCCGGGCAGGAGAGACCGTGAGACTCCTATCTCCAATAAACCACCAGAAAACCGGAAGTGGTGCTGTAGCTCAAGTGGTAGAGCGCTTGCCTTGAGCTGAAGAGCTGAGGGACAGCACCCAGGCCCAGAGTTCAAGCCCCACGGCCGACAAAAAAAAAAAAAAAAAAAAGGAAGATGCCATTCCACAAAGCAATTTATGAACACAAGGCATATCAATCAATGTCACCCCTTTCATCATTGTCCCTCATCTCTCCCAACCCTACCTTTTCCATCAATTTTCTTAACTTTATAAGATATGTATTGAATTTTATGACTGCATTCCTTCTTAGAAGGTAGCAAGCACTCTTAAAACAATACAAAACTTGTCTTCAGGATGACAAAGTCACTGCTTTTATTACGTTACTCAAAAATAGGAATGCCATTTATAAAATATACAATATGGGAGGCATGGTAATCACTGTAACAAGCAGGTGACTAAAGCACATTGATCTCATTTGTTAATACAGTTATACATGAATTATATAGAATGAACCCAGAGTACATACTGCCATGTTTACCAAACAAAAATCTCTATTAATACGTCATTTTTCATTTTTTACTTTCAGAATTTAAACTTTAGAAATGAATATAATTTTAAATTAAGAATACTCTTTAGTAAAATATGATGCTTCTAATTAATTAATAGATTTTTACATAAGAAACAAATAACAGGATCTGTCAAAGGCTCATTTTTATAATTCCAGCTGATCAGGATATAGAGATCAGTAGAACAACAGCACTGGCAAAAATTAGGGAATCTCCCTCATCTCAACAAATAAGGCAGCTAGACGATAATCTCAGCTATTGAGAAAGTTTAGGTAGGAGGATTGTGGTTTGAGGTCATGCAGGCAAAAAGTGCAAAATATGTGAAATATATGTGAAAATAATATTTCATAAAATATGTAAAAAATAACTAAAACTAAAATAACTATGATTTTCTACCAAATGTGATACCCAGAGTTCAAACTCCAGTACTGGAAAAATAAACAGAGAATATACTTTAGCTTAAAACAATGAATGGAAATCTCTTTTAACACATTGACAAAGGGTCATATTTAAAATGGATAAGCAGATAAAAATGTCTCTCAAATGTTTTGTTAAACACAATCTCAAACACTGGTGAAAAAACAGATGTGAAAGTTTTGAGTGCCTACAAATTGTAAGAGGGATGTGGCCAAATCATATGATCCATAAATAATTATATTTTATCTTCTTCATCAGTAGTCAAAACACACCTAGGCAGGGTCTAAGTCTGATTGCTTGTACAGAAAGCACTCAATATACTGAGCATCAATTTGGAAATAACTAAGGTTAAAAAAATTAATTTCTCCATGAGGAAAAAATAATACCACTAACGTTGACCTTTAAAATAAAGGTGTCTTAGTAATTTAATTACTTTTTTCCTATTTACAAAATTAATATTAGAAGCTGAGTCATATTTGAATTCAATAAAATAATTTTATTAACTTCCTCTATTGCTTAAAAATATTTTATAAAGCCTCTCTTGTAATCTGGTCTTATCCTTCATTCCCTGAATCTTGGACCGCATTTTACTCTTATAAAATTTTCTTCTCCAAATTAGAACTTTTTATTAGCAATATTTCAAAAGTGATCAGGCAAATATGACACACTAAAATAAGATTATACCTTAAAAAACCACACATAGCAATGCTACTTAAAAGACAGTATATATATGTAATAAAAATCCTGCACTTACTCTGGATTTTTGGTTTTGCAATTTGGAAATCCTGCCAGACTGAGGACTTTAGGATTGTTGCAACTGGTGTGGGAGGATGGCTTAATTTTCAGAGACATTGCTTTTTACTTCTATCCTAGAGAGTGCAGGAATTCATGGCACTTATTTTATAAGGAAATTCACCCCTTTTCCTGTCTTAAGTTATATGCTGACAACTACAGACTGAATCCATAAATATGGTTTCAAGTTTATTCATTTCAATTTTGTAGAATCAGCAGTTTATACAGTTCATGAACAAATCTTTCAGTTTTATTTTTCAATTTTGATTACAAAAACAGATGTTTGCAGGTTTGAAAGTTGCTAGTTCAACATTGCTGAGAAGCCCAGGGTAAACAAGAAAATTACCAATTGCCAAGCATAAAGGGAGCGATGGAAATCTCAAATGCATTTGCATGTACATCTGTACATCTGAAAGATGCCTCACATCTCTCTTAGGAAAACAACCTACAGTCTAGTCTCTCTAAAATGTTTTAGGTATTTGACTGAATTTACTGCTAGAGTGATTCTATTTAGGTAGGGTTTTGCTAATTGACATATATTTAAATTTGAAAATCTGCTATTAGAACACCACATCTCTAATTGTCTGCTGAAAAGACTAAGCCTTTCCTGTGTGGTGTGTGTGCATATGAGTGTGTGTTCCTTAGTAAACATAACACATAATATTAAACTTCACTGGTAATCACATAAATGCAAATTATGAAAGATTAACATTTTTACTTATCAATTGATGCTAAGATGCTGATGACAAAAAAATATGATGTGAAAAGCGCTGCTGATCAGAGTGTAAATTGGTACACCTTTCCCAAGGCGGGTAGGGAATTGTCACAATATATCAAGAATCTTTGGACTAGTTCACACTCTCTGAGAGTGATTCTATTTCTAGGAATCATGTCTAATGAAAAAACAAAATCAAAGACATGGATGGTGAATAGTTTAAATGAATGTCCAGCACACTGTAATTTAAATGCCATTCAGTAGCTATCTGACCAATATAAGGGAAATAATGAGAGGAATTATGATATAAATATACAGTGCTAGTGCTACTTTTTATATATCAGGATATTGTACAATACTTAGTTGCATGAATAGCATTCAGAGGGCAAGATTACATAAGAGAAAATATTAAAAAAAGACTTTTAATTTAAATATATAATTTTTATTGTAAAGATACTGTACAGAGGGGTTACAGTTATACGAGTAAGGTAATTAGTACATTTCCTATCAAGCATTGTTACCCCCTCTTTTGTTTTTCCCATAAAAACAAGTCTTAAAATGTTGGGATACAAAGTGTGCATGCCAGTCACACCCTTACATTTCACACACACACACACACACACACACACACACACACACACACACACACACACGAGTAAGAACTTGAAGGGTATGTCCTCTGGTTTCCTCTGGTTTAATGTAAGCTAACTTTATGTTTTAGTCTTTTTAAAGGTCACATAGATTAAATTGTACACATTCAGGTGCTTCCTTAATGACATTTCCCACCATGCATATAATATTCTTTTATCATATTCACCTTCTCTATTACTCTTCCTTATTACTCCCCATCGCCCTCCACATATTTTTAGTTTTAGTTTTAAAAACACAGCGCTGTCATGTGCTCGTAGCTAATGCCTGTAGTCCTAGCTATGAGGAGGCTGAGATCTGAGGACCAACATTCAAAGCCAGCCAGAGCAAGAAAGTTTGTAAGATTCTTACCTCCAATTAACAAGTAAAAAGCCAGTAGTGGAGCTGTGATTCAAGTGGTAGAGCACAAACCTCAAGCAAGAAAAGCTCAGGACTGGCAGAAAATACAAGTTTTTATAAAGTGCTAAAAGTCACATCTGATTTATTATACAACAGTTCTGAAGATTAACTTCACATCTGAAGAGACCGACTGAACCAAAAACTAGGGCCTCCCCTTTGGAAATGGAGGACCAGCACTGAAATTTTCCGTGCTGATTACAAAACCCAAACCCAACACTATACAAAGTCATAAAGATGCAGACAATTTAAATGACAAAATCCTAGAGGATTGTGAAATGAAGGAGATTCAAAACTACAGCAGAACAGAAATTTACTTTCCTATAGTTGCTTTGGTAGAAGTTGACATAGGAGCCAATTGAAACAATAACAATTGGTCAAAAGTACAATAGACACATAACTGAGCTCATGCTTTCCAAATGAAAAATCAGATTTGAACACACAATAGTCTTTCATGGAAATACTTTAAAAGTTGCCCCCTCCACTAGCTTTGACAAGTGGCATTATAATTGTTTATTTCTCAAGAGTAGGATGTCTCAGGCATCATTTTAGGATTTTCCTTGTAAATATCCATAACAGAAAATCACTTACTAATAGTAGTCTCTGGAATATTTATTTTCTCAATTATAAAATGGAGTTTGCAATGCCTATTCCATAGACTTCTACTAATATTAAATAAGATTAATTATATACAAAGCCTTTATATAGCAACTAACATACTTTTGTGTCCTAATGTTGATACATGCACTGATTGTAATCTGTAATGAACAATATTTAAACAATGTTTTCTAGACGTTAAGAATACACGACTATTGCATGAAACTGCAGAGCTTCTTCATGGAAAAGGACATAGGTAGTAAGATAAATAGAAATCCCACGGATGAGGAGAACTTCACGAGCCATAAAATGCACAAGGGTCTCATCTTATAACTGAAATATACTTAGAACTCAAAAAATTAAATCCCCAGAGCAGGATACAATGCTTGATAAGAAACGTACTCATTATCTTGCCCATGTAATTGTAATTCCTCTGTACAGTATTTTCATAATAAAAGAAAGAATCACGAAAAAATTAAATCCCCCAACAACAAATCCTCAAAGAAACAACTGCCCAATAAATAAGTGGGCTAAAGACTTAAAGAGAAACATCTCTGAAGAGGAAGTAAGAAGGACCATTAGACATATGAAGAAGGAAAAAACAATGCTCGATCGGAAATGTACTCATTACCTTACTCATGGAACTGTAACCCCTCTGTACAGTATTTTTACAATAAAAAATGTACAAAAAAAGAGAAATGCTCATCTTCTCTAGCCATAAAAGAAATGCAAATCAAGACAACATTGAGATACCACCTCATCCCAGTTAGAATGGCTATAATCAATAAATCTAGCAACAACAGATGCTGGAGGGGATATGGCCAAAAGGGAATGATACTGCATTGCTAGTGGGCGTGTATACTTGTTCAACCACTCTGGAAAGCAGTCTAGAGGTTCCTCAAAAGACTCCACATAGAGCTGCCTTATGACCCAGCAATTCCTCTTTTGGGCATTTACCCAAATGATCACAAACAAGACCATACTAAAGCTACCAGCACAACCATGTTTATCACAGCATTATTTGTGATAGCTAAGATATGGAACCAACCCAGATGCCTCTCAGTAGATGAATGGATAAAGAAAATGTAGTATATATACACAATGGAATTCTATGCCTCCATCAGAAAGAATGACATCGCCCCATTTGTTAGGAAACGGAAAGACTTGGAAAAAATTATAACTAAGTGAAGTAAGGCCTGAAGAAACATAGGTCCCATGATTTCCTTTATTTGCAATGACTAGTTCATGTCTAGGATAAGCAAAAAAGGTCAAAAGCTATGTACATATGACCATATAAGATGATGTTAAGTGAAATGAACCCCAATAAGGACACAAGTGTTTTTTTTCTTTCTTGCTATTGTTTTTAACGTACTTATAATGCATTATGTGATTCTCTTGTTTCTTTTGTATGTTCTTCCCCCATGGTATAACCCCTGTTTTCACTGTATCTGATTCTGGTGTCTGCATATTGCATATACATTTTTATAATTTGGGGACAGGAAAAGATATAACAAAATGCTTAAATAAGGATACAAGTTGACCCTTCATAACAGTGAGGTGTTGAAAACAAACTATGTTTTGTTTGTTTATTTGTTTTTTGTCGGTCATGGGGCTTGAACTCTGGGCCTGAGGGCTGTCTCTGCGCTAGCCTTGAGCTGAAGCGCCACTTCCTGTTTTCTGGTGGTTTATTGGAGATAAGAGGTCCATGGAGTTTCCTGCCCAAGGCTGGCTTTGAACAGCAATCCTCAGATCTCAGCCTCCCGAGTAGCTAGGATTACAGGCGTGAGCCACTGGCGCCCGGCTACGAACTATGTTTAGAATACTATGTTGAAAACGAAATTTACAATTTGGGGTAGGGAAGGGAAGAGTTGGGGAGGTTGAGAGGGAAGGGATGGTAGGGAAAAAACAAAGGAGGAGGTAAAATTAAAAATGTATATGAAAAAAAGAATACATGACTCTGTGTGTGTGCACCTATGTATATTTCTTTCACTTTTGTTTTACAATAGTTATGAGATGATTTTGGTCCTTTTTCTAAAAGCTGTATTGTATAGCTTTTAAAACTCTTTTAAGTTTCATAATCCTATTGAATGAGGAATAAAATATGTACTTAGTTTCAGGCAAACAATTGTTCGACAGAAACCCCTTCAATTTTTAATTACTCCCTCTTCCCTCTCCAAGTTCACTTGTAGCCTCTCTTTAAATCTTGAAAGCCATTCAGGGTACATTATTTATGTTATATTCAATGGGGAGAAAAAGAAGAAAAGGGATTTTATTCAGGACACTAACTCTAACCTTGAAATGTTATTTTCTGAACATTTGTTCTGCTCACTGAGCAAATTTTAGTCTTCAAGTCAGATGTCTAAATACAGTGCTTGAGCTCTGCTCAAGGGCTAAAAATATAGACTTCTTCACAAGGTGATGTTACAAAGGAAGGTGTTTAGAATATGGTTCAATAGAAGCTAATGTAATTGAGCATTATCTATATGGTTCAGCCAGAAGAATTCCTCATCTACATGGAAGCTTTAGAGTCAAATCTTAGGCTATTATCCTTTGAAATACATTTTACTTGAAAAGAGAATCAATTAAGAAAGTGTTTTTTGAAATTCTTTACCAGGGCCTCAATTTTGGTCACCTGAAGATTACAAGTCAGGGATTCCTTTGTTAACCTTTCTCTCTTCAATAGCCTACAAAGGCAGGCTGTACCAAGCAAGTAAGGTCTGAATTGGAGGTCTGGCTGACTACAAATCCACCCAGATTTTCCTTCCCTAGAGAAAAATCTATGACTGGAAGTCGGAGAATAGTTTTGATGCTCACTAATACAAAAACAAAACAAAAGCCATCATACAGAAATCTTTTTATCCTCTAGGAACTATTTATCACTGCCTGACCTTGGGCTAGACTCACAGATGAAGTACGGTTCCACTTCTAATCATACTTAGTCCTCCTCAGCAAAATGTCAGAAGAAGTAGAGAGCAACAGCCAAATAAATCATCAGCTGAGGAAGGATAATCTTGTTTCTAAGTGGCACTTAATTTTTGAGAAATTGAAAAGGATAACATTGGAAGAAGAGAGATAAGAGTAACACCATAACAATTTTTATTTCCTCTTGAGTAAATAGTGCCTGCATAAATGATGGAATAGCAGTCTTAACAATAGTAGTTCTCACTGATTATTTTATTATCCAAAGCCCCTTCTAAATATTTATTATACTTAGTTTCATGTCATTATCCCATCTTCCTGAATAGTTTATTTCCAGAGCCTAGAAACATAAATGGTAACAGGTCTTTAACAGATTATTTACTGCTTGGAAAAATACATTTTCACTTCCTTTTTATATGCTTTTTGACTTTGTGATCATTTTAAGGGTAATTCACAATTATTTTCTTCAATCTCTAAGAAGTCCCCTTTCGATACCAAGAATTCCCCTTTCCACACTAGACAGATGAGATAAGGGAAAAACAGTCACAATTCTTCAGTAAAATGCTTATGAAAAAGTATTAGACTATTTTATACCTAATACTTGAGTTTAGCCTTACTGAAATTAGTGTTAAGGATAGCTTGTCCTATCCAGATGAGCAAATGGAAGCACTTACACATAATTGGCAGAGATTTATGACTAATTGTGTGTGTGCACATGTGTGTGCACGCATGTATGGACACACACATGCACAACTCAGGGCCAGGGTGCTCTCCCTTACCTTTTTCACTCAAGACTGATGCCTGACTACTCCAGGCAAAGCTCTTCTTCCATCTTATTGCTAGTTAATTGGAGATCAGAATCTCATGCCCTTTTCTGCCGAGGCTGACTTTGAATTATGATTCTCAAATCTCAGTCTCTTGAGTAGCTAGGGTGACAGGCCTGAGCCATAGGCTACCTACCTGACCAATCTTTTCATTTTCCTCACCAAAAGGCAATGGAAGAAAAGGTCAGAATATGAGAAATTCCCTGACCACTTCCTTCTTATTTCATGACTATTGGAAGCAACACATTGACTTTTAATAAGAACGTGGGTAAAGTTGGTGGTACAAAATCTAGGCAGACAGGAAGTGGTGCTGTGGCACAAGTGGTAGAGCGCTAGCCTTGAGCCGAAGAGCTGAGGACCAGTGCCCAGGCCCTGAGTTCAAGCCCCACAACAGACAAAAAAAAAAAAAAAATCTAGGCAGACAGTACGACTAAAATAGGGGCAAAAAGCAAACTAAACGAGTACAGGAGGTCTCTGGACATATTATAGCAAATATATTTAATGAAAAGCAGTTTGTTGCATTTAAACATTTATTTGTAAATAAGCTTTCACTGTGTATAGCAATTTGTTGGTGGAGGTTTAATTGTGCTGTATTTGAATTTTGAATTGAACTCTTAATGCAAGCCTACAATTGGAGTTTAATATATTTCAAATTTGTTTCTAAAATGTTACCAAGTGGATTTTAAAGTTCCCTAGACTTCTACATCATTTCTTTTCTTTTGAGTTTCTAGATCCTGACTTGCAAAATAGAGTAAGTACTTTCATAGCAGACACACTTCTTCCTACAGGGTTAAATGTCTTGTAGCAAAAATAAAATCACATTTCTTTCTTGAACTAGTAAGTACCTCTTCATGTCTTTCAAAGTGACCTTTTAAAAATCAAATGTGACACGCATTAAAGATTATGTCTCTTTTCATATGTGCATATTCACAATGTCTTGGGGCACTTATTTCAGCATGAAACATTCCTGATATTTTGAAGTCAATCTAGAACAACAAAACAGTGAAGAAATAACTGCATCTTATAGAATTTTAAGCCCTTCTCTTTCACCATGGTACATAAAAGGCATGTCTAAATTTAGACCTATGTAGATAAACATGCTGATCCTGAAACACCCTCAGCCACAGACGTTGTAAGGAAAAGTCTGCCTTGTATTAAACTCGAGCTTCCATTTCCTTGTTTTGGATGATTTGGTGCCGTGGCAACAACACAATAAAGAACTTTGCTGCACACTCAGCAGAACTATTTATATTATTTAACTTCTTCCCAGGGAGTTTTTCCTCTACCAATTTCTTCCATTATCTTAATAAAGCAGTCCATTTGAAGACTTTAAAAAATAACTCAGCTAAACATGAAAAAAAAATACTAAAGTATCTGAGCTCTTTAAGCAAAGGTTCTGGACCGGAAGCTCATCTATTGAAGTGTTTTAAGTAAATACCCAGATATCACAGATCATGTTAAACAGAGAGTCTTTTTCTCATAATTGCAGTCAGGAGGGATATATGATTTTGAAATACCCTGAAAACTTAACAAAATAGTTGGAAATCAGAAACATCTACTTAAATGATGATTAAAATAGTCCTGCAAAAGTTCAAGATGGTCTCCCTTCCTGTGGATGAGTAGCACTAACGTCATGATCACAGGAAGATACACAAGTGGCGCTGTAGCTCAAGTGGTAGAGCGCTCGCCTTGAGCTGAAGAGCTGAGGGACAGCGCCCAGGCCCAGAGTTCAAGCCCCACGACCGACCAAAAAAAAAAAAAAAGAAGATACACAAGGACAAGGCATGGGAAAGGTTTGATGACAACCAATTATATGACACTACACATCATAAAAATGTCTGCATCATGTAACCTGCAGAACAATGACATGAACCAGCTGTCACATGTTAATTAACTATCAATATAAAAGCTTTTCTTATTACTTGGCAACCTGGATGTGATTTTAAATTGGATCAATGATAAGGTGTTTTAATAAAATTTCTTGAACATACTCAATGAAATTAATTCTCAAGTTGGACAGTTGAGAGATGTTAGGACTGAGAAGAGGGATTACCAGTCTCACTTGAGACTTACCCATAAATGTTTATGGGGAGGTAAAAAAAAAACAAGTTATTCCTGGCAGGAAGAAAGTATCAAAATAGAAGAAAAGGACTATTAAACTGTGCCTAAATAAAGTATCTATTTTTCTAGCTTCTCCATCATTGTTGCTTTTAACCTTGGATCAATTCTCTTTGCTGCTGACTCTCCACCTGTCTCACATTCAAAAAGAACCATCTCTGCCACCCCACTGTAGCATTCCCACTTGTGTCCCGGTGAACACACTTTCCATCACAAAGACTCTTGGTTCACACAACAAACTGCTTCATCCTCTATTCTCTGAGGGTCAATCCATGCAAAGCTCAGGGTTTAAAATCATTGTTTTGATTACTGATGTTCTGATAATAATAATATCTAAAAAAAACTTGAAATTTAAAAATTACTATAATGCATATCACAATAACAAGAGAATTTTCCCTGATAATAGGATGAAAGAGAAAGTTAACGAATAAAAAATAAGGATAAAAAAGAAAAATTTAGGGAAAAATACTGGAAGCCATGTTTGTTATCGTCAACTGTAACTATAAACAAATATATTTAGTAAATATCCCCCAATTAAAATATGTTAGCCTGGCACCAGTGGCTCACACCCGTAATCCTAGCTACTCCGGAGGCTGAGATCTGAGGATCATGGTTCAAAGCCAGTCTGGGCAGGAAAGTCCATGAGACTCTTATCTCCAATAAACCACCAGAAAACCAGAAGTGGCTCTGTGGCTCAAGTGGTTTTGTTAATCTCATTGTTACAGTGGGTCAACCTGTACTTAGAACCTATACTTAGAACTCAAAAAATTAAGTCCCCTCTAAACAATTTCTCAAAGAAACAACCGCCTGATTAATAAGTGGGCTAAAGACTTAAAGAGAAACTTCTCTGAAGAGGAAATAAGAATGGCCAATAGACACATGAAGAAATGCTCAACCTCTCTAGCCATAAAAGAAATACAAATCAAAACAACATTGAGATTCCACCTCACCCCAATTAGAATGCCTATAATCAAGAACTCTAATAACAACAGATGCTGGAGGGGATGTGGCCAGAAGGAAACCCTACTGCATTGTTGGTGGGAGTGTAAACTTGTTCAACCACTTCGGAAAGCAGTATGGAGGTTCCTCAGAAGACTCCACAGAGAACTCCCCTATGACCCAGCAATCCTCTTATTTTTGTTGCTAGTGTTGACATTCTCTTCAATAGAATTTGCTAACTGTGGAAATATGGCTTCTTTACCTTTACATGCACATCTCATTATACATTTTACATCTAGTGCTTCTTACATGCATATTGATTATGAATAAATGAATGACAAACTGACTAATCCCCCTTGTGAAATGTTGTGACATTTAAATGAGAAATAAAATTCCATAATGATATTTAAGTACAAACATACTATTGGCTATTATTTTTTTCAGTTTCAACCAAGTGATTCATGTATGAGAAAATGAAGTCAAGAATTGCACACAATTGTAGACGCTCATTTGAAAAGAAAATGCCTAAAGATAGTGAAGAAACTTTCAGAAGTCAGTCTTCCAAACAACAGCAGGAAGAAAAAGCTAAAATTAAGAAAAAAGTAATTAAAAAAAACATAGTCATGATAAATGGTTTAAAAGTTATAATGGAAAAAAATCATCTCATCCCACCAACTCCTAAAAAGTTGTATTACTATACACTATACATATGTCTAAAATCTTAAATATGTCTTTTCAATAAAGAATTAATTATATTTACAAGATTAAAATATGTTAAGAAGACTACATGATTCGTTACTTTCCAGATAAGAAAAGCACCCATCCCAAACTATTAAGATTCAAAAAGAATGTTACTTTTAACTGGAAAAATTTTGATGTAGGTATGAATGCTCCAATTATTGGTACACTTAGCTCTCACCTATAGA
Organism: Dipodomys merriami; assembly: GCF_024711535.1. Classification (NCBI taxonomy): domain Eukaryota; kingdom Metazoa; phylum Chordata; class Mammalia; order Rodentia; family Heteromyidae; genus Dipodomys; species Dipodomys merriami. The sequence goes on from NW_027206068.1 coordinate 16,985,757, forward strand.
AAATACACATTTGTAATGTTGCTATTCTATAATAATTTTATCACTTCACTAAAGAAAATCTAAGCAATGATCCCTCACCATTGTCCCCTCCCAAATATTGTGTTACCCTATCATTGAAACATTTTCTTTCTTCCCAAGGAGGCTGGAACTATAATGTATTCTCTCATCCAGCCATTTCTTCATTCATCAAACATTTATTAAATGATATATATATGCTAGAAATTGTGTTAGAGTTTGGAAACTCTATGATAAATGGATCATACGAATTCCTTCTCTTAAAGAAGGTTCCAGACTCTCAGAGAAGACAGCTATAAGGAGAACTTTCTCATCTGTACTGAAATGATGGAACCAGGGAGCACAGGACATTGGCAGTAGTACTATACCCAGAGAGAAGGCATCGTGGGATGCCACATTGTAAGGAACTGTTATTCGATCTAAGGAAATGCATTGGCAGGTTGAAACATGAGGAAGTTCAGGAGGGAAAGGCTTAGGTCATATCAAATGCAGTCATAGCACATTGAACATTCAAAGTTAGTCTATACAGAGGAATCAAAGAATTCAAGGAGGAAATTGCCTAATGTCTGATCTTTGATTTTTCTACTCAAATAGAAGAAAACCTGAATGTGTACCATAACCAAGATTTTCAGGTCCAAAGAGATGTCATTGAGACAGATCAGAAATTCTTAACATTCTAAGCGGTACAGTTTTCTAAGAAAATATGTATGTACCCAGACTCAGGCAAGACAACTGGGATTAACACCCAAATAGATTCTGCACAATTTAGTTCAACATACAAGTTGATACATAGTGTCTATTAATAGAAAAAGTTACAAGAAAATCTCTTTTAATTCAGGATTATTTAAAAATCATCTACACATGAAGCACCTTTGTTTCCTCCTCTGTTTACTTAAGGTATACAAGAAAATATCATGAGAGAATAGTAATGGTAGAAAAAGATGATCAATGTTATACATGATGTCTGCAACATAGAAAAACCCTGTAAAAATCATTCCTATGTATGTTAAGAGATTTACATATAATGGCTACTAAATATTTAATATTAAACAGTATTTCCACCAGGGATGTTGGGTACATATCGGTTTTAATGCTACATTTATTCTTTCCTATTAACAAGTTATAATATAGTGAAGTAATAAAATTATAGAAAATATCTATAAATGGCATTTTATTTTAAAATTTTCATGAAAAAATGTGCAAAATGAAATTTCAGATGTTAACATAAAATTCACTTACTAAATATTTGTGTTGTGTGTGTGTGCGTGTGCGTGTGTGCATGTGTGTGTGTGTGTGTGTGTGTGTGTGTGTGTGTGTGTGTGTACCAGTCCTTAGGCTTGAACTCAGGGCCTAAGTGCTCTCTCTAATCTTTTTCTTTTTTTCTTTGCTCAAAGCTAGCATTCTACCACTTGAGACACCATCCAGTTCTAGCTTTTGGGGGTAGTTACCTGGAGATAAGAAACTCACAAACTTTCCTGCCCAGGCTGGCTTTGAGCCATGATCCTCAGATCTCAGCCACCTGAGTAGCTAGGATTATTGATATAAGCCACTAGTGCCCTGCTACACTCAAATAATTTTTATATTACTTTGATTTAGTCTTTCAAAAGACCAAAGAAAACAGAAAGTATTGTCTCATTAACTGCTCTACAGGTGCACAGAAATTCTAGCCAAACTTCCAAAAACAACTATAACTAATATCTAGAACTTTGCTCTTATTCCTTTTTCATCTGAAAATAATGTCGCTATGTACATACATGTCTATACACTTAAATTCATACAAAAATAGATTGTGATTTTTATGCCTACATATTTTATGAAACAATATTAAAAGATTCAATGAAAACTAGCTTTATGACTTTTTAATATTCCACAAAAGAAGTATATAATAACTGAACACAAATGACTCATGCTTATCATCCTAGCTACTCAGGAATCTGAAATCTGGGAATCCTGGTTCAACACTAGTCAAGCCAAAAAGTCTGTGAGATTGTCTCCAATTAACTAGGGAAATAATTTGGGCTGGAAGTGTGGCTCAGTGGTAGTAGGCCAGTCACTGGCAAAAAAAAAAAAAAAAAAGTGCACAAGAGCATGAGTCCTGAGTTCAAACCCCAGTACCAGCACCACAGAGAAAAGTATTACAGTGAAGTAGCTATTTCTACATCATTAAATTTCAGAGTTTTCTGTTTGTTCATTTTGAAAAATTCACTTGGAGCCTTGGAATTCTCAGCATATTCCACCAATGACATGAAAAAGCAATGGCCAACAGAGTGAACAAAAATATAAAACACTTATTTTCTCAGCATCATTGTCTTCATTTTAAAAATTCTGCCAACATCTATTGAGATCCAACTACATTTGAGCTGCATTGATAAGCAGTGAGGACAGACTGATGAATGACAACCAGTATCACATGGAATGTTTTATCACAGTGGTTCTCAAGGGGAATGATTTTGCCCTCCCTCTAGGGGACATCTGACAATACCCAAAGACATTGTTGGTTATCCAAGTATCACAGTGAATGTGTTACTGGCATCTAGTATAGAGCACAGAGATATGCTATATTGTACAGTGCATATGAAAGACTCTACAATAAAAAATTATCCAGCCCCAAATTCCATTGATGTTGAGGTTAAGAAACTCTAGGCTATCCCTTGTGTGTGGCCTGTTCATCTCTATGAAGTCCATATGTTTTCATTCCAAAACTAATACTTAATAGGTTACATGAATCAACAAGTACACTGACAATCACCATGCACCAACACAGGTTGGATCAAGTCCAACCAATAGAAGGCAATTCTACTTCTCATACTTTCACCTCAAACCTGAGGGGGGAGGGAAGGGATGGTAGGGGAAAAACAAAGGAGAGGGTAACAATGCTAGATAGGAAATGTACTCATTACCTTACTCATGTAACTGTAACCCCTTTGTACAGTATCTTACAATAAAAATGTATATTAAAAAAACATGGAGATACTGGTCAGTAAACCCAACAGACTAGAGACTGTAGAGATTTATTTTTTCTGGGGCAGATACACTCCAGGTCCTATGCAGCAGTTTCTCCTAGTTGCTTTTAAATCCTTAGATGTTAGGACTTTCTCAGGCAAGGAAATGAAAACAAGGTATTTTTAACTACCTGTTCAATTGCTTGGAAAATTACCTCTTAAAACATTTAAACACCCACTTCTCATTTTTTCCAAAGTCCTCAAGTAGCCAAATGATATAAATCTCTGGAATTCCTTGATGGAGAAATACAACTTCTCGAAGTGTAGACAGTTTTATAAATAACACACACACACACACACACACACACACACACACAGAGTCCATATACATATTCCAAGTGTGTGCTCTATTATATATGTATATATATAATTCATATATATTATATATACACATATTGAGCGATCAAATAATCTTGAGCTTGCTACAAACCTTACAGAATCATATCCTATGAAATTCTATAGGATGTAATGTTGCTAGACCTCTATCAACCCTTGGAGGGTAGCAATGGAAAATTACACAATAACTTGTTCAACTACAGATGTAATGTTTGTTAGGCAGAAGAATCCTGATTTTGTGTAATGCTGTATATAATGAGATTGTACAATTACTTTAGTCTTCCAATTGTTCAAATACCCATAGCACAGCTGGTGGCAATAAAAACTATTCAATTGTTTTCTTACTGTCTGAATTTGGAATAAATGGTCCAGGTCTAGAAGAGAATTTGTTCTTTTGTTTTATCAGTTCCTTTCAAGTGGTTATTAGTATAAGGAGAAAAGTCAAAGTAGCCCATCAGTAAACATCTCATCACATAAAACATCAAATACCAACGACTCCCATTACTGAAAACACTAGTTTAGAAAATAAACAATGAAAAAAATGCATCACTGCTTTTAATCAGTGTAATGAATACCATTAACTCAAACCACAAACTCCCTGTTCACCACAAGCAAATTATTTAGTTCCAATATCTTTCCAATGGTTTATTTTTCTCTTTAAACTTTAATTAAAATCAACTACATTTGAAAATTGAGACACTTAGGCTTAAAAGAAGATATTCAGCAATAATTTAAAAGATTTTTTTTTGATTCCAGAAACCAGTCTGATGTTTTAAAAACTCTGAGCCCAACTGGAAACATAATTTATGAATTCAAGTGTCCACAAAATATGATATAAAATTCAAGCTAGTCAATAAATATTTTTGAACATATTTTATGTATCAAATAGTATGAATACTTAACTGATAAGTAAAAGAACTATCAACTACAGAAATTTATAAGATTGCAGTGTGTATCAATAAGACACAATAACAAGTTTGTTTTAAGTAATTGTGAAATATATAATTGATGTTTGGAATGAATTTTGTAAAATACTTCTACTCAGAATTCTTAATACTCTTTAAGGTTGGTGATTTTATTAGCTCCATTAAATAACTGAATTCCCATGAAAACATTAGTTGATCAAAAAGTACACATATTGGCTCGGAAGGTGGCTCAGTGGTAGAGTGCTTGCCTTGCACGCATGAGGCCCTGGGTTTGATTCCTCCGCACCACATAAGCAAAAAGAAAAAAGCCAGAAGTGGCGCTGTGGCTCATGTGGTAGAGCACTAGCCTTGAACTGAAGAGCTGAGGGACAGTGCCCAGGTCCAGAGTTCAGGCCCCACGACCGTACCCTCCCCCCCCAAAAAAAAGTACACATATTAAATTATTCCATTAGCTGAGAGTAGGGCCAAAATCAATTGACTAGTCATATTTGTTGAATGATAACTCCTTTGCACAATTACTTAACCATAATAAAAATATAACTTAAAAAGACTGACCATTCATGATCAACATCTAGCCAAACACTAGAGGAAGAGTTTAAGTATTAGAATGACTTTAAGTCTAAGAAACTAGCATTTGTCTACTATGTACATAGCTATTTCTAAAACAGAACTAAAAGCCTACTTCTAGTTGAGAGCTTGCATTCCACCAATAATAGTTATATGAAGGAAAGAAATAGTATATTGATGAGATATCTACACTCTCATGTTCACTGCAGTATTATTCACAATAGCCAAACATGGCTAAGTGTCCATCAGTGAATGAATGGATGAAGTAACTATGGCATATATGCCCAAAGAAGTACTGAAATGAAATCCTATCAATTGTTATAATAAAGTTATACCTGGAGATTATTATAAATTATTTAATCCAGACACATGAAGAATAAATTATGTGATCTCATTCATTTGTGGAATATTAAGTTGAACTCATAAAAGTAGAGAGTAATATGGCAGCTACCATGGGCTGGATGTGGGGGAGAAAGATATTGGTCAGAGGATATAAATGTTCAGTTATATAGGAGGAATAGGCTCACAGGCTCTATTGTACAATACAGAGACTTAGGTAGATTACAATACAGAGAACTCTTCAAAACTGCTAAGACCAGATTTTCAGTGTTTTTTACTACAAGCAAATAAGTTTGTAAAGAAATGTATGTGTTGGTTTTCTCGGGTTATCATTCTACAATGTACACATATTTCAAAATAATATGTGATATGTAATAAATACATGTAATTCTTATTTGTCTATTAAGATTTAAAAATTAATAGAGTTTAATATCATGAAAAAAATTGTATGAGGTTGATTGAGTGACTTTATTAGAGTACACAGAGTTGATAATAATGAGGCTTGTTATTTCCACAATGCTTTCTTCCTTATCATCACATGATGTTGCAAAAGCAGTGGTGTGTGAAGTTGCTATTGCCTTAGAAAGAATCAAGGCAGAGACAGCACCATATAACTTCACTGTATTCTTCAAAACCATGTTAGGAAGACTTTCAACTTGCATTTATTTACTAATACCCTTGGTGAAGCAGTATATTAGTAAATTAAAATCCAACCCGTGGGTATGCATTTCAAAGTATTTTGTATATCTGATGAGATATCCTACAGACAGGTAACTATGGTCTACCCTCTATGGATGTATGATAGATCCTTTTAAAGATGGAAAGCCTGAAAGTCTGAAGGTTTGTTCAATCATAAATATAAAATTATGCCTGCCACTGAAAAGAAAATAAGTGAGAATATTAATTGAAAGTGATAAAATTAGAGCTTTCAAACAAAAATTCAAAAATTTGAAATTCTGCACTGTATGCTATGATATCTTCCTAATTCTTAGACTCTTCTACTGAGTTAGAGGCTGAAATTAATTCAAGTTAGCTGTGAAATAATATATCAGAAAAAGTGCTATCATCTGGAAAATTTGAATAATCTAGTGAAACTATATTTTTCCCAAAGATCAATTCATGAAGTCTCTTCAAAGTGAAATGGACTTTGATATGATAGGGTACAAACAATTCATTAAAGCAGTGTAAAAATTCACAATGCAATGATCCTTTAGAAAACAACCAAGTCAAGGTTTTGTGCAAGGATATGCATAATTGTCTTGAGAGAGTCTAAAAGTTCTATCTTCCATTTACAAGAACATTATCTTTAGGAGACCATACTTTCTTTGAATACTTAAACTAAACTACATATTGCTATAGATTGAATGAAGAAGCAATGTGATACCCCAGATGCCTTGTATTAAGTCAAATTTTAATGTAACTTTCAACTATGCAAAAGTACTATTCTACTCACTAATAATTTAAACATATAGTTATTCTTCACAAGTATGCTATTTATATTAGCATATAACTGAATGCTATTTTAAATATAAGTATTTCTAGTTGAAAAACATTTAATATAAAACCATTTATAGGAATATAGTAAATTAATGGGGGTAGGAGGAGAGAAAGCTGCTTGGATAAAGGAATCTGCATAACTCTTGTGAATGCAGTTCTAATTTCTCATATTTACTAACCACATTTTTGGTCAGAAAACAAAACTACTTATGAATTGACTCAATATTCCTCCTGAGTATTCTGATATTTTAAAAATCAAACATCCTATATCCATGAAATTCTGTGAAGGAATATAGCATGATTGCTTTTAATAACATTTTTGTGTATATCAAGGTTTTGAGTTTGGTTTTCCAACAGTCATTGAGATTATTATCATTGATGATGCACCCATTCATCTATAACAGCACGTCAACACTGGATTTTCTTCCTCCCTCTAAAGTAAAAGGTATTTTTTCCTAAATATTTGCAGTATCTATTTTTTCACTATATGATATGGGCCAAGATTAAGTCAAATCCTCTAGTGGTAACTAAAAATTCCTGCTTTCCTTCAACTAGGATAAAGACTCCTGAATCTATGTACTGCAAACTTAACACTTTGTCAAGATAGATATCGCATATGCATTTCTGGACACAGTTTGTAGCCATTGAGTAATTAAATTTGTTTCACAATTATACTAAAGCATGTAACAAAAAGTCCATGAAAAAATGTTGACAATCTCAACATTTGTTTTAAAGACAGCGATGAGTCTAGCTTTGATTCTGTTAAAAAGTTTTTCTTGTAACCTAAACTTTTGTTTAGCTGATGCATAAGTTAGAAGCAAAAACTTTAAGATGTCATATTAACAATGTTGATTAGATTTCTTTTCCTTTCACATCCAATGTGTGGCCTCCTAAGAGTTAATTTTTATTGACTGCATTTTCCTGGAACTGAACCATACTTTCTTTTTTTTTTTTTTTTGGTCCGGTTGTGGGGCCTGAACTCTGGGCCTGGGCGCTGTCCCTCAGCTCTTCAGCTCAAGGCTAGCACTCTACCACTTGAGCCACAGCGTCACTTCAGCTTTTTTCATTTTGCTTATGTGGTGCTGAGGAATCGAACCCAGGGCCTCAGGCATTCAAGGCAAGTGCTCTATCACTGAGCCATCTTCCCAGCCCCTTAACCATACTTTCTTGATTAGCTATTTTAAACTTAATTGTCTTGTACTCCTTTACTGAAAAATAGGCAAGCTAAATAATGCAACAAAATAACCCTGGAAAGCAGAGTTTGGTTATTTTGGTTATTTGTGACTAGTGTTGTTACTGCTGTTGTCACTGACTTTTCTGAATCAACTCTATAAAAAGTCTATATTCTTTGTCACTTTCAATCACAGAAGATACCACCGAGTTAGACTTGTAATTAACTAGCGATTTGGCAAAGCTTTCCTGAATTGCCCTGTGTCTATCCACGTCTCCCAGATTTTGCCAAGGGGGTCTCTTTGTGTTATGTGTTTGGATTCAATTTTTCAGCAGGAATTTTACAACTGTGCCCTAGCCTTCAATTCCTCCTTCTGCAGAGCCTCAAGGTGAGAGACGAGGATCCTCTCAGGTCTTTCCTACATCTGCAAAGATCTACCCAAATACCCCCACAATTAGATCCCAACAAAAGTTCCATCATTACATAAAGAATCTCAATATGAGTACTTAAAGAATGACCGAAAACTTCATATTATGGATTGGTCTTTTTCCATTATGTGATATCTCCTTGCCTGGCTCTTGATAAATTGTAATCCTATGTTCATTTTAATAAGCTCCTCTACACAAGATTTATAGGTGATATAGAAACACAGAACTTAATACAAGCATTAAAAGTCAAAATGTGAAAGAAGCTACCTATTTCAAAACACATTTTATTAAAGATCATAGTGTCAAAAATGCTAACGTTCTGTTTTCAGTGAATTTAAATTCTAAAAGTTGTATAAAATATTCGTGACTCTCATCTCCTCTGCTACCCAGTTTCTGATAAAGTTTTCTCAAAAGCGCAAAATACTTAACACATCTAGAGAAGGGCTTATACTACCAAAGACTGAGTCCACAGCTTATTTAATATCTTAATACAAAACAGGTAGTTACGTGGCTCTTTCTTGCTCAAACACCATCTTCTCCGTGCTGCTGTGAGTATGAAGAAGATGACAGCATTACAAAAAGCGCATCCATTTTTTGACAAAAATAAAATACCTCAGATTTGGTATTAGAATATTTCTTAAATCATCAAATATCTTTCTTTAAAAAAAATCAGCATAGCTGAGTAAAATGGAACTTACAAAAATTTCTTAAAATTTAGCATGCCAAATGAATTATATATTTTGAAAGTTATAAGTGACTGGATTGCCTATGACATTGAAATGTATCATTAAGTGATTCATTGGTTCTCATGTTCTCCTGATCAAAATTAATGTGCTAGTATTTTGCTACAGAAGCTTTTAAGTTAATAAATAGTACCTTGCTTAAAATTAGCTGACTGATTGTTTCTGTTGATTCAATAAATCTTTTAAAAGATTTTATTAAGCTTGGCAAGATGTTTATTTTTGAAATTCATAAATTGACTTTTCAAATGATACACAAACTTGGTAATGAGATATAACAATTCTAATTTAATTTTAGCTCTTTGAAAGGAAACACCCAAAATTGAGAACATGTATTAATAAAATTTAAAGTAAAAACTTGAGCACAAAAGAGCCAAGATAGCCTAAATTAAAATTCTTAGACTCATGACCATCTAGTTATATTAAACTTAGTATATGTTTAGATAAACTTTAGGATATATATTTTAATGAATAGGGGATAAAATGCACAGGAGTTGATGTTTCTATGAGAACTTAACTTGTTTACTTCCTTACTCCCTTAAGTTTAGAGATGTAAATTTTGAGTTGGCCTTTTCAGTTAATTACTTTTTTTGGATTTTATTTTTAAAACAAAAGAATAAAACAGGAATATTGATACTATCCCTGTTAATTTTAATGTCTCTATTTCTTTATCTTACAGTTTCTAAGAAAGGCATGCTGACAAACGCTGACAAATATAACAATCATATTTTCAAATCTCTAAGAAACAATGTGAGAAAGAGAATAATCACCACAGAAGCCTGCCCCACAGAAGAACTGTTAAGGAACACTTTCCATTAGCCAGGCTACTCTCAGGCAGCCATCAGCAACTAAGGGAAAGCACAAGAGGTAAGATTCAACTTTATTTAAAATGACCATAGTCATCATCATTCATTCTTCTTTGGAATATTTACTGAGAAGCCCCTGCAAACATACACCTAAATCAATTTGACAGAAGAAACTACGCAAATGTTTCCAAAAGACTTATTTTGCTGTAGGAATATTTGTAAATATATACAATATAGACAGTATATACAATACAGAAATATCCATAGGATTATGATACAAGGCACAACTGTGGTCAGTGTACTAACAGATATTTGTCAATGAAGAGTTCATACCAGGTGAGGAAGATTGGTACACTTTGAAATATTTTTAAAGGAGGTAAGACCTCTTTAAATTTTTTGGCCTTTGTTTCCTTTGTTTGCATTATTTCATTGTCTAGTAATAGTGGGCTCCAAAGGTGAGCTCAAGGATAAGTATTAAATTATTTTACTAACTCAAGGTTCACTAAGTGAGACCTACTATGTGCTAAATATTTCATTCCATTCAACATAGCCTTCATTCCATTTTTAACTTCAGGATAAAAAACATATGAATAAAACAACATATGAATGAACTCTTGTTTTAGCTTCAGGGAGAAAACCTGCAGTTTTGACACTCATTTTGGCAAAATTTTAATCCCTACTGAACTCCTGATGAAAACTGCAGAATTTGCTTGAGTTTATACCAACTAGAAACAGCCCTCATTCTGTCTGAAGTAGTGGAGTTGAATAGAGAAATCCATTTGGCATTCTCTCTCTCTCTCTCTCTCTCTCTCTCTCTCTTCGTCTCTCTCTCTCAGGCTTTACTTTCTCTTTTTTTTGAGGAGGGTGAGGGGATGAGGAGGATGTAGTAGTAGGGAAGAGGGGTCTCACTAGATAACTGAGACTGGCCTGGAACTCTACATCTTCCTGTAATACCCAACTGAATGCTGAGAATACAAATGCGTACTGCTGTACCTAGCCCATTTCTTCCTTTATAAAAGTATAAACTGGACATGGAATCACAAAGATCCGAAATTCAATAGTTCAATTCTAACTTTATAATAGATCAAACTGTATAATCTAACACAAGTTAGTTCTCTAAGCTAATTACCTCCTGTGTGTGTGTGTGTGTGTGTGTGTGTGTGTGTGTGTGTGTGTGTGTGTGTATGTGTGTGTGTGTGTAGATAAATGATGTATGTGTGTATGACAGAATAGAAACATTCACCTTAGTAACATTTACATCTGTGGTTCTTATTTCATTGTGTTCATTTGTTTACAAGGAAATCTTTCCCTACTGGATTGCTTGCAATCCAGTAGAAAAAGTCCCCACATCTTGTTTATCTTTTTGTTGGTGGTGGTGGTGGTCGTGGGGCCTGAACTCTGGGCCTGGACGCAGACGCTGTCTCTCAGCAATTCAGCTCAAGGCTAGCTCTCTACCACTTGAGCCACAGCACCACTTCCGGCTTTTTCTGTTTATGGGGTATTAAGGAATCGAACCCAGGGGCTCATGCATGCAAGGCAAGCATTCTAGCACTGGGCCACCTTCCCAGCCCCATCTTGTTCATCTTTACATCTCCCAAATACTTAACACATAACATGGCAGATATTAGATCGTGACTTACCATGTAACATCTTTCCCTGTGCTGTGCAAAAGTATCAAGAAGAATATAGATGTTTTCAATGTGCTTTGTCATGCAGACCAAATTCACTTTCCATAATGTTTATCTAAAACTTAGTTAAAAGAAAGAATATTACTGAAGGATTATCTAAATGTCCTTCAAGTCACCTCAGCTACTTCAAGCAGATGCTTCTCCATAGTCCCAGAAGATTGTGACTCTTCTGGTTGGAGAAGGGGCCAGAGAACCTTTAATTGTACCAGACCTCTGATGCCAAAGCTGCTTGTCAGTGGGCCACTTCAAGCTCCTTCTCTTATTTGTCACTGGTACACATTTTTGGTCCCTGGAGAAATTTTCCCCTAGTCATTGTTCAGTTAGCCAAAAAGTGTTATTTTAAAAATGTATTTTTAAAAGTTCTCAAACTAATCTGTCCTATTTTCTTTTTTTTTAATATTATTTTATTTTATTTGAGAACATACTGTACAGAGGGGCTACAATTACATGGGCAGGATAATGCATACATTTCTTACCAAGCATTGCAGCCTCCTCCTTTGTTTACCCATGTCCTATTTTCTTATAAAGGTGTTTGTGAGGATGTTTGTTATTCATTACTAAGAGATTCTCTTAGGGGACCAACTGAAGAGATGTCGCTCAGATCTCTCTGAAGAGAAGTGTAAAAGGAAAAGTTGTACTCCTTCTGAGCACCTGACAGTCTTTCTAGCACAAGGTCAATCACATAAACCTATCATTCCCTCTGCTGAGTGGATGCTAGAAAACTCAGACACAAATATCTGAGTTTCTTATTTATAGAGAGTGGCACCTGAGTTTTATGTACTACTCCATTTTTAATTCATCTAAACTTCCCTTCCCTTATTGGCCCTTATTACTGGTCTTTTATTTCTATACATCATGGTTTCTGCATTATTTTTATATATCTTAAATAAATTTCAAACCACAGTTAAATGAGAAACTCATTGAAGTAGAATGAAAAAACAGTTGTAAGAAGCAAAATGGTGCCTAACCATCATCATTTCCATTCTACCACTATATTATACAAACGACTGAGACTCTAGCTCAAATTTTTAACTTGACTTTAAATCAGTAGAAAACATGGTTTCCTAAAATAATTATGGTCACTTTCATTACAAGTGACAAGGGTGTCTGACAGAAACGCCGAAAGCCCTAGCTTATCTTACCAAAAAGCTTTCCGTTGGCTGCCCCAATGGCATACTATCATCGTTCCTGCCAGTCTAATTGTCATTCTAACAGATTGGGTGGGACTATGAGCCTTTTCAATTCTTCTACCTAGCTTGTATGTAATCACAACTCTGAATTTCTACAAGACTTATTTCTATGCTATTTATTTCTTTAATATCCAAATGTGATACAGTGCTAAGGGTATACCATGTTTTGTATTAACTGTTTGTTTGTTTTTTTTTTACTGTTTTGCTACTGGGGATCAAAGCCAGGATGTTACACTCACTAGGCAAGCACTTTTGCCACAGAGCTTCATTGCAGGCCCAAATGTTTTATGTTTTTATGTGTCCCTCACCTCAAATAACACCCCAATTTCTGTGTAGACAGATTCAATATCACTTCCATGTTATTATAAAAATCTGGGACAAACAAAATTAGTCATTGAAGTTACTATAGAAAAAGACATTTCTGGATTTTGCTTAGGCAGAAAGGCTCCTTGAAGCATGAATAGTAATGATGAAGTCCTCTCAGATTTAACATTTTTGAAAATACGCTTCCAAAGTTGTATTGAACATATCACTGCATTGCAGACACTTACCTAGCTCTCACCAACACTGTCCCATACACTTTTCTAGCAACTGGGCTATACAAAGTCAGACAACAATTTGTGCTTTCGAAGGGAATACTGTAATTTCCCACTATTCGTTTACATCTTGAACTCTCTTGACAAATCTCTGTCCACTCCTTGTTTCATTCATATCAATCCATCCATCCTCCAGTAATCTGCAGTGATGTTCCTGCTAACTCACACTGTCTGTTGTTGTTTCACAGCTTAAAAGTAATCTAACCTAGCAACATTTATACTTCATGGTATCTGTTTACCGTCCCTTACACAATACTTCTTTGACTACATTGTATTTGTCTTGTGTATCAGATATCTGGTAACTGGTAAGCTCATCCTGGAGGCTGCTGTGGCTGCTTTTTGTCACCTAAAAATAGGTTCCTTAATTCTTGCAATCATTTGGTCCTGAATGAAGACATCACAGACTTCTGATAGACATGAGTCAACAATTTGTTATAAAGCCAAAAGAGGTGTGGGCTTATATATTTGAGTTATGAAGTAAGTTCTTTTAATCATACCCACCAAGTTGGGAGTGGTGGTTTATGCCTGTAATCCCAGCAGGGTGAGTCAGTTTAAGACCACCCTGGTCTATGCAGCAAAAAAAAAAAAAATTAAACAAAAAAATTAAAAAGTAAAAATAAAAATCACAATCACCACTTATATGAGTGTGTAATACATGTGCATAAAAGCATATATTCATAATTTTGCAAACTACACATTAAATAAATAGAATGTTTAGTCTATGGTTTTCAGTCTTGATTATTCACAGCACGGATTTCCTGCACAGAAGCTGAGAAGAGCTACTCACAGCACGTAATTTCACATAATAGTACTCAACTTAGCACCACTGAGCTTCATAAAGCACTTAAATTCATATGAAAGTATGAAGTGCTCTAAATTGCAGGATTCAAATTATTTTAAAAGTGTGATTAAATATGCTATAAAATTTCTCCATGGAGCATTTATTTTATTTGTTAAAGAGCATATGTTCTTCCTCAAAATAACTTGCTATTTTTGAACTATTACTCAGCCACATACTTCCAACAAGCAGCAAAGGTTACCTCAGGTAAACCTTGATTTTACAATATTTGAAAGATTTTTATCTTACTACTTGCCAAGTGAAAATTCATGAGTCATAGCTGAATGATAGAAGATGTCTTGCAAGTAGATTTTCCTTAATGCAACTAGCCAGAAATAAAAATGGGTTAAGAAAATTAATATTTTATTACCCTCCCATGTGCAGGATTTTGTTTGCTGTACATAAGGAATCTGTATTCTAACTGGTAGCAATCAAGTCTTGTAGAAGACAAGTGAATGGCACAATGAAATGGAGCTAGTTAATGGCAATACCCAGGTATCTGGCTCTATATTATTTCATGTAGTTTAAGATTAGAAGTCAATCACTTTCCATTTCTATTTGAACTAGCTTTGGCCAATCATCTCTTTACACTTGGGTGCTTCCAAATTTGACAATTAATTTGATAAATTTGACTTCTTTATACATTTTTTAGTCATTCTCTTTTCATTTGATCCATGGACATTCGATCAGATGGATACATTTGGAACATACTGAAAATCCAGGAACGCACCACATTTAACTAACAATCCATTTCCAATCATGTTTCCTTTACTCCAGAGCAAATGCCAAATTACATTTCCCAGACATCCTTATGTTAGGTGGAAATATGATTAAGTTATGGACAAAAGTACAGCGATCAGAAATAATGGCACCAAGGGTAAAAAAAGAACATTTTCCAATGCAACTTCTATTCTTTACCCTTTTGGTAATATAGAGGATGCACTGCAAATTTCCTTGATAAAGAAACTATCCAGTGCAGGGGGAGGGGTGAGTGCCTGGGGAGACAGAATTCCTAAATGGCTACATGGAATAATAGATACTAATACCTGCTCTGCTAGAACCAACACTAATTCAGATGGGACAATGACATGGTGGGGTGGGAAATAATCCCCTACTGCGGTAACCAATAAAGATTTGAGCATATTAATTGAATCTAACTCCCCATGTACAGATACAAATGAATAACAATTTTCCCTTTTAATTAATATTTGATGTAATTTCAGGTTCAGATTCTCCAGCTGTCTTATCTTTCATAATCAGCTCTGTGCTTCTGTGCTTTGGTGTTAAATATGCTTGAGACAAAAGAATATATTGTTGTAAGAAACTGACTATATAATAAAGCCCCAGAAATCTTACCTTCAAACCATGGCAATAGTATTCTTAACTTTCTTCTTCTTAATGTCATTCCTGCATTTCATGCATATTGCAATATATAGGATATGTATATTTAGAAGGATAAGTTCGTTACCTAAGATACATAAGCTGCTCATTACATAAAGTTATAAAAATATCAGAAGTCTTAGATTTATAGGCATAATGATCATATTTTAATGACATATAACAATAGTGTATGATAACTTTATATGGCAATAATACAGGATAACATATACTATTTGTCACCCATAAGAATAGAAAACTGACACATTATTTTACTTTCTGACAGTCAACTGCTTCTTCAAACCATTCCTGGAATATTATCCACACTGACTTCAAGTACCTCTTAAGATCTTATAAATTTTACAACTCTGTAATAGTTACATTATCTCTCTTGTTTCTGGACTCAAATACTTCACAATTTTTTCCTTAACTTCACTGTTAAAGTGATAATCTCATGAGGGCAAAAATCTTATCTGTTACATACTTCATATTGTTCTCTGCTAGTAAATGATGTTTGCTCAAGACCAGTTTACTTACATGGAAAATTGCTTTTAGTTATTTGTGTGATAGTAGCAGAAGTAAAAGTAAAGCTTCAGTGCATCATTTTTGGACAGGGAACTCTTAAGAAAAATTAGTATAAATGGCAAACCTGATTTCCTATTTTATTTTTTTTCTTGTGTCCATATTGTGGGGTTCATTTCACTTAGCATCATCTAATATGGTTATATATACATAGCTTTTCAGCTTTTCTGATCATCTGATAATTTTATCATAGACATATACTAATTATTGCAAATGAGGGAAACCATGGGACCTATATTTCTTTGGGTCTGGCTTACTTCACTTAATATGATTTTTTTCCAAGTCTTTCCATTTCCTAACATATGGAGCTAATTTCCTATTTTAAACTCCTACCGCAGGCATAGAAAAAGAAGCTTCAATGTTCACTTCCTAATAGCTTGCAGAACTAGGTAATATCTAAATCTATACAACCATACAAGCACATGTATCACATCCAAAATTCATTCACTTGATATCATCAAGATAAAAACAAAATTTCATAGGAGTGACAACACTGATGTGATATAAAGTTTAACTTATTTTTTTATTGCACGTGAAGTCCTAATTGAAAAATTCCAACCATCAGTTGGTAATGCTGCTTAATTTTTTAATAACCTGACAAGCATTTTCTCATAGGACCTTCTCCTCTTCCATCCACCTGCTCTGTCTACCTTGGAGTTTAACACAGCAAAGGTTTTGATATTTGGGTTGGAACTCATGTTCTAACAAATAGGTATTGAGTCCTGACCATGAGCTCAGCTAAGTGCTAAATTGACAAGAAGGTTTAATCTTGTTCTTGTGTTAGTTATAGATTACCAAGGAATACCCACAGTAAGCCCACAGCTAGGAAAAAGTAATAGAGTGACTGAGGGGTAGGGGTTAACAACCAACAAGAGCAACTAGAGCTTCAGGGACAAACAAAATAAATATGTCTGCCTAGTTAGGACTATTGTCTTTACTTTTTAATGAGGATTCATTCTGAATCGGAAGAACACTTGAGGCAGGATTTTGGTTACTCAGAAAATATATTCTCTTTCATTAAGAACTTATCGTATGTGTAGAGCAAATGATTACTCCCATACTCAATCCTGTTTGTTCTTTCATGTCCTCTGTCTAAATTGGGCCCATTCAAAGCTGAATTATATATATATATATATATATATATATATATATATATATTATATATATATGATAAAATAGAAGTGTAGAAGTGAGAAGGAACTAGGCATGACTCCATGTACAACAAAAAGAAAGAAAAAACACCAATGGAAGATTAAAAACTCAAAAATTGCAAACAGTGTCATCAAAATTCACTTTGAAATATATTCAATGATGGCAGGGGTTCTCTCTTTTATTACAAGTTACTATTCAGCAAACTTGTCTCTAAAACATTTTAATGTCGAAAGAGTTATAAAAACAGTTAAAATGGAATTTATTTATAATATTAGTATTAATAAGTATTAGTAATTTCCCTTTTTCCCAAGTACTGGGACATAAAAGAAATTCATTTCCACTCAGCAACTTTAAACTCCTATTTGTGATCTAAAAAAAAAAAAGAAAAACATCAAATAATAAACTCCATTAGTAAATCTGCAATGACTTTCTTAATCTACCATATTTTTAAAATTTAATTATCCCAGACACAACTTTATTAGCTAAGTTATGCATAATGCATTTTTCTCTTCCTAAATAAATTAAACATTGTAAAGCCCTTAAAATAAGCATTGAATATAATTTTCTGTTTTTCCAAGGGACTAGGAAAAAATTCAAAAGATTTTTCTTCTAAAAACTTCCAAAGTTCTTACAGAAATAATTATAGACTAACATAATAGAAGTATATAAACAAAGTCTTTAGAGAGTCAATTCTGAAGATTTTTTTTCAACTGGTTACAAACTAGATTTTACTATTAGTGATTTAAGTAGAGAATATTCTCATTTTCAGGGAAAGGATGGACCTAGAATAAATCATGTTAAGTGAGGTAAAACCAGCTCAGAGAGACAAATGGCTCACGTTTTCTCTCATATGGGGAAGCGATCTCTAAAATACACTGGGACATGATAAATTATACAGGATTCTAGGCATTCAACACACGGTGAGACCAAACGAAGATACTCTTAGAAAAGGAAGACACAAGGCCTATGTGCATCATATAAAATAAAATTTGATCATATAAAATAATATTTGCTGAAGTGAGCGCCAGGAAATGGGAACAAGAGGTTTTTAATTTGTTGCCATTTTTGTGTACTTTTCTATTTGTCTTGTTTGTTCATTTATCTGTCTTTTAAAGGGCAAGTGGAACACAAAAATGGAGGGACAAAGGGTAAACAAATGCAGCAGTGATATTTACTAGACACTAGATATTCACTAGAAAATGAACTATACAATTTGTGGAAATAGGAGGAAAAACTGGGAGAGAATAAGGTAAGGGTGACATTGTCCAAAAAGAAATATACTCTTTACCAACTTAAATAACTGTAATCCCTCTATTCATCACCTTTATATCTTGCTATTGTTTCTAACATATTTATAAGGTGATTTTTTTTGTTGCCTTGTATGTCCCTCCTCCACGGTATAACCTCTGTTTTCACTGTATTTGATATTGGTATAATTTGGGGAAGGGAAGGGAAAAAACAGATGGTTTAAACAGGGATACAGGTGGACCCATTGCAACAATGAAAGGTATAAGATGCTATGTCAAAAAACGAACTTTACAACTTTGGCTGGGGGGGTAGGGGGGAGGGAGGGCAGGAATAGTAAGGGAAAACAAAGGAGGAGGCAAGAATGCTTGATAAGAAATGTACTCATTGCCTTGCTCATGTCATTGTAACCTCTCTGTAGGGTATTTTCACAATAAAATAAAACTTATTAATTAAAAAACAGTATTTTTTTAAAGAACAGAATCTTCCTCCAGATCGGTTTCGTTTTTACAAGACAGAATATTTTATTTTTTTATAATTTTATTACAGTATAACCTAAATTTAGAATCGCTTTTTCTTTTGTTATTGTCTTTAAATAGGTATACAAAGGAGTTGCCATTTAACTCAATATATCTTAATCACTGTCACTTCTGTCAACATTCTCATCCATTCCTCCCTTCCCCACCCCTTCTTAATTTTGTAGACTATACATTGGATTCATGACTGCATTCTTCCCCTCCCCTTTTCTTCATTTGGCTGCCCTTTTCCTCTTGACCCTACTCCACTCCTTTGAGTACACACTTCCTGGTGTTTACTGGGTATTTTGCTAAACTTTGATTTTTGTCTTTCTAAGGAATTAAGACTGAGTTCTCCCTTGAATCTACCATATTTGTTAATATATTTATCTACACTTTTAACTTTCCCTCAATGTCTTGTTGGTGGTTTGTCTTGTTTTTTAAATGGTAGGAGTTATGCTGGGAGTCTGTGGGAAATAAAATGTAATCATATTTTGCCATAAATATACATTTGCCGTAAATTATGTTATTAAAATAGAGTGAGACTTCTTTAAAGGTGAGGGGCTAAAGAAAAAGCAGTACTCCTATTTATTTCTTCTCTTTGCAAGAAAATCTTCCAAATATTCATCTCTGCTCACTGTTCCCAATTCCTCTTTTTCCATTTTCCCTTAGACCCATTCTAAGTCTAACTTTTAGGGCAAGTATATCTGTACAGCTTAGTTTTGCTCACAAATTGTTGGATCCCATGATCAATCAGTTCAGCTGTATTTCCTCCAATCATGCAACTCTTCTCTTGTTTTCTGTTCTCTACTATCTCCTACATTTACCCTTGATGTAGTCCTGCTCTCTTTCCTTCATTACCATTTTCATCTGTTCCCTTATTGAAAGAATCTTCCCAGTCTTCAGCACTTGGTATCTTTAATCTTCTCATGATGTTAAACACCAACTCTATACTAATAACTCCCTAACTTTTCTTTCTCTCAGAACTCTTTCAGAAACCTAGACATACACATCCAAAACGCACTACTTACCTCCTTTCAAATTCAACCTGCCCTAAAATATATCCCTAATATTCCTCCTCAAACTTGCTTTGGCTGGTATCTTAACAGACGGAACATTTGTTCAGTTGCTCAAGTCAGAATTATTAAGTAGTCCTTTTCTTCTTTTTGTCCAAACCTTAACTTACTTCATAAGCAATTATATTGGGTCTAACTTCAAAGCATTTGCAGAATTCAGTGAGTTCAAAGAAATTTCACTATTCCTACTCTCATCATTCTCAGCCATTTATCACCTTTGGTCTGAATTATATTTGGGCACTTTCTAGTCAATCTTTCTTTTCCCTTCCTTTCCCCTCCTCTATTTGCTCTCCCTGACCCTCTGTGTTTCACACACATACAGAGACAAACACAAACTCACACCACACTCACGCATACAATATACTCTCTCATAGAGCACATTATTCTTTAATTTACAATTCTACACAGTTCTACACTTGATTTAGAAAATGAAGAGAAGATATGTTAAATAATGCTGCAATAAACATAGTTGTGCTGTAGCTTTAGTATGGTCTTGTTTGTGAACATTTGGGTAAATGCCCAAAGTGGGATTGCTGGGTCATAGGGGAGCTCTATGTGGAGTCTTTTGAGGAACCTCCCTACTGCTTTCCAAAGTGGTTGAACAAGTTTACACTCCCACCAACAATGTAGTAAGGTTCCCTTCTATCCACATCCCCTCCAGCATCTGTTGTTATTAGTGTTCTTGATTATAGACATTCTAACTAGAGTGAGGTGGTATCTCAATGTTGCTTTGATTTGCATTTCTTTTATGGCTAGGGAGGTTGAGCATTTCTTCATGTGTCTATTGGCCATCCTTCTTTCCTCTTCAGAGAAGTTTCTCTTTAAGTCTTTAGCCCGCTTATTCATTGGGCAGTAAGATAGGGAACCAACCCAGATGTCCCTCAGTAGATGAATGGATCAAGAAATGTGGTATATATACAAAAAGGAATTCTATGCCTCCATCAGAAAGAATGACATTGCCCCATTTGTTAGGAAATGGAAAGACTTGGAAAAAATTATATTAAGTGAAGTAAGCCAGGCTCAAAGAAACACAGGTCCCATGGTTTCCCTTATTTGCAATAATCAGTGTATGTCTGAGTCAAGCAGAAAAGGTCATAAGTTGATGTTAGGAAAATGAACCCTTAGATACGTATTTAAATGTTTTTTTTCTTTCATACATTTGTTTCTAACACATTTATAAGATTATCTCTTTGTTGCTTTGTATGTCCCTCCCCCACAGTATAACCCCAGCTTTCACTATATTTGATGTCGGTATAATTTGTGGAGGAGATGGGGAAAAACAAGTCATCTGAGGATACAGGTGGACTCGTTGAAACAATGAGAAGTACAAGTTGTCATGTTGAAAATGAACTTTACTCTACTTCAACAATTCATCCAAAAAATCATACACCATGATCAAACAGGATTCATTTCAGGGATGCAAAGCTGGTTCAATATACGCAAATCAATTAATATTATTCATCACATCAACAGGAGCAAGAATAAGAACCACATGGTTATTTCAATAGATGCAGAAAAACATTCGACAAGATCCAACACCCCTTTATGATGAAAGTTTTGGAAAAATTAGGAATCCATGGAACATTCCTCAATACAATAAAGGCTGTATATGACAAACCTACAGCCAGTATTATACTTAATGGTGAAAAACTAATGCCATTTCCTTTTAACTCAGGAACAAGACAATGATGTCCACTCTCTCCATTTCTCTTCAATCTGGTATTGGAATGCCTAGCTACAGCAATAAGACAAGATGCAAACATAAAGGGGATCCAAATAGGGAAAGAAGAAATAAAACTCTCCCTCTTTGCAGATGACATGATCTTGTATTTAAAGAATCCCATAGACTCCACTCCCAAATTACTCAAGCTGATTCAAAACTTTGGCAAAGTAGCAGGGTATAAAATTAACCCCCCAAAATCAATGGCTTTTCTGTATGCCAACAATGAGAAAAGTGAGGCTGAAATTAGGAAAGCAACTCCATTTGTAATAGCCCCACAAAAAATAAAATACCTAGGAATTAATTTAACCAAAGAAGTGAAGGACCTCTATGATGAAAACTTTAAAATCGTGAAAATGGCAATACTTCCCAAGGCTATCTACAAATTCAATGCGATACCTATCAAAATTCCAAGCTCATTCTTCAAGGAAATAGAAGAGGCAATCCAAAAATTCATATGGAACAATAAAAGACCCCGAATAGCAAAAACGCTCCTCAACAGAAAGAACACTGCTGGAGGAATATCAATACCAAATTTCAAACTCTACTATAAAGCCATAGTAATCAAAACAGCTTGGTATTGGCATAAGAACAGACCTCAGGACCAATGGAATAGAATTGAAAACCCAGAAATGAACCTACAGACCTATAGCCATCTAATCTTTGATAAGGGAGCTAAAAAATAGAATGGAAGAAAGACAGCCTCTTCAGTAAATGGTGCTGGCAAAATTGGTTAACTACTTGTAGAAAACTAAAGCTAGATCCTTATATATCACCCTGCACCAGAATCAACTCCAAATGGATCAAAGACCTTGAACTCAAAGCAGACACTCTGAAAACATTACAGGATGGATCAGGAGAAACCCTAGGTCTCCTTGATGCAGGCCAAAATTTTCTTAATAGAGACCCGGAAGGAAACACAACAAATCAAAGAAAGGTTGGACAAATGGGATTGCATGAAGTTGCAGAGCTTCTGCGTGACAAAGGACATATCTAGCAAGATCAATAGAAAGCCCATGGATTGGCAGAAGATCTTCACTAGCCATACAACAGACAAGGGTCTCATATCTAAAATATACTTGGAACTCAAAAAATTAAATCACCCAATAACAAATCCTCAAAGAAACAACTGCCCAATAAATAAGTGGGCGAAAGACTTAAAGAGAAACTTCTCTGAAGAAGAAAGAAGGATGGCCAATAGACACATGAAGAAATGTTCAACATCCCTAGCCATAAAAGAAATGCAAATCAAAACAACATTGAGATACCACCTCACTCAACAGTTAGAATGGCAAAAATCAAGAACTCTAACAACAACAGATGCTGGAGGGGATGTGGACAGAAGGGAAGCTTACTTCATTGTTGGTGGGAGTGTAAACTTGTTCAACCACTTTGGAAAGCAGTATGGAGGTTCCTCAAAAGACTTCACATAGAGCTCCCCTATGACCCAGCAATCCCACTTTTGGGCATTTACCCAAATGTTTACAAACAAGACCACACTAAAGCTACCAGCACAACTATGTTTATTGCAGCATTATTTACATAGCTAAGATATGGAACCAACCCAGATGCCCCTCAGTAGATGAATGGATCAAGAAAATGTGGTATATATACACAAGGGAATTCTATGCCTCCATCAGAAAGAATGACATTGCCCAATTTGTTCGGAAATGGAAAGACTTGGAAAAAATTATATTAAGTGAAGTAAGCCAAGTCCAAAGAAACATAGGTCCCATGGTTTCCCTTATTTGCAATATCTAGTATATGTATGAGTCAAGCAGAAAAGGTCAGATAATGTGATGTTAGGAAAATGAACCCTTAGATATGTATTTTAATGTTTTTTCTTTCATGCATTTGTTTCTAACGCATTTATAAGATGATTTCTTTGTTGCTTTGTATATCCCTCCCCCCCAATATAACCCCTGCTTTCACTATATTTGATGTCGGTATAATTTGTGGAGGAGATGGGGAAAAACAAGTCGTTTAAGGATACAGGTGGACTTGTTGCAACAATGAGAAGTACTAGTTGTCATGTTGAAAATGAACTTTACAATGTTGGTGCGTGGCGGGGGGGGAAATAGTTGGGGGAGGCAAGAGGGGAGGGCGGTGGCTGGGAAGGGATGTGAAGGATAAACAAAGGAGGAGGCTGCAATGCTTGATAAGAAATGTACGCATTATCTTGCCCATGTAATTGTAACCCCTCTGTACAGTATGTTCACAATAAAAAAAATAAATAAATCACTTGAACCATAAAAAAAAGTAAAAAAATAATTAACCTACAGACCTGTGGTATATATACACAATAGAATTATAAGGTTCCATTAGAAAGATGGAAGCATTTGTAAGTTAATGGAAAGATTTTGAAAAATTATATTAAAAGAAGCCTGACCCAAAGAAACAGGCTGCATGGTTTCCTTCATTTGTAGTAATTAGAATGTGCCTATAAATCTAAAAGTAAACCCAATGGATAGTATATTAGAAATACTTACACTTGGACATGATTAATTAAACAGCACTTTAAACATTCACACAATGAGAATAAAGGAAGGTAGGTATTCTTAGGAGAAGATTACAAGGGATCAGTAACTATGTGCATATGATCATATAAAATGATGCTTATCAAAATAAACACCAAGAAATGGAAATAAGAGGTTTATTTTTATGGTATTCCTTGCAGTTATTTTGTTCCTTCAGTCACTGTTTCTGATTTTTGTATACTTTGTCTTGTATGTAAGTTTATCTGATTTGGGGAGGGTAAGGAGAATCACAGAAATGGTAGGACAAAGGGTAATCCAATTCATCAGTAATACTTACTAGACACTATGTTGGAAATGACCTATACAGCTTGCAGGGCAGGGGGCTTGGGAGGGGAAAACCTGAAAGAAAATGAGAGGGGTGACACCATTCTACAAAATATAATCATTACTTGGCTTAGGTAACTGTAACCCCTGTGTACCACATCTTTACAATAAAATTAAACTTAAAAAAAGCTACAGACCTTACAATGGAGTACAAGAACTCCAACTCAGCTCTTTATTAATCCGTTTTCTCCGGTGTGAACTCCGTTTTACTTACTATGCAATAAGCCCATACTGATCTGTTGGTCTACCTCAAAATGCTGAGCATATCCACAAAAGCATGAAGCATCATACTTCTGCCAGGGACGGGGGAAGAGTCTGGCACTCACTTTCATGGTATAAAAGTATTCTGAAAGAAGATAGCATTGATGGTTACACACTGTCATGAACTAAATGTCAACCAATTATACACTTGAAACTAGTTCAAGTGGTGGGATGTGAGTATTTTACCCATGAAGATCTGCCAAGCACATTACCAACCTTTGCTGCAGTTAATTCCTCTGCCCAGAGAGTGCTTTCACCCCAGACGCATATTAGAATACATCCCTCCCCCAATTCTTTCTTCAGAATAGTGTTATCGAGGTCATTTGATTATGTTTTTTTATTGTCAAGTTGATATATAGAGGGATTACAAAGGTAAGGTAATAAGGTGATAAGTACATTTCTCCTCAAATTTCTTACTTATTCCCTCATTTTGTCCTACTTTCCTGCCCCCTACCTACCCCCCCAAGTTGTACAGATCATTTCCAACATATTGTCTTGTGTATGTCACAGTTGCATTGTCTCACCATTCTGTTGTTGCCCTTCCCTTCCTTAACTCAAACAAACATACATCCAATACTAGGGTACCAAAATCAAATACAGATTTAAACAATTTGTTTTTTCCCTTCCCCTCCCCAAATTATACCAACATCAAATACAGTGAAAACAGGGGTTATACCATGAGGGACATATAACAAAGCAACAAAGAAATCATCTTATAAATATGTTAGAAACAAAAAAGAAAGAAAACACATTTGAGTCCTTATCTTGGGGTTCATTTTGCCTAACATCATCTTATCTGACTGTTTCTGCTTGTCTCAGACATATACTAGTTATTGCAAATAAGGGAAACCATGGGACCTATGTTTCTTTGGGCCTGGCTTACTTCACTTAATATAATATAATTTTTCCAAGTCTTTCCATTTCCTAACAAATGGGCAATGTCATTCTTTCTGATGGAGGCATAGAATTCCATTGTGAATATATACCACATTTTCTTGATCCATTCATCTACTGAGGGGCATCTGGGTTGGTTCCATATCTTAGCTATGGTAAATAATGCTGCAATAAACATAGTTGTGCTGGTAGCTTTAGTATGGTCTTGTTAAATAGGGATATAGGGATACAGGGGGACCCGTTGTAACAATGAGATGTACAAGATGTTATGTCAAAAAACGAACTTTACACCTTTGGTGGGGGGAGGGGTGCCCCGGGGATTGGGATGGGAGGGCAGTAATGGTAAGGAGAAACAAAGGAGGAGGCAACAATGCTTGATAAGAAATGTACTCATTACCTTGCTCATAATTGTAACCCCTCTGTATGGTATTTTCACAATAAAAATACTTACTAATAATAAAAAAAATCAAATACAGTGACAACAGTGAATATATCATGGGGAAGAACATCCAAACAAAAAATTATATAATACATTAAAAACAACAACAACAAAGAAAAACCTCTTGTGTTCATGTCTTGGAGTTCACTTAGCATCATCTTATATGGTCATATGTACATAGTTATTGAGCTATTCTGCTCAACTGATAGATTATCCTATATGTTTACCAATTATTGCAAATAATGGGATCTATGTTTCTTTGGGTCTGGCTTACTTCACTTAATAAGATTTTTCCAAGTCTTTCCATTTCCTAATTAATGGAGCTGTGCCATTCTTTCTAATGGATTCCATATGTATCACATTTTCTTGATTCATCTACTGAGGTGCATCTGGGTTGGTTCCATATCTTAGCTATGGTGAATAATGCTGCGATAAACATTGTGCTGGTAGCTTTATTATGGCCTTGTTTGTGATCATTTGGGTAAATGCCCAGAAGTGGGATTTCTGTGTAGTCTTTTGAGGAACCCCATACTGCTTTCCAGAGCGGTTGAAAAAATTTACACTCCCAACAATAGTGCAGTAGCATTCCCTTTTGGTCATAACCCCTCCAGCATCTGCTGTTATTAGATTTCTTGCTTATAGCCATTCTAACTGGGGTGATGCTCCTGGATTGGGAGGATTAACATCACGAATATGGCAATACTGCCAAAGGCTATCTACAAATGCAATGCAATAGCCATCAATATCCCAACCTCATTCTTTAATGAAATAGAAGAAAGAATCCTAAAATTTATATGGAACAATGAAAGACCCGGAATAGCAAAAACAATCCTTAGCAGAAATAACAGTGCTGGAGGAATATCAATACCAAATTTCTAACTCCACTACAAAGCCATAGTAATCAAAACAGCTTGGTACTGGCACAAGAACAGACCTCAGGACCAGTGGAATAGGGCTGAAGACCCAGAAATAAACCCACAGACCTATAGCCACCTAATCTTCAATGAGGGAGCCAAAAAAGTAGCATGGAAGAAAGACAGTCTCTTCAGAAAATGGTGCTGGCAAAACTGGTTAAACACCTGTAGAAAACTAAAGCTAGATCCTTATATATCACCCTGCACTAGAATCAACTCCAAATGCATTAAAGACCTCGGAATCAAAGCAGACACCCTGAAAACATTACAGGAAGGAGTAGGAGAAACTCTAGGGCTCCTTGGTGCATGCTGAAATTTTCTTAATAAAGACCCAGAAACACAACAAGCAAAGAAAGGCTGGACAAACGGTATTGCATGAAGGTGCAGAGCTTCTGCAAGGCAAAGGACATAGCTAGCAAGATCAATAGA
The DNA here is from genome assembly GCF_024711535.1 of Dipodomys merriami. NCBI lineage: Eukaryota > Metazoa > Chordata > Mammalia > Rodentia > Heteromyidae > Dipodomys > Dipodomys merriami. The sequence goes on from NW_027206068.1 coordinate 17,013,361, forward strand.
AAGCCCACGGACTGGGAGAAGATCTTCACTAGTCATACAACAGACAAGGGTCTCATATCTAAAATATACTTGGAACTCAAAAAATTAAATCCCCCCAAAACAAACCCTCAAAGAAACAACTGTCCCATTAATAAGTAGGCTAATGAATTAAAGAAAGACTTCTCTGTAGAGGAAATAAGAATGGCCAATAGACACATGAAAAAATGCTCAACTTGTCAGGCATTGATACACCTTCCTTTGTTTTTCTCCTACTATCCCTTCTGGACAAGAAATGTACTCATTACCTTACTCTTGTAACTGCAACCCCTCTGTACAGCATCTTTACAATAAAATAATAAAAAAAGAAATGCTCAACTTCTCTTGCCAAGGTCAGTTTTAAAGACTCTCATCAAGCAGTCTTCTCCTTACCCCATGTCTCCTTCACCCTGGCCAATCTTTTTATTCTTTTTCTAAAATACTTATTTTGCAACATACTTATCCAACATATATGTGTGTATGTGTATATATGGATATAAATATATTGCTTGTTTCTTTGCCAACATGGAGGCTTCATGAGGTCAGGGCTTTTGATCATTGTGTTCAGTAACAGATTCCATGTGAACAGGTTATGTCTGATACACGGGTACATACTTTAAATTCCTGGGAACAAATTTTGTTCTCCAGTGGTCCCAGACAAACACTGAAAAGATTGGTAATGACAGAAACAGTTATAACTAGCTTCTGGGAACAATTTAATAGCAAATTCACTATTCATTATACATAGAATATATATTAATGTATACTATATATGTATTATATACATATACGTATATATGTATATACATATATACGTATATGTATATACACACACACACACACACATATATATATATACACACACATATATATATCCTGAAATGAGCCACAAAATATTCAGGATCCAATGGTAACCAAACAGGCACAGCACTCTCTGAAATTCAACAGGTACCTTTGGGTAGCAGAATACCTTCCTGAGAATCAAGCTAAAAAGAATAATGAGACCATTGTTCATCCTTGCATTACTCAGAGGCTAATATGGTAGGAGACTGTAGTATTCCTAAAGTTGTTTTTTGAATAATTAGACTGAGGAGAAGCTCTAGCTTGGTGTGCTCTCCTACACAGAAATATTAAAAGGGCTTTTGCATTAGAAGGTCAAATCCCACAAGAAGCCAATATCCAGTTTTGTTTCCAAATGGAGTAGTACAAGGAGGTCCCAGCTTTTGGGCCTAGAGTCTCCTACTAGTTTCTAGATACACAGAAAAGTTAAGGTTGCCATTCTACAGGGTGTAGGACATCATTGGCTAGTCCAGCCTCTGAAGGGACAATACTACAAGGAGATTCCTGGTAGCAGTCTGTGTGCAAGAATTAGTATCAAGCACCAAAGACTTGGGAGATGAGGCAGAATGTTTCTAACCAACCCAGAGTGAGATCAGCGGCCAGCAGAGCCATCCTAATCAAACTGTCCCCAGGAATCCAAGAGAAGCCACCAGTATGAACTATTTTCTACAACTGAGTTAATTCTGAGTTGCTTATATATAAGTAAGAAGAAGGGATCCCTGAGACTGAGCAATACTTGCTTTCTAATCTGTCTTGCTTATACATGAAAAAGTGTCTTAGTCTTTTCAACATCGTATTAAGCAACACCTCTCTGTAAGCTCATAGAAGGCAAAAACAATATGTTATTTGTCTACAACTGCTGGCTGTCAGAACTGATGCAGTCCTTTCCACATAGAGATTTTACAAGCAATGAATGAAGAGTGGTTTAAAATGAAATGAATGGAAATCTGTTTGCATTTTGCAGTAGTTTAATACTTTTCTAGAAAAAAAAAGTACCACTTCATTTCAGCTGCCAATTTGCTTAGGAGTGGGGGGTTTGTTGTGTTTGTCTTGGGTCCTGGAAATTTTTGATCCTATTATGAGCACTCCAATTTTTATTGCATAAAAAGAAGGCCCCTCCCTTTTAGCCCCTCATCCTCCTGCTCAGTTTCCTTTTCTTTTACCCTTGCTCAGCTGTTCACTTGTTCATATTTGGGAAGTATCTCATTTTATTTTAAAAACTTACTTTTAAGCTCTCTCCTGAAAAAAAGGAGAAAGTCTTACTGTCATGCTGAGCTATTCATCAACAATCTATTTCCCTCCATGGGATAAACTCAGCCTTCAGCCCCATAGTTTATATGCTCTGGGAGCTGGATCGCTGCCTCATAAAACAGCACCACTGTACTATTATCACATAATCATTATCATTACCTCACTTGCAGCCACACAGATCCTTCTGATCCTGAACATCTTGCCTCTCTTATCTTGCTATATCTATCCTCTCCTGCTGTGAAGCTGGTGCATACCATTTCCACAAAGCTTCATGTGATCACAAATGGAATAATAAAATATATTTTTAACTAAGCCGTATCTTCTTAATACTACTGTGTTACACTGGAATTTCAAATAGTGCCATATTTTATTGCACACATAAAACAAATGTGTGACTAACAATGGGGATTCCATCTTAGCCTGGGTCCAAGCTTTCTTCCTCAAGCTTAGCTTTCTCCATTTCACATGTGTATTAGAGAGACACAGTGTGACTTTTCTAAGTGAGTCCTGCTCAGAAACAGAATTGTTCCCCATCTAAGTAGGATTTAAAAGAAACTGTGCCATTCTACCAAGATTTATTCAGAGTTCAGAAATCATCACTGTTTAATTGGGTCTTCTCCAAGCCCAAATATATAAATTACAAGGGATATCCAAAATAACAGGATCATTTAACATTAAGAAAACATGTAAGTCATGCCTTCCTTCCAAATCAAAGAAGAGAAAGTTAATTTTCATCGTACTATCAATGGAATCAAATCATCATATAAAATCATAATCTTTCTCTTTCTTTTCTCTCTTTCATTTCTTCCTTTTTTTTTTTTTTTTTTGGTTGGTCGTGGGGCTTGAACTCTGGACTTGGGCGCTGTCTCTCAGCTCTTACTGCTCAAGGTGAACGCTCTACTGCTTGAGCCACAGCACCACTTCCGGTTTTCTAGTGGTTTATTGGAGATAAGAGTCTCACTGACTATCCTGCCTGGGCTGGCTTTGAGCCGAGATCCTCAGATTTCAGCCTCCTGATCACAGGCGTGAGCCACCGGGGCCCAGCCCCCTTTTTTTTTTTTTCTTTTTTTCTTTTTTTGGTACCTGTACTAGGGCTTGAACTCTAGGTCAACTTTTACCACTTAAAACTGGTGCTCTACTAGTTGAGTCACACCTCCAGTTGTGACTTTTTGCTGAGTGACTTTGGCTGAATGCCAACTATGATCCTCACATCTTAGCCTTCTGAGTAGCTAGGGTCATAGGCATGAGCCATGAGAGCCCATCCCATAATTATTTTTTATTATTTTCTTAATTAAGTTTTTTATTGTGAAAATACTGTAAAAAGGGGTTAGTTACATGAGCAAGGTGATGAGTACATTTCTTATCCAGCATTTTTGTCTCCTTTGTTTTTCCCCTACCATCCCTTCCTTCCCATCTCCTCAGCTACATCTCCCCCACTCCCTCCAGCCCCCCCATCTAAATTATAAAGTTCATTTTTCAATATAGCATCTTGTACATTTCATTACTGCAATGGGTCAATCTGTATCCCTATTTAAACTATTTGTTTTTTCCTTCCCCTCCCCAAATTATACCAACATCAAATACAGTGAAAACGGGTTATAGCATCGGGGAGGGACATACAAAGCAACAGAAATATCACATGATACCTTATAAATACATTAGAAACAATAGCAAGGAAGAAAATACCACTTGTGTCCCTGTCTTAATTATTTCTTTACATCTATAAGGGCTCTCTTTTGTCCTTCATAATTTCTCACTTAATTTTTATTTTTAACAATATATAGATTAAAATATTCAGAGAAACAATACAGATTTAATAAAGAAAGAAAGCTGTACTCATTAACATTTTAAATACACAATAATCAGTGAGTATGATTCCACACTGTTAATATGTAAATAGGAAAAATAAAATATTTATTTTTCAAGAAATTTAGCTACCCATCATCTATTGCTTTGTGTTATTTAATTCTCTTATCAGTAAAGCATGATCAACTTCCTTTTTCTGTCAATAGACATGATTAAAAAATACAAATATTTTCCTCATGAGAATCTTCCATTCTAAAGGAATACAGCAGACCAAGAGATTCATTGTGACAGACATACGGAAATAAGGAAACCAACAGATAAAATAAGAAGATATAAAGAAATCATTAGACAGAAAAAGAAAAAGAAAAAATTCTGTTTGCAGAGTAACAATAGGCAGAAAAAGAAAAATGATTAAAAGTTATGTTTACACAGGAATTAAGTAGAAATTTTCTTATTTCAATCAAACACAAATTGAAGAGAAAATGCTTAATATTGGCCTTGATCCTTAAGAATAGGCAATGGCATGAATACATACTATCAATTTCTCACTATAGAAGAAAATTAGGAACATCAGACAAATCGACTGAGTGAATATTACAGATGGATGATGTACATTATCAGATTAGATCATCTCTAGAGATGAAATTCGATTCTATTTCCCTAGTTTTCTTACTCAGGCACTTTTCTCATAATAAATCCATTGGACTCTTGCTTCTTCCAGTAATCTAGGCCTTATCATACATAATAAATTTTTTCTTATACAAAGAGTCCAAGTAAAGTATTACCTACAAAGCAAACAACTTTAATTCTTCATGCAAGTGTATCAAATGCCTGCTTATACCAAAATCTGAGCTGTATATTCAGAAAGTTCCTCAAAGACCCACAGTTAATGGGGAGAAATACTGAAAAAGGAAATTTCAAGTCAGAGAAAGTGTCAGACCCCTGTGTATACCTGATTCAGCATCATGGAACACCGAAACTGGAAACACAGAGATGAACAAACCAGGTCTAAAAAGTTTTGGATAAACTATATTAAAACGCATTGATTTTGGCTTGTTAACTGGTTGATGACATTACTAATAAGATATGAAACAATTTTCTCTGGTCTCTTGTCTTACTGTGACCCTGTTGAAGTGGCCTATACATAGAGAAAAAACAAGCAACAATGTGTCAAGGCCATAGTTTTCTTCATAGAAACAGCTATAAAAATCACAAGACCAACAAGGAAGGAGCTCCAAATAAAGAAAAGAGAAAATACCTTTGCTGTATTTAATACCACAAAGTCTCTAAACCCATCTATGGCAATAATGGGGCAGTTCCCAGAACCAGTTCCCAAAGATCACATTTTCATTTCAGAAGAGATTTGCTCTCTGAATTTTCAGTATGTACTTAGTTTTTTTTAGAGTGGTAATCTGCAAGCTAAATAACTAAAGCAACAATTGATAAATGATTTGATTTGAACATAAAGTATTTGTAACTTGAAGTTACTTATGTTTTGGCTAGGGTTTACTATATGGTGATTTTGATTGCAAAGTATTTTCAGTTATGACTCTAGGAAATGGACTTTAAAAAAAAAAAAAAACTTACTGGGGCTGGGAAGGTGGCTCAATGGCAGAGTGCTTGCTTTGCATGCATGAGGCCCTAAGTTCGATTTCTCAGCACCACATAAGCAGAAAAAGCCGGAAGTAGTGCTGTGGCTCAAGTGATAGAGTGCTCGTCTTGAGCTGAAGAGCTGAGGGACAGCGCCAAGGCTCAGAGTTCAGGCCCACAACCGACAAAAAGAAAGAAAGAAAGAATTCAGACTGACCACATGGATTTTACAAACACTGGAATTTTCTGTCTTGGATAAAGTCCATATTATTCAGAAAAAAAAATCTCACAGGAAAAACAAGCTGTACAAAGATTACCATTTCTAAATACGCCACTTTTCAAGTTCATTATTTGATGCAATATTCCTTTAAATGTTATTTGTCTGTATTTACTTTGGAATTTGTACTCTGTTTTATGATAAAAAGGAGTTTCAAATTCCAGGAACTATTAACTGTTCCCAAAAGGCATTCCCATTCTCTAGTGGCAACTTAATATATTTGAAGCTGAGCCCATTTTTTTATTAAGCTATAGGAAGACTCTGCCAGGTCTTTGCTGAAATGGACCACTCTATTTCTCTTTCCTATCATCTGAAATGTTTTTGAAGAAAATGAAAGGTACATCTAAAATAGAACTTTATTTTTAACTTCTTTTAACCACTTGAAAAGAATGGGGTTGTCAATGATGCTGATCTATGGGTGAAGGAAAAAAAACACAAGGTGGTCAGGAAGGCAGCTCAACATTTCTCCAAAGTCCTTGGCCAGCTTTGATGTACATCAGAAGGAAACCTATGGCCCCTGAGGACTGAGAGCCTTCGCCCACTCCCAGCCTCCCTCCAACCTCCCCTGGGCACTGTTTCGTGTCAGGGCTCTTCCTTTTCAAGTCAGGATGTTAGATAGAAGGGGCTCGTTGTTCAGCTTCATCTCTGTGAGAATAAAGCCTGTTCAGATAAAATGGGTTTTCTTCTACTTGTAATGGAAGCTGTAACTACTTAAAAAGTATGAATCCTTCTATTTGCACATGTTCTGGGTTTTTTTTCTTTATCCATTCTGCCAGGGATATTCTTTTACCTTGTATTTTCAGCATTATCTCTCAGAAAAAAAAAATGTGCTCAATCTGACACTAGGAAGTATTTGTGAACTTCTAGGTAATTCCTAACCATAAGTGGAATACCAGTGAAAAATCTTTAAAATATCCATTAGCAAGAGAAGGATTGTTTCCAGAGTTTAAAAATTACGGGAAAAACAACTTGTAAGCATTATCAATTTGAGGCTGAGTGCCTAAGGCAATGTTCCACAGAAGTCAATGATTTGCCTCTGGAGTCTGTTCCCCAACTCCTTAATAGGTCTGGAAGCTACAGACAATTAATTATTAGATTATGTAACTCCCACTGCTAAAAGTTAGCAGAACAGTCTATGGTTTTACCTCTAGTGGGCTGCTTTTCAGTGAGGGGTGCAATTTCATCAGATCGTTCATCTGTATCTTTGTACTACTTAATCCTGGCTTCCCAGGGTTTTACTTTAATTGGCTCAGCCTTCTTTTGCCCCCAATCAGCTTGACTTCATTCTTGAGGATGACTAAATCTGAAAATTGTGGTACCATCTTCTGAGCAATGGCAGATACATTTATCCATCTAAAACTTCTATACAGAGAGGCTCTGGTCTGCTTTCCTGTGACTAATCAAGGCAAGCCATCACAATCCTCTAGATTGAACCTGAGCTAGGGAAAGATTGGAGTAACCACTCACTATACTTGTGCTACTAAGGTGTGGAAGCTGCCAAGAAACAAATAAAAGGAACCAAAAGATCTGAGTTCACTGCAAGTTACTCTACCATTGTCTTTGCAAAAACGCCATCACACTGAGCTTCAGTTGACTGAGGTAATAAACTTCCTATCTCAATGGGTTTGGGCAGAGATAAGTGAAATAATAAATGATGGAAGACTTTGCAAATGATAAACACTATGAAATTAATCTATTAAACAGTGGTATTCTTGAATCCAAATTTCTTTATCACTGTTGATATGGTTTGGAAAGTTTGACTCCCAGTGATGGAAGCTTGGTACCAGTGTGGTGGTATGTGTGGTAGAACCTTTAAGAGACTAGGCCTAGTTCTAAATGGACCATGTAATACTGTTCATAGAAGGGATTAATGTTACTGTCTCTCTCTCTCTCTCTCTCTTTTTTTTTTTTTTGTCAGTCATGGGGCTTGAACTCTGGGACTGGGCACTGTCCCTCAGCTCTTCAGCTCAAAGCTAGGGCTCTACCACTTTAAGCCATAGTACCACTTCCAATTTTCTGGTGGTTTATTAGAGATAAGAGTCTCACAGATTTTTCTGCCTGGGCTGGCTTTGCACTGTGATCCTCAGATCTCAGCCTCCTGAGTAGCTAGGATTACAAGCATGAGCCACCAATGCCCAGCTAATGCTACTCTCTTGCGGTGAGTTAACTCTTGCCAGAGATACTTGGCGTAAACAAAGGCCAACCCATCTGCTTGGCTCCCTCTGCTACTGGCTAGTTTGTTTCTCTGCCTTGTTGTGGACCCTCACCAGAAACGGAACAGATGAGGTTACTCAAATATGGACTTTCAGTCCCCCAAACTAATCATGACCTCTTCTCTCCTTCTCCTTCTCCTTCTCCTCTGGGTAATACCAGAACTTGTATTTATGGACTCATGCTTCTAGGATGATTCTCTATCACTTGAGTCATATTTCTGTCCTTTTTGATGGTTATTTTGGATATGGAATCTAACTAACACTTCTGGCCTTGAATCTCTATTCTCCAGTTTTTATCCCCTTCTTACTGGCAAGGATTATAAGTGTGAGCCATCAGCAACCAAACTCCAGGCTCTTTTCTTTACAAGTACTCAACCTTAGGTATTTTGTTAAAGCAATATAAATGGATAACTACAACTGTAGACAAAATTAATTAAAAATTAATGAAAAAATTTTTAAAAAATAACTAAAACTCTCATCAGGTACAAACAAGTTTATTGTTCTAATTGGTTTGCTGAAATTTCACTGTTAAGAAACCAAAATAAATTCCACAGCAAGTGTCAATTATGTAGCCTCAAAAATCTTAAGGAATAACCATAAGACATGTGTCCAATGACATCACTCAACTCAGCTGTTTGCTTTTCATGATCACCTGCTCCAGGGATGTAAGGACACTATGCCCTTCCAAGGTTTCAGCTCTCACTTTGTTGTGTATATGTGTATGTGTCTCTGCATGCATGCTGGCACTTGTATATGTTGGTACAATGTCTTTAACTGAGGGCTTCAGGCTGTCGCTCAGTTTGCTTGCTGATAGCTGTGTTCTACCACTTTCAGCTATACCTTATTCCTCAGCTGTCACATGGTCATACGCAGACCATTCATCTCTCTAGACCTTAACCAAAATCTTGAGCTGATTGAGTCAGCTCAGCTTGTGAGAGTTTCTGTTCTTAAAACTGAGTTCTTTCAATCATCAAAATTTAGATTTATCTTGGGTTTTTTTCACCTGTGATATCACCATTCTCCTAATTGCTCAGCTTAGTGGTTCAATTATTCTTCCTTCAAAATATCTTAAAATTGTCATTTCTTTCTATCTGGTTTGGTGTGCCTTCATCCATTCCATTCTAGATGGGTGCATTTTCTCATGACCCTCCAAACCTCACAATTCCCCTCTTTTGAATCCACATATGGGAAGATTACTTTTCTTAGGATACTTTCAGGCACCACTCATTTATTCCAAATAATATGTTAGGGCCATGCCAAGCTTTTAAATTCCACCCTAAGTGATTTCCCTTAATTGAAGTCATTTCACGGCAAAATGTTTCCAAAGCTTTAATAAACTGCAGTTAGTAATCTGACTGTGTCAGTAATATGTGACAAGATATTTTTAAATCAGTAAGAAATACTTCACATGGTCTAAAAATAACCTCTAATCACGCTTTCTACAAATATTACTTATGCACACCAGAAGTAAAAGGGTTGTTTCACATAGCTTGCCACTGGCCTGGGATCTCCTATGAACAGCTGCAGGTGGGACTGCTAGCCTATCTACAATGTGGAATTAGCCTGTGTAAATGGATGGAGCAAAGCAAGCCCTGCCCCCTAAGGGGCGAGGCAGGGAGGTTTAGCCAAATGGGTTAAGAATAGGGTGAGTCAATTTGTGGGACATGGTACTTTCAATTGAAAAACTGAAACAGTCTCTGGAAAAGTAGGATAAGGTGGTAACCCAAGTTAAGATGATGGTGCTATGCCAGTCAGAAGGAGAAAAATTGTTAGGGCAGGGAACCAGAGTCCATAGCGCTAAGAGGCCAAGGCAAATTCACATGGGCCATATTTTGCTACAGCTTGCTGTCCCAATGCTCTCCTTTCCCTACTGCCGCTTTTGTTAGTACATAATGAATCTTCATTCTAGGCCAGGCTATGAACTATCAACCAATACTATAATAGGTATCAAGGTCTATTTGTTCACTTCCATTGATTAGTATTTTCCTGGACAAAATTCGGAGTGCATCTAATGTCTACATAGAAAATTCTACTTTATAAGCTACAAAGCCAGGTGTGTATGAAGTGTAACTATCTTAATTTCCTTAAACTGAACTTAATTTCTACCTTAAACCCTCAATTCCAGCTAATAGCAGACAACTTAATTGAGTCTCTTCAAGTAAGTGCAATCAAATTAGTGATTACTCAGTTATTTCCGATTTAAAATCTGTCAACTTGGAATGAGACACCCAAGCCTTCTCTTCTTTAAAATCCCACACATTTCACTAGGAATTCTGGGGCTGAAGGGAAATCTATGACTCTTCATAAATGATAGCCTTCACCTGGAGAGCTTGCCAATTATGGATCAGACACAGTGTTCCACAGATTCTGCCTCAGTGGGACTGGCCTAGGGTTAAAGGATTTGCAGGTCTAACAGGTTGCCAGCTGATGCTGAAGCTGCTGGGCTGTTGGGCAACACTGAGACCCGTTGGCCTATGTACAAGTATTTTCTTAAGTGACTTCAGCTCCTCATTAGTCTTTTTCCAGGATCTGAATTATTTCCCTTGAGCTCTTCATCTTTCCAAGTGCTAGAAAAACAACTCTGAATGAGGGTGGAACTGAACATCTTACCTGTCCCAACTTAGGATTGGGTTATGTAGTGTAGCACAAGAAAATATGAGGGTATGGCAACATCTCAACTAATTCATAAGCATGTTTCGTTTGCTATATCCCTAGTGTTGGTATCTTAGCATATAGACATAGTTCCTGTTGGTTACAACTGGTAATTTGCTAGATAGAAATGGTCTAGTGTAGGATGAAGAAAAATGGCTTGTCCAACAAGCTGAAGACAAGTCAGGCTTTTTCTCTTAAGAGCCATGTGGCATTATATAAGCTCTTTAAATGCAGCAGCTCTCAGTTTCCTCCTCCGTAAGGGTAAGACTGATATTATTTCCCCTGGTATGGCTGGACTCTGTAACCTATCAGAACATGCTTTGAGTACTGTAGCATATGAGAATATACTTTGAGGGTAGTTAATGGTCAGACTTTAGGCAAAATGGTCAAACTATAATGATGCATGATCTTCTCCTCAACCTTAGGCTGCTGTCAGCTACTTAGCTGAAAGTTCAGAGAACCTAGATAGCTGTAGGTTCTCTGTAGAATGTTCACTAATACTCCCAGTGTTGTTAGTATCTTGCTGTTCCAACTCATAAGCAGGCAGTGGGGAACTGGAATCTACTGTGAACGTTTTCTTTTCCATTCCACATTCATGGACCTTAAGTTGGTAGCTTAACAAGTGTCACAAATGAAAACCTCTGTGCTGTTTTGTTACCAAAGGCCCTATCTGTGGTTACCACAGTCCAGCTCTTCACATTCATACCACTGTCAGTTTTTGTTAGCACAATAAACACATTATCATGTAAGCAAAATATATCACTATATTATAGTATGTGCACTATATTATTCTATGTGCTCTTTTGTCTGTTGCAGTAGTTTTCCATCTAAAATCCAGTAAGTGTCATCTCAGACATGTGTTTAAAATATAAAGCCCTTCTACAAATAAGAACAAGATTTCTTTTTTTTGTAGAAATAAATTTTATTATTATAAAAATGTTGTACAGAGGGGTTACAGTTACATGAGTAAGGTAATGAGTACATTTCATAGGGAGCATTGTTACCTCCTCCTTTATTTTCCCCCTACCATCACTTCCCTCCCCACCTCCCCAACTCCTCCTAGCCCTCCCCCGGCATTGTAAAGTTCGTTTTCAATTATGTTATGAACATCTCATCGTCACAATGGGTCAGCCTGCATCCCCATTTAAGCAATTCTGCAATATCCCTTTCCCGTCCCAAATTACAAAAATATATTTACAAGGTGCAGAACACCGGCATCAAATCCAGTGAAAACAGGGGTTATATCATGGGGGGAGAACATACAATAGAAACAAAAGAATCACATACTGTATTGTAAGTACATTAAAAACACTAGCAAGAAAGAAAAAAATATCTCTTGTGTCCATGTCTTGGGGTTCATTTTGCTTAACATTATCTCATATAGTCATATGTACATAACCTTTCACCTACTCTGCTTGTCCTAGACAGGTACTAGTCACTGCAAACAAGCGCAACCATGGAACCTATGTTTTGTTGGGCCTGGCTTACTTCACTTAATACGATTGTTTCCAAGTCTTTCCATTTCCTAACAAAAGAAGCAATGCCATTCTTTCTGACAGAAGCATAGAATTCCATTGTATAAATATACCACATTTTCTTGATCCATTCATCTACTGAGGGGCATCTGGGTAGGTTCCATATCTTAGCTATGGTAAATAATGCTGCTATAAACATGGTTGTGCTGGTAGCTTTGGTATGACCTTGTTTGTGATCATTTGGGTAAATGCCCAAAAGTGGGATTGCTGGGTCATAAGGGAGCTCTATGTGGAGTCTTTTGAGGAACCTCCATACTGCTTTCCAGAGTGGTTGAACAAGTTTACACTCCCACCAACAATACAGTAAGGTTCCCTCTGGCCACATCCCCTCCAGCATCTGTTGTTATTAGAGTTCTTGATTATAGCCATTCTAACTGGGGTGAGGTGGAATCTCAGTGTTGTCTTGATTTGCATTTCTTTTATGGCTAGAGAGGTTGAGAATTTCTTCATGTGTCTATGGTCATTCTTGTTTCCTCTTCAGAGAAGTTTCTCTTTAAGTCTTTAGCCCATTTGTTAATCTGGCAGTTGTTTCTTTGAGGATTTGTTGTTGGTGGATTTAGGTTTTTAGTTCTACATAGATATTAGATATGAGACCCTTGTCCATTGTACGGCTAGTGAAGATCTTCTTCCAGTCCATGGGTTTTCTGTTGATCTTGCTAGTTATGTCTTTTGCCAAGCAGAAGCTCTGCAGTTTCATGCAATCCCATTTGTCCAACCTTTCTTTGATTTGTTGTGGTTCTGGGTCTCTATTAAGAAAATTTCAGCCTGCACCAAGGAGCCCTAGAGTTTCTCCTATTCCTTCCTATAATGTTTTCATGGAGTCTGCTTTTATTTCAAGGTCTCTGATCCATTTGGAGTTGATTCTGGTTCAGGGTGATATACACGGATCTAGTTTTAGTTTTCTACAAGTGTTTAACCAGTTTTGCCAGCACCATTTACTGAAGAGGCTGTCTTTCTTCCATTCTAGTTCTTTAGCTCCCTTGTCAAAGATTAGGTGGCTATAGGTCTGTGGGTTCATATCTGGGTCTTCAGTCCTATTCCGTTGGTCCGCAGGTCTGTTCTTGTGCCAGTACCAAGCTGTTTTGATTACTATGGCTTTGTAGTAGAGTTTGAAGTTTGGAATTGATATTCCTCCAGCGCTGTTCTTTCTACTAAGGATTGTTTTTGTTATTCGGGGTCTTTTATTGAAAAAACAAGATTTCAAGGTGAATTTACAGAAAAACCATTTTGTAAAATAAGCTCTGGTGGAGGGTCCCAAACAGGGGGACCTAAAATCACATGTGGAGGTACTTACGGCTTTCAAACGCCTCTACTCTCTGGTCACAAACCCTGCTCCACCTTTCCCGAAGTAAAAACCTGCCCTTCTGGCCTGCAGTAAAATCCTTGGCCTTCAACCTTGCTTCTGCTGCTTCTCAGCTGACTCCCGTTTCTGAAAGGCAAGGACTGCTCTGGGCACCACCTCCTTTAAGAATCAGACAACCAGTTAGCCAAATGTTAGGCCCCAGCAGTATGCCATGCTGATTACGAATCATCCGCTGGAGTCTTGATAGTTTTCTCACCTGACTCATATTTTTAATCTTTAAGTAGTTGTACAAAGAAGTTGTCATTCAAAATAGCAGCTTATGAATACAGTGCCTTTTGATCAATGTCACCCCTTTCAACATTCTTTTATTATCAAGTTGGTCTTAGACAAGTACTCAAACTCTGTGCTTCAGTATCAGAATGTTCAATGAGTGGGTATATATTGCTGCTAAGGGTCTAAGCATTAAATGTTAGCTGCTTTTTATTAGTTGTTACATTTGTGAATGGATGAATAAAAAAGTGAATGAAGAAAAATTTCAGGGGAACATCCAAATGACATTCTTGGCTTGGATCCCCCCAGCATAGGCACCTAGTAATATCAGCACATTGACTCAGTGATATAACAGGTGTCTGGAAGGTATGAAGCTCTAGCTTTGCACTTCTACCAATAATAAAATATCTAGATCACCCAATCTTAGCAAGCCAAAGAGCCAACAAAGTAAAAGCTTCTAGATGAAGTGTATATACAAGTATTTCCTTGTGTTTGCATGTCAATATTTAAGATATGAAATGACCAAAATAATCCATGTGTCACTAATACAATGGAAAAAAATCAAAGAAAAATAGAGCTTTGTTTTATCTATTTTCTAAGTTCCCTTCAATATGTTTTGGGAGCATTAAGTTAACAAGATAAAGTAGATTTCAAAACCTTTTCTATCTTGTAGCAAGAAAGGAGGTGAAGAGAGAAAGATGAAGGTCTGTGTATGCATAGCCTACCAGCTACAGAATAATGCCAAGCATTTTGCTGAAGCAATTTTACTTCAGTCACAAAAGTCTTGCAGTATAAAAATAACTTGTTTTATAAATTAGCTGTCAAATCCTTGGAGAAGCCAACCATGAAAAATTTGTTGTTGGTTGTATTTCCATTATTGTCACTGTTTAATCCATAGTTTAGTGATTAATGGTTTTCTAAGAAAACTTGTTTGAAGTATAAAGAATGAAATCCATTAAACCAAGTACGACCTGACAGGATTCATTTCTCTTGAGGTCTCATCAGAACTGAAACCACCGTGGCATAATTAATGGTCCGAGAGATGAAGAAGGACTCCTAGCCTGTCACATCTCTTCTATTTAAGTCTTCAAAAATGAAGAATAATGAGTAAAGGTGTAAAACAAATTGCTTGATATGCCAAGAAGCAGATTAATCCCATTAAAATAATTAAGAGTTCATCTCAAATTATTAGGCAATGCCTCTTCTTTGTAAGAAAAGCTCAGTTGGGGTGATCCCCTGATGTCTGTGGGGCTCAGTTATGACACAGCCATTAGCGTTTTTAAAAACATGTATTTTGATAAGAAACCTCTAGACATACTTCTCTTAGAATAAGACTGCTTTGGGGCTACAACTTTTTGATCATTTATATTCACAGAAAAAAATTTAATTGTTCCTTTAGTTTAATTGCGTTTCCTGTACATACCTGAAAGAAAAGTACAGGATAGAAAACTATGTATTATCAGCCTACGCTCATGGATTTATAGACTTCATAGAAATGATGTTTTCTTCGATAGCAGACTGGAAGTGATGATACAGTAGACAGAAAAGAATGAAAACAGTGGGTTCATTCAGGGATGATGAGTGGCATTAAATATTCCATGATGTATTACATACAAATTAAGAATGCTAACGAAGTCAATCAGGACCTATACCGCACCAAGTCAATAGCTTATATCCCTGAAGTGTTAGCATGTAGAACACTATTTTAATCTAATCTGATTTAATATAGTATATTCCTTCTGAGTACTAACTATGAGAAAGGCATTTTGCTAACAGTATAAAGATTAGATATACAAAGATTAATTAGAATCCATGCCTTTAGGGAACCTCAAGTCCATTGAGGATCACAGACATGAAGAGAAATAACTGATAGAGAGTAAACTTTGCAGCTGGGCTCTGGTGGTTCACATCTGTAATCCTAGCTACTCAGGAGGCTGAGATCTGAGGATCAAGGTTCAAAGCCAGCCTGGGCAGGAAAGTTTATCTTCAATAAACCACTCAGAAAACCAGAAATGGCGCTGTGGCTCAAGTGGTAAAGCGCTAGCCTTGAGCTGAAGAGCTGAGAGACAGTGCTTAGGCCCAGAGTTCAAGCCCCACAACCGACAAAAAAAAAAAAAAGAAAAAAAGAAAAAAAAAGAAAAGAAATAAAAGAGCAAACTTTGGAATGCTTTTGGAAACACTGGAGAGAAATTGATTAGCTCCAACTAGAGGAATACAGGAAGATTTTATAGACAATAACAATGATAAAGATTAAGTTTATTATTTTGCTAAGATAGTGAGACCTGTAACAGTGGTTAAAGGGCACTTCTCAGGAAGTGTTGGGGATACCACAGTAGCGAAGAGAGATACAAGTTATCAAGAGAGGTTTGATTATAACATGCACTAATGATATTGGAACTGTGAGCTTTGGGGTGTGGATTACCTTGAAACATACTTTCGCACATAGTAGGTACTCAATACACATTAAGAGAAGTCAGCTCAGCAAAATAGCATCAAGGAGGAAAGAAAAATTACCCTGTCTAGGACTAATACTCTACCAAGATTGCTAGTATTTTAATGGCTGAATAGCAGGTTAAGTCTCATAGTTCTGATTAACTGCAGCACAGATTACAAACATGCTCATTATTTTGTCTTCAACAGAGATTTGCTTGATTATATTAATTTTTTGAGCTGCCAAGTGAAAATTGTCTTATTTGTTGCAAGGAAAGACATTTTCTTCAAAAACTCTGGAATGCTCACACTGTTTATAAGGCTGAGCTAGCTGAACCAGAGCTGTTCCTAACCACTAGCTTCTTAGATGCTTCCTCAATGAGGGGAGAATGGCCCATGAAAGGGCCTGACCATCATAAAAGGGGAGGACCTCAGCTGCCACTTGCAGCCTACATGCAGTTAAAGAACAAAACCAACTTGACAAAAGACCATACCATTCCTGCTGGAAGAACAATGCAATCTGATTCTTAGGAGAAGTTTGGGGAAAGAAACACAAAGTGTTTGGACGCATAAGCCAGACTAGCTTCCTATTCCAGGGTGCTGGCGAAAGCTCTGGGAAACCCTAAGGAATAGAAGCACACACAATACATCTTCCAAGTGAGCCAACATCAGCCCGGAAAAGGCGACTGCCAGCAAGTTGTTCCCAGTGGATTCTCCTTTCCAGGTAAAGTCAAATCCCTCCTTTATCCTTAATGTCTTCAGCTTTGGTTTAAGACTAAGATCTTTTCCTTGCTATTTGAAATTTCTGTTGGTGAGCTGTTACTTATCTAGAATGCATCCTTCTGCCTCCCAGATTACTCACCTGCAGTTATGAGGTATCTGACAAATAATTATGTTGTTGGAAGGCATCAATTTCATTAATAGTGCTATTACTGAACTCAGTAAATAATCATGAGGATAGGTTTCATCAATCAACTTTTAAAGTTTTATTTGTGCTTTTGACCTGTTTCAAAAACAGGGTGGGGTGGGGCTTGAGTGTGAGCTTGATTAAAATACTAAAAACAAATATACATCACAAATAAAGTCAAACTAAAACAATAACAAAGAAAAACTGGATGCTGTGAATCAGGCCTATAATTCCAGCCACGTGGGAGGCAGAGATCTGGAATTTCTTGGTTACACAGCCAGTCTAGGCACACAGGGATGAGACAACAAGAAAGTTAGGCATCGTGGCTAATGTCTGTAAACCAGTCATGTGAGAGTTTTAGTTAGAAGGATCACAATCTTAGGCTGGCCTAGCCAAAAACATGTGAGGCCCTAACTGGAAAATAACTAAAGCTAAAATGGAGGCATGGCTCAATGTAGAAGAATGTTTGCCTAGCAACATATGACCCTGAGTTCAAACCACAGTGCCACACATGGGCACACTCGCACACGCACACGCACACACACACACATACACACACACACACACACACACACACAATGAGAATTCAAACTCTTTTGCACACACAGCTTAATTCTGATACTTCTCATTGAACACAGTGGGTCATCCAGGATATATTTTAGTGCTAAGATCAAGGATTATCAAGGTGTCTCTCTTTGCCCTTCCCTAGGTTACAGTCTTTAAGAACAGCTTTCATAAGCCATGCAAAATTATCTTTGATGGTCAGGTTTAGGGCCTGGACTGTACACTTGCATGATACTTCAAGCTTAGAAGAACTTCATTTGGTTAAATACTCTGCTGTGGCTGTCTTGAAACAAGGTTCCCACATTTTCATTTTATAATGGGCACTGAAAATTATGTAGCTGACCTTGACATTCACATACAGATACATGCAGCTTTAAGATCAGCCCCTAAGTTTATTATTGAGGATGCTTTCCCTTTTGTCAACATAAAGCATTAGATCTGCAGAATTATCCTATATTCATTTGAGCGGTTAAACTAATCCATCATCATTATGTAGACACTCCTTCCTACATCCACTGCCTTGAAATCTTATCAGCACTAAGCTTGAGCAATTATACAATTATTTTGAGGAAAGAGGAAAATTCTTTATTTTTCTAGGTTTAAATTTATGATCCCTTGCATCAGAAATAACTCGTTTCTTAAGGTTGTTTTAGATATGAAAACCTTTTTGAATTTAAAATCTGAAAATCGATTGCTAGTTTAAAATCATTTACTTAGACAATATCTGATTTGATCACTGGAACAATGTTATGCCTCCCCAGATGGTTTCCCTGGATCTTGTCATCCTAAATAAACTAATCTTCAAATGTATTCATACACATGTAAACTATCCTCAGATAGCATTTTGTGCCTGACTCTACCTTCGGACTTGTTACCATTATTCCTTCCTACCAAAAGGATGGACTCCTAGCCTGTTCTTTACCAATTTCTGTGCACAGTTGGGAGAAATCTCTTTGACACCTAACTCATCAAGTAATCAGAACCTAGCGACTGCTGTCCGCATGATTGATGAAATGGCTCTGCACATAACAGCGTTAGAGGCTTCCATTAGTACATCACATTTGGCACCAGGCATGCTGTTGGAATGTGCTACAACCCCATCATCCCTCTATTCTATTTTTAGCAGGTACAGTTTTCCACGCACCATGAAAGGCACAAGGGGAACTGTACTGGGCAAGACATGTCAGCCTGGCTGCAGCTGTGAACCTAGTTAGTGGGCAACAGGGTGATTAGATGCATTATCATCACACCAGGTAGAGGAGACAGGGTAGAATTACAAATGAATGAAGCAGAGATGTAGAAAACTTCCTCTGGAATGCAAATTCAAAGTTATTTGAGCATATTTGACTTTTTTCCCTAGGCAATACTGAGGCTTGAACTCAGGACCTCACCCTTGCTATACAGGAACTCTTACCATATGAGTCATGTCACCTGCCCTTTTTGCTTTAGTTCTCTGTATGATAAGGTCTCAAATATTTAAACCCAGGCCAGCCTGGACTTCAATCCTTTTATTTATGCTTATTATAATTCTACAGATATCTGATGTCACACCCAACTTTTTATTAGTTGTGATAGGGTCTCATGAACTTGCTTCAAA
This sequence comes from Dipodomys merriami, assembly GCF_024711535.1. Lineage (NCBI taxonomy): Eukaryota > Metazoa > Chordata > Mammalia > Rodentia > Heteromyidae > Dipodomys > Dipodomys merriami. Next base: position 17,032,611 of record NW_027206068.1, read on the forward strand.
ACAAAAATCTTCCAGTGTTCACCTCCTGCATAACTAGATTTACAGGTATGAGCCAACACATTGGCTTAATATATTTAGCTTTCTACTCAATTGAGACTCTAACAGTTGCAAGTTTATGTGTAAGGTTAAAGGTGGCATTACTCTGAATTCATGAAAATGAAGCATATCACCCTTTACTCACACTGGTATCTTCTGAGATCTTTTCACTCATTTTCTGTTTATAATATTTTGTTCCTTTTCTGAAAGTAGGCTCCATACTGTATAACATTTACATCACTCAAAAAAAATGGATCCTCCATGGATCATTCCTCAATACAATAAAGGCTGTATATGACAAACCTACAGCCAGCATTATACTCAATGGTGAAAAACTAAAGCCATTTCCTCTTAACTCAGGAACAAGACAAGGATGCCCACTCTCTCCACTTCTCTTCAATCTAGTATTAGAATGCCTAGCTACAGCAATAAGACAAGATGCAGACATAAAGGGGATCCAAATAGGGAAAGAAGAAATAAAACTCTCCCTCTTTGCAGATGACATGATCTTGTATTTAAAGAATCCCATAGACTCCACTCCCAAATTACTCAAGCTGATTCAAAACTTTGGCAAAGTAGCAGGGTATAAAATTAACCCCCAAAAATCAATGGCTTTTCTATATGCCAACAATGAGAAAAGTGAGGCTGAAATTAGGAAAGCAACTCCATTTGTAATAGCCCCACAAAAAATAAAATACCTAGGAATTAACTTAACCAAAGAAGTGAAGGACCTCTATGATGAAAACTAGAAAATCTTGAAAAAGGAAATCAACACAGAACTTAAAAAATGGCAAAACCTCCCATGCTCCTGGATTGGCAAGATTAACATCGTGAAAATGGCAATACTTCCCAAGGCTATCTACAAATTCTACGCAATACCTATCAAAATTCCAACCTCATTCTTCAAGGAAATAGAAGAGGCAATCCAAAAATTCATATGGAACAATAAAAGACCCCGAATAGCAAAAACGCTCCTCAACGGAAAGAACACTGCTGGAGGAATATCAATACCAAATTTCAAACTCTACTATAAAGCCATAGTAATCAAAACAGCTTGGTATTGGCATAAGAACAGACCTCAGGACCAATGGAATAGAATTGAAAACCCAGAAATGAACCTACAGACCTATAGCCATCTAATCTTCGATAAGGAAGCTAAAACAATAGAATGGAAGAAAGACAGCCTCTTCAGTAAATGGTGCTTGAAAAATTGGTTAACTACTTGTAGAAAACTAAAGCTAGATCCTTATATATCACCCTGCACCAGAATCAACTCCAAATGGATCAAAGACCTTGAACTCAAAGCAGACACTCTGAAAACATTACAGGATGGAATAGGAGAAACCCTAGGTCTCCTTGGCTCAGGCCGAAATTTTCTGAATAGAGACCCGGAAGCACAACAAATCAAAGAAAGGTTGGACAAATGGGATTGCATAAGGTTGCAGAGCTTCTGCAGGGCAAATGACATAGCTAGCAAGATCAATAGAAAGCCCACCGATTGGGAGAAGATCTTTACTAGCCATACAACGGACAAGGGTCTCATATCTAAAATATACTTGGAACTCAAAAAATTAAACCACCCAACAACAAATCCTCAAAGAAACAACTGCCCAATAAATAAGTGGGCGAAAGACTTAAAGAGAAACTTCTCTGAAGAAGAAAGAAGGATGGCCAATAGACACATGAAGAAATGTTCAACATCCCTAGCCATAAAAGAAATGCAAATCAAAACAACATTGAGATATCACCTCACTCCAGTTAGAACAGCAAAAATCAAGAACTCTAACAACAACAGATGCTGGAGGGGATGTGGACAGAAAGGAACCTTACTTCATTGTTGGTGGGAATGTAAACTTGTTCAACCACTTTGGAAAGCAGTATGGAGGTTCCTCAAAAGACTTCACATAGATATCCCCTATGATCCAGCAATCCCACTTTTGGGCATTTACCCAAATGTATACAAACAAGACCACACTAAAGCTACCAGCACACCTATGTTTATTGCAGCATTATTTACCATAGCTAAGATATGGAACCAACCCAGATGCCCCTCAGTAGATGAATGGATCAAGAAAATGTGGTATATATACACAAGGGAATTCTATGCCTCCATCAGAAAGAATGACATTTCCCCATTTGTTAGGAAATGGAAAGGTTTGGAAAAAATTATATTAAGTGAAGTAAGCCAGGCCCAAAGAAGCATAGGTCCCATGGTTTCCCTTATTTGCAATATCTAGTATAGGTATGAGTCAAGCGGAAAAGGTCAGATAATGTGATGATAGGAAAATGAATCCTTAAATATGTATTTTAATGTTTTCGTTTCTTTCATGCATGTGTTTCTAATGCATTTATAAGATTATTTCTTTGTTGCTTTGTATGTCCCTCCCCCACAGTGTAACCCCTGCTTTCACTATATTTGATGTCAGTATAACATGTGGAGGAGATGGAGACAAACAAGTCGTTTAAGGATTCAGGTGGACCTGTTGCAACAATGAGAAGTACAAAATGTCATGTCAAAACCAACTTTACAATGTCGGTGTGGGGGGGGGGTATAATTGGGTGGGGGGAGGGGGGAGGCTGGGAAGGGAGGTGAAGGGTAAACAAAGGAGGAGGCTGCAATGCTTGGTAAGAAATGTATGCATTATCCTGCCCATGTAATTGTAGCCCCTCTGTACAGTATGTTCTCAAATAAAATAAAATAAAATTTAAAAAAAAATGGATTCTCCACTATGCAGGTCTCCAGACTTCCTACACACAAGAGTCTTTTTCCCAATGACAGAAGAATTGCTTCATGCTGTTTCAAAATGTTGGTTCTGGTTTCTACCTCAGGGACTTACAAAGAGAACTGGATTAGCTTGGAAGGCTGTACTGTCTTCAGCCTGACTTTTTTAGGCTCAACTCTCTTCCTGATCTCACAGTCTCATTGCTAATTCCAATTCTCCTCCTGACAGCATCAATGCAGAGCTGATGAGCACACCTGAATGATGAGGCCCCAAAGAAAGGCATGTCTGTCATGGGGAGCAGTCATCAATAGAAGCTCCTTTCTAGAAGTTGAAATCTCACTACTTGGCCTGTCCCACATCTGCTGCTTTCTAGATAACTTCCCCAGAAGGAAGGAAATATCATTTGCCTATTTTTCTTTAGAAAAAGATTACCCATGAGTATTTCTGGCTTCCTTTCTAACAGTGGCAGTGGTATTGATGTGTAGGTGAAATGACATGTTGGGGATGAAGTACTTCAGAGATTCAAATTAAAGATACATATGTACTTACCACAAAAACCAAGATTCAAGTTTAATTTTGCGTAGCTTCATCTGCTCTATTTGACAATGATGTGATCTACTCCTGAGATAATTTTTATTGGAAAAATATCCTGGCACAAATAAAAATAAAACCAGAACAGGAACAGTGAGTTTTTGGAGTTGTAGGTAATCAGTTTTGTTCTGTGATTTAAGGTGTGTTTAATGGTGTTTGCAATGCTTTTGTCACCAAAGGTTAACATTTCCACCAGATAATAGTACAGTGATTAGGAACTGCAAGCTAAAGAAACAATTCACAGAATGCTATTTCCAGCAAATTTTATTTTGATTTATTCTGAGTTGAAATGCAAATAAATCTTTTGAGCACATAGAGGCTAAAGAAGATTGTCATGAGACCTCAGTGTTATTATAATAACACAAAAGAAAATGAATACAAACATATTAGTACAGTGGCTCAGAGATGACAAACTCAAAGCATATAATTCATCTAGTAAGCTCTAATAGGTCTCACTGATTTCAGTCAAGAGCACAAACAAAAGTTCTCAACATATTAAGAGAAATTCTTCACAAAAGGTTTAAAGGGTATAAAATAATATAATATTTCTAATATAGGAAAAATGACAGGAGGCCGCAAGCTCCATTGTCAGTTGATAGGGAAGAAACTTTATCAGAGAGTTGATAGGGAAGGAGATTATCTTTGTGGAAAATTTTCTCCAGTGAATTTGAAAAGGTGTTATCAGACATGGTTCCAGGCTTTTTATTTGCACTGAGGAATACTGATAAATTATTATCTTTAACCTTTAAACAGTTGTACATTAGTAGCATCTACCAAGAGATTGCTATACAATGGTACTTCAGTTGTAATTATGCAGTTTTTACAAGTTGAAGTTCAGTTTCAATGGAAATGTATCCCCCCCAAAATATACCAAAACTGTCCTTTGTTCTTGTTATAGCTAGACTCTGAGATGTCTCCTAAGAGTTCATGTGTGGGGTGCTGGGTTGTCAGCTGGTGATTTTGGGAAGTGATTAGACCCTGAGTGTTCTGATCTAGTCAATCCACTGGTGGATTCATATTTTAATGGTATTATTGAGAAGGTCTAGTTGGAGAAAATGCATCACTGGGGTATGTCCTGAAAAGGTATACCTTGTCCCCAAACCTCGTTCCATCATGCTGTCTGCTTTCTGTCTGCCACGAGGTAATATTTGTTCATCTATACTCTTCTGCATGGTGTTCAGCCTTGCCAAAGGACAGACTCCATAGTTGGAGTCAGCCAACTATGGGCTGAAGCCTGTGAAACTAGGAACCAAAATAAATCCTTTTGCACTTTGATTTTTGCTAGTCCTGGGGCTTGAACTCAGGGCCTGGCGAACTGTCCCTAAACTTCTTTTGCTCAAGGCTAGCACTCTATCACTTGAGCCATGGTGCCACTTTCAGCTTTTTCTGTGTATGTGGTACTGAGGAATCAAACCCAGGGTTTCATGCATGCTAGGCAAGCACTCTACCACTAAGCCACATTCCCAGGCCAAATCCTCCCACTTTTTAAACTGTTTCTCTCCAGTATGCGTCACAGCAACAAAAAGTCTGACTAAAATGAGTTCTCTGGTTACCTAGAATGTTTATACCATGTCAACAGTATCTTATAGTAAGTATGTTCTTTCAAAATTGTGAATTACCTGGGGCTGGGAATATGGCTCAGTGGTAGAGTGCTTGCCTCGAACAGATGAGGTCCTGGGTTCAATTCCTCAGCACCACATAAACAGAAAATGCCAGAGTGGTACTGTGGCTCAAGTTGTAGAGTACTAGCCTTGAGCAAAAGCAGCTCAAGGACAGCGCCCTGGCCCTGAGTTCAAATTCCAGGACCAGAAAAAAAACAAAATTGTGAATTACCTGATTTTATTTAAATGATTAGATTCATCAGAAAACTGGTGAAAATATTCTGAAGTATTATAATGTTTCCATCAGAAGGTACAAACCTACTTAAATTATAGCTGTCTTGGTAAGGGGAAACAAAGGAAGAGGCAACAATGCTTGATAAGAAATGTACTCATTACCTTGCCCATGTAATTGTAACCCTCTGTACTGTATTTTCACAATAAAAAAATTATAGCTGTCTTGCTTAATATAAATGCACTTAGTATTTCAAATAAAAATTATGAAACTTTATGCATTTTTATTTCCCAAGCTCTATCCCAAGGCCCCATAGTCCTTTCCACATCCCCCCTTGCAAGCCATGAGCAGGTTCTTTATTCTATTTTGCTTCCCTTCAAGCTGCAGTTACAATAATTTTCGTCCTGAAACATAAACTCTGTTTTGTTTTTGCTTTATTTCAAATCATTCCAATGTTTCCAGTCACTCTTCCTTCGTTTGAATTTGACACACAACCCAGACACATTTTGTCAGTGCTGCTAAACCCTACAAATCATTCTATTATACCTCATAATCAAGTCTATAATGAGAATTCACAAACTGCTGTGAATTTCACAGAGGTGATAGATATTTCAGAATGTCTCTATTCTTGTCTGTCCCTTCCCTCAACCCACTCTTTTCCACTTTGACTGTAGTATCACTTCCAGTGAACCTCTAAGCTAGGTTATGTTCCCTCAGTATTCCGTATTTCCTTTCTTATAAACCCATAGACACCCTACTTTTTGCTAAGGAAGAGGTGCTACTCCTCTCTACTCCAGAAGTTTATTTTATGTGGAAATAGCACTAATAGTAGGACACTACATTGTTCCTCCTAAAAGGAGAAGGGACTGACATGGTGAATTTTGTAAAGAGCAATGCATTTTCTGGCTTCTCAATAAGTATTTCTCCCTGGGATCCAGCTTGCTCACAGGCAGCATACTCTCTCTGGATTCTCAATGTCTCAGGAATGAGGGAATTCTCCAGGTCAGAAGCTTGAACTTATCTACCACTGTCTCAACTGGATGGGTAAATCACTCTAATCCTGGAGTTTAGTAAATCATCCTTTGGCTGTGTGAAGAGGCTAAGCACTCATGCCAAGACCTCTTATAGATCTTAAAATCCAAGTATCTTACATAAAATGGTGGTTCATTTGTAGAGTAACTCATATACTCCAATGTACTTCATCATTTACGTTACCTAATACACTGTAAAGGGCATATAAGTGCTACTATACTGTTTTATCTGTAGAAAAATATCAATTACAATGTTTGTACATTAAACATGTAGACACAACTTACCCCTTTTATCCAGGACTGGCTGAATCCATAGACATAGGACTCACAGAGATGAAAGGCCAAATTTGTTACAAAAGTCTACTGGTTCTTCAATACAGGGAACACTAATGCTCCACTATCAGCATTAATAGACTAAAGGAGATATTTTTAGTTTCCCATCCACCATACTATTGTTATTTCTCACATTATTAAAAAAACAAGTCAAGAGGCACAAAGCAATCTTTGCTGGGAACCCCAAAGCAGAGAAATTGTAGCTTCTGTTTTGTTTCAATATCTTTCATGTTTTCCTACCAGCGAGTAACCAACCTAGTAAGTCACTGGCTAACCACAGACTTCATATGCATTGCTTATTAAATGGACAGATAGATACATAGCTACATAGATAGGTCATGTTCCCATACGTTGACCTTATCCAGTATTCCATCACTGCTACGAAAAATGTAACTACTTGATAGAACTAATCAATACTTTCCATTTTAATAAATTTTAGACTTTGATATTATTTTGATATTTTGAAATTCTTACTAATGGCACTATAAGTTATTATAATATATTCTAAGCTGAAACTATAAGATCTAGTACAATAAAATTCACTATTTATATATCACTTTTACCTATTATTTCATCTAATAAAAGTTATAGATTTAGAAAAAAGCTCAAAGGACAGTTGTAAACATCACAATTTAATTTATATTTGTCTTACCTAGGAAATATTATAAAGTGTAGACAACTATGATTAAATATAATTTAAGATAGCTGGAAAGAGGAAAGTCAGCATTATGGAAAGTGGAATAATGGGTTAAGGAATTATAAGTAAAGGCAAGAAACAGAAAATGTATCTTGAGAGGGTCTGACATTCTCATTATTAACTTTAATTTTTTATTGAACATAAAGGTGACATGTTGATATGCTAATATCTTCATTAATAAATTTTATGATTATTATTTTGCTTAAATATTATTTTAAAGTGAGTAATGCATTCCTGATTATATCTTTGTATTGAAATTCAAGGGACAAGATTACCCTTTGGCAAAATGAATAAAACAGAAAGCTCAATATGAAAATATAAATCATATATTATATAAACCTGCCAAGGACTTTTTCTCCTATAAGTATGTTATTTGAAGTGAAAGGTGTCTACATAAGCTAATTTATGGCAGTTTAATTTTTATTGACTCAATTATATTTAAGATCTCATGTATAATGCATAGACACATAAATTTCCGTATAAAATTTATTTCTAGACTTGAAAGCATAGTCAACATTTGAGAATTATAACACTACTTGCATAAAACAATAGCAAATATTATATGTCAACAGTATCCTTTTTTTTACAAAAATTGTCCCACAAAGAACTATAATGAAGATCTAAGTTACATAGGACAGTAACAAAATGTGCAATAAGCAGAAGTCTTTGGGGATGTATTTTTAAACACGAGGTTTTGAAAACTCCAAATTTAGTTTGTAAAAAGAGGTAGTGCAAGTGTGAAACGTGGTCACCCTGGGATCAGCAGTATATAACTTCTCTCTTTACCTATATAAGGATATAATAAAGCTTCAGAGTGTGCAAAGCAGAAACGCTCCAGTTCTGTTTATTCACTTTCCGTCAGGTAATAAAATATCCTAATGTATCCTGAAGAAAACTCCAAAATGCACTGCTGAAATAGACTTCTAAAGAGAAATCCATGGCATTTTTTAAAATTTAGGAACTGATAATTTAACAGAAAAGAGCAATGTTGCTTTTGCTTTTCTTTGTTTTAAGCCAACTGAATCTGTAAGCATCATTCAGTTCTACTAGGTCTTCCTTATCTTAATTTGTTGCCTTTTTTTTTTTTTGTCAGTCATGGGGCTTGAACTCTGAGCCTGTGCGCTTTCCCTCAGCTCTTCAGCTCAAGGCTAGTGCTCTACCACTTGAGCCACAGTGCCACTTCCAGTTTTCTTATTGTTTATTGGAAATAAGAGTCTCACAGACTTTCCTGCTGGGGCTGGTTTTGAACCATGATCCTCAGATCTCAGCCTCCTGAGCAGCTAGGATTACAGGAATGAGCCACCAGCACCCAGCTTGCTACATTTTTTTTTATCTTATCTCCATTGTCCTCCATATTTCCTGACCACCTCTGCAACTTCTCTTTGTTTTAATGTCTTTGTATTTACCTCTTCTATTTAATCTTTTCTTCACTGTTTGGAATTGCTTTGTAATTATTTTTATTTCACTGAGAATGTCATTTTTAATACATTCTTGATGCATTCCTAAGTTAGAGTCCTTGGTCAGACTTTGCCTAGAAAGGTGCCCTTTCTCTTGGTTATCTGAAAACAGGACAGTAATGGAAGGAACACCAAGAAAGATACACAATGGAATTCTATGCCTCCATCAGAAAGAATGACATTGTCCCATTTGTTAGGAAATGGAAAGACTTGGAAAAAATTATATTAAGTAAAGTAAGCCAGGCCCAAAGAAACATAGGTCCCATGGTTTCCCTTATTTGCAATAACTAGTATATGTCTGAGACAAGCAGAAAAGGTCAGATAAGTTGATGTTAGGTGAAATGAACCCCAAGATAAGTATTCCAATGTTTTTTTTCTTTCTTGCGATTATTTCCAACATATTTATAAGATGATTTCTTTGTTGCTTTGTATGTCCCTCCCCCACGGCATAACCCCTGCTCTCACTGTATTTGATGTTGGTATAATTTGTGGAGGGGAAGGGAAAAAACAAATTGTTTAAATAGGTGGACCCATTGCAACAATGAGATGTACAAGTTGTTATGCTGAAAAACAAACTTTACAACTTTGGCGGGGGGGGGGGGGGAGAGGAGGGGAGGGAGGACGGGAAAGGGATGGGAAGGGAAACAAAGGAGGAGGCTACAATGCTTGATAGGAAATGTACTCATTGCTTTGCCCATGTAATTGTAACCCCTCTGTACGGTATTTTCACAATAAAAATTAAAAAAAAAAAAGAAAGAGACTCTACATGTGATATGGGTGTTACCTCTAATCTTTACAGAGTACAAAAACTCTATAATCTGTGGGAAAAACCAAGCCTGTTCATATAAGTCAATGTGTATTAATGTGACTTTCTGCCTATTGTGACAGTGCCATGTGACTTTCAGCATAATTCTGAAGAACTGTCTCCTGAACAATTACATAATTTTAAATTGACATTGTGAATTCTAATCTACCAGTAAATATGAATCATATAACCTAAAAAAATTAGACTCTCAGTTTCTAACAGCTAGTTAAGTAGACAGCTAAAACCACTCCTCACTTCATGACACTGAGTATACAAAACAATACAACAACCACAAATTTCAATATGGAAGACAATGATCTACAGCTGGGTGCTAGAGACTCATGTCTATAATCCCAGCTCTTCAGGATGCTGAGATCTGGAGGGTCATGATACAAAACCACCCAAGGCACCTCACGACTGAATCTCCAAAACAACCAACAAAAGTCAAGCTGGAAGGCTGGCACTAGTGGCTGGCTCATACCTGAAATCCTAGCTACTCAAGAGGCTGAGATCTGAGTATCACAGTTTAAAGCCAGCCCTGGTAGGAAAGTCTGTAAGACTCTTAGCTCCACTAAACTACCAAAAGATGAAGAAGGAGGAGGAGGCAGCGGCAACACACAGGCCCAGAGTTTAAGCCCTAGGACTGTCATTAAAACAAAATCAAGCTGGGGCTGGGAAGGTGGCTCAGTGGTAGAGTGCTTGCCTTGCATGCATGAGGCCCTGGGTTCAATTCCTCAGCACCACATAAGCAGAAAAAGCTGGAAGTGGCGCTGTAGCTCAAGTGGTAGCACTCACCTTGAGCTGAATAGCTGAGGGACAGTGCCCAGGCCCAGAGTTCAGGCACCATGTCTGGCAAAAAAAAATCAAGCTAAGTGAGTGGCTTATATAAGAGGTCACTAGCCAAGCAAACAAGCCAAACAAGTAAAAGATCCTTAGTTCAAACTCTACTTTAGATATAAGTAGACAGCATGAAATTTACATTTGTAAAAAAAGCCCTGAAAGAATAAATATTAAATGATAGTCACTGGTCATCTGACTGGGTAAGATTATGAGATGGTGTTTCCTTTTAATTTATACTGTTTGGTATTGTTTGAATACTGCTTAACATTTAACGATTGCTTTTATAGGAAGAAAAAAGAGACATTTCCATTTTGGAAAAAATAAAAGATTAAGAAACTCATAATAATTACTTTCCTAGTTTCAGAATTTCAAATAATGCTAACAGCTACCTGCCTTTTCAAAAAATACATTTTGCTTAGGTTTAATAAGGCTCTTGTCAAGAATTAATAGATACTTAAGTGCTAACTTCCTTTTTAAAAGAACTACAATTAAAAAGAGCCACTTAAAAAGGAATTCACAAGCATGTTTCTCAGTTCAGGGTTTAACTTGCAAGTAACATCTCCATTAGTACTTGAAACCAAGAATTATAAACCGTATCAGGCAGAGCATTTAAAACTTAATAACAGGAATAGGTCCAATTTAATTTGATGACTTTCAAACTCTTTTTTATACTTCAGAAACTAAGAAGTTCCCATTCCCTATATACACCACATCTTTCATCACAGTTGCAAAATGAATCACCTATTGTCATCAATGGCATACTAATATAATTATATGCCAAATTCATGATCATTACAGTATAATCAAGATAACATATTCTTCTACTCAATGAAGGGTATTAGAATCCTCTTGAGATCAGAGTATGCATTTCCCATGGGTAACAGTTTTATGAAGGCAAGGTCTAATTATATTTAAACATGGAAGACTACAACACAGTGTGGTGAGGACTCTCACTTCCTCAGGAAGCTGAGGAACACTCTAGGACTAGCTATTGTACATCTGAGACAGGATCAACTTAGACCCTCCAAAGAAGACTCACTTCCCTCTCTCTGAAGGGAGACACACACATTCCTGTTCTTGCCTTAGTCAAAGTTGTGTGGCCTCTCCCCTTCTATTCTGGAGCAGGTGATAAAGTAAACATTTCAAATCTCTTTATACAGGTGAGAAAACAGACTGAGAGTCAAAAAGCAAACTAATATCTTGTCGAATCAAGATCCTTGAGATTCCAGGGCCTCACCTGTACTCCACTCCTGACTCATCGATAAGTGTGGACAGGTCTCACAGTTTACCCATAATCCATGAGAAAAACCTCTAAATTATATTTCAGATTCCAAACAATAAGAAGAATACAAAATGATTGTGTTTGAGATTTAGAAAACTGTGCTGCAAGTTAATTTCTTGGTGCCACATGAATACTGCGAAATAAAGAAGTGGCACTCGTGAAAGCTTGTCAGGTGGCAGTCACTCTATCACATGAGAATACTGAGAGCACTTTTATTCATTTTTTATATCACACAACTCTCAATTATGTTTTTGGCCCTGACAAATGTTCTTCAACACTCAACAATTATTGGCAGATGGCTGGCAATCAAGGGGGGGAAAGCTTCTTCTCATTTATTAACCTATTATTCTTACAAATGTTCAATCAATGAAATAAAAATTAAGGTTACAGTAAACATTAAGTACATTGGCAGGGTATTTAGAAAGTATTTAAGCTATTTAATTATTTTTCAATATTTCCAAGTTTACTACAAAACACTCTCATTATGTAGCCTTAATAAACGAGTCCAATAAAACATGTTTTCATTGAAAGAAAGAAAACAGAATTTTTCTCAAAGAGACCCACATACACCTTTTAAAGTCATTAGGACAAATATATACTTTTAAAAATCAAGAAGAGGATGGAGTCGGGGTCTCAGTCCTGTAATTCTAGCTACTCAGGAGGCTAAGATTTGAAGATCAAGGTTCAAAGTCAGTCCAGGTAGAAAAGTCCATGAGACTCATCTCCAATTAACCAGCAAAAAAGCAAAAAGTAGAAGTATGCCTCAAGTGGTAGAGCACTAGTTTTGAACAAAAAAAGCTAACCACAAATCCTGAGTTCAAGCCAGTACACACACACACACACACACACACACACACACACACACACACACACACACACACACACACACACAAATCAAGAGTACTACATAAACTAAGTGGTTTAAAAGCATTTCCCTATGTCAGAGGTAAGACTCTTAAAATAATTCGCTTTCTTACTAGTAATACCAGAAAAATTAAAATTGCAATCAGATACTGTGTTTCCTATTAGAGATTTTTTATTGCTTAAATACTATGCCTGGCATTAACAAGTATATAAGAACTCAGGCACTCTTTTGTTATAACATTGGAAGGTTAAATTTTGTACCAGTTTTCTAGGAACTATTTTGGCAGTATGCATATAAAGCCTTAAAATGTTTATGTACCTCAACCTAGGAATAACATTTCTAGGTATTTATTTTAGGTAAATAGAAGGAACACTTAAAGATTTATGGGGAAGAGACGGTAATAAACAATTTATAGTACTCAAATACTAAAAGTAACTTAATTATAGAATAACATTGGTATAATCAATTGGAGTGCCCACACATTGCACACTAAGCAAAAATATTAAAACACTGTATTTTAAAGCACTATTTTATAACACAAAAAGTGTTTGTGACCTGTTGTTATGAGAGAGGAAAAAAAAAACCTGAAGTCTCCAGTCAGACTCAGATGGGAGTCTGGGAGGAATTCTTACATCCTTCTGACAGGATGAATAGATTTCAATATTGCCCAATGGTCCACCACATATGATGCTCTGTTCTGTGTGCCATCATCTTCCTGTAGGAAGGTCCATAGAGGATCAATCAGACCCAGCAGTAAGGCCAAAATACCAATTCTGAGGGTAGTTCATTAAAGACATTGCAGTTTCACACTCAGTCTCTTGGGTCATTCTCTTTTGGGGAAGACTGTAGCCCTGTGGAGAACCATGTATGTAAAAACTGACATCTTCTACTAATGGACAGTGGGAAACAGAGGCGTCCGACAAAGCTCTATAAATAAGGCCCCTTGGAAGAGGGTGCTGCAACTCCATTCAAGCCTTCACAAGATAGTGGCCCTGGCCTATAAACCGACTTCTTCCTGAAACACACAAAGCCAAAAAAAGTCCATCTATGCCACAGTAATTGCTGCACAGCTAAGCATGTTGTCTATATTTTCTAAAATCTAAAACTACTATGTACTGCTTTTAAAATTAAAAAAATGTTATTTAAAAACACTAGACATTTTTTTTTTACTTTACAAGAGCAATCCTGACAAGTTTAACTCCAGAGTGTCAGTTTTCAAAATATTCAGACAGGTAGCATGCAAAAAGGTCATACGTGTCCTGTGTCAAATATAAGTAAATTCCAATTGCAAGGAGTTGGTAAGCCCAAAGAATATCAAGAAAGGTCCTTTGCTGAAGAATAAAATAAGTAGGTAAAGGCTGGAATATAGTTTAGCAGTACAATACCTGCCTAGATACACAAGGTCCTGGTTCAATCTCTAACACTGAAAAACAAAATAGAACAATAGTTTTCTAGAACAATAGTTCTAGAAAAGCTTAAGAGCAAGGAATTACTGCCAAATTAACTGAAATGATTTTATGTGTAAACTCTTTTAAACAGCAAAATGATATATAAATATAGGGTTTTTAAAATATGTTTTAGAATTTTAAGACCTGCTAGGACATATGGCTAAGTCTATTTAGTACAAAAAGTTTCCCCTCCTCAGGATACTTTGTTGCCCTCCTTTGTAAAAACTCTCATAATTGCCCTACAAATCATAATTTTATAAGTGGCAATATGCAACTTCTGTAATTACAAGCAATGAACCTAACAACTCTGATACTAAAATCTTAAAACCAACTGACAAACGAATGAGCTAAAAATAAGCAACTCCTATGAATCAAGAACAAAACAATAAATGAAATACATACCAAGCTCAGAATTACATTAAAAAATAATAAAACATATCCAGCTGAGTTTAATTCAGGAATCTTGGAAAGATTTTAATATCGGACACTATACTCAAAAAGTTATAACATCAACAGATCAAGCCCAATTAAAACAGAACTTTTTCCCCTCCCCCTAAAAAACATTTAGTCATCTAGATAGGTATCCACAAGAAAGTAAACTTGGATAGTTCAATAATACAATAAAAACTTTGGTCTCAAGTCAATACCTTATTAAACATTTAGCAGAGTCATTTCTAATAAAGCCATAATTTCTGACAAAGAAATTATGACATCCTTACTTTAATAAATAATAGGATGACAGATTATATGTACATGTGATATTGGTTATCTTTCTAAAAACTAAGATACTTGAATGAAATTCACAAAATAATAAGATTTTGGTAAGCTTGTCAATATATCAACCAGAACAGTTGGAATGTTTTAATCACAACCAGCCAACTATAATCAGCAACCAATTATGTTCTCAAGCTCTTCTACTTTTGATTTCTTTCCTCTCATCCCTACTTTTCTCTTTACTTCTCTTTCCTTCTCCCTTTATCCCTTTTTTCCACTGCTCTCAGACTCTGTCTACCATTCTCTCTCTCTGTCTCTCTCTCTGTCTCTGTCTCGCTCTTCATCTCTCTGTCTCTCTGTCTCTGTCTCTGTCTCTGTCTCTCTCTCTCTCTCTCTCTCACACACACACACCTTACACAACTCCACACAGAAAATAAAACTATAGCATTGAGTGAAAACAAAAGAAGGGATGGCTTCAACAGAGGTGTGGGATTAAAATAGGCCATATTGAGGAAATGAGACAATGCTAAAAATCCATTATACATATTAGTGTGATATACCTAGATGAGTGACTTCTCTCTTCTTAAGGAATAAAAACTGTTTCAGAAAGTGTCTAAACATGTGTTTATATGATTGACAAAAACATCTTGGAATATGCCAGTGAAACCCAAGGGTATGTAACAATCATTTGTCTTCTGTTCAGAAAGACTAAGGCAAGAAAGTCTCCCAAGGGTAAAGAAAATAAGATAATTCTGTCTTCTTTGATGTCACTAACATTCAAAAGCCACATGTTAGGTCCACATTTTAAGTCACATTAGGACATGGACATAGCAAACATGTTACATGTTCAATATTTCCTTATTTCATTTTATTAAAATTAATTATTAAATAGAAAATGACCAATTTTACCATATTAGAAAAGAAGGGATGGATGTGGCAAATATCACTTTAATGTATTGGTTTTCATCCAGATCACCACCAATTATAGGACTGTCACATTAAGGGAAAAGTTATATACATACACACATGCATATGAGTATTTATGTAGTACAATGTAAATCATTCCACATAAGAAAGACTTTCTCTAGGCTATCTATAATATCACTCATCTAATAGCATTTTTTCAATTGTCATGAGTAGGCATCAAATTGCACATTAACATCTAAATTTAATCACATACAAGTGTTGTGAAATATGAAAAACAAGGTTAGGTAACTGGTTGAATACTAAGTTGTATAGTAAAATAGTACTGAACAGAACAATCCACTTATTAGAAAATAAAGGGAATATTTTCTATTTCTCCTTGTCATTTCCAGACACAATAAGTAACATTAACTCTTCATAATACAGTATAAGCTCAATACTAAACTATAATACATAAACATATTACTAAAATTATTTATTACATTATGTTTTCTTTGAAGAAGTAACACATCATGTTTTCTTATAAAAATAATACCATCTCTATGATGAAAACTTTAAAATCTTAAAAAAGGAAATCAAAACAGAACTTAAAAAATGGCAAAACCTCCCATGCTCCTGGATTGGAAAGATTAACATCGTGAAAATGGCAATACTTCCCAAGGCTATCTACAAATTCTACGCAATACCTATCAAAATTCCAACCTCATTCTTCAAGGAAATAGAAGAGGCAATCCAAAAATTCATATGGAACAATAAAAGACCCCGAATAGCAAAAACGCTCCTCAATGGAAAGAACACTGCTGGAGGAATATCAATACCAAACTTCAAACTCTACTATAAAGCCATAGTAATCAAAACAGCTTGGTATTGGCATAAGAACAGACCTCAGGACCAATGGAATAGAATTGAAAACCCAGAAATGAACCTACAGACCTATAGCCATCTAATCTTCGATAAGGGAGCTAAAACAATAGAATGGAAGAAAGACAACCTCTTCAGTAAATAGTGCTGGCAAAATTGGTTAACTACTTGTACAAAACTTAAGCTAGATCCTTATATATCACCCTGCACCAGAATCAACTCCAAATGGATCAAAGACCTTGAACTCAAAGCAGACACTCTGAAAACATTACAGGATGGAATAGGAGAAACCCTAGGTCTCCTTGGCTCAGGCCGAAATTTTCTGAATAGAGACCCGGAAACACAACAAATCAAAGAAAGGTTGGACAAATGGGATTGCATAAGGTTGCAGAGCTTCTGCAGGGCAAACGACATAGCTAGCAAGATCAATAGAAAGCCCACCGATTGGGAAAAGATCTTTACTAGCCATACAACAGACAAGGGTCTCATATCTAAAATATACTTGGAACTCAAAAAATTAAACCCCCCAATAACAAATCCTCAAAGAAACAACTGCCCAATAAATAAGTGGGCGAAAGACTTAAAGAGAAACTTCTCTGAAGAAGAAAGAAGGATGGCCAATAGACACATGAAGAAATGTTCAACATCCCTAGCCATAAAAGAAATGCAAATCAAAACAACATTGAGATATCACCTCACTCCAGTTAGAATGGCAAAAATCAAGAACTCTAACAACAACAGATGCTGGAGGGGATGTGGACAGAAAGGAACCTTACTTCATTGTTGGTGGGAATGTAAACTTGTTCAACCACTTTGGAAAGCAGGATGGAGGTTCCTCAAAAGACTTCACAAAGAACTCCCCTATGACCCAGCAATCCCACTTTTGGGCATTTACCCAAATGTTTACAAACAAGACCACACTAAACCTACCAGCACAACTATGTTTATTGCAGCATTATTTACCATAGCTAAGATATGGAACCAACCCAGATGCCCCTCAGTAGATGAATGGATCAAGAAAATGTGGTATATATACACAATGGAATTCTATGCCTCCATCAGAAAGAATGACATTGACCCATTTGTTAGGAAATGGAAAAACTTGGAAAAAATTATATTAAGTGAAGTAAGCCAGGCCCAAAGAAACATAGGTCCCATGGCTTCCCTTATTTGTAATATCTAGTATATGTATGAGTCAAGCGGAAAAGGTCAGATAATGTGATGTCAGGAAAATGAACCCTTAGATGTGTATTTTAATGTTTTTTTCTTTCATGCATGTGTTTCTAATGCATTTATAAGATTATCTCTATGTTGCTTTGTATATCCCTCCCCCACAGTGTAACCCCTGCTTTCACTATATTTGATGTCAGTATAACTTGTGGAGGAGATGGGGAAAAACCAGTTGTTTAAGGATACAGGTGGACCTGTTGCAACAATGAGAAGTACAAGTTGTCATGTCCAAAACTAGCTTTACAACGTCGGTGCGGAGGGGGGGGGAAGGGGGGGGAAGGAGAAGGATTGGGATTGGGGGGAGC
This sequence comes from Dipodomys merriami, assembly GCF_024711535.1. Classification (NCBI taxonomy): domain Eukaryota; kingdom Metazoa; phylum Chordata; class Mammalia; order Rodentia; family Heteromyidae; genus Dipodomys; species Dipodomys merriami. The sequence goes on from NW_027206068.1 coordinate 17,050,586, forward strand.
GGGGAGGCTGGGAAGGAATGTGAAGGGTAAACAAAGGAGGAGGCTGCAATGCTTGGAAGAAATGTATGCATTATCCTGCCCACGTAATTGTAACTCCTCTGTACAGTATGTTCACAAATAAAATTAAATTAAATTAAAAAAATAATAATAATACCAACAATATACTCTCCCAAGATATCTTCTCTATGACCTATCAGTTTGACTTGAGTAGACAAAATCAGAACCAAGAAGTCTTCATAAATAATGCTGTGCTTTAGTTCCTGTTACCTGTGGCAAAATGTACAACTATGACATGCTGCATTCATCAATGAATTTCTCTCTTTACTTACCATGTTAGATAAAGGACTACTATACTGTTTCTTTTCAGTTTCTCCTAGAAATAACTATCAATGTAATTCATGGTGAAACAACAAGTGAGATTTGCCCCATGATATAAATTACTTCCAAAGCACATAGCATCCAAAGAATCTACAATGAGGGGTAAGAGACACCATATCAATATGAGCTTAACATAAATTCTAAGAAATAACACAAAATTCCTTGACATATATGAAGATACACACCAATACTTTTATTGGTTCAAAGGTACAAATAGTTCTATTTTATTTTAAAACAGCTCTGGTTAAGTCAAATGCCAATTTTCACAAACTCATAGTAGGAAATCGCAATGCAGACAGAACATTCATACAACAGTGGGCTCAAATTCTGGCTCTGATATATTCTGTATGATGATGAATAATGAAATTCCAAAACCATTTCATTCAACATAGGTTAAAATATACATCTTGTAATGTTGTTACATTGCTGTGAGGCTTCATGCAATGATATATAAAGTGATTATCACAATTCCTGGCACTATAAGTCATAAGAGTAAATAAACAGATACCTATTGTTAGTGATGTTTATGTTCTAACATCACTAATCATGTAAATGAAGTACTCTTTCGTCTTTAAACTTGCTGAGGAAAAAAAAACAACTACTGGGAGATTACTAAAGGTAGGATGCTAGAAGCCTTGGAATTATGCAAAAATTATGACATTGTACCTTTCAGAAACATTTAGCAGTTTGTTACACATTGCCTGGTAGATGTCTTGGGAACTATTAGTATATAATCCTTCATTGTGCTGTGTGTGTGAAGGGAGACTAGGGTTTAAATGCTTTTCAAGATACATAAGATACAGCGCGCCAAGTGAAAAAGGAAGAACTGTTAATTCTCCATGTCTTAAAATTAGGCTGTGTCTGAACTGATGTCTTACATGCGAATTGCTGAAACCTTCAGCTTTGCTCTTTTATCTAGAGTGAGAGTTGGGTAAAATTAGAATTCTGCCCGTATCAATATATATGCCCTCAACCATCATCCCATGAAAATCAGTCACAGCTGCATAAGACTAACAAAATATCCATTCTCAAAGAATATGTTTATAAAAGTAAAACTCCAGAATTACCACATTAGTAACAGTTCATGAGCAGGCAATTACCCAATAACCACTATCATAATTTATAGTAATTTGATCTGTATTAAGAGAAATTAAAGAAAAATAATCAAAATATCTTCCTGCGGGAAAAGCAAACAGAAGTACAATCATGGAGAAATCTTGACCATCATATACACACCATTATGCTTCAAGGAGAAAAATAGAAGGGTTGTGAATACTCCTCAATGTTACTTAAATGCCAGTCCTAAAAACTAACCACTGGCATACAATAACCCTCAAACAGCACTCAGTTCCGTGGACAGATATTTCTGTAACCTTGTACAAGTATTTTGGTCTTACCCTAGAGGGGAAAATATTAAATAAATTAACATTTTACTGGGTCTCTAATTGAAAGTGGCTGTTCTCAACAAATATGTTTATCAAACAGTGTGACTGGCAAAATGTATTACTGTAGCTGTAGTTAGCCAAATTACATGCTGTCTAAAGCAAAAAGGGCAAAAGCCATCTGGCTCATATAAGTTGCGTTTACTCGACAGCTTGCAGCTGGTTCTGATTAAGCAGCATCTCAGAACTCCCAGAGATCTATTTTTACCACTGGAAGTGTATTTTTAGGGTTCACACATCCAAGGCACTGGGTGTTTACATTAATAAATGAACAACCACCCTCCATTAGGGAAAGGTTTATGTGACATTCTGCTCTGCTCTCCAGCTGTACGGAGGAATCACAAGCAAGATACAACAGTCTGAGGCATAAGTTTCTGACCCTGTATCCATCTCTGCCTATTTCAGCATTCCAACGGAAGGATAGGGCAAAGATGTCTTCTCCATGTTATGGAATAAAAAAAGAAAGATACAACAAAGAAACTTGATTGCAGTAACTTATAGAAGGTAGGTACAATGATCCTATTTTACCAAAGAAGAAACAGAGGTTGAACTCAACTAAATAATGTATTAAGTATGAAACAGGATTCACACCCATACATCCAGGATCCAGAACCTGAGTGATTAACCACAGGATTATGCTGTTTCACAGGACTAATAACTTAGAAGAAAGAAGTTTATATTCCTCTTCATTATTATTTTAAAATGTAATTTCAGAGTATTCTACTATGCTTTTCCTACCAATGTTTATTTCTTATGAGCATATGAATTTAAATAGTTTCATCAACTTTTTGTCCTCAGTGAAATCTCCATAGTGATATTGTTCATCACCAATCCTAATCATCAAAGAGGGATGCATTCAGGTTTCTGATGCCTCATCGAAGGACAAAGAAAATATTGAGATTACTACAATGCCATAGGCACAGTAGTTTTTAGGCCTCTACCAGAAGAAACCCAGTCAATCAATCCCTAAGTTCAGAACTTGTTTCTAAATATCTCCCAAAAGATTCCTTGGACTTAATCATCAGCCTCAGCCACTTTCTCTTTTGGTCACTAGACCTGCAACTCTCACTCTTCCTCTTCCCTCCACAATCCCTCCAATCTTCCCCGTTTCCTCCTTAGGCTTCCTTCTCAGCTAAACTCCCACTCCCCTCAGGGAGGCCTTTCTCACGCCCTCATCACTATTCACTTGCCCAGCATTGTACTCATTACAACAGAGATATTCACAATGATCCAACTTTATAGTAGCTAGCTAGTCTATCCAAATATCTCACATATCAATCTGGCTAGCATGTGATAGTCACTATAGAGGCTAGCACTCCATTGAACATTTTTGCACTCGCAGATCTTAGGGTAATGACCAGCATTCAAACTGTTTGCGGAGTACATGACATGAAAATCATTCTATGGAAGAGCAAGTGCAGAATGCCCAGTGTACCCAGCTGTCTCCAGGTCAGGGGTATCATCTTATCTGTAGACACTAGTGAATGCCCATGTAACTTCATTAGAAATGCCAAGGCAAATAACAGCCAAAGAATATTACAGCCATTTCGAAAGGAAATCATAAGGCAATCAGCACACACATAGAAGTTGATCTTTTTCCCATACAAGGCCAAAGGTGAAATTATTTCAGATGTCTATGATGTGAAAGTTTCCTTAACACAGAATGTTATCGAGCTCATAACAAACAGCATTAGAAATTCACCTGCTGTGTGCTATATGTTACATTCAAGATTTAGCATCAAAACTTAAAAAAGCTAAGTGGTTTTAAAGCTTGCATATTTATTACAGCCAGATGATGGGCTAATGGCCTTTGTCTCCTGGATCTTCCCACAAACAACAACAACAACAAAAAAAAGGTGCAGAGCCACAGCCCAACAGGAGCTTTGTAGAACTGCTTTTGAAATGTAGATGAAATGCAATTACATACATGATCACCACCCAATACTGACATGTTCTCTTTTTGTTATTAGATATTCTCCTTCCACAGCTATAATTACACGCTTTCAAGTTTCCAGGCAACTTTGCATACCTTTGCTAGAAACTACGTGCATGCTTTTTAAGTAATTATGCCCAGATTTATCAGCAGAAATTCAGAGGAAAGGCATCCCTGTATAAAAATGTTGTGGAGTATCTAATTCTTCTCTTGGTATCATTGCTACACACTCCTTACAGGTAACTATCTTGAGATGTTAAAACATAATGAGTGGTTGCCAGATTTTCTCCACTCTAGACTGTCATGGAGAATTAAGTGTTAAAATGATGAGCTTGACTATAAAATCAAAGGGATTGTCATTATAAAATAAATAGTATCATTTGACAACATGGAAAGCAGTTCTGTGCCCAAATTTAGAAAAGAAAAGAAGAGAATTTCAGTTTAATTTAATATCAGGAGCTGAAAAAAGCACTAACCATTTTAACTTAGTTTTGGTTCTACATCATATAGCAACTATCTAAAAAACAAAAGCAATACTTCTCTGATTCTGGAAATCTATGTGTCACAGGGTGCAAAGAAAGAAAAGGAAATGACTGGTTTTAAAATAGGCCGGGTAAGTGACTCAGTTGCATTATAATGAACTCTTCTCAACATCTTTTAGTTCTAAAGGTAAAATGTGGGTGCTATGTGAAAATGTCTTGAATTCATGATGAAAACTAGTATACCATACTTCCTCTAGAACAGGAAACCCTCATCACTGGTACTTCAACAGAAAAATAATGTGTCCCAAACTGATGACTACACTAAGCAATTTGTAGAATTTGAATTTTTGAAAATTAGCAATCTTATTATAAATTCAAAGCTTCTCCACTAGACTATAAATACCTTCTGAGCTAGATATCTTATTTCGGTTATGTAATAGAATACCTCGATTACAGTAGGTGCTCAGAAGATTCTGATTTTAGAAAATTCCTACAATGTGTTTCATTTGTCTCCTATATCAGTTTATATTGTTCGTATTTGTCCCAAGTAGTCAAAAAGAACAATGCTTTCAGTATCAAAAGGTGCTCTTTTATGCTCTCCTCTTAAAGATACATTCTTCCTCTTTTATATTAGACTCAGGTGGATCACTTATCACAACTGAAGGAAATTTGGTATGGCTCTTCTCAAAACTATTGTATAGTCACAAATAAATGGATCTACTTTTATGATGTGGCCCAAGTCACAACAACAGTCTTAGGTTTAACAGATTACATTCCACCCTAGATTAATTAACAAAAAGTAGAATGTAGCTTAAGTAACAGACAGAAGTGCTTCTCTGAGACATGACTGAACAAACTGTCCTATGAAGAGACGCAAAATCTTGGACTTGGATCAAAATTCTGCAGGAAGTAACTGGGGCTCAATTCTCTTGAGGCTCATATGGCATTGTCTTATATTAAATGAGGCCATAAAGGGTTTACCTCATGAATTTGTTGTGAGAAAAAAAATATATGCTAAGAAATGTAAAATTTCTGTTACAATTTAGAATAGTCCCCTTAAGAAGGTGATTGATAATGTTTTGTTCAAGCAGGATAAGGAAGGTCTTAAAGCTAGACAAATCACAGGAGTGTGGCAATGATGATGCATAAAATAAATTCAGATTTCTGGGTGCCAGTGGCTCATGCCTGTAATCCTAGCTACTCAAGAGGCTGAGATCTGAAGATTATGGTTCAAAGCCAACCCAGGCAAGGAAAGTCTGTGAGACTCTTATCTCCAATAAACCACCAGAAAACCAGAAGTGGTGCTGTGGCTCAAGTAGTAGAGCTTAGCCTTGAGGTAAAGAGCTGAGGGACAGCACCCAGGCCTAGAGTTCAAGCCCTATGACAAAGAAATTATTTAATTGATTAATTAATTAAGATTTACTAAAATAGTTTCTATCATGGCATGTTGTCAGTTACTTTTGTTAACGAAATGAATTAGGATTTTATTTGTATGTAATAAAAATCAAATGCATGAAGTATCTGCGCAAGGCCAGGGCCCTTTTCTGACTGATCCATAAGTAAGTCTTTCTATGATTAGAACCCACAAGCTTAATTTATATGCTATCATCCAATGGTTCACTGTTTTTTCATATTCCTTATATTAACTTTCATGTTCCTCAAATTAACTTAATTTGTTATTATTCTGCTTTTCTTTCTCATTAAAAAGTTTATCAATGTTTTCCTTAAATTTTAATACTCTATTCTGTCCTATAAATGTTGACCATTTTCAATTTAAAATAGATAACCTAAAGCATGCTGGATACAAATCATAAGGTACACACTTGAGTTAAAATGGACTTTCACTAGGGAATGGTATTTTTTGCTTTTTGGTGTAGATGAGGTTAGAGTAGGTAGAAAAAAAAAGTTAGACACTGAGATAAGATACAGAGGCAATGATCCAGTTAACTAATATGGCTACCATAAAGTGTCTCTCAGGGCTGAAGATTCAGTAATTTTCCTTCATCATGAACATATCACCTTTGTGTTTTTCTTACTCCACTATTATATTACTGAAAAAATTTCTTTGCATTCACATACAAGCAAGCCAGTTCTTTTAAAAGCAATCACTTCACAGTACTATCACAGCATATCATCTGAAAAGATCTGTATGAGAAGTTTCTTTTAGAAATTAAGAGATTCACAAAGATTTGTTGACCTTAAGGAACACAAAAGTAATTTGATCTTTAAAAAGAATATAAACAATTATAATACTGGTGTCTGCACATGTGTGCAGCATATATACTACACCATAAATGCCAAAAATTCAATCAAAATATACGAATCAAACCAAACCAAACTGGTAGACTGTAAAATATTTGCTTTCTTTGTCCCAGCTAGAATTCTATTTATTTATGTATTTCCTTGATTGTATATTTTTTCTCTGAAATACATTTTCCCCTTTAAAGTTGAATGTGGCTATTTTTTGGATAAGGCAGCTCATAAACTAAATAAGATAAAGCTACAATGTTAATTTATTATCAAGTTACTGTCACTCTTCTTCCTGTACTTGATATAATCTAAAGACTTGGAACTTGGATCACTAAAACAATTTCATATGTCCCCAGAAAACATTGTGAACCCCTCTAAAAGAAAACTGTAAAAGGCTATCCATTTATGCAACTCAGTAAATATACAGACACACATTATGTCTTATGATTACAATGGAAAAAACTCCCCATTATTCCTTCATTCTTCCATCTATGTTGCCACAAGAATAGTCAAATAATTAAAAGGTGGAAATTCAAGAAATCTCTTTGAGAATATTTATCCTTTCCCTCACTTTTGTCTTTTCCTTTTTTTGGGGGGGGGGTCCGGTCATGGGGCTTGAACTCTGGGCCTAGGCGCTGTCCCTCAGCTCTTCAGCTCAAGGCTAGTGCTATACCACTTGAGCCACAGTGCCACTTCAGGCTTTTTTCTTTTTGCTTATGTGGTGCTGAGGAATCGAACCCAGGGCCTCATGCATGCAAGGCAAGCACTCTACCACTGAGCCACCTTCCCAGCCCTTTCCTTTGTATAAGGGATGGTAGTAAAGAGATATGAAAAAAATTACACAAAACAGAAAGTGTAAAGACAGTCTTCCACTGAGATTTGGTTATTTATATCACTGAAGTCCTGCTTACTAATGACTTCATTTGCAAATATAAACATATTTTCAAATAAAGCACTGTTCAGAAAATAAAATAATGCAATAATTTTTTTTGGGGGGTCCGGTCATGAGGCTTAAACTCTGGGCCTGGGCGCTGTCCCTCAGCTCTTCAGCTCATGGCTAGCGCTCTACCACTTGAGCCACAGCGCCACTTCCAGCTTTTTTCTTTTTGCTTATGTGGTGCTGAGGAATTGAACACAGGTCCTCAGGGTTGCAAGGCAAGCGCTCTACCACTGAGCCACCTTCCCAGCCCATAATGCAATAATTTTTATTGTGTGTTTTACAAGTAGATTTTCTGGAACCAATACCAGCAGCATTCTGGAAATTATTACTATTTGATATATATTTAAGTTTTGTTTTCCAAAACTCCATAACACCTTTGTCCCCTCCTTATTGCCAATTAACAGCTGCAATGATAGAAAATCTATTTCACATGCCAAAAATAATAATCACATATTTCCATTACTATAAAACACAGATTGTTTTCCATAATTCTAATCAAGTTTTTATAAGAACATGACCCTCTTTGGCACAATAATTTCTCATTTGCCTGTTACTGGTTTCAAAAATCAACCCTTCAAATTTTGAAATATTAAAACAGATTATTCAAAAAATAACCTCAAAGATAACTCCTGTATTTGTGTCTCTGTGTCCTAAAGCTTACCAAATCCCGTGTTACCAATGAATATTTGAGGTTCCACACTTAATAAAAGGAAAAAAACTTGTAAATTCTCCCTGTGAAGATTAAACCCCAAATAAAAATATTTTGAAAAGAAAAAAATATGACTTACCAAAATATTGGTAACATGCACATATTTAATACAAAATTCTTCTAGCAGATAATGATAAAATTTCATTGGAAAAATATAAAAGATGGCACAGACAGTATTTCTGAATGAGAAAATTTCACAATACAAGGGATTCACATATTATTTGTGGAAATAATAAAAATAGTAATTAAAATTATAATTGAACTTGCATTATAGCTAGACAACTAGTTATAGAAAATAAATAGGTATTATGAAATGATAACCCCTCTGTACATCATTTTAAAAATTTTAATAGCAATAAATAAATAGGTGAAAATATACCATTACCTCTATAATACCACAATTCCATGTTCACCTTTTTAAAAATCATATTGTAGTATAATTACATTTTTGCATGTCTGATTTTCAGGCAAGATTTTGATAGCAGAAGTGGAAAACTAGATGATTTTATTTTCTATACTTTTTTCCCCCAACATACAATATAACCAATGACTTTTTATGGGGAAAATGCTAAAATTACCATACTTTAAAATGTTATAAAGCATTAATAGCTTAAACAATGAAGTTCTGATGGTCAACTTGAAATGGATGAATAAGAATGAAGTCCACTAAAAAATCAAAATATATATTAAGAATGCAATAACAAAAAACTCATTATGAAGAGGAATAAGGATATCTAATAAATGATACTGCCATAATTGGTTGTTTACAAAAAGAAAAACTCAAGTAAAAAATGTGTAGAATTTTCTTGTCATCTTAATACTGATGGATATGCATACAATATATAAATTGTAGCTCATAAAAATGTAAAATAAAACTCACTTTTATACAACAAGCTTTTAAACCTTGAACTAATAAAGAGAAAAAAAGATGTAAATTTGGTACCTGCTGAATATTTAACAGTAAGAAAAATGATTGTTATTACTAGAGGAAAAACAATATGTTGCAGAAATATATTTATCATTAAAAGAGTTAAAAGGTTGGTTTCCACAGTACATAGAGAAACATGAGACCAAGAAGAAAAATAGCTCAATAATATGGACATGTACAAGAGGAAATTAAATTATTAAGCATGCAATTACAGAAAGAATATTCAACCATTTTATTCATCAAAGAAATGCAAAATTAAAAGAACACTATCATAAGTTACATTTATTGAATAAATACAAAATGATCTATAAAATAATATCCAGCATTGTCCAGCTTTTTGGAAAAGTGAAACTGATAAATCCCTATCATTGCTGCCTTGGGCCAGAATATAGCTCAAGAAAAAACATAAAAGGCATAAAAGGGCAGAGGCAGAGATTTGAGTGGTTCATTATAATGATATAAATTGTAATAACAATACATTTAAAAACCTGTATGTGCAACTTTACCATAATGCTTAAGTAAACTATGGGTTATCAAACAACTGTTCTTGACAGAATGTATTACAAAGTCATTGAAGCATGGAAAGCATGGGAAATAATACAAACTAAAAGTGAATAAGATCTGAAACAAAAGGAAGTTATACTCCCTGGTATGTTGACACAGAGTTTTTTTTTTTTTAATTGTCAAGGTGATGTACAGAGGGGTTTCATTTACATAATTAAGGTAATGAGTACATTTCTTGTCAACCTTGTTACCCTTTCCCTCAAGTTTCTCCTACGTTCCCTCTCCCCAGCACCCCCCAAGTTGTTCAGATCATTTCTAACATACTGTCTTGTGTATACTGCTGTTGCATTGGTTTCTCCCTTGACCTTTGTCTCACCATTCTGTCGTTCCCCTTCCCTTCCCTCATCCGAATAAACGCATATACAATACCAGGGTACCAAAATCAAATACTGTGACACACAGTTCTTGAGCATACATTATTTAATATGCAATTAAAAGCTAAGAAAATCATGTTGGTGATTACTTTATGAATTACTAGTAGTACAGACTTCTCAGAGGGTAGATTCTTTTTTAAAATTGTATTTTTTATTAGCTTCAAGTAGTTGTAAAAGGATGTTCCCATTCAACAAAAGTTTATAAGTACAATGCATCTTGATTGATATCACCTCTTCATCATTCTCTCCATTTCTCCCAATGCATATCTTATAAAACTAGGAATACTAAAGGAAGGGGTTGGGTGATGAATTATTTTCCAAAAAATGACCGTTCTGGGATGATGTACTTACATCTGGCATGTAAACTGATAATAAGCTAAGGAAAAAGAAGGAAAGAAAACAGGGGGTGGGGGGGGACAGAAGAAGAAGGAGAGGAGAGGAAGGAAGGGAGGAAGGATATAGGAGATTTATGAATAATTTTTAAAAACTGCCTATTTATTCCATGGAGATGAAGTACACGTTTTAAATTAAATCCCATTAAATTAGGGCTGGAAGGTGGCTTTGTTGTAGAGTATGTACTTACCATGAACAGGCTGTGGTTTTGCAACAAAGGTAGGAAAAAACTAACAAAAATCTATTAATTGGTTTATTCAAAGAAGTTAAAAGAAACGGAAAAAGAAATATTCTTTTTTTGGAAAATTTGCCTATCTTTATTTTTTGTTCCTTTTTCTCTGTCAATTTTCTCTCTTTGTTCATCTGTCCAGTAAGTGTCTAAACAAACCAGCTTACAACAAGCTATTCTATTTCCAGTCATCATTTGGACCAAGCTTTGATACTAACTTTAAAAAGGAACATAGGGAGTTTGGGAGAAAAAGCAGGCTACCCCCTGTCCACTGCAAAATGCATTACTCCTATTACTGCTAGTATCATTAATATAACCAAAATGAGAATGTGTCTATTGTTCCACAGTTGTAGGTATGCACACAGCCCTACCTCATCTGCCACATCTGGCATCCAGAAATGAATTAGGAAGATGGTATGGGAGGAACAAAAATGAAAAGTTGTCAAACATATTTCCTGAAGCATTCGACATAATCTGTTATTTTAATTATTTCTTGGTGTTTATCGAGCCAAATAAAGGCTTTCCTTCAATATTGCTCCTACCCACATGTTCCACAGGCACACAAAAATATATACATTATATTACAGAAATTATATTATTACAGAAATTATATTACAGAAATTTCTACTTGGAATATTATACCCTTGGGTATGAGATAATCCTATGCCTAATCATTTTACACCATCAATTATGTCCCATTTAACCTGAGCAATTCTGGATATTACACAAAATAAATACTTGTCAAAATCAGTGGAAGTGATGAAGACAATGCATACAATTTTGCGTGAGGAAATGCCATTGCTTGAAACCCTCAAATTAGCTCACAGATCAACAAAAAGCCTAGATGAATTATTACTACTAAATTTTACAAAGCTAAGACTCACCATCATTTAGTGCACAGTTCACCTTTTAAAATACAAACTGGAGCTGAGTGGTAGTGGCTCACAACTATCAACCTAGCTACTCAGGAGGCTGAGATTTGAGGATCATGGTTCAAAGCTAAATCTATCAGGAATATCTGGGGGATTCCTATCTCCAATTAAAAAAAAACCCCACAATAACAAAAAAGTTGGAAGCAGAGCTATGGTAGAGGGCTTAAGTAAAAAAGATCAGGATGAATACCTAAATCTTCGGCTCAAGCCCCAGGATGGTACCAAAAACAAACAATACCCCTCACAAGCTGGGTTGTGGAGTAAAAATCGGTGAAAAAGGCATGAATGAAGCCCAGGGCATGATACCGATAAAAAACAAAAGTCAAGGACACCCTAGGAAAGACCTTTTGGGCACATTTTCCTGAGGAAAACACTTAAAATGAGAGAACCTGGACCCTCCCTCCACCTCCCAGTAGGGAGTTGGCTAACATGTATAAGGCACATTAGAATCCTATGTACTCCTTCCTTCTGTGGATTAATTCATTTAATCTTCATAAGAACTTTTGAGGTACATCGAGTACCCATTGTGCAGATGATCAAACAGAAAAGGAGATAAGAAAGATAGGAAAGCTAGTAGTTACAGTGTGCACACAGCCCACAGCAGCCCACACAGCCCATGGTCCCCACAACACTGCCTACTACCTGGGCTTCATCCCAGGTGAACCATGACTGCTTCCTGCTATTTTCTGTCATCACTCAATGAACTCAGAAACAGATACGGCTCATGCTCATTAAACAGACATACCAGGTTAAACCATCTCTTCAACAACAATTCATCCCACAGATTATGATTTCAGTTCCATATATTGGGAATTTTCAGTCTATTAGTCTGATACCAGTGTCTGTCTACACAGCTTTCAACCTTCTGAAAAGAAGCAGGATCAAGCAGACAGAAGGACAACAATGAAGGATACGTTTCTAACATGTCAGAATTTTGTATCACTTTTCATTTACCTCTGAATTAAGCACAAGTGTCTGCATACAGGTACACCATGCTCGGTGAGGCAGGAAATCTTAAGGAAGAAAACACATTAATAGGAAGAATGCCATTAAATATTCTATTGGCTGTCATAGATAAGTATTGTGAAAATGTTAATAAAGGCAAAGAAATGATAAAAAAAATCATTTTAAAAATGTGGAAGAGTATGCAATAGGAAAATCACCTAGGAATGTACCTACATAGGTCAACAAACATTTCAAGAGTTCTATGATTTGGTATTTCACTCAATTTAAGGCACAGGAGGAAAAATTCAAAATCAGCTTATTCAAATATAGGTCTATAGTCAGTTGGGAATGTATTTATTAAAATACAATAGTGAGCACTTGCAGAGGTATAATTGTAAATAGAGGTAAAATTGCTTTCCTACCTTTCTTTTCAAAAATGTCAGAAAGATGGCCTGGTTGGGAGAGAGCAGAACCATTCTTCCTTTTCCCTTCCTGTGAAGTATTCAGTGCACATTTTCAAAATGCTGTCTTTCATTACCAGCTTCCCAGTTCTCATTTATTTTCCTCAATTGTAAATAATCAGTTTGCTACCTTTGCTTTTTGAACTCTATTCAGGAAATAATAGGAACATAACTTCCTGCAGGAAGAAGAAATGCACATGATCTTGGTTTCAGATGCTAGTAGAAACAAAAGCAATGAAGTAAGGGGAGGGGGGAAGACAATTACTACAAGGTGAGCAACTGAGCAACTACAGAAGACCTGCTTCCTAGGGTTGGGGCAAGTTATGCATTACTTGGCCTTTGTCTGGAAAAGGCCCTGGAGAAGTCATAGCTCCCAGGTCTCTCTGAGGTGCAAATTTCACAGCTTCCCCTTTGGACCTCTCTCCGGATAGGGACTGGGCCAGAAACACTTCTATATGACAGGATGGTAAAGGCCAACAGAAGCTAAGGGACGAATAGGAGACATATAGGTCTGTTATGAGTTCTACAATCTAACATTATGGTAAACGGATCCCTTCCTCTTTCTTATATTTGGTTCTTCATGGCTCAGAATTTTAAAAAATGTAGAAGTTTAAGAAAGACACCATTTAATATAAATAAATAAAAATAAAAAATTTAAAAACCCACTATGAAATCCCAACCAAATATAAAACATTTTTCCTGTAGTTAGAATGGCTATAATCAAGAAATCTAATAACAACAGATGCTGGAGGTGATGTAGCCAAAAGGGAACCTTACTGCATTGTTGGTGGGAGTGTAAAGTTGTTTAACTACTCTGGAAAGCAGTATGGAGGTTCTTAAAAAGACTGCACATAATGCTCCCCTATGACCCAGCAATCCCACTTCCGGGCATTTACCCAAATGATCACAAACAAGGCATACTAAAGCTACCAGAACAGCTATGCTTATCACAGCATTATTCACTACAGCCAAGATAGGGAACCAACACAGATGGCCCTCAGTAGATGAATGGACCAAGAAAATGTGATATATATATATATATATATATATACATATATATACTTATGTATGTATATATACATATATACTTGTATATATATGTATATATATACATATGTATATATATACATATATATATATAATGGAATTCTATGCCTCCATCAGAAAGAATGGCACCGCCCCATTTGTTAGGAAATGAAAAAATGGTTTCCCTTATCTGCAATAGTTAGTATACGTCTAGGATAATGTTACCAGACAAGCAGAAAAGCTATCTATATATGACTATATAAGATGATGCTAAGTGAAATGAACCCCAAGACAGGGTTTTTCTTTGTTGCTATTGTTTTTAATGTACTTATAATGTAATATGTGATTTTTTGTTTCTTTTGTATATTCTTCTTCTATGGTATTATCCATTGTCACTGTACTTAATTCCAGTGCCCTGCATTTTGTATATTAATTTTTCTAATTTGGGGAGGGGAAGGAAAATAACAAAATGCTGAAACAAGGATACAGGTTGACCCATTGTAACAATGAGACATACAAGACACTATGTTGAAAACAAACTTTACAACTTCCTGGGGGTGGGCAGGGAGGAATTGAGGAGGTGGGGGGCGGGATAGTAAGGGAAAAACAAAGGAGGCAACAATGCTCAATAGGAAATGAAAACATTGCCTTACTCACGTAACTGTAACCCCTCTGTACAGTATCTTTACAATTTAAAATTTTTTTCTGGTTTTTCAAATTAATATGAAGTAGAGTAAAACATAGGAAAACCTAAAAAGGGGGAATGGAGCACCTATCTTCAAAAGTCAGTGATGCAGGCATATGCTTTGCAAAGCAGAACTGAGTCCCATCCAGTAGCAGTCAGAGGTAAAGGCAGCCCATATCAGTCAGAAATGCAGACACACAGGCTGGGAAGATGGCTCAGTGGTAGAGCACTTGTCTTGCATGCCTGAGGCCCTGGGTTTGATTCCTCAGCACCACATAAGCAAAAAGAAAAAAGCCAGAAGTGGTGCTGTGGCTCAAGTGGTAGAGTGCTAGCCTTGAGCTGAAGAGCTGAGGGATAGCACCCAGGCCCAGAGTTCAGGCCCCACGACTGGGCCCCCCTCCCCCAAAAAAAGAAATGCAGACACACTGTGTTGCAAGGTGGACCGAGTCACAACCCAAAGTGCCATAGCTGCCTAGGAAAACTAGAAAAATGGGACTGGCTCTCTCATGTGTAGAACAATGAGGTTGCACCAATTATTCCTAGGGCACCATCAATATCTCCTATGGTATCATAATTAAACTATTTAATTTTCATCTTTAGAGTAAAAATGAAAATGTACAACAGTCTCATATCATAAGACTGAAGCCAGAGCCAGAGCCAGAGCCACTTGCACTTAAGAAAGAACAAAGAAAATACATTGCTGTATGGGACTTTGGAAAACTTCTGAGGATTACACATGCGCAACCCACACATAATAATGTATATATACACACATACATGTACATATACATATACGATATGTGTAGACTATATATTATGTATATATATTATTCCTTATATATAATATGTTATATAATATACAACATGATATGTAATGTGTGATATGTGATATGTAATATATGTGATATAAGAATTATAATGTATTATATACAAATATAATGTAAAGAATAATAAATATTAATAACATATTATATATCTATATAACACAAAAGAAAAAATTAAAATAGGACATTGACCACTTTGAGAAGATCAGATGCAAGAAAAACATAGTGTGGGGCTAAAGGAAAGTGGACTATATATTTTTGAAGTAGTTATATTCATTGATAATATTAAACCCTCAACTAGCTGACAGTGTCAATCCAATACTGAAACCCAGCAAAGTCCCTTATTAGCTTTCAGATGAAGTAGAGCTACTAGGGTTTATTGGGAACCTAATGTGAACCTATAGTTAAGTTGAACCAAATTCTACAGAAAATGCTAAGAAATATAAGAGCCAAACCAAAAGGCACTGAAATGCTGCACTGACACAGACTCCCTCAGCCATCATTGAGACTTTCACTGAAAGATGTAGACTCTGAGTGCAATTTCTAAGCAGTCCACGCAAAAAACCATGGGTATCAAAACAACTTCTCTAATCCAAAATAGCTCCAAATGAAAGTCTACATGAAAGGAGAAGTATATCTGAAAATTTATAACTCATAATTCAATGGCTTAGATTGCTGACCCAATCTAATCCCTGATTAGATACCTGGAACTTTGTTACAAATTACAGGCAACCACACTAAAACTTCTGTGTATTTTTAAACAAATCACTTATTTCAATGAGATAAGTACATTATTTCCACCAGATAGATAATTGTTTCCTTGTTCAATTGCATTACGTTTGTGTACCCAGGTATAAAATGTTTCAAATGGAAAATTACTGAGAAGCAAAGCAGTCATTAGTGTAACTTATAAAAGGAGCAAAGTTTTCACAAAAATTTCACTATTTTTTTAATATTCCATTTTTTTAATCTTTAAAATTGTATTGTACAGGTGCTGGACAGAGGGGTTACAGTTACATAACCCAGGTGATGAGTACATTTCTTTTTGAACAGTGTCACCGTCTCCTTCATTCTCTCCCAGTTTTTCCTCTCCTGACTTTCCTCTCCCCCAAGTTGTATAGGTCATTTCCAATATAGTTTCTAGTGAATACTGCTGTGGAATTGCTTCACCCTTTGTCCCACCATTGCGGGGTAAATCTTTTTCTTACATATCTGATTGCAAAGTAAACAGCAAGGGCAGATCTCACATCTATATGACTGTACACAGAACTAACAGAACTAGGAGGTTAGCTGGCCAGTATAATGTTTACACACACAGATTGACACTGGGTGCAAAATAAATCCAAGGATTAAAGGCTACACAAGAAAAAGCAGAAATTTAGAAAATGTGGAAAATTGAAAATAAATAATTTTAGGGCTAGGAAGGTGGCTCAGTGGTAGAGTGCTTGCCTTGCATGCATGAGGTCCTAGGTTAAATTCCTCAGCACCACATAAGCAGAAAAAGTCAGAAGTGGCATTGTACTCAAGTGGTAGAGCACTAGCCTTGAGCTGAAGAGCTGAAGGACTGCCCCCAGGTCCAGAGTTCAGGTCCCATGACTGACAAAAATGAATGAATGAATGAATAAATAAATAAATTTAAAATATCATTATTGGAAACATTTCTAAATATGATTTTTGTAGAGGAATGAACTGTATCAGAAATATACATAATGGATAAGTATGTGGCATTGTTTGTTCCCTGAGAGGATTCTTATTGCTAACTGTCCTTCTTTACGGTGCACCAAAGCAAATGAAAGCAATTTTAAATAACAAAAAGCAACCTCAGCATTTTGCTAGTCAAGCAGATGTGTGCAGATGGACACTGGACACCTTTAGATGGTCACTAATCAAAAATGGCCAGCAAGAGTGTCTCTGTTGAAAGTGGGTGATTATCATGACAACAAATGTTACTCACAATGTCTATATCCCTGGGGACAGAAAAGTTCTGTTCAACAAAGAAAATGTTCATGTTTTGATGCTTATTGTGTAAGAGGTGCTTAAAAGCAAGGGATGGTAGAGAAAAAAAACAAAGGGGGGGGTAACAATGCTCAATGTTAATATACTCATTACCTTACTCACGTAACTGTAACCTCTCTGTATAGTATCTTTATAGTAAAAAAGGTGTATTAAAAAAAGCTACTTTTTGCTAAGATATACTGATTCCTTATCTGGGCCCAAGAATTAACTGAGAGCAGGATAAAGGGTGGGTGTGCCAGAATCCTCTATTTTTCGTCTCTGTCCTTTGTTCTGAGTCATTCACTCCTGTAGTCACTTTTCAGCCACCCTTCAATCCCCAAAGAATCTGAAGACCTACCAAGTGCAGTATACATATTCTAACAAGACCCCATCTGACCAATCTGGAAGTAATGGACTGTCAGACCACCTCTGACCAACTCTGAGCACACCTGTGACTTGGAACTACTTTTAACTATGCATTCTTTTCCACCTCCTCCACTGTTAATCTAAGACAAATGTTTCTAGCCCTTTGTATCCCCACCCCCTTGATACAGGTTAGCTAAAGACATGCTGAAGTGCTGTCTTTCTTGTGGTTGTCTTGTAATAATCTCCTTTCTCTGCCCTTTACCATGTCTCTTCATGTGGTATATACAGGCAAGTGGCCCGAGCTGAACTGACATGCAGAATTTCTGGAGTTTGGTCCTGGGATCTAAAAACTCTGGCTTTGCTAATTTAATGATTTTGAATTAAAAATTTTGGCATCTGTTCTCCAATTGCTCATTATATCAGTTTCTGTGGCAAATACATCGTTATTAACATACAGGTTGTCCATTTTAAAAATAGAGAGGTCTATTTTTGTCACAGGCTCTGAAACTTCACTATATTTCAAATCAAACAAAATAGGAGCAGGTGTTAAGGGCTATGTAATTGGTAATTTAAACATCACATATTGATCAAATAACAAAGCTGATATTGCTCATGACCTAAGCAGTGGGCTGTTCAGAAGAGAAAATATTCTTGCACAAATTAAAGATATATCTTGTGGTACTGCATGATGTCCATAGATTAAGAAAGAAATAAGATTGGCCGAGAATTTGGGGGAAGTATGTTAAATACGGAGGCTCCTTTGAAGCAGTGAGCCCTCCCTTTGGTTTTACTGTACACTGACTATGTGAAAAGATTTTAGATTTTAAAAATTTTAGTACAAGAAAATTTCCATGAGAGTCAAAATTATTGATATGATAAAGTTTAATGGAAAACACTACTTGCATTTTTCAATTGTATAAATTTTAAGTTACAAAAATAGGGTTGGACCTCAAATAAATAATTTTTAAACCATACCTTATATATTTCAAGAAGAAAACTTCAGTGCGAGGATGCTTCTCAATAATGCTATATGAAAGCTTTAATTTACTTGACTGCAATATTTTGATTGATATTAACTTAACAAAAACATCTTAGCCTGACACTGGTGACTCATGCCTGTAATCCTAGCTACTCAAGAGGCCTAAGATCTGAAAGTGGCTATTTGAAACCAGCCTAACCAGGTCCATGAGACTCTTATCTCCAAGAAAAAGTCCATGACATGTTTATCTCCAATAAACTATCAAAAACAACCAAAAAGAACCAAAAAACAGCCACAAGTGGGGCTGTGGCTTAAGTGGATCAGCACTAACCATGAGCAAAAGAAGCTCTGACAGTGCCCAGGCCCAGAGTTCAAGCCCTAGGAAGGCACAAAAAATAATTAATTAATAATCTACAAGGTGAGAAAGATGACTCACTATAAAATTTGATATATTTTCTGAATTTACTAAAGGTCATTTTTGAAGCTTTGAATGATTTTTGACATATAGATATTCTTCTTGAGAAGTTTTGAGCTGTAAGGAATCCTGAAAAGATTAGCCTCTTTTTGTGGAATAACAATCCTAGGAATTGAAATGTCAAACTTCAATCTATGTCTACATAACAGCAAAGGTTAGAACGAAGACATCTTATTTTGTGCTTCAGCTTTCATTTAAAATGCTTTTGGGAAATGAACACTAAATGGAAAAATAATGCCTAGTGATACTGAATACTTGAAATCAAAAGAAAACAGGAGTGAGCAAATGGGACATAGACTCTAAAACAGCAAGCTGACTAGCCCATGTCAAGAAAGAGCTGTCACCAAATACTTTTACTTATTAAGCTTATCTTTGTCCTCTTGACTCATAATGTCTACCTAGAAAATCCCAGTAAAATCCATGTCTTCTGCCAGTCGCTCTCTGTATATTTGCTTGCTCTTATGACTTCTGTTCATTCACTTCTAAGTAATCGTAAAATGCCACATCCTGGTTTAGTCTATACAAGCTACCTATTTCACTACAGCTGTTTAAAAGAATTTCACTTGAATCTCTACTATCACTTCAGAATGAACAAAATCAAACTAAACCTATTCTTCCTCAAAAGTGACTGTTCTTGTTAGCTTCCTACATTCCTATTACCTTAGCTATTATTCTCTCAAACTTGCAATCTCAAATTTTAAATAATGATTAATTCCTTCCTCGTCTCCTATGTCTCCAAGAACTAGTCAAGTCACCATATCTGGTGCATATTCTCTAAAGAAACAGTAACAACAGGAGATGAATAAAACTTAAAGCAGAATATCTTGTACTTTCAAGGAGTTGATCCATGTGCTAGAATCCAAAGACCACCAGCTGCTTGCTATAGAAGTAAGAGTTTGAAGCTCACCAAGCAGGAAAATACTTTCACGGTGGTGGTTCAGATTTTCCTTACTATTTCGTTCTTCACTTCATGAGGGTTACACATATTATAGAAGGCAATCTGTTTTGCTCAATCTACTCATTTCAGTGTTAATCTCCTCAGAAACACCCTCTCAGAAGCATCAAAAGTTAATTTTTTAGCCAAGCAGCAGAAGCATTATTTTGGTGATACACCAGGAAGAGGGTCTCAATCAAACTTAATTTAGACCAAATATCTCAAGCACACCACGGCCAAAGTCAAGTTGACATAAACATTAACCATCAGAGTTACTTATCCTTTCCTCATTGTCATCTCTCTGAAGTTTCCTTAGATTTCCAGTTCATTAAATCTTTGAATCTCTAATCCTGTGTTCATATAAATTAAACAAAACTACTGCTGTCCTATTTTGATCTATCCTGTTCTATAATTTATTTGTATTGTTTTACTATTCTTTTTCTCTCTTCCCAAATCTTCCCCTATACCCTTCACAAACACACTGTCTATTTCTTTTTTTTTTCCCTCCCACCTCCACATCTACTCCTCCCTCCCACTCCTGGGCTGCAAAGCTGAGGGTCTGTGCTAGCATGACAAAAGATATCAAATAGGTAATGGTCTCAATAAATTTAGAATATAGAGGAAGAGATGGATAAATATTCCATCAACTATTTGTAACAATCAACTATTGGAACTATTTATTGTACTTTGTAATATAGATAGATACTCTAAGGAGATATTGAGAATGGAACACGGAAAGAAACTAAACTATAGCAGAAATAGAAGAAAGGAAAAGGAATTTCACACATTGAGAAGAACCAGTGCAAAGAACAGTAACAAGAAAGATCATAATATACAGGTATATGGAATGAAGTAATATATACAAAGTCAAATAGGTTGAATATAAAGCAGTAGAACCTAATGTCCGGAAGCCAAATGTGAAGTCAGCATAAGACTAATGAGTAACAGGTCAGAACCTCAGAAGCAAAAAGGTCTAAAACATTGTGACCACTAAACCTACAACTTGAGAAGCAAGTGTAGCAAAACAAGCTACTAACCAAGGAAGCTGGAGATCTATAAAACATAGGGAGCTTGTGTTGGTCCCTTACTTATGATCTTAAAATCCAAAGGTGTTCCAGAAATCATTTGATGAGAAATCTAAATTCACCTGGCTAAAAGATAGCCTAAACAGACATGAGGTTCATAACTTTATTTAACCCAGCTAGAGCTGATATCCTTGAAATAAATGAACTGTTTGTTTCTTTTGCTTTTGTTTTTTGTTACAGTACTGGGCATTGAACCCAGGTCTTAGATAGGCCCTACTACTTGAGAAACTATTTGAGCTATGCCTTTAGCCCTATTTTAAACTGCAGAAATATTAAATATCCAATTAAAGATGGTAGGGAATATTAAATATTAAATATTAAATATCCAATTAAAGATGGTAGGAAATAGAAAGATTGTGGCCCTTTATAAAGCATTTTAAAAGTCATACTACATTTTTAAAAAATCTGATTTCTCAATTTTATTACATACCTTACTCTATAATTTTAGGTAAGATTCTGTGAACCTCTGATTTTGATTTTTTTAAAAATCTAATAACTTCTTAATTCTAACACATACCTCATTCTATGGCTTTTAGATAAGGTTTTTATGGACCTTAGTCTTTTAACTTGAGTATTAAGTAGACAAGACTATCTATCATCTAAAAATGTTTAGAATCCAGGCAGTATTCAAAGTTGTTTTTCTAAATGGAGGATGTTTCCAGTGCCACATACTTGCTATTGTTGACCACTTTCATGACCTATAACTTTCTTTGCCCAATAAAATTTAAACACATAAAAACAGACAGCTAATCCAAAATTCTCAAATCAACTTTTCCTCACCCCCTTATAATGTTAGGAACAAAACCAAACAATTATAAACAACATTCTGTTTGCTTCCTATAATCCTAATGCATAGTTTCCTGGAATTGTCTGTCCAAATAGAAAATTAATTTCCAGGCACAGCTGGAAATACTACACTATCAGTCAAGGAAGATGTCAAAGATTCATAGATTAAACAAAAAGTGCAGAAACTAAAAGAGACAACCAAATAGAATTTGCTATGTAAGATGGTCATGTAAGAACAGTTGCTTCACCATTTATATAAGGGATGAATATGTCTTTTTTAAGTGAAATAGCAATAATTATGTCAGATTTGAAGCCATAGAAAAACTAGAGGATTATTTCATTTAAGAAGTGGTTCTAAACTTTCATGCAAAGGAAGAAGTTATCATTCTAAGGTAATGGAAGAGGCCCTAGAACTTACACAACACATAGAGATCACAGGCTGCTTTATCACATGTAATACCATTTATTATAGATTGAGATGATGGAACAGTTCTATATATAAACAGAAGTAATGAGTACACAGAAAAATGGAAGTATTTAGCACCACTGAAGTGCATATATATAGATATATAGATATATAGATTTAGTCTTAAATGGATAAAACTTTAGCTATTGTTTAGAATATACAATATACATAAGGCCTCATAAATAACATATACAATAAGGCCTCATAAATAACAGAATTGAACAATCTAAATGAAAAAAAAACGAGTAAAGAACACAGACGAATTCAAAATGTCAGGAAGAAAACCATATATATATATATATATATATATATATATATATATATATACACACACACACACACACACACATATATACATATATGTTTGCAAAATAGTCAGAACCACTATTAATCAAAAATTAAAGTAAGTTGGGTGCTGATAGCTCAGGTCTATAATCCTTCATTTCAAGACCTCAGTTGGAAGCTAGGCGAGGCAGAAAACTCTCTGAGATTCTCCCTCCAACTAGTCAATAAAATACTGAACTGGAGGTTTGACACAAATGGTAAAGGTTCAGTAATAAGCAAAAACAAACAAACAAACAAACATAGTTGAGCAAAAGTAGGAGGCCTTGAGTTCAAGTCCTGGTATATACACACACAAAAACTACAAGTAAACTTATTAATATTAACCCAAGTATCAATAGCAATACAAAGTATTATAATTAATAGAAGATATTCATATTAGTACAAAATTATTAATGCAAAATATTAACATTTTCCAAATCATAAATATTAATGGAATTGACAACTGACATTTTTGAAAGTTTCTCTAGACACATTGAGAGATCAGGCTCTGCTTGTACATTTCCCTTCTTGGGCTTAAGGCCTAATGAGCAGCTGTCTATAAGAAGAGCCGTCAAAAAGATGCATGCTTCTGGTGTCATTCGGGGACTATTCTCTTACTTGTGTCACTGCCTTTGGCAGTAAGTTACTTGATCAATACTCACTAATTAGAAAATGAAAAAGCTGAATCAGATGCTTTGCACAAACACTTTAAAAACAAAGATGACAGACAGAAAATAGCATATCACCTTCAGGAAGAACTATTCAGAATGACAAACAAGATGCATTATCAATCTGGAAATGCCAAAGCCCTACACAGCATCTAGACAGTGGTCCACTGATCCTGTGGATCCTTGATTCTCAGATTGCCAAAACAAACAAACAAAAAAACCCAAATCAAAACAAGTTCATCAACTCATAGTGCAGAAGTAACACTATGTAAATAGCAACAGGGAGAAAGTTCAATTAAAAATGAATCAATATGTTATGCAAGCAAAGTATTTACAGGAAAAGCATTAGAGGTAAACTTTAGCAATGATGATTGCAAGACTCACTTAACAAATAAAAGACTAAGTTCAATGTTTGAGAAACTTTAGATAAAATATAGATGAGTTGCAAAGAGATATTCAGTGTTATAAAGCAGAGAGCTATATTGCTTTTGTCTTTGAGATACAAAGCAGCTCATACTGCAGCAGACCTTTTCATGTATGCCACAAGCAAAGAGAAGAATCAGTTTGATTACATTTCCCAAAATGGAAGCTTAATAAGTGGCTGATAAAATAAAAAGCCCTTAAGTGGCTTGTATAAAATAGTTCAGTACCATATGAGTTTTTGGATGAAATTCTATGCCTCCATCAGAAAGAATGACATTGCCCCATTTGTTAGGAAATGGAAAGACTTGGAAAAAATTATATTAAGTGAAGTAAGCCAGGCCCAAAGAAACATAAGTCCCATGGTTTCCCTTATTTGCAATAAATATTATATGTCTGAGACAAGCAGAAAAGGTCAGGTAAGTTGATGTTAGGTGAAATGAACTTCAAGATAAGTATTCAAATGTTTTTTTCTTTCATGCGATTGTTTCTAACATATTTATAAGATGATTTCTTTGTTGTTTTGTATGTCCCTCCCCCACTGTATAACCCCTGCTCTCACTGTATTTGATGATGGTATAATTTGTGGGGGGGAAGGGCAAAAACAAATGGTTTAAGTAGGGATACAGGTGGACTTATTGCAACAATGAGATGTACAAGTCCTTATGTCGAAAACAAACTTTACAACTTTGGCAGACAGGGGCAGGGAGATGGGAAGGAATGGGAAAGGGAAACAAAGGAGGAGGCAACAATACTTGAAAAGAAATGTACTCATTATCTTGCCCATGTAATTATAACCCCTCTATACAGTATTTTCACAATAAAAAAATAAAAAATAAAAAATAGTTCAGTAAATATTTGTAGAACTGAACAGAAACGATAGAAGTTCATAAATGATCATCTGTTAATCTTTTGATGAAAATTGTTAGATCATGATTCAAAATTTTCATTCAATTCTTCCTATAAAAAATAACTGATGGGCTGGGAAGGTGGCTCAGTGGTAGAGCGCTTGCCTTGCATGCATGAGGCCCTGGGTTCAATTCCTCAGCACCACATAAGCAAAAAGAAAAAAGCCGGAAGTGGCGCTGTGGCTCAAGTGGTAGAGCACTAGCCTTGAGCTGAAGAGCTGGGGGACAGTGCCCAGGCCCAGAGTTCAGGCCCCATGACTGGACCCAAAAAAAAACAAAACAAAACACTGACATCTTGAAAAGAAAAAGCTAAAAATATTCTGTTCTTTCCCACTTGGAATTACAATTACCAACCACCCATTGAACTTGGGTGTTCAGAGACTGGTAATGTGTCGCCTCCCAGACCTAGCTTTTTTGATCCGGTTCTTCATCAAAAAGTTAACAGAATGCTAAAGCATAGGTGAAAAATTGTAGCAGATGCATAGCTGATATAAACACACGCTGTGGAAAAGAGACTGGTTGACAGATAAACCACTTCAAGAGGAAACAAACACTCAGCCCTCCTCTTCAATTTCCCCATTTGTAAAATGTAAGGATTCAAACAGTGGTTTTTGGCTTTTTCAATTACTCTTCACATTGAGAAATGTATTTCATATTAAATAAAAGGCATATTTGCCTAGAGAGAGAGATGGTTATCTACATAATTCTCAACATCAGTTTCATAAACTAATAATCTAGTATACACTTTGGCATGCTATATTTTAATACATTCTACTCCACTGTTCAATTGGAAACTTATAAATTGATAGCATAACGCTCCAAGACATAAAGTCTGGAAAATACTCATAAGATGATTTATTTCCAGTTTATTGAAAGAAATAATTTCACTTAAAGCAATCTAAAAATATCCACCATTCCCAAATACTATTTCCTTAATGACATTCCCCCAAACTGATTCCAGGGTGCAATGACACAGCCCCCACATCTTTGCCTTCCTTTCTCCCTCACAGTAAATATCCATGTTGCTGGGTGGTAAAAGAAATTTCCCAGGACTTGTTCTACTGTTAAACTTGACAACAGAAGTATGCATAAAGGGGTTTGCAACAAAAAGCTAAACATCTACCAAGGGAACACTATTTTCCCACAACAAAGAACATTTGTGTCTTTATAAAACATTAGGAAACCACTAAGCAAAACTTCAAACGGTATGCATATGCAGCAAAGAACATAAATCTGTTTTCATTAAGTGAAAGACAAATTCTTCCAAGAATTTGTTCTCTGAAATAAAAATGATCCTAACTTTCAATGCACCAGTTTATCTACTGATGTATTTGAAACAGTCTCTGAATCTCTTGCCTTTAACTGCAACACACCTATCTTCCCTTGCAGAGTGTGCAAGAACCTTTGATGAAACATGGAATCATGTAATACTTGGTTCAAGTAGTAGTAGATAGAGTGCTAGCTTTGAGAGATGAAAAAAAGAGACAGGAATACACCCAGAAAAATAGTGTATCCTTATAACTAAGAGTTTAATTATTATAATGAATTAACTTATATTCCCTCTGGAAAAGGAATATGTCATCTCTTAAGCAGAAGAATTTTATGTTTATTTACTAGTTCTCTGATGTTTCTTCCAACAGTGATTCCCACAATAAGTTCCATATAGTGATTACTTTGAAAATTTAACAAATATCCATTTCTATGCCTCATATAAGTAGAACTGCACTAAAATCATTGATACTGGAGTCCTGGTTTGTATTTTTCTCCAGTTTTTCAATTGTTTTCAATGCACAATCCAAATTGAAAATCACTAGCTCCCTGATGCTATTCAAATAAACAATGCAGTTCCCCCCCCCCCCGCCCTGCTGATTGCTATTCATGAAGTTGTTTTACTCTCACTGTAAAATCACTTCCTCCAAAAGCCAGTTTTCGCCTTTATAAACAAGATAGTTTGATTTCCCTTGGTTCCAATCAAACACTTTCATGAAATTTACACTCATGAATTTTTCTAAGAAAGGTGGGATGAATTTTGTAATCCAATGGTAATAAGAAAAAATAGGAAATCAGAGATCAAAACATAGTGAACGTAATAGAATTTTTAAGATAATATAGATATGGTGCTAATGTAGAAATTATAAAATGTTGTCAGATTATAAAATATGATTTTGAGAAAAGTACCCAGGACTACAACCTATTTCTACTGTGAAGTCCTTTTTATTCCAAATCCTAAATCTTTATATGAAAGTGCAGGATCCTGATTATGGAACAAGAAAGGGTAAGTAAATAAGAAAAACCTAGAAAACTTATACAACTACAGCCACAGTAATGAAAAAGATTCTAGTTTATATATTTTAAAGGCAATAATTTTATTTTCTTGGATTATTTAATTGCAACTTTGATGTATATTTATTATGAGAACGGTAGACTGATATATGTTTAAAGACATCTTTAACAAATTGGGTTGGAGAAAGCAACTACATAACAGCTAATAATACCTTACAACTTATGTGCTATGTGTCCCTTCAGTGTCTTAGTTCACAAACTGTTCAAAATGACAAAAACAGTGAAATTTTCTGTCAATCTACATACATTGTGAAAATGTTTCCAAAACAACTGATTTCTGTTGGGGATAAGATAGTAAAATGAAACCCAAGAAAGGACCAAAGGATTTAAACCCAGACCATATTTGCAAAAACAAGCAAACAGAACTTGAGAAAATTGTCTTATTTGTCTTTTTAAAGCCACTCTTAAGTATTAACTACATATAATCTTAAGCCCAAATAGAAAAGTTTAGGATCGAAACATTACCTCATATACTTATTTAAATAGTCAAGATTTTTTTATTCAGTATGTAATTTTCTGAGAGCCATAAAGTCAGATAAAAATTTACCCCAGGATAATTAACTGAGGATTGGTCCCTGTCCTTGATAAAGTGATGCTTACTGACTGGACACTACCCATGTTTTTAAGTGTGACCTCTTCAGAAGCTCCTGAAACAACTATGTTTGCGTTCAATTTCTCTCCCTTTGCTTTACTCTCAAACTAGCCTTCTTACAACTTGCAGAAGTATAGCTAACAATACAAATTCTACAAACAGGTACTCAGATCCACATACTAAATATTCCACTCAATTTTCTGTGGGACCTTTATAAAGCAAAGTCTCTATTTCAACATCTATAAAATGAGGACTAGAATAGTTCCTACCTGAAGGGTTATGCACTAGATTCAATGACATAAAGAAAAGGCAGTAGAATAGCTCCTGGCAGCTTGTAAACAGGTATTTTCCTATTGATACCACTTACCCCTATTGAATCTACTCTCTCTCCTCCCCCCCCTCTCTCTCTCTCTCTATATATATATATATATGTTTCTATCTATCTGATGCACTCTGAATGTATATTTGCATACATACATACATACATATACATACTCACACTGGCAACTGAACTCAGTGCCTTCTGTTTGCACTTGCTAGGCAGACACTCTATTTTATCCCAGCCCCCCCCACCCTACTTTCATTCTTGAATTTCTCAGTTACCTATTTTAAGTTTCACTGTTTTTCTCTCTTTCAATCAGACACATATCCTGGCTCTTCTTCTTCATAAACACTTTAAATAAAAATCTTCTTTATTATGCCTCCATCAGAAAGAATGGCATTGCCCCATTTGTTAGGAAATGGAAAGGCTTGGAAAAAATTATATTAAGTGAAGTAAGCCAGGCCCAAAGAAACATAGGTCCCATGGTTTCCCTTATTTGCAATAACTAGTATATGTCTGAGACAAGCAGAAAAGGTCAGATAAGTTGATGTTAGGCAAAATGAACCCCAAGATGAGGACTCAAATGTTTTTTGTTTCTTGCTATTGTTTCTAACATATTTATAAGATGATTTCTTTGTTGCTTTGTATGTCCCTCCCCCACGGTATAACCCCTGTTTTCACTGAATTTGATGCTGGTATAATTTGGGGAAGGGAAGGAAAAAAAAACAAATTGTTTAAATAGGGATACAGGTGTATCCATTGCAACAAAGAGATGTACAAGACATTATGTTGAAAAACGGACTGGTGGGGGGAAAGGGGGAAGATGGGAAGGGATGGGAAGGAGCAACAAAGGAGGAGACAACAATGCTTGATAAGAAATGTGCTCATGTAATTGTAACCCCTCTGTACGGTATTTTCACAATTAAAAAAAATTCTCTTTACAATTTTTATTTCTCTCCCTGATGCCTATTTCCCAAACCTATCACATACAAATGAAAACCCAGCTATCATGTTAATATTGTAGAATAACGGGTTTAATTTGAATTCTCAAACTCCTCAAGGTTCTGGGTCTGAAAGTCAAACCACAAGGAAACTTGGTTAAAAAAATCTTACTCCATTCTGTGGGCTTTCTATTTAGCTTGTTAGCTATGTCCTTTGCCATGCAGAAAATTTTAAGTTTCATGCAATCCCATTTATCCAGTCTTTCTTTTACCAGCTAGACATCAGATAAGGGCCTACTATCCAAGTAGAGTTATAGCTCAAAAAAATTAAACCCTCAAAAAATAAAACCTCAAGAAAACAACAACTTGAATAATAAATGAACTAGTGACTAAAGAGAGACTTCACAGAAGAAGATGTAAAAACGGCTAATAGATACATGAAGATATATTCAACATCTCTGGCCATAAAAGAAATGCAAATCAAAACAACACTGAGATTTCACCTCATCCTAGTTAGAGTGACCCATACTTTAAAAAAAAAAACTAACTCAAAATAACAAATGCTGGCACGGATGTGTCCAAAGGTGAACTCTATTACACTGTTGATGGAAATATAAGCATGTTCAAATCACTCTGGAAAGTAGTATGGAGGTTCCTCAAAACACTAAACATAGAACTACTCTATGACCCAGCAATTCCACTCCTGGGAATTTATCCAATACAGCACAAACAAAGATTCACTAAAGCTACCTGAACAATCATGTTCACTTCCAGCACTAGTTACCATAGCCAAGATAATGGAATAGTCCAGATGCCCCTTAATGGAGGAACAGATAAAAAAAATGCGGTATACATATATATATAATATATACATAATGAAATTTTACTTATCCACCAGAAAGAATGATATTGTACCATTCATAAGGAAATGGTAAGAGTTGGAAAAAATTGTATTAAGCAGAAAAAGTCAGACCCAGAGAAACAGAGGTGGCATGGTTCCTTCATTTATGGTAGCTAGAATGTGCCTTTAAATCTATAAGTAAACACACTGGGCATATGTTAAGGGTTACAAATGAATTAACTAAAGTATAATAGACTCTATGGAGAAAGCAAAATAATATAATTCTTTAAAAAAGACTAAGACAAAGCCCAACAAGGTATGTGCCAGGAAATGGATACTTGCAAGAAGGCAAAGTGGGGCCAAGGAGAAAAGGGGTAGAAGAATAAACAAGGGAAATGAATAGAATGTAAGGCAAGATTCATTGTATATACTGTAGGGAGCCGAGGCGAGACTCCGCCCACTCCCTTGCAGTTTTGAGGATTACCACTCCAGACGGTGCTTGGCGGGACGCCTGGGCTGTGCGCGTGCGCGAGCCCGGTAGTGTCCCCAGCCAATCCCATGACACCTGGTGACGGTAAAAGGCAGGCGACCAACAATAGAAAAGACCCGTGTTCGAATTCCCTATATAAGCGGCTGTGTTTCGGGTGCACGCTCTCTCGCGCCCAAGCTCTCCTACAACTAAAAGGCTCTCCAATAAAGCGTGATCTGAGAAGACTCCTGGTGTGGTGGTCGTTCTTCCTCGCTGGTCGAGTAGACGGTCGTTACAATATACCACAGAATTGAGAAATAGAACAGAAGGGGGTGAAAATGTTGCAGTGATGATGCAGGTAATGATTCATTGTATACGTAAACTGCTTTGTTAAACTGCAAAAATCTAAATACATAACCTACAAATTAAGAAAAGTGAGGGAAGCAGTAGGTTGAGAAAGGTAGGTGAGAATGTTGAAAGCAGTGACATTGATCAAGATGCACCATTTTCATAAACTTCTTTGGTTAACGGCAACTCCTTTGTACAACTAAAGATAATAAAAATATTCAAAAAAATTGATATACTTTGACACCTGTTCATCTTCATCAGCCATGACCTACCTTGTTCCTCAATTCCAGATAGTCAATTTTCTTCCCATTACCTCCCCCTAACATACACCTGTTGAAATCTTACATATCCTTCAAGGATATTTCAAGTATTTGCTTCTCAGAACTTCACTTAAGCTAGGTATGATTCTGCTAGTAGTAAGCTAATGGTTTTATTTCCCCCTAGATTAAATTGCCTCTTTTACCATTATCCAATCAATTATTCTGCATAGTAATTTCACTAACAACAATAAACACATTAAATGTATATAAACACATTAAATGTATGGTCACTGGAATATTCCTAACACATGGCATAGTGTCTGGCAAATAGCACATTAAATAAAAGCTCAAGGAACAAACGAAGAACAAATATCCAAATCGAAATTGCAAGCTAGCATGAGTTTACAATTTGTTATCAGTTATTTTTTTTCTTTTGGTAGAACAATAATAACTGTTGTCCCTCAAAGAGATAAAGATAATTTCAACTACATTCCTAGAATCTGGAGAAGACAAGAGAAAAAGAATCCACAAATGTGACTGAAGATGTAGAGATATGTCCTTATAAGAGGAAAACAGAGGGAGATGTGACACACAAAGAACAGGAGAAGACAATGTGGCCATAAAGACAATGATAGGAGCCACAAACTGAAGTATGCCAGAGCTAAAATTTGGAGCCTGGCGCTGCCCACACCTTGATTTCAACCCAGTGAAACTGATTCAGAACTGATAACTTCCCAAGCAATGGCAAAACAATTTTGTTGTTGTTGTTTATTTGTTTTTATGCCAGTGCTAGGGCTTAGGTGCTGTCACTGAGCTCTTTTGCTCAAAGCAACAGTGCTTTAGCACTTGAGCCATAGCTCAACTGCATTTTGCAGTTAATTGGAGATAGGACTCTCTCATACTTTTCCTGCACTGACTGGCTTCCAACTTTGATCCTCAGATGTCAGCCTCATCAGTAGAGAGGATAACAGCTGTGAACCACTATAGCCTGCATTTTATTCTGTTTTAAGCTAACAATTTTGAAAAAAAAATTGTCACAGAAGCCATGGAAAACAAATAGATGGAAAACTGAGGTCCAGAGAGGTAAAGCAACTTTTCCAAAGTCCAAGAATGGTCAGGGCAGGAAATGACTAGTCTCTCTTGGGGATGCCTAGCTTTCCCTCCTCCCCATCTACTCTGCCACTTGCTATGGAGCCCGCAGAGCTCTGTAGTTCTTGGTTCTGAATCTAATACCAGATACAACCTCTTTCATGGCCACCAGATTCTAACTGAAATTTAAAAAAACAACAAAACAGGAAATCTCTCAGATTCACCAACTTTATCACTGACATATCTATCAAAAAACTGACTCATAAGCCATTGGATAAAAATGCAGTTTCTAATACAAGGTCCACAAAAATATTAGAGGCAATTATTTTCACTAAGTTTTATATAATCAATGCACAACTACAAATGTCTAGAGGGGAGTGTGTATGTGTGGTATGTGTGTGTGTGTGTGTGTGTGTGCGCGTGTGTTTGTGGGGGGAGCAATGGCACAAGAAGCACAAAAACATCAATAAGATTAATCAACACAATGGACGGGGGTGGGCTGGAGGAAGACCTGGAATATAATAATAATAATTATTATTATTATTTAAAAGAGATGGCATAATTCTACCAGCTCCAAAGTGAAGAAAACATGAAACAGAGACAAAAATGAACACTGTGGTACAATCAGGAAATGGTGGTTTTAGGTGTCAGTCTCATCAGCATAGGAAGACGACAGTTACCAGATTCTACAGATTCAACTGTGAGAGTTACAGTTGGAGAAGGGGACCAATAATTCTAAATACAAGACTCCGTATTTTACTATTGTTTTTACAATTATATTTTCCAATACCAACACAACACATTTATGACACCAAATGAACAAACTGGAAACAGAGATTTAGTAACCAATGGAAGGCAGATGTTTCTAGAGTTTATGTTTTAAGTTCTTGGGCTTAAGCTAATACCTATACTAATACCTAATACTTAATCTCAGATACCTATTTTATATTTATCATTAAAAGATAAACAGATAAGACAACAAAAGTATCCAAAGCATAGAGGTGTGGATGTATTTGAGCACTTGAATGTGAAACATTTTTCCTTAGGAGTAGGTAAAAAAATATAAGGGCAGTAGAAGAAAAAAAAACAACTAAACCTGCTTTCCCTGTGTACTGGTTAAGAACATATAACCACAACAGGATGTAATCATTTCCTCAATGACTCTACAGTTATATTGTGCAAAATAAACAACCAAGCTTTAATATGTCACTATTCCCTTAAGACGTCAGCCTGACCTTGTCGTTTAAGAATTAGTCACTCATTTAGATTGGGACAACTCCCTGTGGATTTAGGGAGTTTGTGATCACCTAATGGGTTATGGCATTATTGTCAGTGGATGCTCCTACCCACAGGAGGCTGGACTCTTGCATCATTCGGGTAAGACAGATTTATTAGTGTACCACAAACAAAGCCTACCCAAAGATGCTCCCCAGAGCTCTGAGTGAAAGAAACACAGTCCTTGCCTGTTCTTCATCTATTCTTTCCATAATCTTTACAAAAATGAACTTCTGAGCATGTTTGAAAATCAGAGATCACTGTTCCCATCCCTATGAAAAGGATAAGAAGATCCTGTTGATTTTTATGAAGACTTCAGTTCATATATTAAGGTATTGATAAGTTTACCATTTTAAATAGGAGAAATTGAAAATACATAGGCTAAGCCAGGCCTTAGTGATGGCAGAAAGAAGGAGAAAAAGAGAGAGAGAGAGAGAGAGAGAGAGAGAGAGAGACAGAGAGAGAGAGAGAGAGAGAGAGAGAGAGGGGAGAGAGAGAGGAGAGAGAGAGGAGAGAGAGAGAGCATATAGATTGAAACCCTTTTCCCATTTTTACTAATTTTACTGATGATCCTCACAAACATACATATAAAAGGTCACTATTAATACCATAAGCACAATATATTAATATTTGTATTAATAAAATTAGGCACTATCTTTAAAGTATAAAGAATTATTGACAATAACTTCTAAACTCACATAAAACAATACAACTAGCTAAAAATTATTTTACTCTTTCAACTCTTCTTAGCCACAATTGGTATTTAACAACTGTAGGCTTATTTAACAATGGGTTTATTAGCATTGGAACACGAAGATGCCCAAGCTATTAAAAGAAAAACAGGTAGTGTGTTTGTTTCTATCATTTTGCCCCTGAAGTAGATGTGTACTTAGTGTCTTCTCTGCATTAAAGGAACTCAGAATAAGGCTAGACATTTTTTTTTTTAACAATGACTGCCCTGTTTACTATCAATGTTTACTGTCAAGCATAAGCAAGCAATCTTAGAAAAAGGAGGACGCAAAAACCAAAAGTACTTCAGTGGTTATTACTGCTAGTAGTACTAAACAGAAGCAAAAGAATGCCTTAGAGTTATTACTCAGAAGATGTATAAAAACAAAAATATTAACAAATAAGTAAATAAAAAGAAATCAATGGGGGAGAATGCTGGGAGGAGTGTCATTGCTCAAGATGCATTGCACTAAGACACCAGTTTGTTGAACTGAAACCACTTTGTTCAACTTCTTAATGATGATTTAAACATACATACATACATACACACACACACACACACACACACACACACACACACACACACACACACAGAAATCAAGAGAAGGACCACAATTCCCAACAGAATGGAGAAAATAGGCTTTGCTCAGAAATCTTCAATTGCCTCTGCCCTCCCAGTACCTACTCCACAACCCTTGCAAACTGCACAGTTTTTCAGGCTCCTTTTACAAGATAGTATTCAGAATAGTATTCAACCTAGAAGAAATCATAATAAAGAAAATACTGTGGCCATTCTTATTTCCTCTTCAAAGAAGTCTCTCTTCAAGTCTTTAGCCCACTTATTGATGGGGCGGTTGTTTCTTTGAGGATTTGTTTTTGGGGGATTTAATTTTTTGAGTTCTAAGTATATTTTAGATATGAGGTCGTGTCTGTTGTATGGCCCATAGACACATGAAGAAATGCTCAACTTCTCTGGCCATAAAAGAAATGCAAATTAAAACAACATTGAGATTCCTCCTCACTCCAGTTAGAATGGCTAGAATCAAGAAATCTAATAACAACAGATGCTGGAGGAGATGTAGCCAAAAGGGAACCCTACTGCACTGTTGGTGCAGGAAAACAGTATGGCGGTTCCTCAAAAGAATACACATAGAGCTTCCTTATGACCCAGCAATCTACACAATGGAATTCTATGCCTCCATCAGAAAGAATGACATTTCCCCATTTGTTAGGAAATGGAAAGGTTTGGAAAAAATTATATTAAGTGAAGTAAGCCAGGCCCAAAGAAACATAGGTCCCATGGTTTCCCTTATTTGCAATATCTAGTATAGGTATGAGTCAAGCGGAAAAGGTCAGATAATGTGATGTTAGGAAAACGAACCCTTAAATATGTATTTTAATGTTTTCGTTTCTTTCATGCATGTGTTTCTAACGCATTTATAAGATTATTTCTTTGTTGCTTTGTATGTCCCTCCCCCACAGTGTAACCCCCGCTTTCACTTTATTTGATGTCAGTATAACATGTGGAGGAGATGGGGACAAACAAGTCGTTTAAGGATTCAGGTGGACCTGTTGCAACAAGGAGAATTACAAAATGTCATGTCAAAGCAAGCTTTACAATGTCGGTGTGGGGGGCGGGGAGGGGGGTATGATTGGGTGGGGGGAGGGGGGAGGCTGGGAAGGGAGGTGAAGGGTAAACAAAGGAGGAGGCTGCAATGCTTGGTAAGAAATGTATGCATTATCCTGCCAATGTAATTGTAAACCCTCTGTACAGTATGTTCTCAAATAAAATTAAATTAAATTAAAAAAAAATTTAACAAGCCTATTCCTTCCTCTTCCTGGGAATGTGGCTGGACTTCATATCGCAGCCTCTTTTGTAGTTAAAAGTATCATGCGATTAAATCTACCCAATGAAATGTAAATAGGCATATTCTTTCTTTGGAAACTTCCTACAACTTCTTCAATTTCCCTTCCATGATCTTGATATAGAAACACACATTGACATTAGAAGCCATGAGTTGAATAAAATATAAGTCACAAGTTAGAAACTGATTGAAGGCTGTTGGAAAGCCACTAGGAAAAGAATTACCCACATCTCTCTCAGGAATGCACCTGTAGTCTTCAAGAGAAATAACAATATAGAATTTATTTGTGGTGTGATAATAACAAAACCAATGAGAAATATAGAAATTAAATTACCCACGAAAATTCTGAAAAACAAATTTGGGAATAAACTTGCAAAACAAATTTAAACTGAATATTTGGGAGAAAGATCTGTGCCTCACTTTTAACACATTGTCTCCTGGAAAATAAAGAAAACACCTTCCAAGTTTATGCTTCAAATCTGAATACTGGATTCAGAAATTTACACTGATAAACAGCAACTAATCAGATCCCTTAACTTTGACTTGAGAACAGAAATAAAAACTCCAAAACAATATAATAAATTTAACCTAGAGTGCTACCCATTAATACTGTACCGTGATATTAAATTCTGTCATAACAAAATAAGGAACTAATTTACTTTATTATGTTACAGTATTTTTCCTGAATACTAGCTGAAATAGATTACTGACCATTAGCCTGAAAACATTTTAGTTACATAAAGCTTCTTGTAATGGGACTTGACCTGCATTTCATTACAAAGCCAAGTGATCATACTTCTCTGGGGAAGTCATAACCTACTTGACTTGTCCTACGACTCTATTTCATTTAACTTTCATTTTTATGGTAACATATTGTGAACAAACTGAAGAAAAGTACCCACTTGGACCTTATGATATTTGTTTGTAGCTTTGTCCTGGTTTTAGTTTCCTGCTTAATGGCTAAACGGCACCACAGTGGGTAATGCACTGGAGTAAGAGTGGTGAATCATTAAAGAGTTCGTAAATTTTAAAAACAGGGGCAGGCCTTCTGGGTCCCATATGCTTCTAGAAAATCCGATGTTGTACCGTATTAATTGAACCGTGAAGCTTTTATTAGTTCTCTTTAAAAATGGCTTGCAGTGAAGCTTTTATTAATGCTTGCCCTCAAATTGTTTATGCTACTTAGCATTTTCAAAACAATTCATATTTCAAAGAATGTTTTGATCATTAGTTAAATCTACATTTTTAAAAATTTTTTAAAAATTTAGTATTAATTTGCTTAGAAATTATATATATGCATATATATAGGGTACAATATGACACTTGAATCTCCATTTATATTGTAAAACAATTAACTCCTATTAATTAGCAAATCCATATAGATATCTATTTTTGTGGAAAAACAATTTGAATATAATTCTTTAGTTATTCTGAAAAGAAACAATGCATTATTTGTTAAATCTATATTTCTATAAGAGAATGCAGCTGTTTTGTAAAACTGAGGCATGAGGGGAAATCCCTTAACCAATTTTGACCGAAGATTTGCCCATGAAAAAGTAAATATTATATGGAAAAATGAATAGAAGATGGATCTTGCTAAAACCTTTAGCTGATATAAGTAGTAAGGTTCTCCCACTCCATATGGGTAGAATAGAATAGAACATTGATAGATGTGTTTCTGTATGATGTATGAAATAGAGAAATAGCTAATTTATACAATGAGCTTAAAATAGAATGTCATGGCCAGATGCCTATGGGTCATGTTTTTAATCCTAGCTACTCAGGAGGCTGAGATCTGAAGACTGAAGTTCAATGCTAACCTGATCAGGAAAGCCCATGAGAGTTATATTCAATTAACCACCAACAAGCTGGAAGTAGAGCTGTGGCTTGAATGGTAGAGCACTAACCTTGAGAGAAAATGCTCAGGGCCAGTGTCCAGGCCCTGGTTTGAAGTTCCAGGACTAGCAAAATCAACTGAAACAATAAATTAATGGTATCAGACTTCTCAGT
The DNA here is from genome assembly GCF_024711535.1 of Dipodomys merriami. Lineage (NCBI taxonomy): Eukaryota > Metazoa > Chordata > Mammalia > Rodentia > Heteromyidae > Dipodomys > Dipodomys merriami. The sequence continues at coordinate 17,088,571 of NW_027206068.1, forward strand.
ACAGCCATGGCCACTTGTGCCTTCCAAACCTACAATTCTAGGGAATACATGCACATTGGTTGTTATATGTTTGCAAAATTCCTTTGAATACATTTGCCAACGAAGTTACACTATGCAAACTAGTTTTATAAATGTAAACATCATATTAAAATCAATCATATTAGAGTTAATGTACCCCTTATTAAGTGTCTAGGTTCCAATCATATTTTCTAAAATCTTGTGATTCTACTAAAAATGTGCTCTGGAATAACACAGGCTTAAACTTTGACTGAAGAGAAACAAATGTCCTTTGTATCTCCCCCTCTTGAAACTGATGCACCTTAGCACAGAATACCTGTAAACTCCCAGCATTCCCCCCACACACACAAATGATTAGCTGTATCAACAGTCCCAGTTGTCTGACATCCTTTCTAGTAAGGACCAAATAACAAAAATTTCCATAACTTAGTTCACAAAAGGCTTACATTGAGATAGGACTTAAGGAAATACTTTATGTTTTCATAGAATCTCAAAGATACTCTAATACTATTGGACAGAATACAGATTAAAGTGCAATTCTCCACTGCGTATTATGGTATCTACTGCTCAATTCCCATTCCCTACAAGGCAATACTATGAGGATCATTAGGGAGGAATCTAGAGATCTGTATTCTTGTTTCACAATAACCCTGGTTGATTTTTTTTTTAATCTAATACGTTTGGTAAATGTTACAGAAGACCTTCTAAACTCTAGTAATCTTTGAAAAGGCAAGTTACCAGAAATAGTATCCATACACTTCCACCAAAGAAATAAATTTATAGTCTTATATTTATCAAAATACTTAAGGCCTTGAATAAACTAAAAACTATTAACATTTGTCTTTCCCACTCAAGTTTTATTTTTTTGTTTTTTTTATTTTTGTGGTTTTTGATTTTGTTTTGTTTCTGTTTGTCCACAGGGTAGACACTTTTTGTGCTCCTATTGCTCAATATATATCCTGGCATAAAACAGACACTTGGTAAGTTTTAAACTAATGAATGATCAGTCCAACTGCAGCAAGTTGTCTGCCAGTCATATTCAGTTTTCCCTCTTTATTCCCCCCCACACACACACAAATACCCAATGGTCTAGCTTAGAACATGATTGGGATACTAGGAGTAAAATAAAATATACAAAAATCAGTACTGTTTGACTGAATACAACCAGTCTGTACTTGATATCAATAGTATCTAAATATGGATAGAAAAATCACTTCTGAGAACAGTGTCAATGCATGGGAAAAATAAGAATTTTATCTGGAAACCAATTTTCACAAAAAATTAAATAGTTTGAATATCAACTTTTCAAAGAATTTCTGGAACTACTGAAGTCAATCTATCTTTGTAGTTCTGGATGACTTTTGGGAGCCATTTGTGAAACAAAAAGCAAAATAAATGGATGATGATTGCCTAAGACCAATTTAATTGTTTGGATAGTTTAAAAACAAAAAGACAAGCAAATACTTTTTCTAACTCAAATGATCAAGTTTTATTTTGCTAATAGAATACATTTGGCACCATAAGATACTAGGTAATAACAACAGAAGAATACTTCGTGTTTGTGCCAAGAACATTTTCTTTTATCCACATAAAATGCATTTCAGATCCCTGATCAGTGTTTATTACTTGCAATAAGTAGAAGAGACTCACCCACCCAGCCCATTTCCTTTGGTATTTCTCAACCTCAGATTCCATTCATATAAACATCTGAGTTGACTATGACCTCTGCATAATGTTATTCTAGGCCAAAAGAATTTTGTATAAGAAATGAATATATAAAAGAAATGTTAATGACCTTAAAGGCAAGTGAACATCATTCATTCAGTGTTTGTCTCACTTATCCTTTTTTTTCCTTCTCCTAATTGAAAAAGTATCATGACTAGCATGCTACTTTTCATTAAAATAGCAGCCTCAAAGGATATTTTCATGTTGTAAAAATCAGTGCTTTAAGCTGGGTACTGGTGGCTCACAGCTGTAATCCTAGCTATTCAGGAGGCTGAGATCTGAGGACCTTTGTTCAAAGCTAGCCAAGGCAGGAAAGTTCGTGAGACTCTTATCTCCAATAAACCACTAGAAAACTGGAAGTAGAGCAGTTACTCAAAGTGGTAAAGCATAAGTCTTGAGCAAAGGAGCTCAGGGACAATGCCAAGGCCCACAGTTAAAGCCCCACAACTGACAACAACAACAACAAAATCAATGTTATAAAATCAATATTCTCTGGGAACAGGGTATGTTGATTCTAGTTGCCAAATATTGTTCGTTGCCAAATATTTGACCATGATGGTTCTAAATTAAATGTCTCTATTAAAGTGTACAATATGGAGACATTAAATTTATATACAGATAGACAGATACCTATTTAAGTTGTGTGTATATGATGCAGAAATTATTACCAGTTCATCTCAATAGAAAAATTAATAATAGGGAGGAGGTGACACTTTTCAAAAGGAATATACTCATTACCTGACTTATGTAACTGTAACCTTTCTGTCCATCACCTTTGCAATAAACTTTTTAACATTAACACTATATTACAATTGTAGTGAGCAAGATGGTGCACACTTCAGTAAGGCTCTGTGAAGAGAGTATGAGGAGCAGGTATAGAAGGAAACATTTGCAGTTCCTGAAGCATGCATGGTCTACAGGCAGCAATAGCATCACCACCTAAGAGAATCTGTGAAAATTACAATTCTCTAACCCTATCCTATATCTATTTAATCAAATACTACAGTTAGGGGCTTGCTTTAAGTGATGTTAATACACACTGAAATTTGGGAACTACTGGGCTATGCAGGGACTCAGAGACAGTAGCAGATAACTCTTCCTCTACTTAAACTAGCAACATGACACCAAATTGTTCCATCACAGCTGTGACTAAAGACTGTGAGAAATCTTCAGTTCCTCCTTCAGAATCAATAATCACAGTTATCCTTTCCCATAATTTCCACTTCCAAACTCAGCACACACATTGGCAGCCTATTGAAAAGTGTGGAGCAAGGTTGATGAGATGGTGGTATTCAAGAGCAGCTAATCAGGGTGCAACACTCCAGAGAGTAAAAATCTTGGCAAAAGGTGTCCTGTTTTGATCTCTAAGTATCATCTTACAGTAACTTTGACCTAGAGAACTGTATAACCTAAAGTATATCAACAGATGGAAGAAGGTACAGAAATGAATGTTCCTATAATAATGCAAGCATAAAATTATTGTATAATTTTTCTGTGACTTACCATGGTATCTACCACTGTCAAAACGGGTATAATATTTGTTCCAAGAGTGACGCCCTGTTCCTGTGGTGTCACTGGGTGTTGGCTGCTGATCACAGAACTACACAAGCCACACATAACACTCTGGATATGGAGGAAGCAGGTGCTGAGATTATTATTAAATATGTATATAGGAAACAGGAGTGGCAGCAAAGAAGGGTGGGGAGGAAAAATATCTTCCTGTGTGTCAAAGAGATGGAGGTGGAGTCATTCCACGAGCTAATTCCCAAACCCCACAGTATAATCTAAAAGCAAATAGACACATTAGGTCAGAAAGACTATGAGTGCAAATTAGATTCCTGAGTCATATTTAATATTTATAACTTCATAAAATGCTATCTGAATGGTATATTGAAAACAGAAAAATAAAAGCTCAGTGTTCAGACAACACTGCAAATGAAATAAGTTGCCCAGAAAGCAATGTGGGTTGAATTATAGTATTCAAAGTTGAAAATTTATTGTTCTATCAATTAATCTTCCTCAGGGAAAGAAAGGTTCCTTCATTATTTCAGTTGCTTGATTTGGTGTGACATAAAGCAACATCATTCACATAAAATATATTACTACTATAAAAACAACAAGACTGACCTGGCTGCACTGGCGAGCTCATTGTGGGAATCAGGACTGATGGATGAGGATGCAGAGGAAGAGCCTGTGTTCAGCTGGCACTGGCGGTCTGAGAAGGACTGGCTGAGAAACCTAGAATGCAAGCAGAATGCAATGTGTGAGATACAAATGTGTCAATCACACCAAAAAGGAAACATAGAGAGCTGGCCTTGAACCTCAACTCTGCCACAGCTTGACTAGGTCTTTTGAGGTAGTACACATCAACCTCTCAGGTTTCTAATTCTTTATCTATAAAAGAGTAAACCAGTGGTACAGCCCTCACCTGGATACATGAAATTCTGTGTTTGATCTGCACAGCAAAATAAAAGAAAATGAGCTGGGCAACAGTAGCTCATGCCTATAATCCTAGCTACTCAGGAGGCTGAGATCTGAGGATCGCAGTTCAAAGCCAACCTGGGCAGAAAAATCCCTGTCAGACTCTTATCTCCAATGAACCACTCAAAAACCAGAAGTGGGGCTCAAGTGGTAGAGTGCTATCCATGAGCATAAAGAGGCTCAGGGACAGTGCCCCAGCCCTGAGTTCAAGCCCTACAACCGACAAAAATAAATAAATAAACAAAATAAAATGAAAAAATAAAACTTAATAAATTAACAGCTGGGCAACAATGACTCACAATTATAATCCTAACTGCCTCAAGTACCTGCGATCTGAGAATTGTAGCTCAAATTTCAGGCAGAAAAATATTTGAAACTCTATCTCCAATTAACCAGCAAAAAATAAAAATAAAAACAAAAAGCCAGAAGTAGAGTTGTGGCAAAACAAGGTAAGCGTGAACAGGAGAGCATGAGACCCTGAGTTGAAGCTCCAACACACACAAAAAATGGAAATAAAGTAATAGGTCTAGAAGGAATCTATGCATGAGAAAGCACTTCTTATAGTTATGATTACTTCACTACTTACGATTTCCCATTATTAATACTATTAAAGAAATTACAAATACGTTGGAGTTTTACACATGAATATCTCATCATAGCATTTTTAACTATATCACTGTCAAATATTTACTTGAGATAGGACTTGCTGAGGGGAAAAGAAAACTCGATGGCTTCAATGGAAACAAATGGATCACACAGACTCTGAGTGACAGAAAACTTCCCACTACAACTGCTATTCTCAAGTCTTTCATGGTTGTTCCAGCTGAAAGCATTAATAGCCAATCTTTCCAGGAGCAGCTCTAACAGGTTGGTTTGATGACATGAAAGGAATTTAAGGGACTTTCTGCTTTTAATTTGAATGCATTCCTACTTTTAGGCACTTAGACAGAGGAAAAGCAATTGTAAGGGCATTTCCTTAACAGTTTACTGGAACGTCAGATTTAAGAAAAAGAAGCAGCAGCTTTTAATGCTACACTTAATGAGTACTTTACTAAAATAGTACAGCCCAATCACACTATTTTTATAGACAGATGCTGTAAGTCTGAGAATTGTACATTTCTGTATCTTAAGAATCCAACATATTTATTGTGACTCGTTTTTCTCATCAGTATTTTGAGTGTTATGATTATTTTTTCCCAAGCATAAAACCTGGATATAAATACACACTTTTCTTTGTAGAATTACATATCACCAAGAATACCTATATTGTTTCTAAATTTAAATTTGCTACCTACTTATTAAAACAAACCAGAACAGCTCATCAGATATACCAAGCTACTTCTCATCCTATCTTCAGTGATTCATAAATATTAAGATTTGTGTAGGGGGAGTAGTACAGGGGAGCAGAGCTGGCTGGAGGCCAGCTTGAATTCAGGGCTGGGCATTTGTCCCTGAGCTTCTTTTTACTTGAGGTTAGAACCTTATCCTTCGAACTTCACTTTGGCTTTTTGGTGGTTAACTGGAGGTAAAAGTCTCACTGACTTTCCTGCCCAGGCTGGCTTCAAACCATACTCCTCAGATCTCAACCTCCTGAGTAGCTAGGGTTATAAGCATGAGCCACCAGTGCCAAGCAAGTATTAGTAATAGTAAAAATGTACATCTGAATAAATCATATTCAAGAAACACTCTGATGAGTTTTGTTGGCATTATCTCAAGAACACTAATTTTCCTGTCAATAAGAAAGTAAATCTATGAAGATTAGAATAATAAGAAGTAGATATGGAAGAATGATGGGAGGATTGACATTGATCAAGATGCATTGCACTCTGATTTGTGGAATTGAAACCCTTTTATACAAGTACTTAAAGATTAATAAAATATTTGCAAAAGAACATAATCTTCCTTCACTTATATATAAGGAAATGAACATTCTGATAGCAAAATGTAAATAAAAAGATGCTTATGTAAAATTCATTATAATGATAAAATCATTTGGATACTTTCTTAGAGTGAAAAAGCACTTTCAGACATATCACCACATTTGATATTATTTTCAGAAGAATCATTCTAATTGATAACTCTTCTTTTATGGCCTTCCCCTTTACCTAATAGGTGAAAAAAAAAGTTGCATGCTTCATAATTAAATATACATAAAGAGAAATAAAAGTTGATTTAAATTTATGGACTGTCTTAAATTGACAAAGATGATTTCAAGATATTATTTTTGCCAGCCATGGAGCTTGAACTCAGGGCCTGGGCACTGTCCCTGACCTTTTTTGCTCAAGGCTAGCACTTTACCTTGAGCCACAGAGCAAATTTCGGATTTTTCTGTGTATGTGGTATTGAGGAATAGAACCCAGGGCTTCATGCATACTAGGCAAACACTCTACCACTAAGCCATCTTCCCAGCCCTGATTTCAAGATTTTTATCATTTTTATATTTTTTCATTATAGTATAAACCACTATAAGCATAAATGCTTATATATATATATATGTATATGCTCTAGATACATTCTTGATTTTCAGCATAGCTAATTTTAAATTAAAAATGACTAACAGAGTCTAGGCATGATGGCACAGGTCTGTAATCCCAGTACTCAGAAGGTAGATATAAGAGGATCTTGAGTTCACAACCAGCATGGCTAAATACCCAGATTCTGTCTCAAAATAAAGCAAAACAAAGCAAATAAAATAACTCAGAAGAAAAACAGGAAATCTTTAGTATATAAGTAGCTCTGAAAAGTGCCTTCCATTTTGGCAGTCTGTTTAAAAAATACATATTTTTACTCTACAGTGTCCTTTTGCACAGCTGATATTTGTAAACATACTTCAACTTCCCAACTTAATCAATAATTAATAAAAGCGTAACAATGGTAACTTTTGCCTCGTACTTCTACTGGTAGCACACATGGCGGCAGCTGTCCATGACATAATGACTTGTGTGTAGTTGTGCAACTATTAGGTTTTGTCTTCATAGCTATAGACTTGAACTGAAAAGTGATTCTGAGATGGAATTAGCAATCTGGCTTCCAAATATCGACCCATTTGAAATTTAAACAACTCCCTTTGATACTCAACCTTTTAAATAACTGCCTAATCATGATATATCTTTCTAACATTATGAAAGCCCTATGTTGATATACAATCATTTCCATTTGTTGCATTTCCATCTTTGATAAGCCACATTAAATCAAAATCATTACTGCAATCAGTAATTCATAACTGGAATATAACTATTTAAAGAGTTCTCCTAAAATCTTTCAAGAGTATAGATCTGCTATATGTGCCTGCCCTTGCTCTCCTTATTGTCACAAAATTGGCAGATTCACAGTTTAATCTATACCCTTTAGGGACAAAATTAACAGAATTTTTAAAAGGGTCAATGGTCACAAAAATAGGCAATTTATTCTCAAATCATTTCACCCTTCTTCATCCATGTGCTGACTTTTTAGGCAAGATTTCCCCCCCCCCTCATATTCTTGTCAGTCTTACAAAATACAATTTCAAAATCATAGGTAGCTGCTCTTCAAATGAGTAAATACCCCAAAAAAGAACGAAAAAGGAATGCAGTCTATGAACACACATTCTCAGAGTATACAACAGAGCTATATATTCTTTCAACTAACAGTTTCAATTAATTTAAACATGAGTTTTCCCATGCTACAAAAATATACACTGAAGGAAATTAACACAAGTACCATAAAAACAAAACACTGCTGTGCACCTTTTTCTCTTAAGAGCTAGAAATGGTTATTCCCATTTTTAACTATATTCTTTCAAGTACTTGGATCCACAAAAGTGAACTAAAAGTTTTCACTTCCAAAAGATCATCTCTCTCTACTTACAAGTACACTATTGCTAACATATCTTGGAATTCGGCACAGGGAAAACATCCCAAAGGGTAACATCTTAGAATATCTTCGCCTATCTATATACTTGGGAAGAAAATATGGTCTCTGATCTCTACAACAGCCCTTTGAGACAAGAATGTGCTGTTATCATTCTCCCTTTCCAGATGAATGTGAGCCTTAGTTTTGAAGATTTGTCCCTGCCTTCAGGAAAGGAGCTATGGGAGGACCTCGACTGGACACTTCTTTGCCTCCTTTCCAGATAGAGGAGGGTCTCACTACTTTCTTTCAGGCTTTCCTTTCACTTTCAAGTAAACTTACTTATTTATTATTTTTAAATGCTTTGTCCCTGAATATGTAGACAACTGGACAAGCTGGTCTTCTGACTTTCTGGCAATATTCTTTGTTGCTCCTCAAAGAAATACAGGTCATTCTCGACATTGTCCCATTCGTTAGGAAATGGAAAGACTTGGAAAAAATTATATTAAGTGAAGAAAGCCAGGCCCAAAGAAACATAGGCCCCATGTTTTCCCTTATTTGCAATAACCTAGTATATGCCTAGGACAAGCAGAAAAGGTCAAAGCTATGCATATATGACCATATAAGATGATATTAAGTAAAATGAAACCCAAGATAGGGACACAACTTGTTTTTTCTTTCTTGCTATTGTTTTTAACTTATCTAAAATGTACTGTGTGATTTTTTTTTTTGTTTCTCTTGTATGTTCTTCACCCATGGTATAACCCCTGTTTTCACTGTATTTGATTCCGTTGCCCTGCATCTTGTATATACATTTTTTGAATTTGGGGAGGGGAAGGGAAATAACAAAATGCTGAAATAAGGATTCAGGTTGACCCATCGTAACAATGAGATGTACAAGACACTATGTTGAAAACAAACTTTACAACTTGGGTGGGAGGGGAGGGGGGAGGAGGGAGTTGGGGGGGGAGGGAAGGGATGGTAGGGGAAAAACAAAGGAGGAGGTAACAATGCTCAATAGAAAATGCTCATTACCTTACTCATGTAACTGTAACCCCTCTGTACTCTATTTTTACAATAAAAAAAACATTGAAAATGAATAAAAATAAAAAAGTATAGGTCATTCTCTTAGATAGTTTTGAATACCAATACACTACCCAGTTAGAGGGTCACAATTTCATTACTGGTCTGTCCAGTTACTGATCTCTTACTAACAGACTCCACTTCATAGACTGAACTCAGTCACAAAAGGTGAAATTAATTTAAAATTGGAATAAATATCTACAAAGCAACTCACAGCAAGAACTCTCAACTTTGATTTAGACTCCATGTTCCTTGAACACCACAACATTCCTTTGGAATGTTCTAAATTGTACTCTGAGCATCACATTACACTTTTCTTTCTTCTTTCTTCCTCCTTTTAGTAAACTGGTATGTTTCAATAGCATGCTATTAAGAAAGTAGAAGGCTTTTTTTTTTTGTAGCTGATGTAGCTAACAAAAAAACTCATTTATGTGTCTCTAATATATCTTTCCCAGTCTTACGGCAAGTTTTAATGTACGGTTCAGTCTACAAAGTCATTCTCACTCAGCTGCAGGCCCTTCTCACAGATGGAGCCATTATCTCTGATTCTTCAATACAGCAGGCTTTTTGAGCTGACTCAATTATCTCACCCACTGTACAGGCAGTTTATTGGTGGATTGGACCACTATGCCAGTTCACTGAACACAAGAAATTCCTCAGACCCACGGTCTCTCTCCTATGTCTCAGAACCTAAAGTCCTGCCATAATTTCTTCCTTGGAGAAAAACACTAGAAAATTGCTTTTCACATCCTATTCAGTTGAACCCTTGCTGACACCATCTCAGACACCGCCACTCACCATGAAACCTGAGATTCTATTTCCTTTCCCTGTTTCTTACATTTATCCCAGACAGGCAAAAGAGCCAGAACACTGACCTCATAAATATTTTTCATTGTCAGCAGGCACCATTGTTCACGCTAGTAATCCCAACTACTCAGGAAGTGAAGATGGGCAGGTTCACAGTTTGAAGGCCAGTATAGGCAAAAAGTTAATGAGATCAAATGTCAATGTAGTGGCACATCACTGACAGTGCAGTTAGATGAGAAGCACAAGTAAGAGGATTATGGTTCAAGGCTATCCTGGCCAAAAACATGAGACCCTGCTTGAAAAATAACTACAACACACAGGGCTGGGGTGTGGCTCTCAGATGACAAAGTACTTGCCTAGCAAATGCAACACCCTGAATTAAAATTCAAACTCCAATGCCACCAAAACCAACCACAGAAAACATCTTTCCTATCTTGGATCCTATTTAATTATTGATATTTAATTATTGATATTTAATTATTGATATTGACTGACTTAATAATTTTTTTTGTTTATGATTGGATTCTTCATCTGGTATTCTTGCCAGTATGCTTACTTCCGGAGAACATATAGATGGATGCATGAATTAAAGAAAGTAAAATACTTGGGTCATACACTCCTTAGCTGGCATACAAATTTCTTCATAATCAGTTTCCTCCATCCTCATGTTCTCACTTTCCTTCTTTTCATCTTTTCACAATCCTCTGGCTCCAGGAAATCAATCATTATTCCTGGTCTAAGGCTTAACATTCTCGAACCACTAAGGCACAAGTACCAGCAGAGTAAATCCTCAAATGAGCAGTGGTTACTGAAATGCATTCCCAAATTAGTCCTGATTATTTCTGTATATTCTCATTTGCATTCACACATCTATGCTTTTGCACGTCCTTCTGCAAATACGATGAGCTCTCCAACTCTTACTTTGAACTCTTTGAGGTCATGTACATGGGACATCTTCACCAACCACCCCAAGTAAAAGGTTACTTTTCTGGGAATTGTGCCATAATAACATTCCTTATGTTATGCATAAGTTAATACTTTTATCTACCATGAGAGCACATTCCTCAGTTGAGGGACTACAAAATTCATCTCAACAGTCTCTAAGCCAAGCAGAGTACCTGATACACGGCAGTTGCAAAATAGACTCTTGGCAAATGAGTGAACATAGGAATAAAACAATGAATCCATAGTTACCTAATTTGAGGAACAGAATATTTTATTCATTTTGTTGCAATGTAATTCACATGGACTAGAGTGTAGTGCTTTCATTTAATTAGAGAAGGAATAAAAAGTCGTGTAGAGTTGGCCATTGTCTAGGAAGAAGAAACTCAGTTGGGGTGGGTGGCTTCAAGGGGCTGGTAAAAACATCAGTTATCATCTCTCCAAAGTTGCCCATGGATTGTATTGTCTAAGACAGAGCCATCTCTTAGGCTCTTCAATTGAAAGTTTCTCTAGAAGTATACATGTTCTCACTTAACAGTTTAATAATGTCTTCTCTAAGGAAATTCAATTAAAAAATTTAGACAAGTTTTTATAGTCTCAAGTCTGTATCAAAATAATCAAACCACTCACTATCCATCAAGACACAAAATGGAATACAGAGACATGTCCCCTACATCTCCAGTAGCAGAAGTGGGACTGTGATGTTAATGCCCATACTGCTCCTAACTGTATTTAGGAAAAGGATGGAACTCACGATTGAGAAACTGGAGGGCCCAGGCAAGAGCCACACTAATGATATACAATTGATCCTTGAACCCTCTTTAATGCTACAACCCGTATATGATTCTCTGGTTCACCTAACATCCTGGCAAAGACTTGTAACACAATTCCTTTTAGTTTGTTGTGGTCTCTTGAGAGTTATCATGTATGCAAGACTTGGTTTCAGTGCCCATCTGCACTGACAGTTGTTTCCTGATATTGCCTTTTGATCATAGCTAAGCACAGACTATGTCACCAGAGGGTCACGTCTCACATACACTCTCTGAGATCACATTATTTTTGTACCAGTACTGGAGCTTGAACTCAAGGTCTGGCATTCTTGGCTAGCTTTTTCACTCAAGAGCTTTCTACTACCTGAGTCATACCTCCACTTCTGACTTTTTGCTGGATAACTGGAGAGAGGAGTCTCACAGTTTTGTCTGCTCAGGCTAGCTTCCAACAATGATCCTCAGATCTCAGCCTTCTGAGTAGCTAGAATCATAGGCATTAGCCACCAGTGCTTGGCTCTGTAATTACATTTAAAAACAAGTAATAAGCTTTCTTATATGACTTTGAGGAGAACCATTTAAAAACAGGCTACAGTATAGGGTACAATACAGAGCAGGGAATGAAGCTATAGGGAGGTTAGTTATGCATGTATTTTGCATATTTAAGATGGGATTCAGAAGTCTATACTATAAATATAACTTACTGGTAACATCTAAAAATATATAACATAATCAGGGATAGTCGGCTGGATATTTCATTTCATAAGAAGAAATCCTGCCAACCTTCAATACCTGCACTAACAAAAATAGATCTTTTTACTAGTAAGCCTCGTTTTAAAAAAAAAAAAAAAAAAAAAAAAAAAAAACACTGGGCTTCACACCCAGGGTATTCAGTGTTTAACTTATATTCCAAGTAGCCTTTATATAATAAAGATCATTTTATCCAAAGGCATTACTTCATTGAGTCTTATTGGTTTATCTTTGAAGACCCCTATCTGCAACTTCCTTCCTTGGACTATAGGGGTTCACAGTCATCATTATCACCAATTTGAGTTTAAGATGAAATCCAAAATGCCTGGAAACTGTGGGACACACAGGTTCCTTTTCAGTCATGGAAAAAGAGGTTATTAGAAAAGAAAAGGGAAAATATATATATATGCTTTGTCTACCTGTAAATACACCAAAATAGAATTGTGAAAAGGAAGTAATAGTGGAAGTAAAGGAACTTATAACAGACAACCTCTGATATCGGTGCAGCAGGAGGGCTTTGTAACTCGGACACTGTAACCTTCGCTGCAGAAAACTGCCCCATCAAGCATGCTTAAAAGAACCTGGCTTCCCCGGTCTACTCACCACCTCACCAGTATAGAGGCACAGGTTATGATCAGCAAGCCAAATACAAAAGACTTCTATCCATCATTGTAATTTAAAGTGACATGGTTCTTTTTTGTCCAAACTCCAATATTGTGTACATTATGAAAAAAAATAAAAGTTCTGAGATTTCTTTAATGCTGGATCCTACCTCTGGAAGATCTAACAGTATCCACACGCAGCAAAGTGCCCGGTAAAATATCTCCCTAGCTGGGTGTCTAGAAGTCAATTAACCTCTCTGAGCTTCAGTTACTTAAGCATGAATTATTTAACTTACCGGGTCATTGTGAGGCTTGGAGGGAATAAAGTAAAATAATCAGGTAAGTAGTAAGTACTGAAAATGTTGGCTATTATTATCATTAGTGTAGAAGTTGTACTTTACTTCAGGCCTAATGCCATCCCAAGAGAAAAGAGTGACACAAGGAATCTCTTGAGTGGGAAGCAAAGTCCTAAGCAAGACCATTCAGCTTTCTCACTCCAGGGGGTTACAAAACAGAGCTAATTACTAAAGCTTCTTGCCTGTCTTTCTTTCACAAGGCAACTCTATTTCTAAGGAAAAAATACTATGCTAGCCTTTGCTGTTGAATATAAATGCCTAATTTAATCTCTCACTGACGTTACTTGTATAAAAAACATCACTTGGATGTTGATAGAAAGGCAAACATTTAAAGAGTTGTTTTTTTGAAAAATATTCAAAATTACTATTTTGTAGAAATTTGAAGAGATTTGCCTCATAAAATATAGATTCTTCTCCAGAGAACTTTTCTATCATTTTACAGGTCACCTTGAGAATTTCAATAGACCCTAACACCTATCTTTCTATTTCAGTTCACTCACTAGTCTACTGGTAGAGGTCCATCCAGTTTTAAGCCAGCTAAGACACACTTACAAACATGGAACAGCAAAATTCCTATACAATGAAGAAAGAAATCAAGATCAACCTTGAGCTACAGGGGCCACTGCTCAAAAATCAAAGGTTATATGGATGGGATCCTTTCCCATGTACAACATAATACTATCAATGATTTCATTTCCACTTCATCCCTGCTCTGTGGGATTCTACAGAATTTCTTTCAGTTAAATAGATCATCGCTTCTTTGACCCTTTTCTAATGAGCTGAAGCAAACTCACACCACCCATTCCTATCTCTTTTTCATCCCTCAATTCCAGCTCTCTCTGGTACTTTTCTAGCCTATATTTCCCCCCTTTTTTCCCATAGATATTTCCTTGTTAACACATACAAGCAATTTTCAGAAAACATTAATGTGTAACAAGTAAGTCATCAGATCAGAAATTTTGTTCTTGGAATATGATTCTACCAATTAGTATTGACTTTTCTATCTATGTACAATACAGAATAAAGAGCTACAGTTCCTGCCTCACAAAGATCATTTTAGGGATTTCTCAGAGTGTGGGTCCAAGACTTCTCTGAAAATGTAGACTCTGTACTTATCAAAGAATATGAGTAAGAATTTGGGAGATAAGAGCTCAGAACATCATTTTTTTTTCCCATGCTGATTCTAACAATGAAGAAAGAGTTTAACTGGAGAAAGGAGCCTACGCGTTAAACAATGAAGAAACAGAATAACAAAGCATAACTATACTAGAAGCACCATAAAACCTGGATCGGCTTTGGAGTCTGACTGTTCATAGTGCAAATTCTATTTCTCTGATTTTTCTTCTGCATGTTCAAAAGCAAATGGTTTCACCACTCTGAACTTCCCTTCTTCACCAGTAAGTTGCTGGACCTAATAGCTACTGCAGGGTCATTAGGGATGAAGGAGAATATATTGAAAATATTTAACATAGTGCTCAGTAAGTAAGAAATGTCATTATGACAGTCTAGGTCTCTCAGTTGCAAACTGTGCCTAGAATTTAAAATACTATAGCCCTGATAGCTGTTACTTCCTGACAGGAATAGTATAGCACAAATGCTAAAGGAACTTGAAGTCAGCTTTCTTCATATAGAGGGAGAAGGAAAATGAAAAAGTGGCATGTAAGATTAGCACATTAATTTTATTTAAACATGTATGGTTGGCAAAAATGTCCTCTTAGCGGGGCACCAGTGGCTCATGCCTGTAATCCTAGCTACTCAGAAAGTTGAGATCTGAGGATCATGGCTCAAAGTCAGCCCTGGCAGGAAAGTCTATGAGACTCTTATCTTCAATTAAGTAAAAGTGAAGTTGCGGCTCAAGTGGTAGAACACAACTCAAGAGTTTAAGCCACAGATAGGCTGCATGCACATCCATGCATATGCATGCACACATACACACACACAGACACTCACACACACGTGCGCGCACGCACGTGCGTGTTCATGCACACACCACATGTCCTCCTTCTTCCAAAAGTTTCCTAAGTCTTACCTCTAATAACTTGTAAATAATGTCAAGAAATAATTTACAAGTTACCTAGCTGTGTCCTCAACCTATATTTCTTTATTAAAATAGTTATTTTCTTGCATTATCTGTGTTGCAAAATATTTTCATGTCCAAATTAGCCTCAAAATTATGTCTATGCCAGGCACTGGTGGCTCATGCCTACACATAATTCTAGCTACTCAGGAAGCTGAGATCTGAGGATCGCAGTTCAAAGCCAACTCAAGCAAGGAAGTCCATGAGACTTATCTCCAATAAAATCCTCAGAAAAAGCCATAAGTGGCACTGTGGTTCAAGTGAGCAAAAGAAGTCCATGGATAGTACCCAGGCCCAGGACCAGAAGGAATAAAAAAAAAACTCTATTTCTGTGCTAGTAGCATCACATTGATAGTTATCTGTTGCTTGTGGTACATTCTACCCTCAAGAAAATGTATTCAGACGGCATCTCAAATATACCATGAGTTCTCTGTAACAGTTCTGACCTAATGTCAAGATGAAGTATACTTTGGGTTACTACATTACTTTAGCCTAATGTGAGTTGTAGCTTTATTTTTTATCCTTTTTGGAAGACCTGCATAGAAGATGCCCACTAAGGGTTAAGGAGGCTGCAAAGGACAGGTTCACCTGCTCCAGGTAGCCACAAAACTCAAGAGGAAATGAAGCTTTTGATGGTTCTATAAGGAAAACCAGCTAAGCAATTAAGCTAACTCACTCTACTTCCATCCAATTAAACCTCACTGTTTGTATGAAGAATCAAGAGTCACTGCCACTCCATTTTAAGAAATAGAGAAAAGTTGCAAACAATCAAATCTACAAATATAAGGAAATTGCCAATTGTATCAACAGGAATAAGACTTAAAATCTGGTACTCAATCCTCTGAAACACTATTAAAAACAAAAGAAAATAAAATCATTTTTTATTGTTATAAGCAACTTCTAATAATGCCTCACAGGGAAAGAGTACAGCCTTTACCTGTTATATTCTGGTTCATATGCAGGGAAAATCTCTCTCTGTGTGTGAATATGTGTGTGTGTGTGTGTGTGTGTGTGTGTGTTCACATATATTAAAATGGAGAGAAATCAACACATATAAATAGCTCCACGCAACATCTGTAGCAGTCCTTCAGAGTATATTAAAGTCCTCGCTGTTTATCAGGTTGATAAATCGTATCAACTCCTAGTTATTTAAATTGCCAGTTGCCGGGCAACCACATCTTTGTCAACTGTCACTCACACTGAAGTTCCTCTGTAATAGTCCCTTAAAAACATAGTAAAAAAAGATCTTGAGACACTTATTTTGAGCACAAGAAATGTACTTCATTTCATCTTTGAGCTTAAAGAGTCTGGTAGTAGATTGATACTGGCTAAATAATCCTTTTAGTTAGTTGAAGAAGGGGCAGTGTAGCAGAAAGATATTGATGTGGATGAGAAAAGCTGTGGGAGCTCGTTCCAGTCAGATTGTCTCTCAGAATCTAGCCCATAGTAAAAGCATGTTTGATCAAAAGCTCACAAAAGAAAATATACCCTCTAGATTCACAGACAATCCTCAATAAAACTGATGTCAAGTTATTTTTATAATTTCTCTCATTACTGAATAAAAACCACAATTAACTACTGCTTGCATATGAAACAACTTGTTCGGTTTTTTTTTCCTGCACAGTTAAGAACAAAGTGATTCATTATTTATCCTGAAAATATCTAGGATATTTATGGATGTAAATCGGAATTCATTATTTTATCCAGGCCAAGCTGTAATTAATTTACCAGTAGTAAAAACTTCAGTCCAAGGTAAGAAAGGCTTCTCATGCAATGAAGACAGTAGGCTGCAACATACTTAAAATGTACTGTCAATACAAGTAATTCTGGAAGTACTTCCTATGTGTCTATGGAAGTACCTCCTATATCTCTCTTCCAGTTAGCTCCAGATGATCTCTAAAGTTCTTCCTTACAAGAACATCTCATTAATCAATCCATGATCAAACTTTAAGGGGTAAGTTCTCAGTTACAGTCTATATAAAAATGTGTCTACACAATTTAGACTGAGATTGTTATATCTCAAGACTAATATCATTTATCTATATACAAATAAAATTATTTAACTGTATAAATTCATTCTATTATGCAAACCTGGTAGAGAATAAAGATCATTAACTTTGTGACTTTAAGTAGGAAATACAATAATTCATCAGTTTTGAAATTAAAACCATTGTACAGAAAAAGAAATAGTAAAGCCTGATGTGACAGTACTTTCCTGTAATCCCCAACACCCAGAAGGCTAAAGTAGGAAGATACTGTGTTTAAGACCAGCCTAGGATAAACAAAAAGTTTTAGGCTTGCTAGTGAGACTCTGTCTCAAACAAACAAAACAAGGCTGTAATTCTAGCTACTTGGGAGCCTGATAATGGAAGGTTTGTTGAGTACAAAAGCATATAATGGACCCCCACTAAACCCAGAGCTGAAAACAGTGGAGCCGCTTTTCGCTTTTCATTCTGTCATTCTGTCACAGAAAACTGCGACTGAGAGGAGTAAAGTTCTAGGCCTATCTAAACAGAAAAGTCTACAAGACTCCGTTTTGATAGTAGAAACTATACAGTAGCAAGGATGAGAAGCCTAAAACAAACACACTGCCCATGTGCACATTAGGGCAATGAGAGAAATCCTATGTCTAAAATAACCCGCAAAAATAAAGTCTACAGTAGAACACATTCCCAGCAAGCCTCAAGCACCCAAGTTCAAGTCCTCATACTTTAAAAAAAAAGCCAAAAAACAATCTAAACTGAGAAATAGTATTATAATGCATTTATAATGAGATTAAAGAATACTTCTAAATGAATTTTTAAAAACAGAATGAAACAGGAACAATTAAAAAGTATGAAAAGGAAAGCCATTGGGTAACAATAAAACAGAAACATTTTGCAGCCAGTAATTGTATGAAAATCATACTCATCAAACTGGATAACATTTTTGAAGTGAATATAATCCTAGAATTGGGAAAGATACAGAAAAAACAAAATTCTCATGTACTTTCAAAAAGGGTATAAATGTGATCAAATCACTTAGAATAGTATATTCTAGCCAGGCATAGAGGCCCACACATGTAATCCCTGCTTTTTGGGAAGCAGAAATAGAAGGATTTTGATAAAGGACAGCCGAAGCAAAAAGTTTGCCAAACTCCATCTCAACCAACAAGCTAGGTGATTCCCAATTTGTAATACTAGTTGTGAATCACAGTTAGAAGGAAAATAGTCCAAATCCAATCCCAAGAAAAATGAAAAATCTGAAAAATAACTAAAGCAAAATAAATAAAACAACTAATGGTATGGCTCAAGTGGGAGAGCATGTGTCTAGCAAGCATAAGAAGCTCTGGGTTAATTCTCAGTACCACCAAAAAAAATGAATGAGAATGACACATATCATACTTAGAAGAATAGCTAAGTCTGGGGAATGAATCAATAGTAGAGTACTTAAATCATATTTTAAATGCTTCAATTCTTCAAATTAACAAAAGGGAAAAAGTAGTCCTACACAAAACAAAATATAAGGCTAACACAAAAGTGCTTGGTGAGAAAACAAGTATGTATTAAATTTATTATTCATATTTTTACACATTACTGAAATATTTCACTATAATAAATAAACAACATATGCTCAAATGATGTATTTTCCATGTGTCCACGGACAAACAGGCAAAGTGATTCTTCCCAAGTTCACAGAAAATGATCTCACCCAAGGAAGTACCTCATTAACTTGCCAATTAAAAGACAAAAATACCAAAAAAGCAAACATCAATATTTAGCTCAATTTTTGTAACCTTCCAAATGTACACTGAAGCAAGCAGATTTTTATTTTTCCTTTTATTTTAAGCAGTTTCATCTTTAGTCTGAAGAGTCAGGAAGGAACACACACTTGGGAAGGATTTTTTTTTTTTTTTTTTTTTCTGCATGTCTTCAAAAAGCACATCCAGGTGTGAAGAGGTCTATTTGCCAAGTGGGTATTTATGGAACGGACCATAGCAAACATACTGCTGCTACCTTTCAACAACAAAAAGCGAGATGGCTTATTTAGAAAAAAGGGTTTAAGTTGTTAAGTAAACAAAAGAACATTTTACATATTCTTGTCAACACTCTATCAATAAGGATTAATAAATCTACTAGCTAAGAGGTACACACATTGAGAAAAAGTGTAAATCTGTTTTTCATGGTTTAATATATTCCCTTATTACTTAGGCATCTCTGAGACATGTTGCAATTCCTATTTTCCTCTTTTTCAGATGGTAATTTCTGTTTAATGCCCCCAGAGCATTATGAGAAGATTAGGAAATGAATGTTCTGCTTCTTGGGAAAATGTTAAAAATGAAGGGGTTTTCCACTTGGACTGCTTTTCCTCCAGAACTGGAAACCTTTAACTCTTCCTCTAGGAATCAGTCATTAATAACTTAAAAAACTGCCATGAAGTTAGTTTTGCTAAGAGGAAAAAATAAAAGCACAAGAATAACCAAAGAGAAATGTGTAACTTAAATATATGACTTGAATAGAAGCATTTTATTGCCATCCATTGTTATTCAAATAAGGCTCACTTAATCACTTTACAAGCCAAGATCACTTTCTTTTAATCCTGAGAAAACTAAGTTAATTACGTTTAATTCTGAGTAGCACACAATTTAACACCTAAGCTGCCCAAAATGCCAACAAGAATGTAAACTGCAAGGACAATAGCAGCAAGGAAGAAAGAAATCTTCCTTTGTTGTTTTCCTCGCCAAACCAATCCTGGCTGCGTGATAGCTCATGAAACAAATAAGAAGATTAAAAATGAAGAGGTGTTCCCAGCACTTGGAGGCTGTCGCAGGAGGATCAGATCCAGCCTTGGCTACACGGTGAGACCATGTCTCAAAAAGAGAGAGAAAGAGAGGGAAAGGAAAGAGTGAAGAGGGTAGGAGGAGGGAAGGAAGGGGAAGAAAGAGAAGAAGAAAGGAAAGAAGGGAGGAGGCGGGGAGAGACAGCAGAGAAAACTTGCCATATTATTTTGCTTTCAAGGAAAGATAAGCATACTATTTCAATTAATTTTTATAAAACCATCCATGGTACAAATGAACTAAGAACTAGTACCTTAAAGAAGTGATTAAAAATAGTAAGAAATAACTCAGCCCAATATTAACTTATAACCAAAGCTATCACTCTGTTGCCTTGTATACATGTAGATCATTACTGTATTCAATATTCCAGAACACTTGACATGCTCCTTCTTTGATCACAGTCACTGATTGTCTTGATTTTTTCTCTCACCTTCATTGCCCTTTATTTCAACCAAATATCTAGCTATGAATCACCTCTATTCCTTTGTGTCCAGCTTCATAAACTTAACCTACTAGGGATCTCTGAAACTATCCAGTAACATAGTAAACATAATAAACATAGTAAAAGTGATAGGAACATAGTAAAAGTGATAGCAAAGTTTATTAGAAAATAAACATGGCAGGGAAAGTAGTACATAGCATAAACATGCCATGGGAACCCCTATCAGTCATGTTCCTCAGTCTTTGGGGTTACAGAAATTGGCCTTGGTTAAATAGGGATAACTGGGGTCTTGAAGATGGTTTTCTGATTTGGGGGTTTCTCTTCTCTTTCCTATAAGTCATGCCTAAAAGTGTTAGTGCCTGGGCCTTACTTCTTCCTTCTCTTGCCACTGCTTAGCAGTTGTCATACTTCTATTTCATTGTCAGGTAGGCTTTCACTTATCATCTTATCCTGCCATGGGCAAGTTATAGAAGCCTCGATTCCCTGATCACCTGCTTTCCTACTAATTGCTATCAATACCTTCATAGGAAGTCAAGAAGTAGGAAGATGCTTATAGGTATGGTTTGACAAACAGAAGAATAATCCATACAGAACAGGTAAGAGGCTACAATTTTTCAGAAAAGACATGTTACTGGATTATTATTTAATGGAAAAAAGTCTTAAGACAATAAGAACTAGGATCAATTAAAATATATTGTGTAAAGAGATAGGATTCAGTGAACTAATAGGGAATCTTAAGACTTCATCAATTCACGTCCTTTGTGTTACCAATACTGCTAGAATATTAAACGGGTACAAAGTAAATGTTCCAGTCAATAATATTGTAGAGTGGGATGAAGGCTTCGGTTCTTTCAAGAAGGCATATGCAAAATGCAAAGAGGTAAAAAAATAAGCTCCAAGCCCACTCTTGACTCTTGAGAGTTTTGCAGACAGCAAATCAGATGCGAATGCACTCCAAGTGCCTCAGCAGTTTAAGCTTTTACATAGTGACTGAGGCTGGCTTTATATCTATACAAGTACCCTGGCATCATGAAAATGTGTCCTATTTATTCAGAGATGTTCGGCCTCCTCTGGACTTAATATGCCTTTCTGAATATGAAAGTTTTAAAGTATTTGCTATGCAAAATTTCCTGCCCAAGCAGCAGCTCAGGAAACAGAGCCCTGCCTGGAGGCGCTGATGGATTTTTAAACTCCATCCACCTGGGATCAAAGGCAGGATTTTCAGATAAATTTAAACCTCTTGCTTTCAAATGTTCAAGATTTTAAAATTTATCACCAGATAGAGGAGGAAAAAAAAGTTTCTCAAATAGGTAATTTTTTTGGTCGTCCTGAAAGTGCTTTTATAGAAGCCATAATCACCTCACTCAGATGTACTGAAACTAGCAAGGGAACAATGCAGTTTACTTTTGAAAGGACTCTGCAAAATACTCATTATGGAACAATAGAAGCTGTGCTTCAGCAGGGCTCTCAGTTCAATTTTAAAATGCTTGAAGCCTAGTGTGGCTTCCTTGCTAATCAGGGCACACAACTTCTTACCAGCTGAAGAGGCTTGTTTTTGTATTGGCTGGCTTCTTCTAAATAAGAATGCTGCTCATTGAGAATTTTAGCTTTATGAAGGGATGGAAGTCAAATTCTATTGTAGCCACTCTATTTTAAAAAAAAAACAAAATATAAGCTAATTCAAAATATAATTGAGCTCTAAATTGATTGCTGCATCAACATGAAACCCCACTGTTTAGGAACTCCCCCTGCCCAACCCAGGGCCATTTGCCCATAAATAACAAATAAAGAGACCTGGTGAAGGGCAGAAAAAGGAGATTTACTTACAAGGCAGCCAAAGGAAGGCAGCACTTTAGACTGTTTACAGTCATATTTTTTGCTATCTTAAGGAAGGAATGCAAAAGTTTCTTTAGGTTAAATAGAAAGAATTGTAGTTAGGAGGTGAAAAGAAATGTATAATTAAAACCTGTGCCAAGTCACAGGTATGCTGACTTGGTCTAAAAGTCTGTCTTCTCAGGACTGGTTAGGAAGAGTCTTGTGCCCATCAGTGAGAATCATGAACTGGCAAGAGGTCCAGTACTTTTTGGATTCAAGGGACTTCAGAGGAGAATGAATCAGGACAAAGGACACAAAATAGAAGATGCTGGATATGTGACCTTTAGCCTATACCCCGTTGAATCATTGGCTTCAGTAAGGAGTCACTCCTCTTCAGCAAAAATAGGCCTGCTTTATAACTTGAAATTTTATTACAAAAGAATCTTAAAGTATGTGTGTATGCATATGTGACTCTGTGAGTGTGAGTGCATGTGTTCTCTGTGTGTGTGGGGGGGGGGTATCTGCAATGGCATAAACAAGCAGGGTAAAATTCTTGATATTGAAAGGAACAAAGATTAATTACTAACAATTTCTCCTAAACAAAGCATTAATTTTGTTTATTTCAATTAAAACTGGGAACAAAAGCTGGTATAACTGGATTTAGCTCAAGGGTAATAATATTTTTTAAGTTCTGGAAAAAGTTTTTTTTTCATATTTCAGTGGGATTACACAGAAATCTCTATAAAATAACTTGTATGCTGTTATTCTCATCTTTTTTTACAACACACAAAAATCCATGCTGTTTGGTATCTTCTTTGGCAATTCTTTTACCTAAGCAACGGAGGTCACATACCTACTGCCAGGAGTCTCCAAGTAGGAGACAAACTACTGCTCTGATTTCCCACCAAGCCAGTTTTCCTAGGAAGAAGTGACTCCAAACATTGCAGGATTTCATTCTGAGAAGACTGAAAGTTACCTAAGTAGTGACTGACTTGGCTTTGGAGGAAAAGAGCTTACGATGATATTTGAGGCCTTATACTTCTCTACAGTGGTTATTTAAAAAAAAAAACACTTTTTAACAAGCTGCCATATAGCTGGTTCATTTAAACAACAGAGTTTATGCTTTTGATATTTTGGAGACCAGAAGCCCAACATTAGTTTCACTAGACTAATACCTAGTTCTCCACAGGGCCATACTCCCCCTGGAGGCTCAATAGGAGAATCCATCCCTTGCAGGTTGCAGCTTCCAGGGACTATAATCTCTCCAGTCTGTGCAGCCATGTCACATTGCTTCTTCTCTTTTGGACATACCCAGTATTCCCCCATGTCCCTCATGGTATTGAAATTAATTAGAGCCCACTTGCATAATATGAAATAATCTCTCCATCTCATGTATCTGCAAGAATCCTCTTCGGCCATAGGAGAACCTTCACAGGGCTAGAGGGTCAGGATGTGTACCTCATGAAGTGCCATTACTCAGCCCACTCACAGTGTCTCTTACAACGCAACATACTACAAAACCTTCCAGTCTTCCCCATTGACTTCTTCCTAACTCAACAAACAAGAATAGTAGACCAATATGTGTTCCATTAACATCTAGGAGATAAAATATCAGGTAATGGTATAAATGGTATAAAGATATCCAATAAAATTAAATATTTAATATTTGTAAGCACAATTTTCACGCTAAAATATATCATTGAAAATGTTTAACACATCTGGTAACTAGAAGTTCTAGTAAATGACATATTTATGTGTTGGGACTAGAAATTATTCTTCTGGAAAGTCAGCAAGGTTGTAATGTATGGAGAGAGATCCATACTTGCATCCCAGTCCTGCACTTGACTAAGTGAATTCAAGCAAGCACTTAATTTATTTTCTTTTCTTCCTCTGTGTCTTAATCTATAATACAAAATACATCCTGAGCAATTCCCTGTCAATTGAGATTCACAGTGAAACAGACTTGAGTCCATAATTTGCTGGCTGCTGTAATTCAAAGTAATCCTATCTCTTCTGCTACCAGTTCCTGGAGAAATTGCAGCCTGCCACATTCTCTTCTTCTTGGGCTCTCTCCAGCACTGTAGGCATTTGCGCCAAGAGTCAAATTTGCACACACGTGCACACATGCACATACACACATGCAGGCATGAACACACATGCACACATACACACATACACACCACAGAAAGCTTCCCAACTTCTTGCTCTATGGCTCCTTATCTTCTCCTTTCTCCTCTCTATCCCACACTGCTTCCACATCAGATAAATTCAGGAACTTCAAACCCTTTTTACACTACTTTGAAATTTAACAGACATCTTCAAAACAGTGGGAAGACTTCTATGAAAGACGATGTTGGGGGGAGGGGGACAGGTAGACCAGGAAGTCACAGTCACCCCCACAATCCTCATCAAGAAATTGTTGCAAATGCAATTTTCTTCCTGAAAGGATACTCTTACTTTTGTTAAGCTGAAAAGGCATTTTCCACCTTGTTACATTTTAAATGAGGCTGTCTATGCACTTAAAAGGGTAGTTTTGAAATTTTACGGGAAAAATAGACACAAAATCATTTAGCACAGGGTTCAGCACATATTACAAACAAAATAAATTTTACTGCTATCATTATCATTATTTCTATCACTATCTTACTTCAGGAACTGAAATTTGACCTGTTTGGATGTAAGAAAATATGCAGTCAATATTCTTAAACGAACTACAAAAATTGTTGAATACTATATTCTAAGAGGTTGTCATGCATAAAAACAAATGCCAATGAATTCCATTTTGAAAACAATTTTGCATAGCTTTATTTTTAGTTGCTCAAAACTGGCCTGATTCGCTTTTCTCTGTATGAAAAGAATTCCCTCTGAAATTTCTAATGTAGCAAACAAAGAGAGAAGAATATCTATTTCAGTCAAAAATTATTTGGGTGAAATCTGGGTGTGGTGGCTCAAACCTGTAATCCCAGCTACTTAGTAGGCAGAGATGGGGATTGTAGTTTAAGGACAGTCTAAGAAAAAATATTTAAAAAAAAAACTCCATCTTAACCAATGGCTAGGTACAGTGAGGTGTACTGTCATCACAGTGATACAGGGAAACACTGAAGTCTAGGCTGACTCAGACATAAACCAAGATGCTATCTAAAAATATAAGCCAATAGAAAATAGGCCAAGAGTAGCCCTTGCCTGGTAAGTGGAAGGGCTTGCGTTCAAAGCTCAGTATCACCAAAATACGCTTATATTATATATTTATTGTATTGAAATACAATATTATGTATATATTGTTGACAGTGCAGATGGATGTGAGATGAGGGTGAGAATTGAAAACATAAATCTGATTTAAAATCTCACTTAAGTGCTTAAGAATGAACAATAATGTTCCACTATGTTGATAACATACAACTAATCTTCTCCTTTTTTCCTTCATCTAGCCCTTGAAGCTAATTTCTATCTTTAAAGATTCATATGCAATTACTACTTCAAGCAGAGTGATACATGAGAATCTTGAAGCTATTTTCAATCCATAAATTTTGATAATGACAGGTATAAGTATGGCTAGGGTGAAAATTAACCACTAGCTTCACTGGTGCTGATCCATCAGTTATAAAAGAGTTTATATGGTCACCCAAAGGTTCATTTCCTTCTCTAGTAGTCCTTTAATAATACTTTTTAATTAATATATAATCATGTGATTAATGAAAAATAATATGCTACCCAGCAGAATTAGGAATAAAGCAGGTCTAGTTGGTACTACTCAGCGACAGAGACTTTAGTCTCTGAAATACCAAGCCTCATGCAAAGGAGACTTGAACTTTAAAGCAGTCCCACAGTGCAAACTCAGAGAACATTACGGTGCCAAGGAATCAGCACATTTACAGGAAACTTCCACAATGGTTGTAATGGACCAGTTCCAGAAAGGTGAGTATTACAATCAAAGCTGTTTCACTCTCTTGGCCTGCCTAAGAAGTGGCACTCAGTCATTAAAGAAACACAAAAAAGGATAGCCCCATGACCAACAAAAAAAGGACAGATGGATAGATGGAGATAGACAAATGCGTGTAGATAGATAGACAGATATGAAGATAGATGTATCTTTAAAGAGTAACATCAAGCAAGTAAACAAGAAAGTAAAATGTAATGCCACAGAAATATTGCCTGCTTCCCATGGCAACTTCCAATAGTCAAATGGATTTTCTCAGAGTAAGTGGCAAGAATGCATTTCAGAAACATGTTGCTTTCCCTTTTCCTCTATAAAAAAAAAAAAACAAAGGAGTCAATTTTCTGTTTTATACTTTTGGTTATCTGTCACAAGTGCCATCATAAATGCAAATCAACCAACAAAGGCCAAGCTCAGTAAGTCATTTAGAAAGGTATTCAGATACAGTTTGCAAAGGGAAAATGTTAATATTTTCTGAATAATGTGCACACCCTATCATTGGAAAACTGAGCCCAGAAAAAATAGACATCACACACTGTTATAAAAAAAAAAGGCCGATGCCAAATCTATCAGACTTAGCTCCAAAGTCTCCCTAAATTGACAAGAAGTCATGTTGTCTCTAGTCTCAAGCTGTGAATGTTTGATGAATTTTCTCATATGTCATTCAGAGTGTCACCACTGCTAACCAAAAGCTCAGTGGATGGTATCTTAAGAGAGTGACATGAGGAATGAATTGTTCTAAATATATTATGAGGTTTTGATGTGTCCAATGACTATAATTCTCTATGATTAATCCTATTTCTTTTCACTGGAATGCCATGAGTAATTTGGGTGACATGTGTCCTGTATTGAATGAGAGGTCACATCTCTGGGTTTCTGTATTATTAATTTCCAAGGCAATCTGTGACTGAAGCAAAGAGTGTAAGTTCCAAATAAGGGGGAGAGACATGAACCAAGATGTGTTTTCATTCACAAACAGACCACAGGCATTGACTGTTTCCATGGAGAGATATTTCACCTGCATTATAATCTAGAGGAGCCAGACTTAGGCCAGGAACCAAAGTTCATGGCCAACTGATTTCATTCTGAGCTATTTTTAAAAAAACCTTTACAAATTTTTATAAAACTTAAAATCAAATCACGTTTTTTTACTCAGAGGAAGGGGAACAGAATGAGTTGAGATCCTGATATCAAAAACATAATCTCAGCCAGACACTAAGTGGCTCATGCCTATAATCTTTGCTACTCAGGAGGCCTGAGATCTGAGGGTCTCATGGTTCAAAGCCAGCCAGAGTAGAAAAATTAGTGAGACTCTTATCTCCAATTAACCAGTGAAAAGCTGAACGTGGAAGAGTAGCTCAAGTGGCAGAGCATACTGGCCAAGGGAAAGCTTCCAGACCCTGCATTCAAGCATCAGTGCTGGAATCAAAAATAAAATAAAGCAAAAAAAGAAATAGTCTTTTTAAAAACTATTTTAATAGCTTTAAGTAGTTGTACAAAGGAGTTGCCACTCAACAAAGCAGTGTATGAACACAGTGTGTCTTGATCCATGTCACCCCATTCAACGTTCTCACACCCTCCTCGCACACCTCTTCCCTCACTTTAGTTTTTTTAAATATATGTACTGAAATTTTTTTTGCAATTTTACACTGCAGTTTATATATACTACACATCTTAATCTGTGTCATCTATCAACATTTTCAACCACCCCCCCCAACCATTCCCTTATTTTTCTTAATTTTGTGGTAGTATACACAATGGAATCTCCCTCCATCCCCAACCCCTTCATTTCACTACCCCTACTTGCCAGAGACCAATTTAAGCCAAATGCTTTATTTTAGGGATAATAAAGTAAGACCACACCAGTACAAAGAAGGCAGCCATCATCACTGAATGACGCTGTGATTTTTTTTTAAAAGAACATGCTGTATTTGCTGGGTTTGTCACAAATGATTCATTTCTTCCAATTAATCCAGAAAATAGTAGTGTTTAGATTACCTACAAAGAATAGATTAAAAACTTCAATCTCAACTTTTGAACATATTCAGGTATGACAAAATGTTTTACCTATTGTTCTTCATATTATTACATTCTTATGAGAGTTTCTAAACACCTGAAAGCAGTTCTTTTTGTTTCTGTAGTTAGCAATTTGAAAACTGTTTTGGAAGCTATTAATTGTCTGAAGGAGAAAAAAAAGAAATAACGTCACTGGGATGTTGGCACACTGAAGGCAAGAAAAAGCCCTTAATTGCTGTGACTCTGGAGCAAAGGGAAAGAAGCAAACGAGCATGCAATAGGGAATTTTAAAAAGAGGCGTGTGAAGGTGTTGGAGAATGGAACATATTCCACTCTTATTTCTCTAAGTCTGTAATTACCACCTGGCCCAAAGAGCAAGCAGTGATTCTTCGTAATCTATCTGTTACCATTCACCAAAATAGCTCCGAAATATTTGATGTCAGCCTTTTTTTTTAACCCAAACAAAATGGGGAAGGAGGTATCTTTAAAATTGTGACTGATTATTAATCATTTCAGTGACGATCTTTAAATATTTTACTGCTGAGATTGCAAAGACTCAGGAGGAGTGAGCTTTGATAGCCTGCCTGGCAGTGCATTCTCTGCAGAAAAGTTCCCAAGTCCCTTCCAGGATCCAGTCCCTCATTGCCTTTCTATGGCACAATTTGCTCACATTTTCCTCCCTCGCCCATAACACCAGAGATGCTTTTCTTCTGTGGTTGAGGAAGGAAGATGGGGGCAATGGCCCAAGTTTTTGCTCAGGAAAGATGTTGACTCCTGTGAACTTATTTCAGAGGTTACTCCACTTTACTCCCCCTCCACTACACAAACCACTTATTCAATAATTTGAGGAGGGGAAGGAAAAAAACAAATTGTTTAAATAGGGATACAGGTGGACCCATTGCAACAAGACTTTATGTCCAAAAACAAAATTTACAGCTTTGGTGGGGGGGGGGGGAGGTGTGGGGTAGAAGAAGGGATTGTAAGGGGAAACAAAGGAGGAGGCAACAATGCTTGATAAGAAATGTACTCATTACCTTGCTCAAGTAACTGTAACCCCTCTGTATGGTATTTTCACAATAAATAAATAAAGAAAGATGAATATGCTTTAGTTTCTAATACTAAGTAGGAAAAGAAGCAAACTCCTAATTTCTCAGAAATCAAGGAATTCTAGATTAGTACACCACGTTTACACTAACCATACTATTATGATTACCATCAGACTCCATATCTAGACAGCAACCAAACAATGCCAATCATTCTATCTTTATTATGTTCATCCTAACAGAAACTGAGCACCAAACTATCACTACTTTATTTATTTTTTTTTTTTTTTTTGGGTCCGGTCGTGGGGCCTGAACTCTGGGCCTGAGTGCTGTCCTTCAGCTCTTCAGCTCAAGGCTATTTTTCTACCACTTGAGCAACAGTGCCACTTCCGGCTTTTTTCTTTTTGCTTATGTGGTGCTGAGGAATCAAACCCAGGGCCTCAGGCACTCAAGGCAAGCGCTTCACCACTGAGCCACCTTCCCAGCCCTCACTACTTTTTTTTTTTTTTGTCGGTCGTGGGGCTTGAACTCTGGGCCTGGGCACTGTCCCTCAGCTCTTCAGCTCAAGACGAGCGCTCTATCACTTGAGCTACAGCGCCACTTCCGGTTTTCTGGTGGTTTATTGGAGATAGGAGTCTCACGGTCTTTCCTGCCCGGGCTGGCTTTGAACCGCGATCCTCAGATCTCAGCCTCCTGAGTAGCTAGGATTACAGGCGTGAGCCACCAGCGCCCGGCCTCACTACTTTATTTTTAAATCAGAAATTTCCCTTCAAAAGTCTTTGGGATACATTTGGTAAATAATATACTATACCCTCCAGCACTTCAAAATGTATACTCTCTGTTAGTCAGACTATTATGACAAAATTCCTGATGTAAATCACCTTAGAGCAGAATAGATTTATTTTGACTCACTATTTCAAAAGTTTCATGTAGTCTATCCTCTCTTGACCCTACTGTCTTAGGCCAATATTAGAGCAGTTCATGGTAGGAAGGAGGTGTCCAGGAAACAAACAAGGAGAAAGTATCTAGTATCTCCTTTGTGAACACATCCCCATCACCTTAATTACATCCACTAGGTTGCCCACCTTCTAGAGGGTCTACCACTTCCCAATAGTGTTTACAGGCTGGGGGGTCAAACCTTCCACATTTGGCCTCTGGAATACATTTAAGACCCAAACCATAACACTCAAAATTTCCTCTAATTTGGAGAGGCATGGAAGCTTTATGCAAGTTGTCTATTAGATTCCAATGTCTTACTTGAAATTTTGGGTGAAAAAATCAGATTTAATTAACAGACAAGACAATACCAAATAGTGGCTTCTAAAACCTTGGGGGAAAAGAGTAACAAGAAAGACAGTTTTTGGCAATGTAAGTTTCACCTCTGCCTTGAACCCATATGGAAACAGCCCTTCATTTGGATGCTAATCATGATACGGACAGGAGAAAAGAAAGTGGGCAAATGAATGTAAGAACAGACATGATTGCAGTGACAAGGGAAACCAGGGTGAAATGTTAGTCAACACATTCTATAGTTCTATGTATGAGAAGTAACCAGAACATATAACTTTATACAGGAAAAAATAGTAAAGTAGTAGTTACCTAGGGTTTAGAAATAGAGTGACCTAGATTATAAACGTATTCTAGCTGGGTGATGGTAGCTCATGCCTATAATGCTAGCTACTCTGGAGGCTGAAATTTGAAATTCATGACTCTAAGAAAAATCAATGAGACTCTTATCTCCAATTAACCAGCAAACAGCCAGAAATAGTAGATCAAGTAATAGAGTTCCAGCCATAAATAGAAAAAGGTAAGTAGAAGTAAGAGGCCCTGAATGAAAGCTCCAGTACTGGCACCAAAACAATAAAAGAGAAATCTAAAATCGACTGTGGAGATGGTTAAGCAAAACCTCTGTGATTTGCACTGAAGACCACTGAGTTGTGTGATTTCAGTGAGTACAGTGTATAAAACAGAACTTAATTCCCAATAAAGCTTTTATCAAAAATAATACGTATGTTAGAGAAAAGGGCAACAAGCAAAGCAATTAGTAAGTACATAGAACATGTGACAAAGTGGACATTAGGAGCAGCATTATCACTCATTGTACCACTAACCCTCAGGCTGATCTTGAGTTCTCTGCCACCACAAGGCCCTTCCAAACTCAGGGTTGATATACACCATACAATATGTCTGATCTATTCCTCATCAGTTTTGTTTTGATCTGGTTTGGTTTTGTTCACCCTTAAGAAGAGCTTTCTCTTAGATGAAACACTACTTGCTCAAGGAATTTAAATATCTCCAATCTAGAATGGGTGATAATATTGTTTCCCATGCAAATCTCGTCTTAAGCCTCAATATCCAATAACATACTCATTTGTATTTCCTTTCATTGCCTTCTCCTCCACTGGCCACATGTCTCATGACAGCAAGAATTGCATCCATTTTGCGCCTCAAGTGGTTCAGAAACTGTTTACAGAGAAAGTATCTGCCAGATCAATCAACTGCTTAAGAGCCAGGTGCTGGTGGCTTATGACTACAATCCTAGTTACTCAGGCTGAGATCCAGAGGATTGCAGTTTGAAGCCAGGCAGAACAGAAGACACCATCTCCAAATAACCAGCAAGAAGCTAGACTAGAATTTAGCTCACCTGGTACAGCACCAGCCTAACAAGCAAGATGAACAAGTACAAGGCTCTGAATTCAGTATCAGCAGAATAACAAAATAAAAAGCATGAATAATTGGCAGGACAACCAATGCCTTGCAAGACTTCACAAGTTAAAAATAACAATATACAAAAATGAATAAATAGAAAATTTTAAATAACTGAATATTATAGTAGAATGTTCCATTTTCCTCTTGTACATCTTAACATTTTATGAAAAACAGGAGACAGTAGTAAATTGAAGTGAATTATAATTTATAGTAAAGATAAATTATATTTAATAAAAGTGATTAAATTATGTGTCCATGCCTTCAAATACATTGTACAGTAAAATCTTACTAAATGCCTATTCACTAAATAGGTTATTAATTGGAGTTTAAAAGGAAAATAAGACCAGATGCCAGTGGCTCACACCCATAATCCTAGCTACTCAGGAGGCTGAGAACTGACAATCATAGTTCAAAACCTGCTCAAGCATGAAAGTCTGTGAGACTCTTATCTCTAACGACAATAAAAAAGCTACAGTGGAGCTGTGCTCAAGTTGTAGAATGCTAGCCTTGAACAAAATAAGCTCAGGGACAGCATCCAGGCTCTGAGTTGAAGTCTCAGGTTTCTCTCCTCCACAATCCCTCTCCCCCCACCCCACATCACATTCTCTCTCTCTCTCTCTCTCTCTCTCTCTCTCTCTCTCTCTCTCTCTCTCTCTCTCTCTCTCTCTCTCTCTCTCTCTCTCTCTCACACACACACACACACACACACAGGTGAATAAAACAAGATACTTCCCTCAATGAACTTAATGTCAAGAGTGACAGAAATGTAATGTATGTTATAACAACTCTGGAATTACAGGGAGAAGAGAGAAAACAAATAGGCAAGGCAGGTGAAGAAGTTTTTTATACAGTATCTGCAGTTTAAAAAATACCTTCCAATATAATTTCAATGTTAAAGAAATCATAAGTATTCAATAAGAATTATACAAAATACATTTCAGATATAAAGAAATGTATTCAGTATTCTCTCCAGGTGTCATAGAAATTGTAAATAAAAAGAGGGCATAGGATTTAAATCTCAGTTTTCTTGCTCCAGTAACTGCATCATGCACTCTATTTGATCAACTTGAAGGATAAGGAAACTTGTATTCTCACTTATTGAAAAGAACATAAAAAATAAGCTCTAGAAATTCAGATGAAGTAATATAACCATATCATTTTGAAAATATCTCCCAAAAGTCCTATCTCAACCTGTGCAAATGCCAAAGAGGAAAGAAAGGGAAAGAAGGTAACAAGGGAAGTAGGGAGGAAAGAAGAAAAGCAAAAATGAAGAGGAAAGGAAAAGAATCATCATATATATCTATATCTATATCTATATATATATATATTATTTATAAGGGATCAAGAAACATGGTACAATTAGAGACATACTAGGTTGCTATCATAATAGTTGACAACCCCTATCATTGAGGTAAAACATGACCTTTAACCATATGACTATTCTCTCCTGGATTGTAGTCAAATCTAAGTGCATTAAAGGCATTATTACTGACTTCAGAGACCTTGGAGACAGCCTTCTCAGATTCATTGTCTTCCGAGGATTTGCATATCATTGAAATTGTTTTTGTGATCACTCAGCTATGCTAAGGTCCACAGAAGTAGTTGTGAAATAACCTCATATGCTGTGGGACTTCCCAGCCAGTAACAAAGTTAATAAAGATCTCAGAGATTGCTTTACTTGACAGATGAGAAAGCCAGGGACAAAGAAATGAAATGCATTGATCTATACTATAGCTAACAGAAGAATCTGCTTAGTAATCCTAAAACAGTCTGGGACCCCAGTTAGATTCCTTAGAGTTACTATATTTAAAAAAACAAGTTTTCTCATACCTAGTGAATTACCAGACCAATCTCTGATTTATCTGTTGATTCTTAGTAAAGATAAATTTCCTACAGCCAAGTGTAGCCAGTACTGGCTTGAAGTGGTTCCACTGAGAAGCTGCTGGCTGCCACCATCTTGGTAGAGAATAGGTTCTTAAATACTGAAAACAAGTTTCTCTCACTATATTCTGATTACTCAAGAGTTGGGTTTTGGTTTTTAGTTACAAAAGTGTTACCTTTTACTAGAAGTGAAAATACAGTTGATTAATTATTAAAAGACCTTATAGCATGCAGTAAATTTTAATGAGTATTTTATTAAATACACCAAATTGCCCTCAAAATTTATGGAGTATATAAAAATCAGAGAAACAATTTTTTTTTTTTGGGGTCCGATCGTGGGCCTGAACTCCTGGCCTGGGCACTGTCCCTCAGCTCTTCAGCTCAAGGCTAGCGCTCTACCACTTGAGCCACAATGCCACTTCCAGCTTTTTTCTTTTTTCTTATGTGGTGCTGAGGAATCGAACCCAGGGCCTCATGCATGCAAGGCAAGCGCTCTACCACTGAGCCACCTTCCCAGCCCGAGAGAAACAATTATATTAATTAAAAATAATGAAGCTTTAAGTGAAATTTAAAATATAGTTAAAGTCACAGACAGGTCCTTGTAAGAATAAATAATTTTGGAACTCTTCATTTTCTTGGCATACGGACTGAAATTCTGGCTTCTATTTTGTATTAAGTATTGACACCAGTGGTTCATGCTAAATACATACATAACCTGGAAGAAATAATCCATGAATTGACTGACAATTTGAAACAAAGTAATCCTTACTTCTTTATCATATTAGTTACGGAACCCCTTGAAAATGAGACAACATAAGATCTTCAGTGAGTAGTCTTGAGCAGGTAAACTTCAAACTCAAGAAGCAAAGAATGGAGTAACAGACTAAGTCAGCAGCTTGTTCCTGGTACCTGAAAGTGTGAAGGAGAGAAAAAGGAGGCACAGAAATAGGGCTGCAACAGGCCAAAATTTTCTTAATAAAGACCCAGAAACACTACAAATCAAAGAAAGGTTGGACAAATGGGATTGTATGAAACTACAGAGCTTCTGCATGGTAAAGGACATAGCTAGCAAGAGCAATAGAAAGCCTCCAGACTGGAAAAAGATCTTTACTAGCCATACAGCAGACAAGGGTCTCATATCTAAAATATACTCAAAAAATTAAGTTCCCCAACAACAAATCCTCAAAGAAACAACTGCCCAATTAATAAGTGGGTTAAAGAATTAAAAAGGAACTTCTCTGAAGAGGAAATAAGAATGGCCAATAAACACATGAAGAAATGCTCAACTTCTCCATCCATAAAAGAAATGCAAATCAAGACAACATTGAAATTCCACCTCACCCCAGTTAGAATGGCTATAATCAAGAAATCTAATAACACATGCTGGAGGGGATGTGGCCAAAAGGGAACCCTACTGCATTGTTGGTGGGGTGGGAGTATAAACTTATTCAACTACTTTGGAAAGCAGTATGGAGGTTCCTCAAAAGACTCCACATAGAGTTCCTCTATGACCCAGCAATCCCAGTTTTGGGCATTTATCCAAACAATCATAAACAAGGCTATCCTAAAGCTACCAGTACAACTATGTTTATCGCAGCATTATTTACCACAGCTAAGATATGAAACCAACCTAGATGCTCCTCAGTAGATGAATGGATCAAGAAAATGTATGTACATATATGTATATGTATATACATATACATATATGTATATACATATGTATATACATATATATGTATATATATACATATATATATATATGTATGTATAATGGAATTCTATGCCTCCATCAGAAAGAATGGCGCTGCCCCATTAGTTAGGCAATGGAAAGACTGGGAAAAATTATATTAAGGGAAGTAAGCCAAGCCCAAAGAAACATAGGTCCCATGGTTTCCCTTATTTGCAATAACTAGTATATATCTAGGGCAAGCAGAAATGCCCAAAAGCTATGTACATATGACCATATAAGATGATGCTAAGAAAAATAAACCCCAAGATAGAGACACAAGTGATCTTTTTTTTTGTTTTTAATATATTTATAATGTACTATTTGATTTTTTTGTTTTTTTTCCTATGTTCTTCCCCTATGGTATAACCCCTATTTTCACTGTATTTGATTCTGGTGCCCTGCATCTTGTATATACATTTTTCTAATTTGAGGATGTAAAGGGAAATAATAATATGCTGAAATAAGGATACAAGTTCACCCATTGTAACAATAAGATGTTGAAAACAAACTGTACAATTTCAGGGTGGGGAGAGGGAGGAGTTGGAAAATGGGGAGGGAAGGGATGGAAAAACAAAGGAAGAGGTAACAATGCTCAATAGGAAATGGACTCATTACCTTACTCATGTAACTGTAATCCCTCTGTACAGTATTTTTACAATGAAAATATATACAGAAAAAAGAAATAGGGCTGCAAGTTTCTATGAGTAAATAATAATAATGATATAGAGTGGCCAGTTAATTTAAGTTTTACATAAAGATCAAATAATTTTCTGATGTTAAAAATATCACATGGGTCATACTTCACCAAAATTAGTTGCTATTATTATAAAATTAAACTGAGTTTCCTATAATTTATCTGGCAACAAGACATTAGTGAAGAAGAACACCAAGTCATGAGTCATACCAATATTGATTCATCTCAGAGGTGTACCACTGACCTTGTAACAGTTCTTTAACTGTTCTGAGAATCACTTAGAAAATGAGAGTTGTTCCAAGACCAAAATTAATACAACGTCCATCAATAATTGTTATTCTTTCCCTCTTTATGACATGGGCGAGAAAGCAACTTTTTATTCAGATTTTAATCTCAATTGTTTCTCTTTAGTGCCAGATAATATGTAGATACTAAAAATCTTCATTTTATGATTGAATTACTACTATTTTAATCCAAACAGAAAGCACAATTCTGCTGGGGAAGAAATATTTACAGCAAATTGATAGCCATAACTAATAAACCCCTCACCCTCAGAAACTACTAGTTTCCACCGAAAGATTGGATTTTCTGTGGCCAATAAAGTAAATTGAAAAACCTCCAGCCAACTGTAATAAACACAGAATTGAAAGCTAATAAAACACCACAGGGCATTTCAAGGTAACTCAGCAGGAGAGCACTCACCAATATAGATGTGTTTACAGATGGTGACTAAAGATATAATAATTAATCTGCTTTTGAACTAATGAACAAATCACATGCTTCCTTAAAATACAAAGCACAAAGCTCTTAGCTGCTAATTAAGTTCAGGAGTGGAATAAACCCTTGATTTGCAGTAAAGGATAAGGCTCATAAACAGGAATATACAGCTCTCCAAGTCTTGCCTGTGTGACTCAGACAAAACAAGTACCCTATTCAGCAGGTAAAAACTGACCCAACACTGTCATTCACTTGTGGATTTTAAGCCTTAACAAAATCCACGGCAATTTATTATTAGATGCTAGATACTTCCTTAGGGATTTTTCATACAGAAAACATTCTAAGTTTAGCTAAATATTATCATATATTAGTTGCACAGGAGATTTCATTGTGACATATGTATTTGTTCATAAAGTACTCACATAAAACTCAGCTACTTCATATCTTTCCCTTGCTACCTTCCTGCCTTTTTGAAACAATCCCAACAGGTATTATTGTTCCATTTTCATATACTCATTCAGAAAACTTCAACTATATTCATCTCTCTTCACCACCTCTATTGACCTTCCCTACTCTTACCTGTACTGCCCACTCACAGAGCCAGTATTACTTACCTATCTTCTTTTGTTTTTGTTTTTGTTGGTAGTAGGGCTTGAACTCTAGGCCTGGGCGCTGACCCTCAGCTCTTCAGCTCAAGGGTAGTGCCCTACCAATTGAGCCATGGTGCCACTTCAGGTGTTCTGGTGGTTTATTGGAGATCAGAGTCTCACAGACTTTCCTTCCTGGGGACTGGCTTTGAACTGTAATCCTCAGATCTCAGGCTCTTGAGTAGCTAGGATTACAGGTGTGAGCCACCAGTGCCCAGCTGCTAGTTATCTAAGAATAATTTTTAAGAATAATTGTACAAAGAGATTTCACTGTGGTACTTTACACGTACCTATAATTGTCAGATTAACCCCCTCTATTGCTCTCTTTCTCCAACCCTCTAGTCTTTTATTGTTCAACAGTTTTCAGTGTAATTTCTTCTGCCATCTACATATATGCCTGGAATGTTTTTCAGTATTCATCCTACATCATTGTCTTTCTCTCTTCTTTATACACACACTCATACATATGTATATGTATGTATGTATGTATGTATGTATGTATGTATATTTGTTTTCCTATGTCTATGTATATGGCTATCTTTTAGGCATAGATGCCACAAATGAGCAAGAACAACAAGTATTTGGATTTTTTAAAATAAGTTTTTAATTGTGAAAACCATACTGAGGGGTTACAATTACATGAGCAAGGTAATGAGCAAATTTCTTTATTTTAATTTATTTTATTGTGAAAATACTGTACAGAGGAGTTACAATTACATGGGCAAGATAATGAGTACATTTCTTATCAAGCATTGTAGCCTCCTCCTTTGTTTCCCCTTCCCATCCCTTCCCATCCTCCCCCCGCCCCCCCACCTAATCCTACCCCCCTTCCCCCCCGCCCACACCACAGGAAAGTTGGAAAGTTGGAAAGTTTGTTTTCGACATAATGACTTGTACATCTCATTGTTGCAATGGGTCCACCTATATCCCTATTTAGGTTAATCTTGCTCAAAATGATGACAGTCAGTTCTATCCATTTTCTTCCAAAGAAAACAATTTTGTTTTTCTTTATGGTAAAGAAAAAAGTTTATTATTTTTAAACATAAACAAAATGTATAAACCCATAGCCAAGCTGACCAAAAGGAGGAAAGACCCAAATCAACAGAATGAGAAGGTGAAAACAGGACTATCACAATAAATATCAATGAAAGTCAAAGGCTCATGAATGAAAACTTTGAAGACTTCTATGCAAATAAACTCTAAAATCTATAAGAAACATAAATTTCTAGATTTGACCTACCAAAATTGAACCAAGAAAATATAAACCACTTATAAAGATCTATAAAAAAGCAATAATATTGAAGCTGTAAAAGTAGTTTAACAAGAAAGTAAAGCCCAGAACCCAAGAAATTCACTGCCAAAGTCTTCCAGATCATTAAAGAGGAAACTACAGAAACACCCCCTAATATTTTACTATGAAATAAAAGGGAAAGAATTCTGCTAAGCTAATACTATGAAGCCAGCAGAATTCTACTAGTTCTACTAAGCTAATTCTATGAAGCCACTAGTATACTCATTCTAAAATTAGACAACACGGGGCGGGGGGGGGGGGGGGAAGACTATTATAAACCAATCTTTTGCTTTATTATAAACACACTATAGACCAGTTATACACCAAACCACAACTGGGGAGGCCAATTGGGACAAAATCAATCTCTTGGATTCTCAAAGAAAATGAGACAAAGAAATTCCTCTAGTGCTACTCTATCAGGGTCTTACCTGTGCACAACATTCATGGGCCAACTTCCATAGTTCTACTAGGTCTAAGCTTATCCTTTGAAATTACACAGAAACTTGAAAGGTGGGAAGGACCACTGAACATCATCGCTGTAATCCTCTATGCCTAAAACACAGTATTGCCTAAAACAAAGTAGGTACTCCATGAACATTTTATAGAAACTAGAGGCCAGGGAAGACTCTGACCTGCCACAAGCCATTGCTCCATAGTGATAGACAGTGTGGACACTTTAGGTAACATTCACTGGACATATACTCTACCTTTTCCTTTGGCAACAGATCTGTAAATCAGCTAAAAACATGCTTTAAAAATGTGGCCTTCTACCTACCCCAGAAGATGAATTAGGACTCATCTAAAATTAGATACTAAGTCACTTTTTTTTAAACAATCTGTCAGTAACCAATGATCTGTTGGGATAGGCTGATAACTCAGAGTTTTGGCCAATGATTCTATAAAAGGAAATCTGCTGTGTTTAGAGAAATATTTTCCTATTTATTGTTTTTTTTGTTTGTCGGTCGTGGAGTCCAAACTCTAGCCCGAACTCTGGGCCAGGGCGCTGTCCCTCAGCTCTTCAGCTCAAGGCTAGCACATCCACTTCCGGCTTTTTCTACATATGTGGTGCTGAAGAATCGAACCCAGTCCTCCTGCATTCAAGGCAAGCACTCTACCACTGAGCCACCTTCTCAGCCCCATATTTTCCTATTTATGAGAACATTCTTCATTATTCATATTATATAAAGATTTATTTGTGGCTTCTGTGGACCTGATATAAAGATTTCCAAGAACTAAGCATAACCTAGACCAAGTTCAAACTGGTTATTCTAGATATCGTATGGGAAAGAATAAATTGAATAATTTTATTCAAATTGAATAATGTTGTGCTTGTACTGAAAAGCACTTTAAGTCATATATACAAACTTGGAAGATTTGCCACTCTCTGTCTTGGCTTTCAACCTTAGTCTTCACTCCAAGTCAAGTTACAGGCACCATAGGTAGCATCTTAGGGGAAAATGTTAATTATCATTGCCAAGTGGAGACAGATTTTAAAATGTCCATTTCTAGCCACAGTAGAACTCTTGTCTATTCTAAGCTACACTCCAAATGCATTTTCCCAATAGAAATATTATTATATATGTTGTGTGGGCCCTAAGATGATTTTAGAGCAGAAATTATACAATATGGTTTAAATAGGCTTTTGTGGGTTGGCCTGGAAACCTAACATTGTTACTATGGAAAATTGTTCCAAACTCTACACAACTCTATTCCCAATGAACTTTTGAATGAAACATTTTTTTAAATTGGGGGGTTGCATATTTATTTATAATTAAAATACACATAGATGAAATTGAGTTATCAGCTACAAACATCACACTTAGCCTTTTACTTTAAACTGATATGTTTTCTTGCCATTCTGATTACAATAGCTCTGATTAAAAGGAGGTTGTGACTTCTCCCAATACCAAATAACAAGGCAAAATTAGAATGAAGATAACAGGCTAGATTTCATTTTAAAGTAACTAGTAAAGGTAAGAATTATCTTACAGAGCAATCGGGTACTAGGCTATATATTATGAAATAATTATTCCCTGTATCAAACCTGTCATCATCACAATATCTCTTTAAGGTCACTAGGAAATACTTAAATGCAGTAATGGGAACTACTTTCACAGTAGTGTGAAAACCTTCACTGCAAATAAATAAATAGCAGTAACTAGCAGAAATATTTGTGAATATTTAAGAATAAATTCAAAGCCTTAGACTTTTGGATTTAAGTCAAGTAATAATGATAACTTTTCTCCTCACAAAAAAAAGTACCTCATCTTCCCCTTTGATTGTCTGTTTAAGTCTTGTTATGTTACTCAGGGTGGTATTGAACTTGTTGACTCTAGTGATTTCCCTCCCACCTCAGCAACTTGACTAGCTAGGACTACAGGCCTGCACCATCATACCCACTAAAGTCAATGCCTTGAACCAGATACTAACCAAGGACCATAATGCAGTTGTTTTTTTTAAGTTCCTACTTAATATGGCTTTTTGTCTCTATTTCCTCACCTATAAAAGGAAAATAATACAATCTAAGGTTCAAGAGACATTGTGACACTTACATGCTTAGTGCTGGGCCTGCAATCGTGCAAGTACTCAGATTCTGTTCTATTACTTCCCAGTTTCTTCTCCCCCAACAAGAGTATTGCCCTCAATAACATTGAAATTCTCTCCAACCTACTAACCTCATTGACATCTAGAGTTCATTCCACTGACAAATGTGTATAAAGTCTCCAGCATTATCTTTCAACTGCTTGTGAAAATGAATTAACTTATCTCTCTACCTCAAATAAAATATTATGATTGAATGCTTTGGGGGTTTACAGTACTGTAATTAATATAACATATTTAAGTTCTGCTGAAACTATAGGTCCTGAAGTTGGCATACTAAAAACAGGAATACCTTCATTTCATAAAAAACGATGAAAAGCAGCATAAACAACTGAAATTCAAACCAAAATTTGATGTGATACAGAAAATTTCATTTTTCCTCAACATCCTCTCATCTTTTATGTTGCA
The DNA here is from genome assembly GCF_024711535.1 of Dipodomys merriami. Taxonomy (NCBI): domain Eukaryota; kingdom Metazoa; phylum Chordata; class Mammalia; order Rodentia; family Heteromyidae; genus Dipodomys; species Dipodomys merriami. Next base: position 17,130,750 of record NW_027206068.1, read on the forward strand.
AGACATCAAAAATATTCTCAATAATACAATAACATTTTCCTTCAATATAAATTGCAAAGCTCAGTGAGTGCCTCTTAAAATAATAGTGACAGAATCAGTATAAGACAGCCAGCCTTAGATCTGTATTAATGCTGTGAGATTCACATTGAAAAGCTGAATCCATTCTTTCCATTATCATGACTGCCATATTGAGCACATCCCTGTGTACTACTCACTCAAAATGTTGTTTCCACATGTTGATTGCTATCAGCTCCCCTAGAGACCATCCCTACTTCCATATTCTTTCCTTCTTTCTTTTCTTTTCTTTTTTTTTTTTTTGCCACTCAGGGTGCTTGAACTCAGGGCTTGAGCACTGTCCCTGAGCTTCTTTTTCTCAAGGCTAGCACTCTACCACTTGAGCTATGGTGCCATTTCTGGCTTTTTTTTTTTTTTTTTGCTTATGTGGTACTGAGGAATCGAACTCAGGGCTTCATACATGCTAGGCAAGCACTCTACCACTAAGCCACATTCCCAGTCCCCTACTTCCATATTCTTAAGATATTTGCCTTGCCTCAGCTATATTAGCTACAAGCTCCACCTATTTCCCTTTATCAAATCTAACAATTGACAGAAGCAACACCTTTTCACTCAGGGAAGTGCCTTTGATTTGTGTGCTGGCTACTGGAGCAAAGCACCTGAAGCACAATCTAGAGTCTCCAGGACAAAACTCAATTCTGAGCATAGGTTAATCTGTGCAGGCAAATAAAACCCAACATAGAGTGTAAAATCTAGAAGTGCATTATTTAAAAGGCAGTTTCAGCAAAAACTAATATAAAGAGAAAGGAGCACTACCAATGTCCCTATACTACATTTCCATTCATAAAACATAAGTTTCCAATAACATAATGTAAATTAACTTTTCCCCAACACTTGTACTCCAGTAAGCATGTTTACATGTCCAACTTTACTCCAAAATTGAGATTTATCAGTGATCAGAAATATAAATAAAACACAAGTTTCCTTGTAGAGTTCTCCACAGTTTCCTCTCCAAAGTGCAATTTAATCTTTCTCATATCTCTATATTTTCTATTACATTTTAAGTTCAAGATGCCCCAAATCTACCTTATTGCCAGCAAGGATATAAACCTTCATCATCAAGTTCCCACAAGGAGTCTTCAATCTCTCAGCAAGCAAGCTCTACAAATCACCCTCACACTCAAGAGAAGAGCAAATCAAATTGCTTTTGAAAGATAGAAAGAGAAGCAAAACTAAAAGCTCTCATTCTTAATCTAAAAAACAATGCATATGTATGAGCAACACTAAAGTCTAAATATACACTTTGTATTTCACCCACACTGCTTATGACTACAGATTTTTGCCAAAAATATTACATTTAAGCATAATACCTCAACTTTTTGAAAATCTCTAAATCCCCTATTTCCTCCCCACTGCCTACCCCCACCCAAATACACTACTACAACTTCTGGTAAAGGACAGAAAATATGCTCATCCTAAAAGTAAAGAAACTAGGAAGCCTTCTCAATGTAGCCTAACAGAAAAAGTTTGTGTTTGGGGACAATCCTTTCCCTTAAGAGGCTCAGGCTTTTGGAAACTAAAGTAGAATGCTACCTCTTGTTTCTGACACTCACTGTGTTTGAACTTTAACTGAAAGAAAGACATAACATCTTCCATGATGAACATATTTTTTAATTGAATAAGAAAGAGGCACTGGGCATCGGTGGCTCATGCCTGCAATCCTAGCCACACAGGAGGTTTAGATCTAAGGGTTGAAGGTCAAAGCCATCCCAGGCAGAAAAGTCCACAAGGTCTAATCTTCAATTAAACACCAAAAGCTAGAAACTGAGGTATGGTAGAACATGTGGTAGAGCACCCTTAAGTAGAAAAGCCAAGTGAGAGTGTGAGGCCCTTAGTCAAGCCTTTGCACCAGCACAAACAAACAAATAAACACACACACACACACACACACACACACACACACACAAACACACATATACATATATTGTCTTAAATACTATGGGAGATATTTCAGCAGCTCTGGCTTCTACTCACCAGATGCAATAGTATCCTCTCCTGTTGTGAATATTGTACCTGGCAAATTGTGTGGCCATTAAGAAATGTCTAATTCTTGATAGTCACCATTATCATTATCCTTGTCACAATGACCATCTTCTAGACATTGATCATCAGATAAAAATGGTGATACACTCTTTAGTTCAAACATCGTATAGATTATCCCCGAAAATATTCCTCAATAGCAAAAAAGGCAAGCTTGCCAAGGTCACAGAAAACATTTCAAGAACTGACCAACACTTGACAAAATGTTCTCGCAGTATTACACTTATGGTCTTATAGGTAGAAAAGGAGTTTAGGCAAGGTTAAAAGGAATATAAAAATCTACAGCTTTGACATGTGAAGAAATTATCGCCACAAAACACCACTTTCCAGTTGTAATATTAATTCGTAGCAGAGCTGTGACCAAAATACTGACACATCTACTCCCAGTTCAACAAATATTTCACTTCACTTTGACAGGTATATTAGGAAAATCCAAATTAGAGTGTCAGGCTTTCCTGTGTCTATTCACTCTCCACGTGTGTTTTCCCATAAAATCACTCTAGTCAATTGGCTAAGCTCCTCAAACTCTCTTCCTGTTTCCATCACTAGACTGTCTAGTTCTTTCTCCAGTTAGAAGACAGAGGACAAATTTAACCAAGTTTGGGTAATAAGAAACTGGTACCTTTGGTTTCTGTACTGTGCCATAGTAAACATTTTCTATGGCAATCATCCTCAGCTGAGATAGAACACACAGTCTTTTATATTTCACCTAACCAACATACATTGCTTGGCCTGATTGATTTTTGTCTCTAAGATATACTTAAGCACTACTACTTGCCACATCTTACAAGAATATTTAGTATTACAGGTATGTGACACAATGACTATGACTTCTAAGAAAACAGCATGGGATGGATTCATCATCCAAATTGATTTTAGATGTAACAATGTTTCTCTTAAAGAATTATAACCCACCATTCACTAATAGATCTGGGTTAAAGACAGAGTGTAAAATCTGCTATTATCTACTTGAAGTAGAGAATGTGAACAGCACCACATTTTTTGTTTAGCTTAATGATGGTGGTTAGGGATATCAAGTCCGTCTTTGATAGTTCCATGCTGGTACACCTGGAGTCCTCATGCTGTGCCGATCCTTAAGCCTAGATCACCTCCATTAGCACTGTGTTTCAGGTGCATCCTGATTTCCCATCTTTCTTAACATGGCCACTATTCTCTTAGATCCCAGATGTCTAGTTTCCACATTGATCATTAATGTGATAAATTAATCCACATCACTGTGATAATGGCCTTTCCTAGCAAGAATGTATGAAAGTAGACCTTGGAAGGAAAACTAACAATTTTGATCACATTATGTTCTGAAGTGTCAATCTATAATATATTTTTAAAAAACCATCTCAAAGATTGCTGCGCATAATACACAGCATTATGACTTACTGAATGTCAACAATGGCCTCTATGTAATCAAATTCCTCAATTTATTATCATATAAGTAGTTTCAATCGTGAAATAGTGAAGCAAGCTAGAAAATAAAGAAACAATATTAATCTTTTTATAAAGAGGAAGAATTTTTGCCAGGTGTGGGTGGCATACACTGTAGTCTCAGCTACTCAGGAGTCAGAGGTAAAAGGATTGCAGTCTGAAGCTGCCTCATGCAAAGTCAACAAGAAACCCTATCCGAAAGACAGTCTAAAAGCAAAAGGCCTATAAGTTAGCTCAAGTAGTAGAGTGTCTGCATAGCACACATGAAGTACTGATTTTAATTTTTTAAATATAGGCTGGAGGCAAAGTTCAGCAATAGAACAATTGCCTTATCAAGCATGAAGCCCTGAATTCAAACCCCAGTATTGAGGGGGAAAATTGAGGTTCCTCAAAAAAACAATTCATAGAACAAGCAACCCCATGACCAAGCAATTCCACTCCTAGGCATTTATGCAATAGAGAATAAACAAAGCTACAGTAAAGCTACCAGCTCAACCATGTTCATTGCAGTACTATTTACTATGGCCAAGATATACAATCAGCCCAGATGCCCCTCAACAGATGAATGGATCAAAAACAATGTGGTACATAAACACAATGAAATTTTACTCATCCATTAGAAAGAATGATATTATTCCATTAGTGAGGAAATAGAAAGATTTGGAAAAAATATAGTAAGTGAAATAAGCTAAACCCAGAGAAACACAGGTTACATAGTTTCTTTCATTTGTAGTAGCTAGAATGTGCCTATAAATCTATAAGTAAACACACTGGGTGGTATACAAATGGTTACAAATAATTTAACTGAAATATAATAGACTCTATGGAGAGTTCAAATAGTATAATTCTTTTAAAAGACTAAATCAGCCGGGCGCTGGTGGCTCACGCCTGTAATCCTAGCTACTCAGGAGGCTGAGATCTGAGGATCGCGGTTCAAAGCCAGCCCGGGCAGGAGAGACCGTGAGACTCCTATCTCCAATAAACCACCAGAAAACCGGAAGTGGCGCTGTAGCTCAAGTGGTAGAGCGCTCGCCTTGAGCTGAAGAGCTGAGGGACAGCGCCCAGGCCCAGAGTTCAAGCCCCACGACCGACAAAAAAAAAAAAAAAAAAAAAAAGACTAAATCAAAGCCCCAGAAAATAAGTACCAGGAGATAGGTATGCACAACACAGGGGGTGGAGAGAGGTAGATGAATAACGAGGGGTGTGAAGAGAATACTGTCAAGAATTCATTGTACATACCACAAAATTAAGAAAATAAGGAAAGAAGTTGGTTGAGGGGGGTAAAAATGTTGAAACAGGTGACACAGATCAAGGTGCTTTGTATGCATAAACTTGTGGTTAAATAGCAAAAAATTCAATACATAATCTACAAAATTAAGAAAAGTAAGGGAAGAGGGTTAGGGATGATGGGTGAGAGAATGCTGAAGGTGTGACATTGATCAAGACACACTGCATTCATAAACTGCTTTCTTGAGTGGTAACTTTTGTACAACCTCTTAAAGATAATGAAAATATTAAAAAGAAAATACTGATTCTGTTTCTCAGGAAATGCTGATAGGGCCACACTGACAATACAGTTAGGTACCTGTTGTTATCTTCACCATCAAGTAACTATAAAAGCTAATAATTATCTAGTTCTGATTCCCATGTCCAAGACTCTGAGGGACAAGGCCAAAAAGAAGTGAGAAGTCACACAAAAATACTCATTAGGCTCATTTGCAAGGGAGGGATAATAATAGTGCATTTTCATAGGATTCTTATGAGGAATAAAGACTTGTGCACATAAAGTACTGAGCCTTAGGCCAAGCATAAGGTGAAGTTCTCTAAATGTTGTCACTATTATTCCAAAAAGTTACTTATAGATGCTTATTTTTTCACAGTCCTAGAGTGCATTTTCCCTTTGCAAGTCTCTCTCTGACTCTTTTCCTGATCTTCTAAGCATACCAATCATTAGATTAATGGCCCATCCCTACCTCAGTATGAGCTCATCCTCCATGATTACACCGAAATGACTTTTTTTTTGTCTAAATAAGGTCAAATTCAAAGTACCTGGGATTAGAACATGAACACACACACACACACACACACACACACACACACACACACACACACACGTGAGTCAACCAGTATATCCCCTCATCAGAAAAAAGTTTATTTTGTTGTGTATTGGTTTGATTTTCTGATCAATCCCAATGCTATAAATGTTGAACACATGGAGATGTTACTCATACTGATTGGCCATTTCAGAATTATTTTGACCAAAAGGTACCTATGCTACTTTTTATGTTTACTTCTCAAGCTCATCAATGGTTCCATGTGGCAAGAAAAATTTCCCACTCACTGTATCAAATTTAGCACATTTATTTAGCCTGAGTCAATGCCTGAAATATCCTTTCATACAGTTGAGCCAATTTTCCCCAAGGTCATACAGCAAATAGAAGTCACAGATCTTTCTCCTATGAGTCAATCACTATAAAACACAGCACTGCACTTGTTAAAAGGAAGTTAGGCTATGACATGTTTCTCGAATAATACGGAGTTGACTTTTTTAATGTAACAATTTTCTATTATTTTATTTTATACATATTTGCACTGCTAAGTATTATTGACCTAGAATGGACTATTACTTTTAAATGAATGTCTCTGAAATGAAGTAGGTTATTTTTAAAGAGTGAATGGCAATCACATGCCTTTCTAATTATAATTCACAAATAAGAAGGGTACACAATACTTTCAAGTAATACCCTTTAAGTAGAGTGATAATGAAAAAATTAAAAAAATTTATTATACCCTCCTCAGAAAGTAGTATAAAATACAGTTGATTGAAACATAATCTTTTATCATTACTAAAGTATTGCATCAAATTTTCCTGATATTTTTCTAATAACAAAATAAACCAATCTTGCCTTTGGTCACATGTGTAGGAAACAAAGCTTCCCAATCAAATTCTCATTAGCAAATAACATAAAAAATCACTACCAAATCTGATCTTAATAGAAGAAAAAAATCACTGCATGGCCTAAAACCACTGAAAGACAAGAGCAGGTATTTCTGCAATTTTACAATGTGGGTGAAATTTTCTAAGTGCTAATACAAGTCAAACTTGTGAATACCTACAAGCAGTGTCATGGTTGGCTTCTACATGAAAGTAAGGCTGCCTATGGTAAAGCCACACATTAGCCCTATAAGTTGTGAGACATTAAGACAAGTATGGAATCGCTAAATCTCTTCTCAGCTGTAGAACAGGGATGATGTTGATGATGATGATAGTATCAACTTCTAGGATTTTAATGAGTAGATTAAATGGCCATAAAAATCTTTGGCATAATGCCTAATTGTTATTGTTATTAAGAGCACATGTTCACACCTGGCAGGTATGGCAAACTGCCTGGTTTCAAATTACAGCTGCTATGAGTTATTGCCATTGAAACCTCAGACACATAACCTCTTTAGCATCACATTCCTCCAAAGGGAAAAACAATAGGAACTTCCTCAAGAATATAAATTAGTATAAATTTATATGAATCATTTAGACCAATACTGTAATGCACTAAGATCTCACAAAGAAAAAAAAATCCTATATATCTCATACATGTCTTTGTGTTGGAATTTAATTTTGCAAACAAGTTAAAAAATTATCTTTCATTAGATTGTACTGACAATTTTTTGTCATTTAAAAATTACTCCCATAAATTTAGAGGGTCAGGAGTACTATATTTTTGCAATTGTGAATAGTATAAGATTGATGCAGATGGACTTTAGAAATACATTAAGACTTATTCTCGCTCGCTGGTAGGGCATGAACAATTGTCTTAGATTTTACTCTTTTCTAATATTTTATTGCAAACAGAGACTAATATATTTCTAAAAAGTCTTGATTTATGGTCCTACATAAAGTAGTAATATATTTAGCTTCACTTGTTTTAATAATTTAAATTCAAAATACATTGTCAGATTGCTTTCGTCTTTGCTGATCTTTTTTATAGGAGCCTTCCAGCAACCACACTTAGTAGTGAAATGCAGTTAAGATCCATTCCTTCTCAACTCTGAGGCTGTGTCTTACTTCCAGCCTGCTGTGTCTAGATGAACTCTGAAGGTCAGACTTTCCCCTCCTAAAAGAGCTAGGTACTCAACAATTGTTTACATAGAAGTCAACGAAGTTTTTTCCCCAGGAATGCAAATAAAGAGACTGAAAAGGCTGCTTTCCAGAAAAGATGACCTTAAATTGATAAGGAAATTGCAAAGGTTACAGCTGGACAGGATCTGAAATCATCTCCTGTAGCAAACTCCACCAACTAGCTGACAGAAGCAATTTTCTACCAATTTCTCCCTTGCTATAGATGCAGGAAGGCTAAATACTCACTTTCCCCAAATCCCTGGCAGCTATGGTATACAATTAAGCACAAGCAGAATTCTGCTGAGAAAAAATCTCTCTAGAGTTTTGGCTTTTGTGATTACTAAGGACAAATGGTGGCTGGTCCGACCTGACCCTTCCCTTTCTATTTACCTTGAAGATGCTGGTTAGACCAGCAGTGGCATCTTGCAACCCACAAGCAACTGGCAAACACAGGACCAGCTGCCAAAGTAGGGACACAGTTTTGAAATTCTGTTTAATGTACATTTGAAGAAAATAGATCTGAAAAGATTTGAAATGCTAAAGTATTATGTAAATGTAAAATAGCTTTATATCATACAATACTTCAATCAAGAAAAAAACAAGGAGTAAATTTTAATAGTGGGAATCTAATAGAACTCAGACAGTTTAAGCAAAATGTTATGCATTTCTTTGATTGAAGTGTGTGTGTGTGTGTGTATGTGTGTGTGTGTGTGTGTGTGTGTGTGTGTGTGTGAGAAAGAGAGAGAGAGAGTATATGTGTGAGTTAAAAGCAAGAATCCAAGTGAAAAAGTCATAAATTATAATGCTGAAGAAAGTCATGTTCCAAAATAAGACTTGTTTTCTTCAGCAGTCTGGATAACATTTTACCTTGTGTTCAAACTATCCATGCATGCAATGAATGCAGTTTAGTCAACCTCAAATTATACCCCATTTCTGATCATCTTGTAGAAACTCAATCCGTGTCCATGGAAATGTTACATTACTATTGTAGAGCTCAGTAAAAAGAAATAATACTTGGCATTTAAATTCATGAGGTGCCTTTAAATTGTCTCATTTTTATTTAAATATTTCCGCCTAGAAAAACAGGCTAAAAATACAACATAGTATTTCAGAGATTAAATCAGCATGGAAACTTGCCTGGGTCAATCACAGTATTCACCTTTATTTTATGATTTATTCATAAATAAACTGATATCATTCTGAGTTTCTTTTCTTGAGCTCATCCTGCCTATTTTTAAAATTACAATTCACTGATGTCAGTGACTTCAATGTACATACACTTAATTTACCTCATCTTGAGTTTATCATTCTTTATGATCTTCTTTATATTCAGGGTAGTTTCCCCACAATAGTCTACTTTTATTTCCTCTTATGTTCTTGTCATCTTCTTCCAACATTTATTTCCACCTTCTCCTTGACCACCCATCAATCATGCCCTGTCCTGGATCACTTTAGGGTTTAAGTCCATGTAAGTTAAAAACAGAAACAAAACAGAAAATGCTCTTAGGCCTACAAATATCTTCTAAGTACACGGTGTGTAGGGACCAACACTACTCTACCACACTTTTAAAAAGGAGACATGCAACTCAATTATTCACATATCATGCATGTAACTGCTGTGCACTGGTGAAAGTTCAGCACTAGTTCTCATACAAAGAAAATGAGTGTGTGAATCAATGTACACATATATATACTCATTATACTTGTTTGTTATCAATTATATAAACAGCATACAGTTATGTGTGCATACATACATATTCACTATAAATAACACTTAAAATATAGTCCATAATAATATGTGAGTATACATATGTGTCTGTAATGTTATATTAAGAAAATATAGGCTAAGCTTGGAGGGGCACACCTGTAATCCTAGCTACTCAGGAGGCTGAGATCTGAGGATCACAGTTCAAGCCAGCCCCAGCAGGAAAGTCTGTGAGACTCTATCTCCAATAAACCACCAGAAAACTGGAAGTGGTGCTATGACTCAAGTGGTAGGGTGCTAGCTGAAGAGGTGAGGGGCAGCCCCCAGGCCCAGAGTTCAAGCCCCAGGACTGAAAAAAAAAAAGAAAAAAGAAAAAGAAAATATAGCACGTAATTCCATATGTATATGTTCATTATAAATTATATTTTATGAAGAAAGTGTACCATGCAATTATGTGTATATACATATATGTTCATTGGAATTATGCTTATATGAAGAAAATAGTACATAATTTTAAATGATAAAATACACAGTATATCTTTTACTGTAAATACCATATAGTTAATTATTTCACCCAAAATGCTTTCATTGATATTTACCAACCTTGTATATTCTTATTTGAAATGCAAGTCTTTTGCAATTACTATATTTATTGGAAATTCTCTTACTCATCAACAGTGGGAACAACTTCCTTCTTGAACTGGGTATCAGTTTACAAATACCAGAATGACATTTCTCCAAATTTTGTGCTAGTGACCATGGAATTGCCTTATATCCAATATGATTTAATTGTACTCTGCCTCCTTAACAATTTCTCTATCATTTTTTGAGCCTGGAAAATCAGCAAAACATAATCATGGTTTGTAGCATTTATTTGCCAGTTTCCAAGGTGTAAATTTCTCACCATGCTAATTTCAAGATGTTAATATGAAGCCATTGAGTATCACAGCCTTATATAGTATGCCTACCATTCAGATTAAATAGACACAAATAATGTTATCAGTAGAGTAAAATAATTGGGTAGGAGCAATTGTTAATGCTTATTTTATTATTTTTAATATAATTTATTTTGGGTACACAATTTAATTCTAATTTTTAGCTATGTTTAACACCTGGCTTGAACAATTCCTCAGTTTATGCAATTAGCTTTGACAAACCAGCATAAGCCAGATCTAGCATAGACTGGAAGAAAAAAAAATCGCTGGTACTCCAACCACTCTACTGCATTTGCTCTCACTAGACCCTACATGGATTTGAACTCCAATGCCACAGAACATTTTTATTTACCTTATTTGACCTCTCAGTAATGTTCCCAACGTGTTTCCTAGGTCTGTCAAGAACTCTAGCATTCTATTTTCCAGTTTCATATAGTCACACTCAGCATTGTTCTTAAAAGTTCACAGTATGCTAAGTTCCATCTCCTTTCTTGTTCATTGTATAAATCTAGTCTGGGCAATCTCACTAATGACCATTCACCAGTGATAGCCCAGTCTCTCTTATGTAACAAAACAGACTATTCTACTAAGCTCTACAATGGATTGAGACTACCTTATAAGTCGGCTCCCCTTTCTTATTTGTTTACTAATCAAGTAATTAGTTGGGTAATTATTTATGTCTATCTCTCTCCCAGGCAAGTAGTTTCACAAGCATATGGAACATTCTGATTTTTTTAATTGTCATATTCTCAGAGCCTTGCACATTATCTCATAGAGAGTAGTTACTGAAGAAACCAATAAAGAATAACCAGTATTTCAAACACAATATGTACTGAAAAAAATCAGTAAATGTCCCCTAAACTGTTTCTGTTCCACATTCTAATCATATTAAATGACACCCACATCAAGCTCAGCCCCATGTCAGAAAGTCCCAGACTCTACCCCTTCTTTTGCTATTTATATCCAGTCACTCATGACTACTTACCTCTTCATTAAATGAATTTCAAATTATTCCCTCTTTCTTATCATTGTGATTAACCACCCTAGTTTTGAGTCACTCATGGCTGGAGCTTGTAATCATCTCTAAGCCCTTTGTTTCCTCCTCTTCCCTCTTCAACTCAACTGTATTCTGCTTAATAATCTATCAAAATTGCTCGACCATCAGAAGATAAACTCTCTCTTTATTCCAGTGCTCATAAAGTTTCTAGCTCAGAATCCATCTGGTTTCCAACCCTTGACCACCTTCCATTTTCTCATCAGGAGTCTCTATACTCTGCTGTATTCACATAGCTGCAGTTCCTTGGTTTCTTTCTGACGTCTGGGTATCTGTTTACGTGGTCATCAAGGCTCATTCTAGGACTCCTTGCCACTACAGGGCTTTTGTTCACACCTATGGCAGATACTTTCTCCTCACTTTCACTTTCCTAGCACTCATCACTTTATTACCATATATCTCATAGTCAATTGGTGGTTACTTTCATTTCTTCCTAACTTTCATTTCTGCCCAACTAGAATATGAACTTCTGCCAAAGAAAGTCAGCAAGAGGGATAAGCACACAGTAGGGAATTAGAGCTGTTTGGATGACAATAAGATGACAACCCATTCATCCTGCAGAGAAAGTACTACTGTCCCTTTTAGAGCCACTCACCTTGAAAGTTACCCACTTACATTGATGATGATGGCATTCCTCCAAATATTTTTGAAAATCAGGTTTCTGAACTGTCTGTGGAGTGTCCTCTAAATGATCTCAAGTGAAGCAAAAAAAAAAAAAAAAAAAAAACCTACCATTATTTGGGACGGTGCTAAGGCTTAAGAGCAACCAGAGGGTGAATAATAAAATTCGGAGTAGAAAATGAACTATGCAAAACACCATGTAATGATTGATATGGGAAGCCAAATAAACGGGCTGAAAAGGAGACCCTCAAAAATATAATTTTAGCAAAGGTCATTTTTTGGGGGGGGGGTCCGGTCGTGGGGCCTGATCTCTGGGCCTGGGCGCTGTCCCTCAGCTCTTCAGCTCAAGGCTAGCACTCTACCACTTGAGCCACAGCGCCACTTCCAGCTTTTTCTTTTTGCTTATGTGGTGCTGAGGAATCTAACCCAGGGCCTCATGAATGCAAGGCAAGCGCTCTATCACTGAGCCACCTTCCCAGCCCCAAGGTCATTGTTTTTTAAAGATACATGTAAGTTTTCAAACTGATTTCTCTGATCAACTATACCAATGTCAACATGCAATTATTAGTGCATTTCTTGGTCCACCACATGAAGTTTACCAAAGAAACATTTCCCTAAGCGGATGCATCATGAACATATATTATCTTAAGAAGTGAAAGAAACCAGAGAATAAGGGAAGGTAATAATACTAAACAAAGTTGAAAACAAAATGTTTATTTCTTGCAGCTGTTAATAATTTAATAATACTGCCTGTGAGGCTTACCAGTGGGATACAGGAATACTGAAATTCTTATAGCACCATAATCTTTTTCTTCTCAAACTTGTGGAATTAATGTCCCACAAACTTTGGGGAACCCTGCTTCACTGGGGACTGCATCGCTTCTTCAATACTATGACTTGCAATTTAAAACCACATTGATACCCAAAGGTGCAGATGAGATGAATATTCACTCTATTCTAACTACTTGCATTACTGCTATGGTTTAGACAAGATGCCTTCCCAGGGGAATCATGTGCTAGAAATCTGGTCTCCACAGTAATAGTATTTAAGAGGTGGGGCCTCATGGAAAGTGATTAGGTGATCAGGGTACTGCCTTGGTGAAGGGATTAATACATAGTGGATGTTTCTCCCAAGAGCAGGTTGCTATATGAAAGAATGATCCTGGCCCCTCCTTGGCTTCTTACATGCTCACTCCTCTAGTGTCCTGCGAAGATCATGAGTTGCTACCATATTGAAACAGCATTGAGCTGTGTGGATTTTGTAGCCATAGGAGTCAAGAGCTTAATAAGCCCAATCCTTTATGAATCACACAATCTCAGGCACTTGGTGATAGAAACACAAAACAGAGAAAGTTCATGATGTATTATAAGGCTATTCTTATATTGTTTACAATAACTAGTATTCTCAGTTTATATTTTATGGGTAAACAGACTAAGAAAATAGCCAGCTGTAAACCACAATGCTAGTTAGAAACAGAGAAACTGTCCCACTGTTTAGGTCAGCACATCAGTCTAAAAACCTAACCTGAGTGGGCTTTCACCTGCCCTGCCTCCAGAATGCTACCTTAAGCTCTTCTGGAATGTACTGTTCCTTCATACATCCCCCATTTCCACACGGCTAATCCTTCCCTATTACTTTGAGGTTCCTTTTATCTACTTTCTCTGGGACGCCTTCACTGCCAACTGGCTAAAAATAACCATCCCCATGGGACCTTATACCTTTCATGAACTTATAAATTCACTCTCTTACACACATTGCAAAGACAGACCAGACTCACACAGCCAAAAGAAAGAAAAAGAATTTTGACAGGCCAACATTTTCATGACAGGAGATGAGCTTATGGTCTAACTGCATTTCTATTGCTTTTTCAAGGAAAATTTGGTTAGGTATGTTAATAGTATCCTGAAAATACTGCTTTAAACATTTGAAATTTCAAAAGTATGTCTCATCTGATCATCAACCTCAAAAACAAAAAAGAAAAGAAAAAGAAAATAACTGTACAGTAGTTGGGTATGATGGCTCACACCTATAATGCTAGCTACTCAGGAGGCTGAGAAATGATGATTGCAGCCAGCCTGGGCATAAAAGTCCATGAGACTCTTACCTCCAATAAACTACTCAGAAAAAGCCATAAGTGTCACTGTGGCTCAAGTGGCAAAGCACTAGCACCTTGAAAACAAAGAAGCTCAGGAACAGCACTCAGGCTTTGAGTTCAAGCCCCACTGGCAAAAAGAAAATAACTGAAAATGAATGAAGAACCTGAACTTAAAAAGACTGCATACGTCTACAAGCGAATGAGCACATCACATCATCCACCACAGCACTACCTACAATAGGCACTTACCAGCATCCAGGAGATGATTGTATGAGACTAACTTAAATCCCCACGTAGAGATGCATCACCTCCTAGGATGCTGGTGAGGCCTCCCCTCACCCCACAGCCATTACTCCTAGAGTGACTCCTAGAGTGCATGCCCACAGAATCCTAACTGCCAAGACTTTCAATTCTTTGACAGAGGGCTTCTTCTGAATCTACCTGGCAGCTTAGAAGTTCTGGAGATTTACACAAATACATACACCAAATACACAAACACATCCCAACCAGGAAGCAGCCCTCAGCTAAGGGTAACTGCTTCCATGGTGAACTCTCCCAGCTCCCCTGCTCCTTGGAGAGATAGTGATAGGTGTGATTCTATAGTAGCCCCAGAAGAACTTGACTTCTGTTCTGAATGGTAGCTGGTTTATCACACACACCTCTCTACCACCACACAGTGAAAAGTAAAAAATGGGAATTAATGTTCGCATAAATGTTTCATTTATTAATTTTCTAACCTGAAAAAGAAAGATTGTTTTCAAAAGAAAATACTTTTAAAATGTGTTGCCAAAAGTGCCACTTTAATACCCTCTTTAGGTCTTAAATCTCACACCTCTCTCAGGTGCATAAGTGAAAAAAACTCACAATTTTTTCTTCTTTCAAAGTAGTTTTTTAATGGTGGTATATATGTGAGCAAGAGAGAGAGAGAGAGAGAGAGAGAGAGAGAGAGAGAGAGAGAGAGAGAGAGAGAGAGAGAGAGAGAGAGATATGTTTCAGTGAAGGCATCTAATTACACATTTCTTAGAAAATCCTCTCTGATCATCAGTAAATGCCAGCCATCTCCCACAAATACCTACTTTTGACCTCATGTGGATGCCTGCTCATTTATTCAAAATACACCAAGCATTTTTAAAAGAGAATTACTATGATTTAGTTGTATAGATAGGAGAATAGGAAAGGAATAGATAGGAAAAAAGGGAAAGAGAGAAGACAAAGAAAAGGAAGTAGGAAGGGAGAGGGGACAAGAGGGAAAGAGAGGAAAAGGGAGGGAGAAAGAAAGGATGAGTGGGAGAGAGGAAAACATGAAGGGAGGGAGGGAGACAGGGATGAATAACCTCAGGGAGTTCCTCATCTAGGTATCAAGATAGGACATTTAAATGACAAAGAATACTCAATATGTATGTCCTGGTAGGGCACAAAATCCCAAAAGCCTTAGGAATCACTTCTAACATGTGAACAGGGGAAGGATTACTTAAAATATTCCAATTGTTCCCATCCAACTAGCCATATTGTTTCTTTTTTATCATCTTTAGTTGTACAAAGAGGTTTCAATTGAACAGGTCACTTTATGAGTGCAATGTATCTTGACCAACATCACATAAGCCATTGTTCTCCATATCTCTGAATTCCACCCATCCCCTCAAGTTACCTGGTTTCATTTTCACTTATGTATATTGAGTAATATTCTTATTGTTAATGACCACTATTTCTTTGTCTGCCTCCTCCATTCACATTTTATTTAAGATTAAAATATAAATGTATAGCCAGGCACCAGTGGTTTATGCTTATAATCTTAGCTACTGAGGAGACTAAGATCAGAGGTCTGTGAATCAGAACTAGCCCAAGAAGGACAGTTCAAGCCCCAAGACCAGCACAACAATTAAATAAATAAGTATAAAACACACTTGATGTACACTGAAATTAACAGAGACTCTTTTCAGATCTGATGGAAAGATTGGATAGCCTAATATTAATATTAATCTATTAATATTTAGGGTGCTCCTACTTGGATCTGGGGAATCAATATAATTCTCCTCTTAAATAAGCCAGCACTCGTGTATAAAAAGAAGAAATGTGAACTAAAGCCCAAAGGAAACATCATAAATTCAAGAGCTGGGTGAGAACATACAAAGAAACAGAAAATACTGTACTATGTGATTTTTTTTGTTTCTTTGTATGTTCTCCCTTCCCCCCACCCCCCAGCCTGTGGTACAACCCTTGGTTGTCACTGTATTTGGTTCTCGTGCCCTGCATCTTGTATATATACATTTTTCTAACTTGGGGAGGGGAGGGGAAATAACAAAATGCTGAAATAAGGATACAGGATGACCCATTGTAACAATGAGATGTACAAGACACTATGTTAAAAACAAAATTTACAACTTTGTGGGGGAGGTAGGAGAGGAGGAAAGGGATAGTAGAGGAAAATAAAGGAGGGTGTCACAATGCTCTATAGGAAATGGACACATTACCTTGCTCATGTAACTGTAACCCCTCTGTATAGTATCTTTGCAATTAAAAAAATTTTTTAAAAAAGAGCTAGGTGAGGTTGGTGTGTAGGAGAGGAGGTAGGATTTCTGTGGTAGAAAAAGTGTATATGAGAATGATCTGTCTGCCAAGGCAGAGGACTAGGGCAGCTGTTAGTGAGCAGTAAGTTCATTAGCATGAGGGAGGGACTAGCAGGGACTGAGGGGATCTAGAGTAACGGGAAATAGACTGGAAAGAAACGATAAGGAACTGCCATTTTTGTTTTGTTTTTATTTTCCCTAATGTTGCCTTTCAGTATAACTTACATACCGAAAAGTTTATCTTTTCACCTGAACAAGTCAGTATGTCGGTATATACACATTGCTAGAAAACCATCAGCTCTACTCCAGAACCTCCTATCAGCCCCAAAGAAGCCTCACATGCACCAGCAGTCACATCACACCTTGCCTCTCCTTATCCCTGGCAGCTACCACTCCACTTTGTGTCCCAAGATATTTCATACACATGGTATCATACCATGTGTATGATTTCTTTCACTTAGCATAATAATATCAAGTTTTATCCATGTGTAGAATAAGCCAATAACATTCCTTTTTTTTTTAAAGGGTCCAGTAAATTCCATTGTATGGATACATCATATTTTTAATCAATTGATCATGGGGTAGATATTTGTGTTATTTCTACCTGAAGGCTATCATAAATGCCTAAAGACAATAATACATACATTTTTGCCAGAAAACAAGTTTTCCATTTACATATAAATTTACATTTCAATTTATATATACATATGTATATATGTGTGTGTGTATGTGTATACGAAGAATGCTAAGCAATATAGTAACCCTATGTTTAACTTCTGGAGAAATTCTCTAAAACTGTTTTCAAAAGTCACTATGCCATTCTGCCTTCATACAGAAGAATTTGAAATCATGTAGAAGGTGGATGAGCTACTCAAGTCTTGAATGTGGGAGGAAACATGAGAAATTTAATTTTAGAAAAGCTATTCTAAAAGTAGTATGGAGAATGACTAGAGGATTTTGATAAGACAAGAGACAAAAATCAATTAGAATTCTACTGAATGAAAACAAGATATGACAACAGGACCATTTAATTAAAGCAGTAGTAGCCGTAAGGAAGAAGAACTGAATTGGAAAGGGTAAGTACAGGAAAAGAAATCAGCTTTTAAAAAGATGAATTACAAACAAATTAAATGGCCTGAAAGATGAACATAGTAAATTTTAAATGCATAACATCAATAAGCAAGAAAGATAAATAAACCCACAAAACAGAAGTGATAAGGAGGGGTAGAGACAATAACAAATAAGCAAGAGTATGGCTCATGCAAAGAGGCAGTTGGAACAATTTCAACAGTCTAATACTATAAGAAATGCAGATAAAGTATGGTCACATTTTTGCTTTAATCAAGAAGAATCTCACTTAATATAAAAAGCTAGGCTCTATTTTGAATATCCTATTTTAAAAATATTATTAGTTAATTATTTAAATTATATACAGAAATATAAAAACCATCCACAAGCTACTAGTTTGTGATCTCCTTGAGACACAGTAAAAGAAAGCAGGCCACACCTCATAACACCCTCCCCCAATTACTAAGGGTGGGTTACAGAAAAATCTTATGAAGGAGACAATGAGAGTGGAGGAGAGGGAGAAAAAGGAGCTACATGCACCTGAGCCATCCCAGAATCTCAGGCAAGTCATTTCCAAAGGAAAAATGGTAAATAGCAATTCATAAGAGTGAACTGGCATTGGCCATCATTTCACACAAGGGACTCAAAAGTAGACTTTGAGATTTGACAAATACTAAATGAATAATACAGGAAATGGAAAAACGGTTAATGATTGTGAAAAAAGTAAATACCTGAATAATTTAGCTTTCTCTCTTCCTTTCTTCAAAAATCAATACATTTCTCAAGGAAAAGTCAGGTAGGCTTAACTATACTGCCCTCCTTAGCTGAAGATACAAGGAATAACTAGTGTTTTAAGGGATATAGGGATTTTTTTGTTTGCTTGTTTGTTTAATGATGTCCTCTGAAAAAGTTGAGAACCCAATGACAAATAACTAGTTGGTCATTTCAAGCTAATAGCTATGAAACACAACTATCAGTATGTTTCGAAACACAAGAGCCATGGGAACAGTATGTGTAGCTTTGGCTGTATGTGACAGAGATACAAACTAACAGTCATTTAGACTCCGAACTGTGATAGTCACTCTATTTCTAGAAGTCATCATCCTTGTCTTGTGATGGTAGAAACCTTGTTGTTCCACCGTCCTTACCTTGGTAAGGTCTAAGCTTACACTCATACTCCCAGCAGCTGAGAAGAAGAAGAAGAAGACAGCCTACTTCTGCACTTTCAAGATCCACTGGGAAGTTGCACAAATCATTTTTGCTTGCATCCTGAGTAATTCCTAGATGCAAGTAAGTCTAAGAAAGGTCTGTATACTGTTTAGAAGTCTTCCTTCTCCTGGAATCCAGGGGCTCTATGTTCTGAAGACAGTGAGTAAAAGACATATTGAGAGACAACAAGAGTTCCCACTCAAGAATGATATTCAATTTTTTGTAAAGATTCTGTTCTTAAAACCCTATAAATTATTTACAATCTAGTTCAATTCTAGAGGAGAATATAAATCTGGCGTAACCTTTATGCTCAAATATTGGAAACACCGCAATGTAATATCACCACAATTTTTGGCTTCGTAGTGCTGGTATTTATTTCAGTGCTGAAGAAAGTTAAAGTTAATTTTAATTTCTTCTTACTAAATTATTTTCCTAGTAATTCTAAAGCAATTCTAGTCTCTTGCCATGCTTAACAACTAGCTTTCAAAAGACTACATTAAAAACTCAAATTACAAAATTAAAAAAATCATTGACATATTCTCACAGCATATGGAACTATACCACCTCAAGGATTCTTTTAAATTCTCACAGTCAATTGTACCCTTACTGCCAGAAAACTCTTGAAGTAACAAGATATATTCACCATAAGCAAGATGTACTCCTAAATCTTGACACTTTATTCTCATATTAGTTACATTGCTATATTTTATCATTCAAATATGGGAGGATTAAAAATAGAATAATTCACCAGCACAAAGTTCACTACTGTTTCATATAAGAATATTCTAAAAACCTATCCATAAACTCTCAAACTTCCTAAATAAACATAAAGGAGGACAAATCCATAAAGATGAGTCAACTTAAAATACACTAATGTATGAGCTGTTTTATGTTCAATCACATGTACTAAATTCAAGAGAATATTATTTCAAAGATACTTGGATTCTGTCTTTAAAAAAACATATTTTTCTATAGTAGCATCCTTTTCCCACTTAAAAATAAATGAAATTTTATATTCAACAAATTTAATGTGTTCATCTGTCACTGATTGGCCTTAAGAATTTACTGTTGTTGGCTGTGTGTTTGTATGTGCGTGCGTGTGTGTGTGTGTGTGTGTGTGTGTGTGTGTGTGTTTTGTTATTACTGAAGTCTTGCTTTGTTGTTCAAACTAGCCTCAAATTCATGATCCTCCAGCTTTAGCCTTCCAAGAAGCTGGAATTTAAGATTACATGCCTCCACATCTGGCTCTTCAGAGCTAGGGAATTAATTAAATTACAAAGTATAATATAGTAAATAGTTGACATAAATTTTTTTGTGTACATGTATGTGTGTGTGTATACATGAGTATGTATGCGTTCTCACATAACACACACATGCTAGTCCTCAAGCTGGTTTGATCTTAGGGCCTGGGCATTGTCTCTGAGCATTTTTGCTCAAGACTAGTACTCTATCACTTGAGTCAAATCTTCCAGCTTTTTGGTGATTAGAGATAAGAATCTCATAGACTTTCCTGCTCCAGCTGGCTTTGAATCATGATCCTCAGATCTCAACCTGCTGAGTAGCTAGGAATACAAGTAAGAGCCCATAACAACACATATTCACAGTACAAAATATTCTCTTGTTTTTGTCATTTTTTGTTTTTCAGAGGTAGTTGGGTTTGATCTCTAATCCTTGTATTTGTTCCACAAGTACTGTGACTGCTGAGCCATACTTCTAGCCCATTTTCTCCTGATAATTTCTGAAATAGGATCTTTCTGCCTAAGCATATACTTGAATGTGATCCACCTATGTCAGGCTTTCTGGTAGCTAGGGTAACATACACAGGCTACCATGTTCAGAACTTCACTCATGAGCCTCACACACATTTTCTGCTTGGATTGGCCTTGAATCTCAATCACAATAATCTCAGGCTCCAAGCAGCTAAAACTATAACATCAGCTACCAGTGTTCAACCAAATGCTCATCAAAAAATTGGAAATAAGGAAGTAAAATAAAAAGTACATTATATTGAATATTAAATACTTAAATCATCCAAAAATCATGTTGACCAACGAGATTTTATGTGAAAAAGGAATGGGAGTCATCTACTTCCAACTAAGATAGAGTAAGAGGGCCTACAAATGCCTTCCTAACTGAAAAATATGAAAGTCTGTCCAAAATACATAAAACAATAGTTTTTAAGACAGTAAATACCTGGAAATAATCCTTAAAAATGAAAAACATAACATGAACCACAAGAAAGGGGAAACTGTATGAGCCCCCTCATTGTCCTCCTTTCTGGATGATGGGCCAGGATAGGAACAGCCATCATAGTTTCATACAGTCCAGAACTGAGCTGTGGAATCTGAGAAACTAGGGATATTAGGGAAGCAAGCCATCATAGACTTGGTTGGACAAATGGGATTGCATGAAGCTGCAGAGCTTCTGCATGGTAAAGGACAGAGCTAGCAAGATCAATAGAAAACCCATGGAATGGGAAAAGATCTTCACTAGCCATACAACAGATAAGGGTCTCATATCTAAAATATACTTGGAACTCAAAAAATTAAATCCCGCAAACAAATCCTCAAAGAAACATCTGCCCAATAAATAAGTGGGCTAAAGTCCTAAAGAGAAACTTCTCTGAAGGGGAAATAAGAATGGCCAATAGAGAAATGATCAACCTCTCTGGCCATAAAAGAAATGCAAATCAAAACAACATTGAGATATCACTTCACTCCAGTTAGAATAGCTAGAATCAAGAAGTATAATTACAACAGATGCTGGAGGGAATGTGGACAGAAGGGAACCTTACTGCATTGTTGGTGGGAGTACAAACTTGTTCAACCACTTTGGAAAGCAATATGGAGGGTCCTCAAAAGACTCCACATAGACCTCCCCTATGACCCAGCAATCCCACTTTTGGGCATTTACCCAAATGATCACAAACAAGACCATACTAAAACTACCAGCACAACTATGTTTATTGCAGCATTATTTACCATAGCTAAGATATGGAATCAACCCGGATGCCCCTCAGTAGATATATATACATATATATATACCATATTTTCTTGATATATATATATATATATATATATATATATATATGAGTTCTATGCCTCCATAGAAAGAATGACATCACTTCATTTGTTAGGAAATGGAAAGATTTGGAAAAAATTATATTAAGTGAAGTAAGCCATGTCCAAAGAAACATAGGTCCCATGGTTTCCCTTATTTGCAATAACTAGTATATGTCTGGGACAAGTAGAAAAGGCCAAAAGCTATGTACATATGACCATATAAGATGATGTTAAGGAAAATGAACCCCAAGATAGGGACACAAGTATTTTTATTTTCTTGCTATTGTTTCTAATGTATTTATAATGTACCATGTGGTTTTTTTGTTGCTTTGTATGTTCCTCCCCCATGGTATAACCCTTGTTTTCACTGTTATTTGATGCCGGTATAATTTGGGGAAGGGAAGGGAAAAAACAAAATGTTTAAATAGGGATACAGATTGACCCATTGTAACAATGAGATGTATAAGACACTATGTTGAAAAATGAACTTTACAATTTAGGCGGGGGTAGGGGAGCAGTGTAGTTGTGGAGGTGGGAGGAAAGGGATGGTAGGGGAAAAATCAAAGGAGGAGACAACAATGCTTGATAAGAAATGTACTCCTTACCTTGCTCCTGTAACTATAACTCCTCTGTACAGTGGTTTCACAATAAAAAAAATTAAACACACAAAAAAGAACAGAGTACTGTCCAATAAGCCATCTGTCCCTTCATCTAGAATATTTAATGAGCATTTCTCATGGGAGAGTTACATATTTAAAGGAAGGACAACTAAACACAGAGATATCTCTGCAGATGTGCAGAAGGACTTCACTGAGTATTTACCAGGCTACTGCTTAGCTCATGTATGTGAGGAGACAACTCTGTCCAGGGAAAGAAGCAATCTAAAATGATTCTAGGGAAGAGTATTTGGCACTCACACATGCTGGGAATTGTGCCTGCCCCTTGCCTGTTCTTCTACCTGGCTGGAGTGATCAGAAAAGAATTTTAACATCTAGACCCAAAAGAACTAAAGTATTTCCAAGTCTCTATCTGGCTCTTTGGAAAAAGGGGCTCAAGAAAAGTAGGAATATAAAAATATCCAGCACCTTTCAAGGTAAAAATTACAGACTCTGGCATCTGTCAAAAAACCTAGTAATATGGGACTGGGAAGGTGGCTCAGTGGTAGAGCGCTTGCCTTGTATGCATGAGGCCCTGGGTTCAATTCCTCAGCACCACATAAGCAGAAAAAACCAGAAGTAGTGCTGTGGCTCAAGTGGTAGATTGCTAGCCTTGAGCTGAAGAGCTGAGAGGCAGTGCCCAGGCCCAGAGTTTAGGCTCCAAGACTGGAAAAACAAACAAAACCTAGTAATGTAAATATACAGGAAAATGTAAGCTATAATAAGGTTAAAACTAAATGAACAAAAGGGATCATGAATTGAAAAAGACATTAGAATTCTCAAACAATGCCATTGTTATAAAACTATTCCATATTTCAAATGCTAACTGGAGACAGAGAAGGTTTTTAAAGAACCCAAATCAAACTTTCATCAAAAGTGGTGAAAAATTACAGTCTTGAGAACAAATATAGACGTAAGACTGCTGGGAGTGAATTTGAAGACACAGCAATAAAACTATTCAAATTAAAACACGCAGAGAAGGAATAAAAACTAATCAGAACACTGGTAAGTCTAATAAATATGTAACTAGAATCCCTGAAAAAGATTAAAAGGAGGAAAATCTTTCAAATTTAGTCAGAAGAATGACAATTTTTTTAATTTGATAGTCTAAGCCAATATGTCTAAGAGACACAATAAGCCCAAAGCAAAGAAACAGAAGAAAATTATACCAACACATGAAATTGTTCAAAACCAGGAAGAAAGAAAAAATAACAAAGGAGATTTATATACAAAGTATAAATTTAAGGAAGACAGTAGATGTCTAACAAATGACAATGAGAAAATAGTGGCACAATATCTTTACAACTATTAAAAGTCTATCTAAAATTCTTTATCAAACAGAAGTTTTACAAATATAATTCAAAATAAAGATGCTTCCAAACATACAGAAGCTCAAAAGATGTGTCAGCAGAAGATCTGTGCTATAGGATATGTTAAAGTAGTCATTCAGACAGAAGACAATAGAAATCTGAATCTCCATAAAGGAAAACAGGGCACTGAGGGTGAGAGTAATGTGGGTACATACAAAAGATCTTTTCACTATGGAAATCTCTTTTAAATTATGTGCTGTTTCAGCAAAAAATAATAATGTAGTATAGATCTAGGACAGATATAAAAGAAACAAAGGGTGTGAAATAAATTTCAATGAATTTTCAATAATTACTTGGAAATTATGAATCCACAAAAGAACATTTCAAATCTGCTATTCTAAGAAATTAACATTATAAGACTTTACTCTGAAATCGCATTCCATTTGATATACAGTTTCCTATTGGCATGGGTAAATTTTGCATTTTTATATTTTGAAAATTCAACTCAAGTTGAATTCAATACATTTGTTTTCATAAGAAAAAAAAGTAACTTTAAACGGATATTCTTGTTGGTAAATAAGTTAAGAGTTTAAGCCATAGTCTTTGAAGAATTTTTTAAACAGCAAACTATTTCACTGTAATAATAAATTCAAATTTTTTTAACCTAAGCAACTGTTAAAAAGTGAGTCCAAAAGATAAGTAGGAGATTTAGTAATACCGTGTGACATAGATCACAAAAGAAAGATTCTTCCCTTGCTTCTTTAACCTGTTGAAAAATAACATAAAGTCTGAAATGGCTGCTTAGGACTCTTTAAGAGAATGCATCAGGGAAGGTTAAGGGGAGAAAATATGCAAGTTAGGCTAGCATATCATTATCAAGAAGCAAGGAAAGCAATAAGAAAAACCAAAGCTGGGTATTCACAAGGACAAAATTCTATATGTACTACTGAAGTTCTCTCTGACAACATGAAAGCCATTCAAAAGCTCAGCTCCATGGTCATTTAGGAAGTAACCCACGTGCTGAAAT
Source organism: Dipodomys merriami (assembly GCF_024711535.1). Lineage (NCBI taxonomy): Eukaryota > Metazoa > Chordata > Mammalia > Rodentia > Heteromyidae > Dipodomys > Dipodomys merriami. Next base: position 17,155,732 of record NW_027206068.1, read on the forward strand.
GAAAATGGACATACAGTGCAGATGCATCTGTTGGGCAGAAAAGGAAAGGAGACATAAAATCTCAGACACACAAACCTAACTTGGAAAGTGAACCAACTCATCCATAAAGCAAATGTGCTTTTTGTGTGTAGCATCCTTAGTAGTGCTGATGCACAATGGACTCAGAAACGACTTAACAACAACACAGTGAACAAAAGCAAGTCTCCATGCAGAAGTCCATGAATTCAAACTTTCACATATGAAATAACTATTAAACCTCTGGCAGTAATTTGAAAGTGAGTGGAAGTTTCTAACATGCCACTACTTGTCAGCAATTTCTCTTAATTTATTTAAGTAGTTAACATCTATGACCCTTACTTACTACTAGATTTCAGTGCTTCTCTAAGAATTAAATGAGACAGTACTAAGTAACTATACAATACCAAGAGTCAATAAGTGTATGGGTAAATTTAATCTAAGTCTTGCTCTAGTGGTCCTACAGGTGATTAGAAAGCAGCTCTCCCTTCTCCCTGTTGTACTGATTTCATGAATTTTGACAGAAGCTGTGAAACTGGCAATAATGGAGTTGAATATTGTATAAGGACTAAATTGTTCAATTGTTTCTTTGTTTAATTTTATCTAACTTTTTTCTCTTGTACCAGAAATGGTAAACAGGCAAAATAAAGAAATCAATAGATGAGATATATTCAAAGACATTTTAAAGGCTAATATACTTTTAAAATCTGTGCAGAATATCAGCAAACATTATTATGTAAAATCAAACATGAGCTAGCATAACATAAACACAAACGATGATCATGATAATGATGATAACATCAAAAATAATATAATCTAATTTTAAATAGCTTATTAGGAAAGGAAGAGATTAAAACAGAGAGGCTAGCAACTGCAAGGAAACTCAGGTCAAAAGTTTTTATTTGATATCTCATTAAAACTACTATTTGAAGAATTTTTTGCTGGTAAAACTGTGGTTATCTATGAAGTCTGATTAATCTGAACTAGAAAAAATTAGTATTGCTTATTTGTTTTTGTTTTCAATCTATTTCTAAAAGGGTATTTTCTACATTTTTATTGATATAACACAAACACAGATTAGACAAGAACAGAATCTGAGGCTATATGTTTATATTCTCATACCCATTAACAATGTAATTTCATCATGTAAGTGTCACCTAATGCTCTATCTTTTAATTTCATCAGTACATTTCATTGTTGATTGGTTTTAGTTTCAATAATTTATACAATCTATAAGCAAAAGCATTTAAATTTTATGTCCCTACCTAATTATTAAAGTATTTAAAAAACAGTAAATTCACACAGTGCATCTAGTAGTGTTAGCCAAAATCAGCCCCATTATCCTGTGCAATTTTATTTCTGTGGCTTGCTCAACCTTCTCTGCTTTCGATCTAGGCCTGCAACGAGGAGGATTAGGGTCATCAGTCTCTAGTGAATAACAGATTAATTACAGTAGGCCACAAATACAAATGTAAATCATTCTGGGTTTCAAATATACAATTCTAGCCGGGTGCTGGTGGCTCACACCTGTAATCCTAGTTACTCAAGAGGCTGAGATCTGAGGATTGCGGTTCAAAGCCAACCTGGGCAGGAAGGTCCATGAAACTCTTATCTCCAATAAATCACTCAGAAAACCAGAAGTGGTGCTGTGGCTCAAGTGGTAGAGCATTAGCCTTGAACTGAAGAGCTGAGGGACAGCACCCAGGCCCAGAGTTCAAGCCTGGCAACTGACAAAAATAAATAAACAAACAAACAAACAGGTAAAAAATTCTATTTCAAAAGTGTAAAGATGCTTGACACTGGTGGCTCATGCCTGTAATCCTTGCTATTTAGGAGGTTGAGATCTGGTTCTAAGCCAGCCCTGGCAGTAAAATCCAGGAGACTCTTATTTCCAATGAAACAGAGCTATGGCTCAAGTGGTGGAATGTCAACCTTGAGTAAAAGATAAATTAAGGGATAGCACCCAGGCCCTGAGTTGAAGCCCCAGTACAAACACACACACACACACACACACACACACACACACACACACACACACACACACACACACACACACACACACACACACACACACACACACACACAAAAGTATAAAGATGTTCTCAGTAACAAAGTTCCAATTCCTGTGAAGACTTTTACTCACACAGTATCTTTTCATATAATGGATTTTTTAAAATTAATACAAGAATTTCACTGTATACTTGTGAGAATTCTGGTCATAATCCTAAATGACTTAGGAATTTTGCGAAGAGTAAGACCACATGAGCTACAATAATCAGAGGAAACACCCTACAAAAGATGGAACATACACGAGGCCTAGAGGAAACACAGAACAGAGAAGGCTCAGCTTCCAAATGAACATGCTCTCCCAAGAAAACCCCGAGGGGAATGGAAGTCTGGTTTGCTTCCAAGTTAGCAATTGATAACTTTGAAGGCAAGAAGACCAAAACATCCCCTGCCCACGGAGAGCTGAAGCAAACCTGAACTAGCACTTTTGACTGGAAAGCATCAAAAACTCATCTTCTAGATAGGTTATCATTTAAATAACATAACCCTAGGAAAATCAGTATTCAAACTGGCCTCAGCAATGCTCAAATTTGGAAACTTAACAACTGTCTCCATTTCCTTTTTCTTCTTTCCTCCCTCCCCTCCCCCCTCTCCTCTACCTCTCCACTTAACTTTAATTTACATATTACTTTCTTATCTCTGGCTGGCTATTCCATTTATCTAGAAATCTAAGCCACTTTCTGGCTCTAAGTTTTGAGTTTAAATCCTTGAACACTTACTCGATATAAAGCAGAGTATCAATATTAAAGATAGCCTAGGTCCAGTCTGAGAAAACGAATTTTACCTAACAAGTTTAAGACTTTGAGAATTAAGTCTGGCCCAAATTACTTTAGGGAATCGAAAACTTACATAAAAAAATAAATGTGTATTTCAAGATTTCCTGATTGTCAGTGTGTGCTAAAAATAAAAATAATAAAGTTTTTAAAGTATTATTGTCACCCAGTCAGGCTGGAGATGGTTCACAGTTTCCATCAGTACTAGACTTACACTTTGGACCCAGCTGAGACCTCATGACACTCCATCTTCCTGAACACCATTAGTGTCTATAAGGATGAACCTGACCTTACACACTTCCTTGAGTTTAAAATGTCTACATTTGGCACTGAGGGAAATTTGTTAAAGGGTTCGCATTACTGTGTTGGGCAGGAGAGTACAACTCAGTAAAATTAATAAGAAATAGATGAGACTTCTTGGGTCCCACACTGAGCTTGTTTCTATAGCAGGGCAGGAGGGGAACTGGGCCAATGATTCTGATCAATGGAGTGAGGTACATGTAAAGAAGAGATTTAAGTACATAAAATAGAAGAAAAAAAGTAGAATATCTATGAATAGAATTCACAGACACCACAGAGTAGAAAAGGGGACTGAGTAATAGAAGAACAAAGAAAGATGGACTCAATAGACTTTTCAAGTAGATCAAAACAGTGGCATCTGAAAAGACTATACAGAAAGAACCCTGTGGCCAAAGAGGCAATGAGAATCCATAATGTTTCCTGGTTTAACTTAATAGTAGAAATCTACATATAGAGGAGAAAGATTCTCAGAGCTTTGATTTTAACCAAAATGATAAGTTAAAAACGCTCAGCCTCCACTCTCCATTCTTACTTTTAGATCTAAGAGAGACTGACAATCTATGCTTCCTGCTGAGAAAATAAAAGAAGGCATGATACAGCACATTGGCACTCCTGTCTTTAACCTTCACCCTCCAGTGTGCAGTTCTTTCAAGGTGAGTGAGGGACCTCAAGAGCAATTGTAGCCAACATTCATTTCAGTGTGTGTATTAACAGGCTTTGCCCCTGGAAGCCTCACTGACTGCTTGTAAGTACAGCCTGGGGTAGTACAAGGCTGTGGGCTTTAGTATCAGACTTGGAGTCAACTCTTGATGATACCCCCTATTGGAATGACCCTTGGTCACAAGGTATTTCACCTCTCATAATGTCCATTTACCTATGCATGGGGAGGGAGGAGGGTGAAAGAAGGGAGAGGAACAAAGCAAGGCAACAGTGAACCAAGCTGCCTGAGTTGAGATATGGATTCATAAGACAGTTCCTGCTTAGAGAATGGAATGTCTTCAACAGGCCCCTAAGCTCCTGTCACATCCCAAGTCTTTGGGCCACAAACACAGAACAGTGGATCTGTGGTGGTTTGGGGGCATTTTCTTTGTATAAAGTGAAGACAAGTCATGCCACAGGACTCTAAATCACAGTTCTGGTTCCCTGCAAGGATTGGGAGAACCATGCCCTCAATAGTCTTTCACATGTGGAATATATTAAGAGACAATTAAGTGAATTCCTAGACTAACATATGTGCTAGTGATTCATCTTTTAAAAGGCTTCTAGTAGGGAGTAGTGCCACATGCCTCTAATTCCAGCTACTAAGGAGGTGAAAGCAGAAGGATCACAAGTCCCCGGCCAGTTCAGAAAAAATGAAGGAAGGGAAGGAGGGGGGAGGGGAAAAAAGAAAAGGAAAGGAAACAAAAGGAAAGGAAAGAAGATAAAAGAGAGAAAAACTCTTGTAGGTATAGCTCAAGAGGTAGGGCACTTGCCTAGCAAGTACAAGACCTGGGTTTAATCACTAATGTCACACACAAATGTGCCACAGACATTCCCCATTAACTATCATCATTCTCCTAAATCCTGGAGAAGCTCTTGGAAAGATCTGAGGATTCGCACAATTCTCACTACTCTACAAATTCAATCCTGTCTCCAGACAGCTGTCATTTCTAAACTATCAAAAAATACTTAAAATTTCATTGAGCAATTATTTGCTCATATTTTTTCCTCATTCTTTCTCTCAGTAGTGAACACCTGTCATTCTTTTAGGCCATGGTAACTTACACCTACCATATAAATATAAAACTACTATATAAATCTACATACACATATGTACATATACATATATAAATATGTATTAATATAAAACCTACATATGTAGGTTTATATATGCAGAAAGTCCTTCTATTCTACAGATCAAACTTTCTGGGCAACTTTAGAACATTAGAAGCTGATACCCTCCAAAACCAGTCTGCTCAATTTAACAGATTCGGTGAACCAGTCAATGTAGAGTTCACATCCCAAGGTGAATCCAATGAGTCATGCCCTTGCACAACTGCTCACACTCAAGTTTCATTAGAATATATGCTTTCTTTCTAACCAGTAAAATATGGCAAAGGTAATGGACATCACTCCATTGGTTATATTATATAGTATACAAATATATGTATATATGAATATATGGCAGTTGCTCCCATCACATATAAATGCAAAAAAGTGTTTTATACTATATGTGTGTGTGTGTGTGTGTGTGTGTGTGTGTGTGTGTGTGTGTGTGTATCTTTTTTGCATGCTGGTACTGAGGCTTGAACTCAAGATCTGGGTACTGTCCTTTCATTTTTTTCACTGATGGCTAGAGCTCTACTATTCTAACTACAGCTGTACTTCTAGCTTTTTGGTGGTTAATTGAAGAAAAGAGTTTCACAGACTTTACATGAGAAAGTCTTGACTCTAAACCACAATCCTCAGATCTCAGCCTCCTGAGCAGCTAGTATTACAGGCATGAGCTACCAAAACCTGGCTAAGATACTACCTTATCTGACTAGAGACTGAGAAAATAAGGTGAGTAACAACTAGCAAGAAAATAGAGACCTTAGTCTTACAACTGCATGAGATAAACTCTGCTAAAGCATTTGGAGATTGGATGCTGAGTTTTTTCCATTTGAGCCTCTGATGAGACTGTAGCCTCACCCAACACCTGATATGGAACTGGAATTTAATTTAAATTAACTAGCATTAGTTTTTATGACTTGCTCCTAAACACGTTGAATAGACATGGTCTTTCCAAATCCAAACCTTCCTTCAAATTCTACTCATCAGTATGCCACTTGAACTAGATCTGTACACACCCATCTCCTTCCTGAGATAGCTTCTGTAGAAAAGGGGGAACAAGTAGCATTTCTAGCACCCTAACTCTCTGAGTCTTACCATTTGCACCTTGATTACTCTATAGAGGCAAAGAATCATTTCCTGTTTGAGCTCCAAATCAAATCCATTATAGTCAATACTAAATCATACTTGAATAGTCACTTTTTCTGTACTTCACACTGAAAGTGATTTAGATGAGTGCTACGAAGTATACACTTAGGGACAGGGATAAAATATATGTGTGTGTGTGTGTGTGTGTGTGTGTGTGTGTGTGTGTGTGTGTCTGTGTGTCTGTGTGTGTGTGTGTCTGTGTGTCTGTGTGTGTCTGTGTGTGTGTGTATATGTGTGTATGTATATATAGAGAAACAAGAAAGTAAAGGGTGCCTGGCACTGCTGCTTATTCAAAAAAACTAAAAGTAGGGGCTGGGAAGGTGGCTCAGTGGTAGAGTGCTTGCTTTGCATGCATGTGGCCCTGGGTTCGATTCTTCAGCACCACATAAACAGAAAAGGCTGGAAGTGAGCACTGTCCTCAAGTGGTAGAGCACTAGCCGTGAGCTGAAGAGCTGAGGGACGGTGTCTAAGCCCAGAGTTCAAGCCCCATGACCACGACCAAAAACAACAACCAAAAAAAAAAAACTAAAAGTATTTTCAACAAATATGTGTGAGCTTACATAAGATTACAGAGTATCATTTTCTGTGAAATTGCAATGCTTTCTTCTATGTCCTGAATAATACATTCTACTTTTGTATCTAAGAATACAATACCAGAAATCTATCACCTTGGCTGCTACAAACTATGAGGGCAATAATACTGAAAATTTCTGTGGAGAGTTGAAAGAGAGGATATATGGTTGGCTGAAACAAAAAAAAAAAAGAAAAGATAAACTGTTGCTGTGTGTGTTCATTTCTTTAAAATCTGTTTATTGAGATAGGAGGTCTATCTATATAGACAAAAAAAGACAGACATGACTAGACTATTCCCTAAAGCCTTTGTTCATGTCCTGGCACCTACCAGTTCAGCCAAAGAATGAGAACACAGAAAAGGAAGAGGGTATCCTAACACCTACAACATGATCACTGATCAACATCAGCTGGCCTGGAGTGGACACTCCATTACTGTCCTGTCAAGATTCTTCCTCAAACTCATATTGTGAGCTTCCTCCACTGGCAAGGCTAATGATTCTGGAGTTGACAACTGTGCCAATAAACTTCAGTGACTTCTTTGATAAACAAAGGGGTAGAATGTGTTTGATATGGTAAGGCCAGTAAGGATAGGGCAAGGTGTGGACTATAGGCTGACTAGAATGGATACCTATCAGACTGGTGTGTATATTTGTCCTTTTAGAACTAAAAGTTAGAATTACAGAACTCCCTCATCACCAGACCATAAAGACACTCATCCTCTTATGACTATATCGACTGATTTTAAAGAAATATATGTGTATATGTATGTATGTGCACATATATATATATATATATCACCAGTATATAATCTTGGGTCTACAAATGTACCTGCTGTTTCCATTCTAAAATAAGAAGAGTATATCATCCTACCTATTTCTCAAAAAATGTTATGAGAAATTATCAAGAATTATAATAACAACCAATAGAGCTGTTGTACATATCTGTGGAAACATGCCATAAAAATATTTATGTCTTTATTGAAAAGAAAGGCCTCCAAGCAACAAAAGACTCAGCAACTTAAATATTAATACAAACTATATTTTAAAACAAAGAAAGTAATTAAAGTAAAAATCAAAAGCTACATTTGGATGTACTCACAAAATGTCCCTACATCCAAATTTTACTAATGAGAAGGTACAGATGCTGCATACAGAAGGATTTATGATGTCCATATGGTTCCAGAATGGCTTTCCTTGTTAGCTATTTCTCCATATCTTGACTCAAGAATAACTTAGACCTGAGTGGGTTTGAATTATAGTATCACCTGTCGTAACAGCTAAACAAATTCAAAAAAGTTATCATAGGAAAAATAAATGAAAATTGTAGAACTCTAAAGCAGTTTAGATGCATATACTAAATATAAATCTAAATTGTGGGTGTCATTTAAAGTAGTTAATTAAGCAAATTTTCATCTAGTAGTTGGCCTTAAGATTTTAAAGTCTTTAAAACTTCAAACAGAAGTTCATCTATGCACAAACACACAGATATCTAGACCTCTACATATATAACTATGTATAATGATGTTAATTATTGTTATACATAATGATAATCAGTTTGGTCACAAAACAGTTGTTAAAAACTCTATAACCAGAAATGAAATTCTCTTTTGATTTCTCAGGAGTTATTATTGCTTTTATAGAACATGCAGTTGGTCTGAGTTTCTAACAAAGGCCAGTCCCATTGAGTGACCTTCAGAGAAAGAAAAGGAAGATTGAGGCAAAAGCCATAAGCTAGCTCTGAATTTCAAACTCTTAACTTCCTCTGGCATAGTGTTCTGCACATCTAACCCTGTCCATTGTACAGGGAAGATGTTTAATTCAGGAACAAAACTGGGGAAGTACCACTCTCCCTTAACTGGTAGCCTATCAAAGGTCAGCCTCAGGATTTCCACGGTATATACTACTGTTTAGTAGCAGAGGCACACATGAAAACGTTCACTTTCTCCCACACAGAAAACGACATTATTTCTAGAAAATGATGCTCATCTTCAGACTTGCCCCATTCAAACAAAGACAAGAATAAATTACAAGCAAGTTTTGAAACTGACTAAATTGCTGGTTCTTTCACAAATACAATATTCTTATTAAGCATTTCAAATACGAATGGGTTCCAGAAGGTACATCAGTGATTTGATGTTCGGGTAATTAACTTGGTCCAAACGGGAACAGTAGTTTAAAAGGATAAGGAAGACTAATTATCCATGGTAAAAAAAAGCAAACATATTAAATAACAAATTTTCAGCCACAATAATTTCCATAATAAACATCCAAAGCACCAAAGAGTAGTTCAAAAGATATCTTTCCAAACATGATTTTTAAATTGTCCTCATTTGTTAGTGGCAACTTATTCTGTGCTGTTACTAATTACAGGATTAAAAGAATTTCTGGGCCATCAGAAAATAACATCCAGACCTTTTCAAATGTCAAAAGGTTTTTCTTTCCAAAGATTTTAATTTGGTTTTTTCGCCCTGTAATACAGATTCTTTATGTACCTACTCCCTTTTCCTAGATTTCAATAATGCCTGCAAGACTTGAAGCATGATTATGTTCTGAATAATTGTAATTCCTTAATCTTTTTGAAACATCTCAACACATCAAGAGTATTTAGTTGCATAAACGTTGTTATACCATTTGAGGGGTGGGGGAGTTAACTCTTTACTTTCTTTTCTTGTAGAAGTTAAACTTTTTAAGTCTTCTTACCTAACGTTTTTACACACACACACACACACACACACACACACACACACACACACACACACAATTCAAATAGGATGAGATACCTATGCATCCGTCCCATTTCTCAGAGATTTCAAAAGCGCTATATTTAATCTAAAGTTCTATTTGGATAACATACACCTTCCTGACAGGGAAAATGAGCAAACGGATCATCCTGAAATTAGAGCATAGGAGGAGACTCACTGGAGACTTTTCCAAGCCCACCTTACAGCACCCTCATCCTCAGCTCCGGGCCACAGGCCGCCACTTCTGACAACCACGCCTAGGATCTGGAGGGCAGCTGGGTCCCACTCTGTCACTTAGAGACACACACAGGCCTCTGAACCAGCATCTCCCACTGCGGACCAAAAGCTGAGGGAGGGCCTCCAAGCCAAACAATCCCTAAGCCTGAAGCGCGGGGAACGCCCCCTGTCCTGCGCTCCAGCTAATCACCATTTCAACCACTCTAGGTGGCTTTCGATTAACTAATTTACCTGAATAAGCCTAGGATTCATCACTCTCTTCCACTGGCCTCCTCTCTGCTCTCCCTCACTCTCTCTCTTCCACCCTCGATAGCTTCCTGAACTTTTCTTAAAACCCATTTTTCTAGCGAACCGACTTGGAATGGGAGCGCCTCGGGGAAACACCAAAGGTGCCCCCGCTAAGCATTGCTCCCCTCCAGCAACATGTAGGCATTGCAAACTTTTCATTCACAGTTCGGATCCCACACGGCCTCGTGTGTGTGTGTGTGTGTGTGTGTGTGTGTGTGTGTGTGTGTGTGTGTGTGTGTGTGTGTGTGTGTGTGTGTGTGTGTGTGTGTGTGTGTGTGTGTGTGTTGGGGAGACGGACAATAATGCCACAGACCCCCTCGCCTCAGCTTGCCTAGCCAAATGTCAGCGTCTTCACCCACAAGAGCACAGAGCAGCCAGAAGTTCTGACAAAGGTACCTTAAAGCCACCAACCTCCGAGCTGTGAGTTGTCAGGCAAGTAGCATCCAGACTGAGATGCTGCTGCTAACCTGGGCGGCGAGGCCAGGGGCGCATCCGGAGTACCCCCGTGTTCTACCCCCCTCCCCGCACCCCCGCCCGCGCCCCACTTCCAGGTCCCAGGGCCGAGGACCCCACTGTGGCACCACTCACCTCCTCCCGCTCCTACTGAGGCTTGTCGCGCCCTCCTGCACCCCGCGCAGGCGACCCCCCTTAACTTCTCCCCCTTCTCCAAACAGCCATCTTTCCAAGAGAAGAGAATGGCGAGACAGGAAGCAAAAAAACTGGGGGGGGGGGCCGGGGGGGATTGAAAGTTGACCCGGGGGTGGGGGGGTGGCACCACCGCTGCTACACAAGCGGGGACTTACCGGGCGCGGCCGGCGCCAGCGGAGGAGACGGCGGGTGGCTCGGTGCGCGCTGCGCGGGCTGCGCGGGCTGCGCGGGCTGCACAGTGCGGGGCGCGCTGTGCGGGACGCGCCGCCGCCGCCGCTGCCGCCGCCGCCGCCGCCGCGCGGGGTGGTGGGGGGAGAGCTGGGGAGGGCGGACGCGGACGGCTGCGGGCTGCGAGCAGAGCGGGTGGTGGCGCGCGGAGGATTGGCTAAAAATAGCACTTCTTGGGGAGGGGAGTGGGGGGACGGTGGTGGGAGGGAGACCGAGAGGCCGGGCCCGGCCGGGAGCCCCTGCGCCGCGGAGGCTGGGCGGGGCCGGGTGGGGAGAGAGAGAGGCCGGACCCGCGCGGCCGTACGCGGCCCCGGGGCGCGGCAGCCCCGCAGGGCCGGAGCGGCCGAGCGCCGAGGCCACACCTGGCTGCAGGGCCAGAGCGCGAGGAAGAACGCGCGGGGGGCCTCCCCGAGGGCACAGACAGACGCCGCGGGGTGGAGAGGGGAGACCGGGCCGGGCAGGGCTGAGGATTCTCCGGGAAGGATCAGGGAGCCGAGGACGAGCGAGACATGCCCACGCGAGACGCCAGGTGATGGGCAGGCGGCGGGGCGGCCGGCTGCGGGGACCAGGGAGCCGGTTGGGGAAGCGCCTGGCCTCGGCCTCGCCCGGGTCCTCGGCGCCCGCGCGCCCCGCAGCGCCCGCCGTGCCGTCCAGCCCTGTCACTTGGCTGTGGGGACCAGGTTAGGGAGCATTGGGGGGCGTACCTGGGACGTCGTACCCACCTGGGCTTGGAGTCCCAAGAATCATCCCAGGGAAATGTATAAGAAAATGCTACACGTAGCTGGGTGTTTTGTTTTGTTGTTGGTTTTCACGACTAAATGGGAAGCACAGTGACGGGCTGGAAATACGATTTAGGTTTGCCGCGTTTTAAAGGCAAACAGAGCACCATTGCTCTCGCGGAAGCCAACCCTGACAGAGGGAGACAGTGAGTTCGAGAATGGACCAGTGATCTCCTTCCGTGGGTAACATGTTCACCATGGGGATCTTAAAAAAAAATAAATTCCGCTATGGCTTGTCTATTCCAGGACTTCGTAGTGCTTATAGATTCCTTTAGAAAGCGTGCAGTACTGATATTTTGAAATTTAAAATGGTGTAATCCTAAATACCTGTCTTATGTTAACAGCTGCTCACTCAGAGGCTAATATTTATGGTGTTTATAATCTGACCCTCAAACGAATCAAAGCTGGAGTCGCTACATGTACATTTATGGTTTTCCTCTAGGTCCACTGAAATGCAGCTGGTTTGCAGATTACACAGCAACCTAGCTGGCCCAAGGTCTTCACAGTGGCAGGATTCAGATTAAAAGCAGACCACCAACGACAATACCAGGATAACTTGGAGGAAACTAGCCATATGCAATCAGCAATTTAATTTAAAATAGAATAGCTTTAGAGTTACAGAGAAGCTGAGAAGATAGTACAGGCTGACCATCCCTAATCTGGCAATCTTAAATCTGAAGTGCTCCAGAATTTGAAAACTGTTGAGCTCTACCATGGCATGTGTCAGAGTGGAAAAATCCACATATAAGCTCATGTAACAGGTTGTAGTAAAAACATAGACACAATAAAAAAATATATAAACTTACCTTCAACTGTGCACAAAGCAAATATATTTTACATTCATATTTGCGTCGTATCCCCATGAAATTACATTGTGTATATATATGTAAATATATTCAAATCTGAAAAAAATCGATCAAACCAATCTTTCAGCAGTATAGTAAATTTCTTACAAGTAGTGAATTGATATTTATACATTGTTATTTATATCCATAGTTTAACAACTTTCCTCAGTTTTTAAATAATGCCCCTATGTCTACAGTCCAAGGCAGAATAGAAAATTATATTTAAGTGTCGTGTCTCCTAAGGCTGCTCTTGGTCATGACAGTTCTAAGATTTCCTTTGATTTTTTTGTCTGTTTCTGTGTTGTTTATTTCATGTTTGGGGGAGAAGGGATGTTGTCAGTTTATTGAGTTTAATTTTTTGAGAATATCTTGCTACCTAGCCAAGGCTGGCCTTGAACTCACAATCCTCCTGCCTCAGCCTCTCGAGTGCTGGGATTACATATGTACTCGTGTACCTGGCTGTATTGTTTTTGATTAGCATGATCACTTTGTAAAGTACTGGTCACATATATTACAGGATACCTCTCTATTGGAATGTGTCTGGTGCTTTTCTCATGAGACTGGAATTGTGTGGTTTAGGATAAAGGACATACAGCATTTTATCATGTGTCTGAAATATTATTTTTAAGCTTTCTTCCTTTTACAGTCTATATTTGTGTGTGTGTACGTGCATGCATGTAGAAACACACACAGAGACACACATATGCCTTGAACTAAGGGCCTGGGCCCTACTGCTCTACCATTTGAGCCACAGTCCACTTTCAGGTTTTCTTTTTTTTCCTTGGTGGTTAAGAGTCTCAAGAATTTTCCTGCCCACACTGCTACAAACCATGATTCCCAGGTCTCCTGGGTAGGTAGGATTACAGGCATGAGCTACCAGCATCCAGACAGCTTATATTCTTTTAAATGAAGTCATGGTTAGCCCACACTTAAGGAGTAGGGATTTATGTCCCTCTTCTTCTTTTTTTTTTTTTTTTAAGGATACAGTAAATACTGTCATTGTTTATTTGGAATTCTTTTACTCATTCACTTTTATCTCCATAGACTAACTCAATGTTTTCAATATAGTAAGCTGTTGGGTTTTTTTCTGTTGTTTTTTTTTTTCCATTTCTGTGCTGGTGATAAAACCAAAGGCAAGGGCTCTACCACTGAGCTACTTGATGTTTCAGTCTTTTGTTGTTGCTCACTCTGTAGCTGGAAAGAATGAAGTAATTACAGACATGAATCACTGCACTAGTCCTTACTTTTACAGTCTTTTTGTGCCTGTATCAGAGCAAGCTCTTGCTTGGCTTGCGTGACTGGTGGTTTACCACTTAAACCATACCATGTAGTAGGCTTTTAATATATGTAGAATGTAAGAATAGGATTAAACAAAATTTTTCTTATCAAAAAGCTAGTAGAGCCCAGACATCAACAAGATTGCAGGGTGGGATTTTGCATATTTGAAAATGTAAACTGTAAGATCAAAACATAAAATGGAGCAGGTAAAGTAAAAGTGGCCCAAGTAACCAGTTATCAGCTCAAAATAACCTGTGTCAGGAAATGTACTCATTACCTATTCATGTAACTGTAACCCCTCTGTACAGTATCTTTACAATAAAAATATATATTAAAAAAACAAAATAACCTGATAAGTGTGAGATTATCTAGATAAGCTTCACAAAGATGAAAAGGCAAAAAAGTATAGTGGCCATAAGAAATACATTAAGAATGGCAAAAGGCATACTACTAAAGAAAAACATCTATTGCTAAAGGAAGACAGGAGAGAGTTATAAGATTTAAAACTTCAAATGTTTTTTTCTTTCAGGTGATTGTTTCGAACACATTTATAAGATTATTTCTTTGTTGGTTTGTATGTCCCTCCTCCATGGTATAACTCCTGCTTTCACTGTATTTGAGGTTGGAATAATTTGTGGAGGGGAAGGGAAAAAACAAATGGTTTAAATAGGGATACAGGCGGATCCATTGCAACAATGTCAAGTCGTTATGTGGAAAAATGAACTTTACAACTTTGGTGGGGGGGGAGGATTGGGTGGGGGGGTGGGGAGGGGGGAGGATGGGAAGGGATGGGAAGGGGAAACAAAGGAGGAGGCTACAATGCTTGATAAGAAATGTACTCATTATCTTGCCCATGTAATTGTAACCCTTCTGTACAGTATTTTCACAATAAAAAAAGAAAAACAAGATTTAAAACTTCACAAGATAACAATTGTAAGTTTGTATTAATCAATAATTACCTTGAATGTACATTTTAATTATGTAAATATTTAATTATCCAATCAAAAATCCCAAAAGTGCATTTCCTTATTGATTTTCTGTCTGGATGGGCTGTCAAATGGATAGGACCAACTATATGTTGCTTACAAAACACTCATGATATACCTTTAAGGACACTTAGATTTAAAATGAAAGGATGGAAAAAAAATTCCAAGAGACTCCAAGGGTAACTATACTTATATCAACTAATCACATGATGATAAAGAGATCAATTCATCAAGATATAGCAATTGTAAAAATATATGTGCACAACATTCGAGTAGCTACATAAATAAAGCAGATACCAATATATCAAAGGGAAGTTTGACCATAATTCAATGATAGTAGAACATTTTAATGTCTTACTTTCAACAATGGACATGCCAGACATAAACATGAATAAGACAGAACCATGGTCTATTGGTGCTGCCTTATCTCCTCCTGAGTGCAGCTGTGACTCAGTTCCTATCACTTATCATGGTGGGGTGCAGTCTTCCAGCACCTGCTTATGTCTGTTTTTGACACAGTATGTCGAGAAATATTTCCTCTTAGGTTTAGAAATATATGTTACATATGAAAACTAAACAATAAGCACACTTGTCTTTTTTGAAACAGGTTCTTGATAGGTAGCCCAGGCTGGCTTTGAACTTGGGATCCTCCTGCCTCAGCCTCTGGAGTGCTGCTGTTACAGGCATTCACCATTATACCTGGCTGGAAAAAAAATCTTTTATTATGATGTCGCCAATAAAATTGATTTACACACCCACTCTGTGCAGAACACTGTGGCAGACACTGCAAATGATTTTTCTGATTATTAATTTTAGGCTGATGCCTAAAGAAGGACAGGAACAATATTTAGAAATAAATAGATAAGGAAAGTTAGCTACAATCATATTACTATCAGAGGTGAATTTTAGAGTGAAACTACAGTAGCTTAAGAAACTCAGGGCTTCATTGGCACAGGTGCCCTGTGTTCATAACTTAATATTGGCAAGGCCAATGCTGGGCTCCAACATGGTATTTTCTCATCCAATGGCCTTCATTTTGTCACCCAGAAAAATAGGCATCCTCCCCATGAAATTTTAAGATTTTACTTAGAGAATTTTTCATATATCATTTCATTTTGAAAATAATTTTTCTCAGAGCTACTGGTAGACTTTCATGTGCTAAGTATGATTTTTTTCTCAATTAATTTTGTCTTGTTCTAGGTCTGTAAGAATGGAAATTGTACTGCTGAAATCTGTTCAAGCATTCCCCACTGAAGGAGCCATTCTGCGTCTTAATAAAGGTTGTAATAAGACCTACTAAGGATTTCTTTCCTTTGCTGAATTTTGAACAAAAACCTAATAAATGCATTACCTTTCTTTTCATACTTCATTTCATGTGCAAGAAGGTGTGGGTCATGGTAAGGTTTGATCATAATTCATTACTCATTTATATTCTCTGGACTGTAATTAGCTACATACCTTGTGAAGTGCTGTTATCATGGTATTAGCAGATCATCAAAACAGACTTCTGGATTAATCCAGAAAAGTGTTCACATACACATGTAGACTTTCAGTGTGAGTTTCAATTAAATGAATAGTTTTACAACTGTCCAAATAAAGATGGAAGATCAAGGTTAAATTCAAGAGGGATATTAACCTGGCAAAAATAAACAGTTTCTCCATAACCTTCAATTTTAGATTTTTTTGTTTCCATCATTAAAAATAAGGAAAAAAGGATTATTTATCTGTGTATATCAAATCTATATCTGATCCACCTACATTTCAAGAAATGTCTGAAAAGCTGGGTGCCAGTGGCTCATGCCTGTAATCCTAGGTACCAGGAGGCTGAGATCTGAGGATCACAGTTCAAAGGAAGCCCAGGGAAGAAAAGTCCCCATGAGACTCTTATCTCCAATTAACCACTCAAAAATTGAAAATGGCACTATGGCTCAAAGTTGTAGAGCACTAGCCTAGAATGAAAGAGCTTAGAGACAGAGTCCAAGCACTCAGTTCAAGCCCCACAACCAACAAATAAAAGAGAAAGAAATGTCTTAAAATCTAGATCAGTATATATAGGTATATAGATAAATTATATATATATATATATATATATATTAGCAAGAAAATTAAAGTCCTTATAGAAAATGAATTAATTTTATGAGAATTTATTTAAAGAACATGAGCTAATGAATGTAGGTTTCTAACATGCTCAAATTAAACAAGGTAGAGTATATAGCTCTAGTAATATGTTACTTGGTGATATTAAAGTATAATTTAATGTTACTTTTTTAACTTGACGTGTTCGGCCAACCAGATAACATTGTTTAATAAATAAATATGAACAAATTTTAGAAAGTCTTTTAAAGAAAGTCATTTTTTGGCTTTTAAGAATTAGCACTTGCTAAGCTGTGAACAAAATAAACAGACTTAAGCAAATTATATTTTTGTTTATTTAATTTTATCATAGGAAACCTGGAAGTGTAAGGCTTCTGGTAACAGTTTGGTAGCTCAAGGACATATGATGTTATACCTACTGAGTCCCTTTCGTCATTGTCACAAAATGACTGTTGCAGCATCAGCCATAAAATCTACTTTCTAGACAGCAGGATGAATGGATAAAGAAAATGTGGTATATATACACAATGGAATTCTATGCTTTCATCAGAAAGAATGAGATTGCATTCTTCATGAGGAAATAGAAAGACTTGGGAAAAAATCTATTAAGTGAAGTAAGCCAGGCCCAAAGATACACGGGGTGCATGGTTTCCCTTATTTTTTGTAAGTAGAATGTGCCTATAAATCTACAAGTAAACACACTGAATGAAAAAAGAAAAAAAATTACCCTTGGACGAGAGGTTTTAAAAGTGATAGTCCACATGTCTAGAAAACAAAGGCTTCCTCCAGAAGAACCAAACACATTTCTGCCAGGTTTGCTGTCACAGCTATGTCAATATCAGTATTATCTGCAAGAAACCCAACATACAAATTTTATTATATTTTACAATGTTTGAGTGTATTTTCTCTTCTCCTACCCTATCAGTGTTGGGGATCAAATCCAGGGTCTTGTACATGTTAATGTACATGCAGGGGGGCTGGGAAGGTTGCTCAGTGCTTGCCTTGTATGCACGAGGCCTTGAGTTTGATTCCTGAGCACCACATAAGCAGAAAAATCCCAAAGTGGCACTGTTGTTCAGGTGGTAGAGTGCTAGCCTTGAGCTGAAGAGCTGAGGGACAGCGCCCAGACCCAGTGTTCAGGCCCCATGACTGGCAAAAAAAAAAAGATATATGCAGGTTTACTCTCTGATATATAACCCTAGCACCCCAACATGAAAATATTTATTTTTTATCTGCAAGCCCTCAGACTAGAAAGACAAAGGCAGGAAAGTTGGAATGCATGAGTGAACCAATCTGTAGTATCTTCCATAGTTTCTCAGGTAGATTTCAAAAGAAAAACCAAGAAAATGGACTGACAATACTAGAAAGATCTTGTTATCCAGTAATTCTGAAAGAATGTGCTTTCTTACGGAAGTACATATAATTCATTTTCTTTATTATTTTATTTTGGTGCTGGTACTGGGGCTTGAACTCAAGATCTGGGCTCTGTCCCTGAGTTCTTTTTGCTCAAAGCTAGCACTCAACCACTTGAGCCACAGCTCCACTTCCAGCTTTTTGTGGTTAATTGGAGATAAGATACAAATTTATCCTGCTCAGGCTGGCTTCAAACCATGAATATCTCAGCCTCCTCAGTGGCTAGGACTGTAGGCATGGCCCACTGGCACCCAGAGGCAACTACATACAATTTCAAAACTTCATTTTCTTGATTTTAGCAGTTGAATCTAATCAAATTCAATTTTATAAATAAAATAAGATCCAGAAAATTTAAGTAACTTGCTCAAGATTACTGTGAGGTCTCAGTCATTCTAAAACTAAGTTCCTGCTCTGATCTATAACATTCACCAAAGGAAGCAGAACTCCCAGAACACCACCCCACTATACAGGAGTTTTTTAAGCTCTTTTAAACATTTCTTGTGAGTTTATATACTGAGGTCATTCATTGTAGTATTCCATAAATGTGTATCATCTTCTACTTTGATCAAATTCATCCTCAATTCCTTTTTTAAAAATTATTCTTTTCTTCTCTTTTTTTATTGTGAAAATACCGTACAGAGGCGTTACAATTACATAGGCAAGGTAATGAGTACATTTCTTATCAAGCATTGTTGCCTCCTCCTTTGTTTCCCCTTACCATCCCTTCCCATCTCCAGAACCCCTGACCCCAACTTCCACCCCCACCCCAAAGTTGTAAAGTTCATTTTTCGACATAATGTCTTGTACATCTCATTGTTGCAATGGGTCCACCTTCTCCTCCACAAATTATACCTATATCAAATACAGTGAAAACAGGGGTTACACGGTGGGGAAGGGACATACAAAGGCAACAAAGAAATAGCTTATAAATATGTTAGAAACAATAGGAAGAAAGAAAAAACATTTGAGGTCTTATCTTGGGGTTCATTTTGCCTAACATCAACTTATCTGACCTTTTCTATTTGTCTTAGACATATAGTAATTACTGAAAAAAAGGGAAACCATGGACCTATGTTTCTTTGGGCCTGGCTTGCTTCACTTAATACAATTTTTTTTCCAAGTCTTTCCATTTCCTAACAAATGGGGCAATGTCATTCCTTCTGATGGAGAAATAGAATTCCATTGTGTATATATACCACATTTGCTTGATCCATTCATCTGAGGGGCATCTGGGTTGGTTCCATATCTTAGCTATGGTAAAAAAAAATATGCTGCAATAAACATAGTTGTTCTGGTAGCTTTAATATGGTCTTGTTTGTGATCATCTGGGTAAATACCCAAAAGTGGGATTGCTGGGTAGTCTTTTGAGGAACCTCCATACTACTTTCCAAAGTGGTTGAACAAGTTTACACTCCCACCAACAATGCAGTAAGGTTCCCTTCTGTCCACATCCCCTCCAACATCTGTTGTTATTAGAGTTCTTGATTATAGCCATTCTAACAGGGGTGAAGTGGTATCTCAATGTTGTTTTAATTTGCATTTCTTTTATGTCTAGGGAGGTTGAGCATTCCTTCATGTGTTTATTGGCCATTAGCCCACTTATTTATTGGGCAGTTGTTTCTTTGAGGATTTGTTGTTGGGGGATTTCATTTTTTGAGTTCCAGGTATATTTTAGATTTGAGAGCCTTATCAGTTATATGGCTACTGAAGATCTTCTCCCAATCCCTGGGCTTTCTATTGATCTTGCTACCTATGTTTGTTCTTTGACATGCAGAAGCTCTGCAATTTCATGCAATCCCATTTTTCCAACCTTTCTTTGATTTGTTGTGTTTCTGGGCCTCTATTAAGAAAATTTCAGGGCTGGGAAGGTGACTCAGTGGTAGAGTGCTTGCCTTGCATGCATGAGGCCCTGGGTTCGATTCCTCAGCACCACATAAGCAGAAGAAAAAAAAAAGCCGGAAGTGGCGCTGTAGCTCAACTGGTAGAGTGCTAGCCTTGAGCTGAAGAGCTGAGGGACAGCTCCTAGGCCCAGAGTTCAGGCCCCACGACCGGACGTCCCCCCCCAAAAAAAAAGAAAAAAAGAAGAGAAAAAGAAAAAGAAAATTTCATCCTGTGTCAAGGAGACCTAGGGTTTCTCCTATTCCATCTTGTAATGTTTTCAGAGTGTCTGTTTTAACTCTGAGGTCTTTGATCCATTGGAGTTGATTCTGGTGCAGGGTGATATATAAGGATCTAGCTTTAGTTTTCTGCAAGTGATTAACCAATTTTGCCAGCACCATTTACTGAAAAGGCTGTCTTTCTTCCATTCTATTTTTTTAGCTCCCTTATTGAAGATTAGGTGGCTATAGGTCTTTAGGTTCATTTCTGGGTTTTCAGTTCTATTCTATTGGTCCTCAGGTCTGTTCTTCTGCAAGTACCAAGCTGTTTTGATTACTATGGCTTCATAGTAGAGTTTGAAATTTGGTATTGATATTCCTCCAGCACTGTTCTTTCTGTTGAGGATCGTTTTTGGTATTCCGGGTCTTTTATTGTTCCATATGAATTTTTAGATTGCCTCTTCTATTTCCTTGAAGAATGAGGTTGGAATATTGATAGGTATAGCATTGAATTTGTAAATAGCCTTAGGAAGATTGCCATTTTCACAATGTTGATCCTTCCAATCCAGGAGCATGAGAGTTTTGACACTAAGTTCTGTTTAGATTTCCTTTTTCAGGTTTTTAAAGTTTTCATCATAGAGGTCCTTCACTTCTTTGGTTAAGTTAATTCCTAGATATTTTTTTTTGTGGGGCTACTATTAATGGAGTTGCTTTCCTGATTTCAGCCACGCTTTTCTCATTGTTGGAATACAGAAAAGCCATTGATTTTTGAGGGTCAATTTTATACCCTGCTACTTTGCCAATGTTTTGAATCAGCTTGAGTAATTTGGGAGTGGAGTCCATGGGATTCTTTTCTTTTTTGGGGGGTCCGGTTGTGGGGCCTGAACTCTGGGACTGGGAGCTGTCCGTCAGCTCTTAGCTCAAGGCTAGTGCTCTACCACTTGAGCCACAATGCCACTCTGGCTTTTTTCTTTTTGCTTATGTGGTGCTGAGGAATCAAACCCAGGGCCTCAGGCATGCAAGGCAAGTGCTCTACCACTGAGCCACCTTCCCAGCCCAGGGGATTCTTTAAATATAAGATCATGTCATCTGCAAAGAGGGAGAGTTTTACTTCATCTTTCCCTATTTGGATCCCCTTTATGTTTGCATCTTGTCTTATTGCTGTGGCTAGGCAATCTAATACTAAATTGATGAGAAGTAGAGAGTGGACATCCTTGTCTCATTCATGAGTTAAGAGGAAATGGCTTCAGTTTTTCACCATTAAATATAATGCTGGCTGTAGATTTGTCATATATAGCCTTTATTGTACTAAGGAATGTTCTGTGGATTCCTAATTTTTCCAGAACCTTCATCATAAAGGGGTGTTAGATCTTGTCAAATGCTTTTTCTGAATCTATTGAGATAACCATGTGGTTCTTATCCTTGCTCTTGTTGATGTGATGAATTATATTAATTGATTTGCATATGTTGAACCACCTTTGCATCCCTAAAATTAATCCTGTTTGATCGTGGTGTATGATTTTTTGGATGAATTGTTGAAGTCGATTGGCCAAAATTTTGTTGAGAAGTTTTGCATCAATGTTCATCAAAGAAATGGGTCTATAGTTCTCTTTCTTTGATGAGTCCATGCCTGGTTTGGGGATGTGGGTTATGATGTCTTCATAGAATGAGTTCCATAGTGAACCTTCTCTTTCAATTTCATTGAAGAGTTGGAGGAGTATTGGTGTGAGCTCTGCTTTGAAGGCCTTGTAGAATTCTGGGGTAAATCCATCTGGTCCTGGGTTTTTCTTGGATGGGAGGTCTCTTATTGCTGTTTCTATTTCAATGCTTGATATGGGCCTGTTAAGATGGTTTAACTCATCTTGGTTTAGTTTGGCATGTCGATATTTGCTAGGAAAAGGTCCATTTCTGCCAAGTTCTCAAACTTATTAGCATAAAGGTTTGAGAAGTATTTGCTTATAATGTTCTGAATCTTGGTTGTTTCTGTGGTAATGTTTCCATTCTCATCTCTGAGTTTGTTAATTTGGGTGTGTTCTCTTCTTTTTCTGATAAAATTTGCTAAGGGTCTGTCAATTTTGTTAATTTTTTCGAAGAGCCAACTCTTTGTTTTGTTGATTCTTTCTATGTTTTTTTTGTTCTAATTCATTTAATTCTGACTTAAATTTTAATGATTTCTTTCTATCTACTGGGTTGGGGTTTATCTTGCTGCTCTTTTTCAAGGAGGCTCAGATGTTTCCTTAAATTGTTGGTTTTAGATCTTGTTGATGAATTTGTTGATGTAGGAACTCAGAGCTATAAACTTGCTTCTGAGTATTGCCTTTGCTGTGTCCCAGAGAGGCTGGTAATTTGTGTGTTCATTTTTGTTGAATATCATGAACTTTTGAATTTCCCTTCTAATCTCTTCCATGACCCACTGGTGACTCAACAGTGTGTTGTTCAGCCTCCATGTATTACAGGACTTTCTTTGGTGGCTTTTGGTGTTGAGATCTAATTATATTCCTTTGTGGTCTGAGAGAATCCAAGGTATAACTTCAATATTTCTGAATTTGGACAGGTTTGCTTTGTGACCTAAAATGTGGTCTATTTTGGAAAATGTTCCATGTGCTGCTGAGAAAAATGTGTATTCTGATGTTGCTGGGTGAAATATTTGGTAGATGTCTGTTAAATAGTTGATCTATGTAGTTGTTTAGATCTGAGGTTTCTTTGTTGAATTTTTTCCGAGTTGATCTATCTAGTGGGGATAGTGGTGTGTTAAAGTCCCCAACAATTAATGCCTTTGGATCTGTGTGAGATTTGAGGGAAAGTAGAGTTTCTTGGACAAATTTGGGTGCTCCTTTGTTTGGTGAATAGATATTTAAATGGTAATATCCTCCTCAAGGAAAGATTCCTTAATTAGTATGTAGTGACCTTATTATCTCTTCTCACTAATTTTAATTTGAAGTCTATTTTATCTGATATTAGGATTGCAACTCCTGCCTGTTTATGAGGGCCATTTGCTTGGTAGACTTTATTCTAGCTTTTCACTTTCAAAATGTGTTTGTTTTTATGTGCAAGGTGTGACTCCTGAAGGCAGCAGATAGAAGGATCTTGCTTTTTATTTTTTTTTATTGTGAAAATACTGTACTGATCAAGAACACTATTAACAACAGATGCTGAAGGGGATGTGGACAGAAGGAAACCTTACTGCATTGTTGGTGGGAGTGTAAACTTGTTCAACCACTTTGGAAAGTAGTATGGAGGTTCCTCAAAAGACTCCACATAGAGCTCCCCTATGACCCAGCAATCCCACTTTTGGGCATTTACCCAAATGTTTACAAACAAGACCACACTAAAGCTACCAGCACAACTATGTTTATTGTAGCATTATTTACTATAGCTAAGATATGGAACCAACCCAGTTACTGCTCAGTAGATGAATGGATCAAGAAAATGTGATATATATACACAATGGAATTCTATGCCTCCATCAGAAAGAATGACATTGCCCCAATTGTTAGGAAATGGAAAGGCTTGGAAAAAATTATATTAAGTGAAGTAAGCCAGGCCCAAAGAAACATAGGTCCCATGGTTTCCCTTATTTGCAATATCTAGTATATGTTTGAGTCAAGCAGAAAAGGTCAGATAAGATGATGTTAGGAAAATGAACCCTAAGATATGTATTTAAATGTTTTTTTTCTTTCATGCATTTGTTTCTAACGCATCTATAAGATTATTTCTTTGTTACTTTGTATGTCCCTCCCCCACAGTATAACCCCTGCTTTCACTGTATTTGAGGTTGGTATAATTTGTGGAGGGGAAGGGGAAAAACCAGTCGTTTAAATAAGGATACAGTTGGACCCATTGCAACAATGAGAAGTACAAGTTGTCATGTTGAAAATGAACTTTACAACTTTGGTGGGGGGGGGAGGATTGGGTGGGGGTTTAGGGGGGAGGCTGGGAAGGGATGGGAAGGGGAAACAAAGGAGGAGGCTACAATGCTTGATAAGAAATGTACTCATTATCTTGCCCATGTAATTGTAACCCCTCTGTACAGTATTTTCACAATAAAAAATAAATAAAAATTAAATAAAATACTGTACTGAGGGATTACAATTACATAGGCAAGATAACCAGTACATTTCTTATCAAGCATTGTTGCCTCCCCCTTAGGATCTTGCTTTTTAATCCAACTAGACAGTCTGTGATGCTTAATTGGAGAGTTAAGTCCGTTAATGTTGAGAGTTAGGACTGAGAGGTGTTTGGTAGTTCCTGCCATGTTATCCATCTTCTTGGGGGCTGGGACAACTGGGTTCTTCCTCTGGTTCTTGGCTTCTCAGTTTGGGTGCAGTTTCTTGGCCTTTAATGTGGTCTTGTTGGTTTTCTATGCCTAGGACATCTCCTCTATTCCTTTCTTATTGTAGTATTTCTTTTGTTTTTACATTCACTAATAGGTTTCATTGTTCTAATTCCTGGCACATATAAAATATTTCTCTCCCTCTCCATCATGCTTTCATTTTCCCTCTTTTTTTGTAATATGGTACTAAGGATTGAATCTCATCCTCAACTTTTCAAGATTTTATATTTGTGAATTTTTGTGGTACTGGGGTTTTGAACAAAGAGCCTCATGCATATTAGACCAGCACTCTACCGCTGAATCATGCCTCCACCCTCCTGTTTTTCTTCAGCAAAATTATGTTTTCACCTGCCTTTTAGTGTTTCCATTTCTGAGCGAAAGTTCCAAATTCCAAACTTTTCAGTACCTTTGTGGTATTTTTAGTTTTAGCGTGTAAAGTTGGTTTCATGCTACTAACCTCGTTTTCTGATGTCCATATGCTAAATCTTCCCCTGCAAATTTCTGTTTTCCTATGCTCATTGAGAACACACAGATGCCACTGCCTTCTTCAGAGATTACAGCCATCAGAAGCAAGACATTCTCTTCAACAGTTCTTCTCTTCTTCTTTTCTTCCAGAGAAGAAAACACACCCAGATAAGAGTCCAAAGAAAATCCAGATTAAAAAAATTATTTTAAGAAGGATTATTAACAAAAAATGTTTTACAATTGTTTAGGTCATTAAAGTATTTAATCATGTATTACTTCATGTAACTAGGAAATTTTTCTAAATTTTATCAAGAATTTAGAGGAAAAAATAATGAGCTCTAGTAGTGATTTCTAAATTCCCCACTTTCATGTAACTCAGAGACACTGAAAAAACACTGGGTAAATTAATTCCCATTGAATAATTTTCTTTAAAAATAATTTGAAGACATGTAGATTTATAGGTTAAATATAAAAGCACTACTTCATCTAAGCTAGAGATTATTAATAAACCTTTTCTAAATTGTCTGGGTTATTGGCAGATGATTTTTAGAAGAGAAAATACAAGAACTGGCAGGTAAATTTGCATGAATTTTCATGTTACTGACTAGTTATCCGTGTTTAAGACAAGGTGGAGGAAGTGGCGCTGTGGCTCAAGTGGTAGAGCGCTAGCCTTGAGCTGAAGAGCTGAGGGACAGCGCTCAGGCCCAGAGTTCAAGCCCCACGACAGACAAAAAAAAAAAAAAAAAAAAAAAAAAAATTTAGCCGGGCGCTGGTGGCTCACGCCTGTAATCCTAGCTACTCAGGAGGCTGAGATCTGAGGATCGCGGCTCAAAGCCAGCCCGGGACTCCTATCTCCAATAAACCACCAGAAAACCGGAAGTGGAGCTGTGGCTCAAGTGGTAGAGTGCTGGCCTTGAGCTGAAGAGCTGAGGGACAGCGCCCAGGCCCAGAGTTCAGGCCCCACGACCGACAAAAAAAAAAAAAAAAAAAAGACAAGGTGGGGGCAGTGCATGGCAACAGGAACTTGTCTTTAGGGCAGCACTGGTCAGAAGTCAACTCTCTCCCTCCCTTTCCCCCACTACTCAGGGCCTGGAGCTTTTTGCATTACTTTATTTTTCAGGTAAGGTCTTACACTTTTGCTAATTTCAGATTAAGTGTAGTGTAGCTGGAATTATAGGTATGTACCACCACAACCAGCCCTAAAAGTATATTCTTTTACTTTCCAGATGCTATTATTCAAAGGCAAGTATTTCTTTAAAAAGTAAATAAAATCAGGCACTGTTAATTCATGCCTGTAATCCTGGCTACTCAGGAGGCTGAGATCTGAGAATCAGAGTTAGAAACTAGCCTGGCCAGTAAAGTCTTTGAGACTCTTATCACTGATTAACCACTAGAAAGCAGAAGAAGAGCTTTGCCTCAAGTGGCAGAGTGCTAGCCTTGAGCAAAAAAACCCCCCAGAGCTCAGGCGCTGGGTTCAAACCCCAGGAACATCAAACACAAAAAAAGTAAACATAATCAGAGATCTACAGCTATTAAGATAGTGATCAAGTAACAGTCTGACAATGAATTTTGATGACATAGAGAAGTTATTTGTGTTAACTTATATGCAATTCCCGGCATTTCCTCCTTCCTCAGAAAGGTTCCTTTCATCCTCATGCACTTAACGGGCATGAAGCAGGACAGGTGGCCCCTGTTTCAACACCTGGACACAAAACACAGCTGTCTTCCAAGTACCTCCCGTAGCCAAGGGAACAAAGCATTTGGCAACAAGTGCATTGGCTCTAAAAGTTCCAGGTTGAAAGTTGAATGCATCAACTTCCTTGGATATATTTAGTCAGAACAAGTCCTAGGACCATGCCTAGCTCTAGTGGCACAAGATATACGATGATCTCGAGGAAAGGGATGGAGCAGCACTGACATCATTACAACATTTATTCAAGGTTTCCTACATGCAGGCATCAGGCTATGCACTAGCATATAGATTACCCCCATCTAATTTTTACAACAGCTCTACAATGTAGGTAATAATGATTGTCGCCGTTGAAGAAAAGAGAGTGAAGTTAATTACTTTCAAAATCCCACAGCTACTGATGAATAACAGAGCCTAATTCAGACTCAGGCTGTCCGTCCAGGGCACAGCTCCTAGCCAGTGTGCTGAAGTAGCAACACCAAGTTCCACCGCATAATTCTGAAAGCAGAAGACAAAGAAGTAATGCAGAGAAAATGTGAGCAAAATGAAGGACACTCATAAGACTTTAGCCCTAAGTCAGCAAGTCTTAGCAATATACATACTCAGGAAACTTGATTATGTGCACTCCAAACAGCCCTTGCAATATCCATAACAGCATAGAAAAAGGCTTTCTTAGAGCCTGAGGCCAAGAAGCCAAATAAAGATAATATGACACAGATCAGAATTATTGAAAGAGACCAGGGAGTAGAACCAACAGAACTAAAGGAGTCATCCATGGTTCGATCCTTTCAGGAGAGATTTGTGGTCAAAAAAAAAAAGGAATCAATAAGATTTTCCTGAAGTGGTATGTTACATTTTAATGGGGTGATAGTTTTGCTTCAAATACATCCTGTGACTCACTTTCGTATGATGTCATTTTATCAAAAAAGAAATTTCATAGGTATTATATTTTAAGCAGCAACAATTAGAAAGTCATCCAAGTCATCCTCATCATCATTATGTCAGCTAACATTAAATAATTGCATTGTCTCAATGCATATGAACAATCTTGTGAGAAATATATCAGTATTAGCCTTGAGGAAACAGGCTTGGTGGGGGTTAGTAACTTGGAGAAGGTCACATAGAACGGTAAGTGCACTAAGTTTAGGTCTGTGTGACTCTATAGCCACATTTCATATCAATGTCTCCTTTGTCCTGCCCACAACACTCCACAATAGATTAAAAGAATTTAGGAAAGCTGGACATGTTGGCTCATATCTGCAATCCAGCTATGGAGAGGCAGAGATTGAGATTGGTTCAAGGTTTGAGCAATACTAAAGCTACCAACTCAACTATGTTTATCACAGCATTATTCACCATAGCTAACATATGGAACCAACCCCAGATGCCCCTCAGTAGATGAATAGATCAAGAAATGTGATATATATATATATGTGAGTTTTATATATATATATATATATATATATATATATATATATATATATACATACATACATATACATGAATTCTATGCCTCCATCAGAAAGAATGACACTGCCCCATTAATTAGGAAATAGAAAGACTTGGAAAAAATTATATTAAGTGTATACCTGGAACTCAAAAAATTAATCCCCCAACAACAAATCTTCAAAGAAACAACTGCCCAATAAATAAGTGGGCTAAAGACTTACAGAGAGGGCTGGGAAGGTGGCTCAGTGGTAGAGTGCTTGCCTTGCATGCATGAGGCCCTGGGTTCGATTCCTCAGCACCACATAAGCAAAAAGAAAAAAAAGCCAGAAGTGGCGCTGTGGCTCAAGTGGTAGAGCGCTAGCCTTGAGCTGAAGAGCTGAGGGAAAGCGCCCAGGCCCAGAGTTCAGGCCCCACGACTGGACCAAAAAAAAAAAAAAGACTTACAGAGAAACTTCTCTGAAGAGGAAAGAAGGATGGCCAAATAGACCAACCTCCTTAGCCATAAAAGAAATGCAAATCAAAACGACATTGAGATACCACCTCACTCCAGTTAGAATGGCTAAAATCAAGAACTCTAAAAACAACAGATGCTGGAGGGGATGTGGACAGAAGGAAACCTTACTGCATTGTTGGTGGGAGTGTAAACTTGTTCAACCACTTTGGAAAGTAGTATGGAGGTTCCTCAAAAGACTCCACATAGAGCTCCCCTATGACCCAGCAATCCCACTTTTGGGCATTTACCCAAATGTTCACAAACAAGACCACACTAAAGCTACCAGCACGACTATGTTTACTGCAGCACTATTTACTATAACTAAGATATGGAACCAACCCAGATGCCCCTCAGTAGATGAATGGATCAAGAAAATGTGGTATATATACACAATGGAATTCAGAATCAGAAATCAGAAAGAATGACATTGCCCCATTTGTTAGGAAATGGAAAGACTTGGAAAAAATTATATTAAGTGAAGTAAGCCAGGCCCAAAGAAACATAGGTCCCATGGTTTCCCTTATTTGCAATATCTAGTATATGTCTGAGTCAAGCAGAAAAGGTCAGATAAGGTGATGTTAGGGAAATGATCCCTAAGATATGTATTCAAATGTTTTTTTTTTCTTTCATGGGATTGTTTCTAACACATTTATAAGATTATTTCTTTGTTACTTTGCATGTCCCTCGCCCACAGTATAATCCCTGCTTTCGCTGTATTTGAGGTTGGTATAATTTGTGGAGGGGAAGGGGAAAAACAAATCGTTTAAATAGGGATACAGGTGGACCCATTGCAACAATGAGCTGTACAAGTCGTTATGTGGAAAAATGAACTTTACAACTTTGGTGCGGGGCGGGGGGGGGGGGGGGGGGGGAGGGGAGGGAAGAGGGGTAGCGGGGAGGAGTGGGGGGGGGCGGCGGGGGAGGAGGATGGGAAGGGGAAACAAAGGAGGAGGCTACAATGTTTGATAAGAAATGTGCTCATTATCTTGCCCATGTAATTGTAACCCCTCTGAATAGTATTTTCACAATAAAAAGTTAAAAAATTATATTAAGTGAAGTAAGCCAAGGTTTGAGTCCAAAAGACTTAAAGAGAAACTTGAAATAAGAATGGCCAATAGGGGGCTGGGGGTTTAGCTCAGCAGAAGAGCACCTGCCTGGTGAAGGCAAGGCCTTGAGGTCCGTCCTCAGCTCTGGAAAAAAAAAGAAAAAGAAAAAAAAATACAAGAAGAGGTCAAAAAAAAGGAATGGCCAATAGACACATAAAGAAATGCTCAACTTCTCTAGCCATAAAAGAAATACAAATCAAAACAATATTGAGAT
This sequence comes from Dipodomys merriami, assembly GCF_024711535.1. Classification (NCBI taxonomy): domain Eukaryota; kingdom Metazoa; phylum Chordata; class Mammalia; order Rodentia; family Heteromyidae; genus Dipodomys; species Dipodomys merriami. Next base: position 17,185,800 of record NW_027206068.1, read on the forward strand.
GCCACCTCATCCCAGTTAGAATGGCTAGAATCAAGAACTCTAATAACAACAGATGCTGGAGGGGATGTGGTAAAAAGGGAACCCTACTGCATAGTTGTTGGGAATTTAAACTTGTTCAACAACTTTGGAAAGCAGTATGAGGTTCCTCAAAAGAAACACATAGAGCTTCCCTATGAACCAGCAATCCCATTTCTGGACATTTACCCAAAGAATCACAAACAAGGCAATACTAAAGCTACCAGCACAACTGTTTATCACAGCATTATTCACCATAGCTAAGATATGCCCAGATGCCCCTCAGTAGATGAATAGATCAAGAAAATGTGATATAGATAGATAGATAGATAGACAGATAGATAGATAGATAGATAGATAGATAGATAGATAGATAGATAGATAGATAGATAGATAGAGATAGAGATATATGAATTCTATGCCTCCATCAGAAAGAATGACACTGCCCCATTAGTTAGGAAATAGAAAGACTTGGAAAAAATTATATTAAGTGAAGTAAGCCAGGCCCAAAGAAACATAGGTCCCATGGTTTCCCTTATTTGCAATAATTGGTATATGTCTAGGACAAGCAGAAAATGTCAAAAGCTATGTACATATGACCATATAAGATGATGTTAAGCAAAATGAACCCCAAGATTGGGACACAAGTGATTTTTTTCTTTCTTGCTATTGTTTTTAATGTATTTATAATGTACTATATGATTTTTTATTTCTTTGTATGTTTTTCCCCCACAGTATAACCTGTTTTTACTGAATTTGATTCTGGTGCCTTGCATCTTGTATATACATTTTTCTAATTTGGGGAGGTGAAGGAGAATAACAAAATGATGAAATAAGGATACATGTTAACCCATTGTAACAATGAGATGTACAAGACACTATGTTGAAAATGAACTTTACAACTTTGGGGAGGAAGGAGTTGGGGAGGTGGGGAGGGAAGGGATGATAGGGGAAAAGCAAAGGAGGAGGTAACAATGTTCAATAGGAAATGTACTCATTACCTTACTTATGTAACTGTAACCCCTCTGTACAGTATTTTTACAATAAAAAATTTAAAAAGTTTTGAGCCCAGGAATAAATTAGTGAAACTCCATCTCATTCAACAAGCTGGGTACTGTGGTACCAGTTCTGTGGTTCCATCTAGGTGAGAGGTCTTAAGCAGGAGAATCATGGTCTTAGGCCAGCCCTGGGCAAACCACACAAGATACTATCCCAAAAGTAAGGAAATCGAAATAAAGAGAGAGTCCCCAAAATAACTAAATTAACAGAGAAAAACAAAGAGAGAAACAGAGAGAAGGGGCAAGAATGTATATAATTGACATCCAAATCTTTATAATTACATTAATATATTAATGGTAAATGAGATTAATCAATCAGTTTCCCAAACCCACAACTTTACTTTTTCCTTGATTTTAGTCCATAAGTCCTATATGTCTCACATCCATCTGAATAAGAAGAATCTGGTATTGATTATATTTCAATGTAAATAAGTTTTCATGAAATTTCTCACCTTGGGGAGATGCAGTAGCTCCTGTAGCTGTAGAATCATTTCTAGGAACTTGATATGGGCAAACAAGTATGTAAGGGAATACAGGTTTTCCAGTTTGCTGGTGCTGCTTCTACTCTTTCTTTATTAACCGAAATCAACCCTAACTCCCATGTCTCTTTCTTTCTCTTTCTATTCTCTCTTTCTGTCTCTCTCTTTCTGTCTCTCTCTTTCTTTTTCTTCTTAGATAGTGAAGATTGAACCCAGAGCCTCATCTTATGAATACTAGGCAAGCCCTATACCACTTGACCACACTCATGGCTCACAGGGGAAATATTTTAAAATAAAAAATTAAGTTAGACCATTTTTTCTTATTGAAACAGGACCACACAATGTAGTTCATGGTGGCCTCAAACTCATGAATTTCCTGCCTCCACCTCCTGAGTGCAGGGATTACAGGCATGAACCATCACATCCAGCTAGATTTTGAATAGAAATCACATTTTATGATACATCAGTTGCCTAAAATAGGCAAATAGATGCTTGAAGCATAAAGAAATGAACACAACATTGAGTGAGTGCCTTATTAAATGTGTGGTTCCATTTTAGGCTCCAGCCATAACTATCCATTTATACTCAGTCCTTCATCCTTTGTATAATTGGTAATCAGCAACTGGGTCACATTTTCCCTTTAAAGAGAATATTTCCCATCCATTCTGTTCTCAGCCTAGCTTTGCGTGGGAACACTGGCTTCTCCACACTGTACCCCATGGGTTTCCTTGGCTTTGTTCTCCCCATTGAGCTTGATGAAAGACAGGTCACACATTGCTATTCAGAGCCACCACCCACAGCTCTGTCTGCTGGGCATCTCAGACTCTAAGGTTCTGCTGAACTTGGTCTCAGACCTAGGGATTTTGAGGGCTTGTTATTATTGCTGTAGAAATTCCAGAAGCTTCTAGTGCTTTTGTCCTATCTAATGACTCCTTTAATCTTGTTATACTCTTGGTAGTCACTCAAGCTCCATTTCCCCCTTAGTTTGTGCAGTCTATCTTCCCCTTTGGACTATATTGTAGGCTAAGGTCACCTGCAGTAAGGCTTTAAGTACGGCAATCCCCAAATTCTTACGTTGTAAGTTGCCATGAAGCTCCATCCCCACTACTAGAGTAAGACTGAGGCACTGATGTGGACAAGTATGCCTAGAATTCCAACACTCCCCAAGAACACAGGATTTTCCAATTCAGCCTGTTCAAGGTATCAAGGATATGTTTATGTTCTTCCAAGTTTTAAGGATGTCTGTTTCAAGGTAGGGGTGTGTATGGGTGTGGGCGTGTACATTCAGGTAGTTATGTTTAGCTCTCAGAATATCTAACACAGTAATAGTATTTTAATAGCACTCATGACAAGTAATGGTGTTTTCAAAGTATTATCTACTGAAAAGCATTCTGTCCATTATAGTGTGTTCTTAATTAAAGAAATGATTTGCCTGGCAGTCTTCAAAAGAAAGTGTTCAATACTCCCAACCATGCATATTTGGAATAGATAATCTAAAATTGCAATGAAGTATTAGGAGATTTGGAAGAATGAGAAATGTTTAGCAATAGAAGGTAACCATTATACATAAAGAAAAGGAAAACTGATTCATCTTCTATTTATTTACTTCATTAGCATGTTGGTTCATGTCACAATTAGCAAGCAACTAAAACAAGATAGTTTGTTTTTTAAACTAGAAAAAAAAGTAATACACTGTAAAAATAATTTGTTGTAAAAATAATCAACAAAATACAGGTGCTTCAATGAAAAGGGATTAGCCACTCTACACTGCAGTAAGGAAATGTTAAAGTTAATTATGTCAGCTTGCAACTGTATGTTTCCTTATTATGCCTCCATTCTTGGCATTGTTTAGAAAAATTTGAAGTCAACATTAACCTTGTACTTCTTTTGCATGCATTTATCATTATTCTCTTAAAAAATGACTTTCTTTGAGTGAGTCGAGGGCGTTGTAAATCCCTACTACTATCAACACAGTCATACTATTCTTCAAAAAGAGACTTTGATCTTTTGTTCTTGAACAAAAACTTCCTAGTGTTAGTTGAAAAATCTTTAGAAAATAGAACTCAGCAATTCTATTTTGCAGGGCATTACCTCATAATGCTTGTAAATTTCAGTGCTCTAAAAACACTATCATATATTTGTTAAACATGCATCCTTTCTTCTCTTCTGCCCTGCCTTACTCAAATTAGTTCATTTACTACTCAAGAACAAAGTGCTAGTATCCCTAACTCTTTGGATTACTGTAAGAAAGATATATTTTACCATCTTTAAATATGAAAGCATCCATGATTTCTTAAAAAAATATGTTATTTTATAGCCTGACAAAGACTGAGGTAAAAAAATAGGACACAGAAGACATAAATTAATGTTAAGGGAGAGCTTATTGCAGAAAATATTCTTTCCTGCCTATTTTTCTCACTTCGAACTTTGAAAGTATGAAGCCAACTTATTTACCCAGAAAGGATTAAAAAATTGTAGGAAAACTAATATGCTGTATTTAAAAACTCTTGTATTGAAAAAAATGCTAGTTCAATATATTTCATGAAGAATTACAGGCAATTTTTATTCCTATTTCAAATTGATTTAACCTCAACTATAACCAAAATAATAAGTTTACACCAGAATACTTTTGGAGGTTAATTTCTATATTGTACAATTTCAAAATTGTAGAAACAATTTCAAAATAAATTTAGAGCCTCTGAAAAGCTTAATTCAAGAATACTTTTCATTTTAAGTTAAACATAGTGGATTGAACATATATCATGGCTTCTCCTAAAACCCAATTTCAGTGAGAAGAGTTTTTCTTTAAAGTATATATCCATAAAAAATGAAATATGGGGGAAATAATAATATATCACAAATTTAGAGGCTACACAACAATGACTAGTGCCAAAAATCAATGGATAATGCTAAAAACCAAAAACTATGGTGAATGCTAAAACCAAAAATAAGTCCCCACAAATCTCAAGAACTGGAAATAACATATGCTGGTGACTGTAGAAGAGAGAAGGGCAATGCCGTAGGGTCACTCTGAATACTTGTGTGCACTTCAATCTCTATACATGGACCAAGTGATTAAGGTACATGCTGGTGCAAAGTTGATTAACCCCAACTCTGAGCATTTCAATTTGCCTTAAAAATGACTGAAGAGTTAATATGTGAATAACTGGGTAAACTGAGACACCACTGCATTTTACATTGGTAACTAAAGCAAGTGCTACACAGGCTTCAAGTGTCAGAGCCAAGCAGTGTGGTCTGAGTGATGTCTGGAGTTTAGGAATTGGCTTCACACCCCTGGGGTGGGATGAGGGGATGGATTTAGAAATCTTTTAGATTGTGGGTAGGATTTCACTAAAGGGGAAAATGCACTTAGTGTGTTTAGGTGGGTGGGGGGAAAGAGATGTTTATGGAGGCAGGGGATATAGGTTTGAAAATAAAGACTTACGGTGTGTGCTTGAGGATCCCTTAATGACAAGCTCAACGTCTGTACTTCTTTCCTTTGCACTGTGGTTGGATCACACTTAGTTGCAATAGCTTCAGGTTCCTGTGATGCATTGGTAATTTTGGCATTTTCATGTAACCTGGTGTAGATGGTACCAGGAGCAATAAAGACTAAAAGAACAATAAAGAGTCTGGGCCTGCCCCATATAAAGAGCTCTAAGGAGGTTACTGCTGGGAGAAAGCAGCATTCCAGTAATGGTCAAAAGCAGAGGTTTGGGGAAAACTAAGGCAGAGGACTGGACAGAGGAAGAAGGTAGGCTGCAGTGCAGTCACAGCAATGTGTCAACTAACCCCACAGGAGCATTGAGACCACAATGGCCTTTCCTAGCTACCCAGAGTTGGAGTGATAGCTGTGAGCCAGTTTATCCTTATTTGACCACTTGAATGCAGGCTACCCAGAGAAAGGGATGTGAATTTGGACAAGAATGCTCTCTTCAGCAGAGGATAATTGCTTGTTAGCCAACGAAATAAATCTCTTAATTTCAAATAGAAAAATTTTACAGAACAGTCCAGTATTCACAAGAATGGAGAAGATTAGTATATGGAAAAATGTTAAAAATTAAAAAATAGATATACCCAATTATCCAATGATGCAGATTCATATGGCAGGAGAAGAGGGTTTGAAAATAATTATATTAACATGAATAAGTAATCAGATGGTAAAGATGAGTATGGAGATTGTGAAGATACGATCAAATTTTTCTTGGCATTTTATATTGCTCTTTATGCAAATTATGACCAAATAAAAATAATACACTTTCAGCTGACGTTGTAGTACTTATCCAAAGTAGAGAACAAATGTGCATTGATTTAGAAAGTGCCTTCTTCAACACTTAGTCACTCTTCTTTTCCTCTCTCAGTCTGTCTATCCTTTTGTCTCTTAATCTTTCTCTCTCTCACATGCACACATACACACATGTATGCACACACACATACACACACACACCCTTCACATACTTGTTTTGTTGGGTAGACAACTAAAGTAGGAGTTTATTACTACTTTATGAGAAAGGTGGGTTTGGTAAAATGTAAGGTTTATTTTGTAGAGGATAGAGGGGAAATGTCTTAATCTGGTTATGACAGGATATCTGAGCTAAGGTGATCTATAAAAAATAAATTAGAAGTTTATTTTTGCTCATGAGTCTGGAGTCTGGGAAATCCAAGAATGTGCAACTACTATCTGCTTGGTATCTTGTGGGGGACTTATGGCGCTTCAACTCATGGGGAAAAGTGGCTGGACTAGAACCCAACACTGCAACACTGGCCCAAGAAAAATCCTCCATACTGGGGCTGGTAATGTGATGTGTGGAATGTATCAATCCTATTGCTTTATATAATACCTCCATGGGTATAGTGTCCATGCGTATATTCTAGCCCAGAATGCTCCCTTCACTCCATCTTTGCTGTCCAATGAATCCACCAACACATCCAAAACCAGGCTCATGACCTTCCCTCTGCACTACAGGAACCACTGAACAGTTTTTCCATGCATCTTGTATATACATTTGTTTAGTCTGGGGAGGAGGAGGAGGAGAAAAACAAAATGCTGAAACAAGGACACAGGATGACCCATTGCAGCAATGATACCCACAAGACAGTATATTGGAAATGAACTTTACAACATCAGGCAGGAGAGGGGGAGGGAAGGGGAAGTACTGTACTCATTGCCTTACTCACGTAACTGTAACCCCTCTGTACAGCATCTTTACAATACAATAAAATTAAAAAATAAAATACCGAGATAAAAAGTTTAGGCTCCTGTTTCATGTCTTTCTTCCTTTCATAAACATCACCCAAGCTACTTACAAGCCACTTAACTTTATCTCCACAATATGCCAGAGCCTGACCACATCTTACCACCACCACCATTCACTCCTCAGCCATCATTACTTCTCATCTAGAATAATTCAGCAGTCTCTTACCTGGTATCCTTGCTTGCATTCTTGCCACAACACAGCTTATTCTCAACACAAAAGTCCAGAGGAATAAAAGCCAAAGTCTTCATAATGGCATCCAAGCTCCCTAAACGATCAAGTCCCCATTGCTTTTACTGGTTTTTTGTCTAATCGGTGCCTCTTATTCTTCGCTGGTCTCTTATGCTGCTGCTCAGACTCTTTGTATTTGCTGTGTCCTATGTAGGAATGCTCTTCTCCAAAAATAAGTACATGGCACACACACACACCCTTTAATATATTATTTATTCATAACCTACTTATTTAGAATTACAAACTAGCCCCTTCATTGTAAGTATTCCGTCCCTTTGCATCATCTTCCCTGGTTATTTCTAGAGTGTGTGTGTGTGTGCGTGTGTGTGTGTGTGTGTGTGTGTGTGTGTGTGTGTGTGTGTGTGTGTGTGTGTGTGCATGTGTATATGGGGATAGCTGTTTTACATACTGTAGTTTTTACTTCTAAAGTGGAATACTAAAACTAGAAAAACTCAGAGATTTTCATCCATGCTCTATCCCCAAATTCTTTCAACTGGTGTTTAGCATACAGTTGATGCAGTTTCTAACAGAATGGAGTCATTTGGGAAACGTAGAATGGAAAACTAAGTGGGTAGCTTGAGGAAAATATACTGAAAGTCATAATCTGCCTTTCGTAAATTCTTACAAGTGAAAAATTCATTTAAAAATGAAAATTCAAAAACAAAACTATGATGTTACAAACTGATTTTATTTTTCTTTCTTTCCTTCTGTGAAAATGACATCCATTTCCTGTGATTTCATTACCAAAAAGGGACTATCTGTATTGGTATACATTTTCCTGGGACCACTTGGTCCTTTCATACCTATCAATCAATAACACTAACTGAGTTGTCACTGTTGATAGCAGAACTACAATGTGTTTAAAATGAATTGTTCCATGTTTTGCTTAATTTTTCCAATTGTCACAAAGAATACCATAAAGGCAACAATACTTCTTTTAATTTATATTGCACCAAAGCTGGAATTTATAATTAATCAGAAGACCACAGTATCTGTACTATCTGCAAAATATTTGATATGTATATGAACATTTCCAGGAAATATAATGAGAACTATTTATAGTGTTTTAGAAAATATTTTCAAGTGCCTTTAAGAATATTCATTTACACATAGCTCATTGGCAGGCTATTTGGAAATTATTTTGATATACTTAACCAAGAGCAAGAAACCAAGAGCAAGAAAGTTCCATATGTGCATCACCATCACAGCCTCTCCATGTCTCAGCTTCCTTAACTGTAAAGTGAAATCATAGGAGTTTCACATATTTAATAATTTGTTGTTAATATTAGATGGTTATTGTTGCTAATGTGCTTGGTAGACTGCCTGGTACAAAACAAGTGCTCAAAAATATTTGCAGTGTACTTGTTATTATGTCTGGAATATGGATAGACTGATTGATTGATAGACTGACAGACAGACAGATAGATGCCATGTTCAATAGCTCTATGCTTAGTTTCTTCATGCATTTGGTGATGAACGCTTTGGTGTCATATAATGGACCCCAACCAAACCAGCAACATGGCCAAGGCACATGAAGTCAGGCTTGGGCCCAGGGGAAAAAACAAAACAAAACAAAACAAAACCGTGTAAAGCCCTATCAAGAAGTAACAAATAAACGAGTAAAGTTAGATTTAGCTATCAAGAAGTAACAAATAAAAGAGTAAAGTTAGCTTTGGCTAACTGAGGGAGATCAACACTTGCTAGAAGAGCAGAGCTGCTGCTGATAAAAGCAGAGTCTAGACACACAGCCAAGGCCAGATGGATTATGACTGAAGAGTTTAAGGTGGGAAGGAATTAATTCTGAGATTACTGAATGTTTACATTAGGGTTAAGTATGTGTTTCTTTGGCCTGGGACCTGGTATTAAAGTTCCAGGTAGAAGAGGGCAGTAGATAGATGAAAAGGACACTAATTTTTCCTGCCCTCATTCTCCGTTCTTCCATCCATTTTCTTTCTTTTTTTTTTTTAATTGTGAAAATACCGTGCAGAGGGGTTAGAATTACAGGAGCAAGGTAATGAGTACATTTCTTATCAAGCATTGTTGCCTCTTCCTTTGTTTCCCCTCCACCCCTTCCCATCTCCCACCCCCCTTCCCCCGGCCAAAGTGGTAAAGTTCATTTTTCGACATAATGACTTGTACGCCGTTATGCCCATCCATTTTCTTAGTGCTCCCACTTGGCTTCTCTTTTGATAACTTATTTTTATAGGCTTCATCCTTCATCCTTCATCCTCCATTCTTGGTTCATGAATTAGTTTCTTGCTAGATCTGGTGGCTCAATCCTGTAATCCTACCTACACAAAAGGTTGAGATCTAATGATCTGAGGGTAACTATTCAAAGCTAGGCCAGGCAGGAAAGTTCATGAGACTCTTATCTCCCATTTATCAGCAAAAAGCTGAAAATGAAGATGTAGCTCAAGTAATAGGACACCAGCCTTGAGAGAAAATTAAGGAACAACACTCATGCTCTGAGTTCAAGCCCTAATACCAGCAAACACACAAAAACTTTTTTCCAACCTTCAGTCTTCTAGTTATAGTACTCCTCCTCATGTTTTTCAATTTATAGGTAACAATAGTGTGTTTATCTAGATTACCATCATCTCATATATAAGACCCAGATAATTGTGATTATCAAGTGATAGACCACTAGAAGACTATTGTTTTAATCCTAGGGGCTCATTCAAGAGAAGTGAATATGTTGGTTTATGTAAAAATTGTACATAAAAGCTTGTAACGGCTTATTCATGATAACTTTAAGCTGAACAACAACCCAAATGTCCTTAAGGCAATGAATTAATAAAATACACTGGTATAGCCATGCAATGAAATGATACTGAGCAAAAAAAGAAGAAAGAGCTACTGTTTCATATAACTTCACAAAAGAATCTCAAAGACCTTCTCCTAAGCAAAAGAAGTCACATGCTATTTACATGATTTAATGAAAAAGTCATAATAGAGGTACAAAAGCACATCAGGACTTATCAGAGATTGGGGTAGAGAGCTATTATATAACAGAATTTAAATGGATGGTGGAAAAGTTCTGTCTTGTGTTCTTGGTGGTGGATTTATAAAAGCAATAGACAAATAGCATAAACAGGAGGATTTTTTTTACAGAGGCAAGTACATCAGTTAAACAGGACTGGTGATAGTAGAGCTATTATGAATCTGAAGCCCACAGAACCAAGGTAAAGAAGGGGAGCCCTGGAGAGAGGATCACAATGAGAAGAGTTGTGTTCTATATTAAAAGAAACATAAACAACCCAAGGAGTAGCTACTAGGAGGGAGCCAAAGAGATAAACACAATAGATACACTTTACTCTGATGCCTTATGAGATTCCTATTGGCTGAATACATTTGAAAGCAAGAATTAATTACCTTACTCCTGTAACTGTAACCCCTCTGTACAGTATCTATACAATAAAAATATATATTAAATTTTTTTTTAAAAGCTCAGAGAAGTAGAAGTACATACAGAGCATCCTTGCAAGGCATAAAAGAGGACCAAGAGAGTGGAATGTGAGTATGGGGAGACCTGCAGAAGATAAATGCACCTTCAGGAAGGCAGCAAATACAGAAGACAGAGAATAAATGTCCCAGTTTTTCTGTTTTCCTGCATTGGAAAAAGCCAACCAGAAGTCAGAAGGTAAGGACACCTGGGATTCTGCAAAGATCAGCTCTCTCTGCGTGGAACCAAGTAGATCAGCTGACTGAGCTGCAGGAAGTAAGGTTTGGATAGCAATATAGCAAATAGAATAGTCAGTATATATATATATATATATATATATATATATATATATATATATATATATATAATGTATTAAACACTGTACTTTGCATTAATGATACTAATTATATAAATAAATCAGTCATGCCTCCAGAGAACTTACAGACAACTTGGAAGACATCAATAAAAGAAATATGATTAATGACTTGTAAAAAGTAAAGCAGGCTGGTCTGGGTATACAACCAAAGCAACTGGGCTTACTTAGCTAAGATGCTAGTGGGGCAAATGGAAAAAAATCTTAAGCCACTGAAGATAGTACAGACATGTTTTGATCTGCAACAGAAAGCAGAAACTGAAGAACAACAGAAATTGCACTTTTGTTGTCAGTTTAACTGAAAGGCCCTTGGATCTGCATTGCTGTCTTTCTTAAAGGCTTAGGTACCTTGAGTACGTTTGGAAAGACTTTCCCAATCTCCTTCACCAGCATGAAGAGCTGGCTGCTGACCTCTGGGGACAGAAGGGAAGCCGAAAGGAAAACAAGGAATCACTGGGAGGCACTTTTTTAGCTATGTCCACTCTTGTGCTTTCATGTCTTTAAAAGCCCTTTTCCTGCCATTTGATGGGTGTCACAGAGTTCAAGTTTTTCCTGGTTCCTAGTTTCTACTAAAATGTAGACAGAGTGGCATACAATACAAGTCTCATTATGTCACATTTCAGTTTAAAACATCTTAGAGGTATTCATTGACCTTAAGCAAATGCTTAAAATCCTTTAATATGTGATAAAAGGTGATAAAAAGGCTCTTTGTAATCTGTTCTCTATGTCACAAGCTGCATTTCTTGGGTCTGAAAATTCCATTCTATATCAAGCTAATTCATATCAATATGAAACAGTGAATTCTCTTTGACCTTAGCACTAGTTCCTCTTGCTTGGACTCCTTTTCATACTTCCTCTCTGTTTCTCAACCGCATTAACTTTGGAACATCGAATTGTTCCTTCATTGTCTAGCTATGAAAGTAAAAACGGATATCAAGGACTACCAGACATTTATGAGAAACCATTTCCTAACTAAAAATCAAGCAAAAGCAAATATCAAATGGAAGGAAGTGAGGAAACTATTAGAAGAGACAGAAGTTAAAGAGTTAGAAAAGACTTGACGAATCTATTATCAGTATCTTCTACAAGATATGGACAAATAGAATAGCCATAAAAAATAAAATGATGTTGATTACTTGAGATGGAATAGCTTTTGTGTTCGTTGAACAAATTATTACACATTTGGTAGCATGCGAACGGAAAGCCAAGATCTGACATCACTGGACTGAAACCAGGTTTTTGGTGGGGCTCATTTGCTCCAGAGACTCTGGGAGAATAGATTGTTTCCCCCTTGTAACTTCTGGTGGTTGTTGGCATTTCTTGGCTTGTGGCCATATCATTTCAGTATGTGTCCCCATGGTCCCAGGACCACATGTGTAGGTAATTTTCTTTTGCTCCCCTCTCCTAAGGATACTTGGGATGGGTATAGGGCCCACCCACACATTCTCATATGAAGAGCCTAGATCTAATCCCTTACACGAGACTCTTTTTATAAGTAAAGTAGCACTTGTAAAATCTGAGAATTTGGATATTTTAGATGACTATAATTCTTTTTCAAATTTTTAGAATGATTTTTAAGCAGTTGAACAAATGGCTTTCAATTTAACATATCAATTTACAAATACAAAATAGAGTGCATCTTGATCAATGAGAAGATGATAAATCTACCTACCAGTTATCCTCTTCCCTATGTAGAAAATATAATAATATTAAAAAGTAAAACAACAAAAACAAAACCTTACTCTTTTAGCAATATAGAGGTCAATACAAAAGACAAGAAGCTAAGCCATAAAGACAAGTATGACTGTAGAGGGAAAAAAAATGGTGGAAGGGGCCATTCTCAACTGACATTGCACTAAAGAGTAGCCATGTAAGCTTTCCTACTCAAAACCATTCATTTTAGGTTGTGAATTATACTTCTGCATTTTCATCCTGATGACCATGGCTGCACCATCCATGGAAAACTTAAAGAAAACAAGAGCTCCAGTTTTTTTCTGTAAGGATCAGTTCTCTCATACAAGCTTAGTTGAGAACTACATGCAGAGTTCATTGGCAAAGTAAAAATTAACTTCAGAAAAAGTAAAAGATGCAGTTCAGAAACTGCAACTTTTAAAAGCTTTCAGCAGCCTGCGGTTAAGAGCAGAAGACAGTAAAGGTCAGGCTGGTGCACCGAGTTCCTAGAGGAAGGGTTTAGTGAGAAAGGAAAGGCACTTCTTCCAGCACAGCTAATGAACAAAAACCCAAGTGGAATGAATGCTGGTACATTTTAGGTCTTGTCAGGAAAGTCACATAGGAAACTTACATAGGATCACTCATTTTCTCTGCAAGATAAGAAATTGTGCATCACTTTACTTTAATCCCTTCTGTATTGTGACTGTCGCCTACTCGATGAAGCCACTATCATACGATAATGTCAGAAAAATCACTGCCTTTAAAAAATATATTTCTGTTTCAGCTTGGTATTTGGGCTAGCATCAGCTAATAATCGTTTCCTGAAATGTTCCATTCAATTTACACCCTTCGCCTCCTAGAAGGAAGGATGCTAGTAGTGAGGAAAGCTGTCAAGTCTTTGATTACTGCCTACAAATGTTATCACTTGCTACTGTTCAACAGTGTTCTGATGAAAATATTACTACTAATGGAACAGCATGCATATGCCGTTAGGATAGAAATAGTATTGCTACATTCTGTTTGCTTACAACTAAAGTAAACTAACATTGAATTGAGGTGAAAAGTAATTCCCTGAGCAAAGATCTCATGAAATTTTAACTCTGAAGGCAGACATTTCACAGATGATTGCAAGAGACTTTAGTGTAACTCACATTAAACATTGCTACATAGTAAAAACATTTAATATGGCTCCTAGGGACCAATATTGTATTTCTAGATACTGGGTGCCTAAACTTCCCTGAAGCCCCTCACAAAAGACAAAATATAAAGCTAGAAACCATCATTAATTTGATTTATAAATTTCATCCATACATCACCTATTTAACCAATTATTTTTTCAAAACTTGAGATAATCATGTGGTTCTTTTTTTTAAATAAGTATTTTATTGCAAAAATACTGTACAGAAGGGTTACAGTTACATGAGCAAGGTAATGAGTACATTTCTTATCAAGCATTGTTGGACCATGTGGTTCTTATCCTTGCTCTTGTTGATGTGATGAATTAATTGATTTGTGTATATTGAACCAGCTTTGCATCACTGAAATGAATCCTGTTTGACCACTCTGTATGATTTTTTTTTGCTGAGCTGGTAAAGTAGATTGGCCAATATTTTGTTGAGAAGTTTTGCATTGATGTTCAACAAAGAAATGGATCTATAGTTCTTTTTCTTTGATAAGTCCCTTGTTATTGTTTTTAATGGATTTAAAATGTACCATGTGATTTTTTTGCTTCTTTTGTATGTTCTTCCCCCACGGTATAACCCCTATTTTCACTGTATTTGATGTAGGTGCTCTGCATCTTGTATATACATTTTTCTAATTTGGGGAGGGGAAGAGACATAACAAAATGCTGAATTAAGGATACAGGTTTACCCATTATAACAATGAAATGTACAAGACACTATGTTGAAAACAAACTACAACTTGGCGGGAGGGAGGAGCTGGGGAAGTGGAGAGGGAAGGGATGGTAGGGGATAAACAAAGAAGGAAGTAACAATGCTCGATAAGAAATGTATTCATTACCTTACTCATGTAACTGTAACCCCTCTGTACACGATTTTTACAATAGAAAACATAAAACTTAAACCAAATGTATAAAAGTGTATCCAATAGCTTCAAATATGACATAACTGTAATTTAAATTTTAGAAGACTTTACTTAGGGGTGCTAGTGTCTCAGGCTTTTAATTCTAGCTACTTAGGAGACTTAAGTTCTAGAGGATTAAGGCCATTTTTTTTGTCAGGCAGAAAAGTTCACTAGATCCCATCTCCAAATTAATCAGAAAAAAAAGCAGCACTGGAGAAATGGTTCAAGCGGTAGTGTGTCAGCTATTCAACCAAGCCAAGCACTAGGCTCTAAGTTCAAACCCCACAACCACCAAAAAAAAGAGAGAGATGACTTTTATTATACAGTATATTAAAACATGAAAAGAATAAATGGGTGCAATAATTTTACATATAAGACAGCAAAGAAAATTTAAAAATAAAACTGCAGGTTTATAAAAGGGTAGGGTTGAACTTTATCCCTAGAAAGTAGTATATGTGGGCAGCTATATATAGATAAAGATGTTTATCACAGATTAGCATTATTCTTTTGGGGTTTTTTTGTTTGTTTGTTTTGCTTTTGTGCTGGTCCTGGAGTTTGAACTCAGGGCCCAGGCGCTGTTCCTGAGCTGTTTTACATAAGGCTAGCACTCTACTTCTTGATTCACAGATCTACTTCTGGCTTTTTTGGTAGTTAATTGGAAATAAGAGTGTCACAGGCTTTACCACCTGGAATGGCTTGGAATCCTAATTCTCAGATATCAGCCTCCTTGAGTAGCTACAATTACACATGTGAGCCATTGGCATCCAGCTACATTAGCATTACTCTTATTTTTAAAGGTTAAAAAACAAAATCTCTATCAGTGGAAAAGTAGGCAGTGTATTTAACTTTTTAAGTACACTGTATAACTAACATTCAATGCCACTGGATATACGATAGAGATTTTCTTTTATATCTTACCATGCAAATGCTTAAATGAGTAAAGAATAAATAAGAATGTACGTGATGGTAAGATATCCAAAATATATTAGGTACAAAAATGTAGGTTTCCAAACCTATGTGCAAAGCATGATCTGAACACCATTGCATGTTTGCATACATATTTATTTATGCATGTGTATACAAGTTTGTGTTTAAATGTATGGGCAAACCTTTGGAGATAAATAGACTCTAAATCTCACAGCAGTTATTTCTGTGAATATTTTTTGCTATATACACTTGTGAATTATTTGGAATTTCTATAACTAGCATGAATTATTCATAGCATGGGATCAGGAAACAAAGAAATATTCATTTTTCAGTTAAAATATATGCTTGGTATATGTTTTTAATGACTAGGGGGAAATCCTTACATTGAAATGTTTAAGGCAAGAATGTAAAATTGCATGTAAAGCCTTAGAGTATATTTTCAAAAATTCAGGAAAACATGTGGAATTTTGAATACTGTTTCCTACTCATTTGTACTTTTTTTGTAGCTTTCAAAATTTCAGTAATGAAAGTTTATTAGTTTTAAAATAAGGATACAGGGGTGAGGGAGTGTAATTGTGGAGGTGGGAGGGAAGGGATGATAGGGGAAAAACAAAGAAGGAGGCAATAATGCTTGATAAGAAATGTACTCATGGAGCTGGGAAGGGGGCTCATTGGAGAAGGCTTGCCTTGCATGCATGAGGCCCTGGGTTCGATTCCTCAGCACCACATAAGCAGAAAAAAAGGCCGGAAGTGGTGCTATGGCTCAAGTGGTAGCGCGCTAGCCTTGAGCTGAAGAGCTGAGGACAGCACCTAGGCCCAGAGTTCAGGCCCCACAACCGGACCAAAAAAAAAAAAAGTACTCATTACCTTGCTTATGTAACTGTAACCCCTCTGTATAGTATTTTCAAAATAAAAAACTTATTTAAAAAAGAATTATAATGCCTCATTCATAAGGAAATGGAAAGACTTAGAAAAAAAATCACATTAAATGAAGTAAGCCAGACCCAAAGAAATATAGATCCTATGGCTTTTCTCATTTGTAATACTTAGTATATGTCTGGGACAGTCTTACTAGATGAGCAGAATAGCTCAATAACTATGTACGTATAGGTACGTATGACCAAATAAGATGATGCTAAGCAAAATGAACTCTAAGATATGGAAATAAGAGGTTGTTGTTGTTAATATACTAAGTGATTTCTCTTTTCTTTTGTGCTTTTTATTCCTATGGTTTATCCCCTGTTCTCAGTGTATTTGATTTTGGTACCTTGGGTATTGTATTAGGAAAGGGAACGGGAACAACAAAATGGTGAGACAAAGGAAAAAGGGCAAACCAATGCAACAGTGATACTCACAAGACAATATGTTGGAAATGAACTGTACAACTTGAGGCGGGGATTGAGGGGAAGGGAAAGTGAGAGAAAAATGAGGGAGGGGGTAACGAGTTTGACAAGAAATGTACTCACTACCTTACTTATGTAACTTTAACAGTCTTACTGTATGTAACTGTCTCACCATAAAATTAAATTTTAAAAAATCCATCAAAGTTGTTACAGGTATCAACATGTTTCTATTTCTTTTTTCTCAAGTGCTGATTATTATTCCATTATGTAGACAAATATTTTTTATTTTAATATGAAGAAATAGAAGACATTTGCCTATAAAGCTATATATGCATTTACATACTGATTTTTTAATTTACTATTATTGAAGGGCATCATAATTATAGACAATTTTGGGTTTCAATGTGGTTGTGACATATGTATTCATTATACCATTATTAAATAAAGATGGTCCATAAAAAAGAAAGTTTATTAGTTTAAAATACGAAATAGACAAAAAAATCTTAGAGAAAGTATGAAATACCATGTAAAAGTATTAGCATATTAATAAATGATAGCAAATAGTACTACATGTAGCATATATGCTAATATAATATAGTATATACATAATGTATACTCTATAGTATATATAATATATATACTATATACATATATACACATACATGCATTTATATGTATATATGTATATATACTAGTGCAGGGAGAAAGGATATATATGTATACACACACACAACCTGAGATTCAACGCATCATATGGTATTTGTGTGACAAGCACTTTCTGCCAAGTGTTCATTTATTAACTTTTGAAAACAATCTTGGTATATTTGGCATAATCTAGAACTCCCCATTCCTGGTTCTGCTGTGTAGTTGACCTAAACATATATTAGAATGTCTGTAGCTAAGGTGACTAAGTCTGGGATGAAACACTAACAGTTGCATAATGTATCTATGTTACATTGATACCAGCAAAATATAGATGACTATACTTCAAACAGAGAAGGTAAGAAGGTGGTGCTTCTATGACTTAAGATAGTTGAATAAACTTGAACTGGGAGTATAGGGAAGGTAAATGCATGTGTCACTGAAGTTGGGCAATATTTGATTAGTTGGGAAACTATTTCCTGTAGTAATTATTTATATACAGGTTTCAAAGTTAGTACCTTACCACTTAGATTGGCAAAGAAAAGTCCTTTGTATTTTATAACGAAGATACTAGTTATTGTAAGCCTCATCCTTCAGAGACCTAGTGAGTGGAGTTCTATAGGTAAAGGAGACAAACATATCAAATGTTGGTTTTCCTGTTCTTATCTACTTATTGATGAGTCATAACTTTTGAGATTGCTGTCCAGGCTTTCATATGATCATTGGCAGGTAAGTAAAGAGTAAGTCCTTATATGTAAAAGTATGCTTTTAATCACCAGATTGTGGTTTCCTGATTGAACCTTCTTTCTCATAGATCCAACAAAATAAAACAGAAGTGGTGCCACATTCTTTAATGAAATGAACTTGAAGTAAGTCGTGTTAACTTTCCTAAGAAGGTAGGTTATTTAGGGGACAGTACGGTCTAAATTTATATCAAGAATAAAAATGTTTACTTGTTAAGTTTCCTCTCTCTTGTCTCTTTTTTTAATTTCATGCTAGTTCTGGAGTGTGAACTTAGGGCCTGGGCACAGACCCTTAATTAGCATTTTTGCTCAAGGATGGCACTACCACTTGAGCCACAGCTCCAGTTCTGGCTTTTTTGTGGTTAATTGAAGATAGTCACAGATTTGTCAACTCAGGCTGACTTTGAACCATGATTCTGAGATCTCTACCTCCTAAATATCTAGGTTTACAAGGGTGAGTTACTGGTGCCCCAATCCTCTTCCTTCTTAAATTAAAAATGTTACTTTTATTTCTTCATCTGAAGATCCATACAGAGAAATAATTTCATTTAAGGAAGTAAAGGGTACTTTACACATTGTTCTCTTTTTTTTTTCACAAAAAAGTCTAGATATTCAAAATTTCTTCAGGCTCCTTACTTTGGATATGTGCAACCCAGGAGATGGGAAAGCCAGTAATTTTTTAAAGTGTACTAACCTTCCAGTTCAGCATTACAACTATGCTACCCCTGTTAATTTCTGAATAGAGTGACAAGTTGACTACCAGCAACGTGGTGGTCTCAGGTCTGTGTCCCTTTAACACTTCATGGGCAAGAGACTCTTCCAAGGCACTGCTGCAGGAACTTGAGGAAGAAAGATGCTGCGGGAAAGAAGGTCTGGCTTTCTTCTGAAGCAGGTCATATTCAGAGTGAAGTCTTTCTTCCTTAACCCACTGCCAAGAGAGACCAGGAGTAGCTTTTACTACCAGTCTGGAGAGAGAAATCAGTGACTAAAAAACCCTACTCATTTCCCTTTGACATATCCCAGTTGTCTTCACAAAGGACTATGTGTGTTTGGTTTTTCCATATCTACCTCAGTTAGGCATGTCTGAGTCATCCACCACTAAATAAATATGTGGTGAATACCCACTCCCTTTTTGGTGCGGAGCTCCAGCTTTAGTCGGAATAACAAAAGACATAGGAAGGCATACCTCCACACTAAAATATGCTGGAGGCTGAGGAGAAGTCAAAAGCAAAGGCAGGAAAATTCCATTGTAAAATTGGAGTGCAGAGGTTCTTAGGGGAGAATGGACCCTGCAGGTATCTGGATGGTAAGCTAGGGCTAGCTTGTAGAGAACATTTAATTCTGAGTGAAAATGATGAAATGCTACAAATCTCATTTCTTTAGCAGTGGTATTTCTGTGATTTATGTCAACAGTTTATTTTTGCATCTTTAAAAAAAGTTATTTTGGTCAGTTTAAATATACCACAGGCACATTTTTAAACTCCTAGATTTTGTTAACACCTGCAGCTTTGTCATTGTACAAAATAAGTCACATTAAATGCTAAGTGGAAAAGCTTAAATTAAGTCTTTCAAGAATAGCCTCATCTGGAAACCAATGCTTCTGAGTGAGGTTTTGGAGCACCATTGCTTTAATATCATGCTAATCACTCTTAAATTTGACTCTGTGATAAATACTCAAGGAAACTTGAAGAAAGGAAGCAAACAGCTTATTGATGAATGATCAAAATCATTAGCATGTTCTATTAAGGAGGAAGCTAGCATACATCACTCCCTTTCATATTTATAACTCTAAACTAAAATTAATTCTAAACTCTAATGAAATTTATTTTTTTTCAGTGCTAAAGATGTAACTCAGGGTTTTGCACAAGTTCTCTACCTCTGAGCTCCATTCCCAGCCCTCATATTGATCTTTAATCTATCATCATAAATCTATTACATGATCTCTACTTTTGCAAGAATGAATGTTAAATATATTTAAGTGATTTCCATTATCTACTACTAAGCATTATGTGCTAGATTTTTAATATATGCTATTCAATTTAATCCTCACAACTCCATGAGGTAGAGTTTGCTGTCCTCATTTCAAAATAAGGAACTCAGTTGTCAGCAAAGGTAAGTAACAGAGTTTAGTTACATAACTGAAAGTGGCCAAGCAAGGACCTAACCCAGTTTTGTCTAATTGTAAAACCTCTGCACTTCCTTCATTACAGATTTCCTGGACTTCACATTCAAGGAAACAAATAGATATAATAGATATAATATATGTTATATATTATGTGTGTGTGTATATATATGGGATTACAGTGTTAGTATATACTGAAAATGGTGGAGTCATAAATATTGTCCCATGGAATCAGTAGCAAAGAAATCTCCCCATAGAAATGTAGAGATGTAGTTCTAGACTAAAGAGTAAATACTAGTAGAGAGATCAGTATCCTCTAAAGTAAATATGAGTGGAAGAGAAGGTAGTTCTCAGAAACTTTCAAGTAATTTAATAATGTGAAAATACAAAATAAACAAGAGGTTCTTCTTTGTTGTTGGGAAGTTATTTGCTATTTTTGCAATTTTTCTTTTTTTCCCTATGGTCTTGTTATCCCTCGTTGTCACTGTATTTGATTTTGGTACCTTGTGTATTATATATATGTTTATCTGAATTAGGGAAGGGAAGGGACAAACAAAATGGTGAGACAAAGGACAAAGGGTCAACCAACGCAACAGTGATACTCACATGACAATGTTGAAAACAACTTGGTGGGGGGGCATTGGAGGGGAAGGAAAGTGGGAGGAGAAAACAAAGAAGGAGGCAACAATGCCAAATAGAAATATGAATCCAGGCTGGTAGAATGGCTCAAATAGTACAGCACCTGCCTAGCAGGTGCTAAATTCAAAACCATTATATATACATATATAAAATATACATACATACACAAATTCAAAACCGATCTCTTCTATATACACATATATGTATGTTTATATATGGTGTATGTATAATATGTATATGTATGTGAATATGTGTATATGTGTATATAATGTATTAATATGTAGACACACATATGTGTGTACATGTGTGTATATATGCATATACAAATATGCATATGTTGTTATGTATGTGCACACACACACTGTCAGTCACGGATGGTTCATATGTATAAGTTTAGCTTCTATTTAAGTAGCTGAGAGTGAATGGATCAGAATTTGAGGCCAGTAGCCCAGGGAGGAAAAGTTCTCAAGACCCCCTTCTCTGAGCATAGTGGCATGGACTGTCACCCCAAGCTACATGGAAAGCTGAGACTGGTAGGATAGAGGTCCCAGGCTGGTCCATGAAGAAAAGTTTTCAGGACTCTTATCTTCACAGAGGCAAGCTGGGCATGATGACAGGTGCTTGTGATGATGTGATCTTGGCAACAAGGAGTAGCCTATGTAAGCACATGATGGCTCAGGTACCTGTGTGGAAAGAGATGTCCTATTCTAAAAACAACCAGTGAAAAACAGGGTTGGAGGTATGGCTCAGTGGTAGTGTACCAGGTTAGCAAGATTAGGGAAGGCCTGAGCTCAACTATCAATTATGCTAAAAGAAAGGAAGAAAGAAAAAGCTTGGAACCAGACTTGACATGCCTATAATCCTAACTACTCAGGAGGCTGATATCTATAGGATTGGGGTTCAAAGCCAATCTGGATAGAAAGGTCTATGAAACTCTCCCTTCAAAGTAATCAGCTAAAAGCCAAGCTGAAGGGGTGATTGAAATATCAGAGCACCAGCCCTGCAAGAAAAGCTGAGCAAAAGTCAAGTCTTATATCAAAAAGAAAAACAAATATAGCACCCAGGCAAAAATCATTCATTTATTCATTATACATTTATTGTGCATTACGCTAACCCAGAAGCAGTGTTGATCAGTAGGGATACAAAGATGAATAAGATGTTTTCCTGTTTAGAATATTCTGTTGGAATTGA
The DNA here is from genome assembly GCF_024711535.1 of Dipodomys merriami. NCBI lineage: Eukaryota > Metazoa > Chordata > Mammalia > Rodentia > Heteromyidae > Dipodomys > Dipodomys merriami. Next base: position 17,208,016 of record NW_027206068.1, read on the forward strand.
CATTCGTTTTCTAACCCACCAATGTAACAATGTGAGGATAACCAAATTGCAAGAGAGTATTTCTCTCTTGCAGGTCAGGGGCCAGTGGCTCACACATATAATCTTAGCTACTCATAAAGCTGAGCTCTGAGGATCCCTGTTCAAAGCCAGCCCCAGCAGAAAAGTCTTGTGAAACTCTTCTCTCCAATTAACTACCAAGAAAGCTGAAAGTAGAGCTGTGGTTCACATGGTAGAGTGCCAACCTTGATCCAAAGAACTAAAGAACAACACCTAGGCCCTGAATTCAAGCCCCTGTACCACGCCACACATGTAAAGAAAATAAGAGACACAGGAAAGAATTTTAAGCCAAAGATTCAAAATGACACTGAGACTTCTCCATAGGTGGATAAAACCATTTAAGAAACTGATAGATGAGTTGAGGCAGCCTGATAATTCACATACAAAACACCAGGATTAAGAATAAATGGATGGAATTAGAGAGAGAGAGAGAAATAGTGGTGAACATGTTCTAGAAGAAGCAAATACAACCCTAACGCTTGTAGAAAAGAGAAGCAAAACTGAGAATATGAGTTACAGGAATAAGAATTACAAAAATGAATGATCCCATAATGGGAAAAATCATTAATAATTGCAACAAAGCTTGCATATCTGAAGTTCTTACTATGTTCCAAGAGTTGTTCTAAACATTTAAGATATATTAACTCATTTTATCTATAGATAACTCTATAAAGTAGATAAAATCTTTCCCTCCACATTTGAAATGAGGATTTGCAATCCATAAAGGTGAACTAAATTGTTCAAGACTTACATCTAATAGATGACTGATTTAAGAAAGAGGTTAAAAACAAATGAACCACACCAAAAAAGTCACATTATTCCTAGTACATTATCAGAAGAAATATATTCTTGCATTGATTTTTATAAATAAAATTTGAACCTTGATCTTATAAAAGTATAAGTGTAGATTTTACATTATAATTTTTCAATGTATTGTTAAATAATGTAATAAATCTCATGGTGTAAACATTTAAATTATTTTAACTTAGGGAAAGGTCCTTGAAGGATAAGGTTTAAAAGTCAAGTGTGGATGATCTGGAAAATCTTCACAAATCCTTTCTGAAGTTATGATCCCTTTCTCTAGCAAATGAGCACAGTGTCCAGTTTCAAATCTATAGGATTAAACTGACTTTAAAGTAAATCCTTCCATAAAGACTAAAAATGTATTGTGTGCATATATGTGTATATATATTATATATTTATATATTTAATTTATAGAATGTATATATTCTGTATGTACATTTAATCTGTAGAATGTACGTATTCTGTACAGTGGCAAAAGAATGGCTTCTCCTTTGCAGTCTTGGGGCCAGTGGCTCACACATGTAATCCTAGCTACTCATAAGGTTGAGCTCTGAGGATCCCTTTTCAAAGACAGCTCCAGCAGAAACATCTTGTGAAAGTCTTCTCTCCAATATGTATTTTGTATGTACATTCTAAAGATTAAATATGAGTACTTAGAGAACAGTATTGGAATGTGGCACACAGTAAATATCTCACATACATATATATGCAAACATATTTCAAAGATAACTACGTATATGTACTATATATAGCATATTTATACTCACATACATACATATAACCACATTTATACCATATATTCACAAATGTACATAGGCATATAAAAGTATAACTATCTGAGTTTGTATACATTTAATTATGTGTGTATACATAAACAGAAGTATATATGTCTAGTATATTCCTAATTTTGTGTTTGATACACCTAATGAAAATTTTAATTTGGAAGAAAGTAATTTCTATATTCTTTTCTTAGAGTAAATAAAATTGGGGAAAAAACTTAAAAATGCGTATATTTTCACATTGCAGTCATCTTATATGTATTTTTTTTTAATTTTCAACTTTTTGGATTGATTCTACCACTAAAATAATAAATAAATCTTTGGTTATCTATAAACAGACATGGTTCCTTTGTTACGTTTCCTCTGCCCACAGAGTCACTCAAGATTCCTAGGCTCTCCACTTCTCTACTTCAATAACAGCTGTTATCAGAAAAGGCTATGAACAACCCACTCTTACTATGGCTAAATGCAAGAGAGGTTTAATATCCACTTACATTTCAACGATAGAAATAACCAGTATCGGGAAGGATTCAGATACTGAAGTAAGGATTACATGAAGCTGGCCAAACCTATCATTTTGAAGAAATACTTGAAAAAAGGATAAAGATGAAGGGTGGGGAGAGCAATGGGAATAAAGTTGAAAGGTATAATTTACATTTCAATCTTATAATATATTATAAGGAAAATATTTTCCATAAATTGAGCATTGAATATAATATTGCTGAACTGCAGTGGTGGAAACATATTATTTGTAAGACTTTCAAACTTACAAAATTAAAGAATCAAACTTACTTTTATACAAGAAACAAGCAAAGACAAAGAAGATCATTTTATATTGATAATGGAAACAATCCAAGAGGAAATACTAATCAATTGCAAAAACCTTGACTAAACATTAATGCACCCAGTTCATAAACCAAATACCACTGAATATAAAAGCCTAGACAGACCTCAGCACAATAAGAGATTGACTTCAATACCCCACTCTCACCAGTAGGTATGTCATACAGATAAAAATAAATCAACAAAGAAACTTCAGAATCAAATGGTTTTAATGGATGTCTTTAGAATATTCCTCTCAATATGGATGTCTTTAGAATATTCTTCCTGACAACTATAGAATACATATTGCTCTTAGCAGCCCATAGAACTTTCTCTGAAATAGATCATATTTTAGAACATAAAAACAGTCTTAACAAGCCAGGAGCCAGTGGTTCAAGCCTGTAATCCTAGCTACTCAGGAGGCTGAGATCTGAGGATTGCTGTTCAAAGCCAGCCCAGGCAGGAAAGTCAGTGAGACTCTTATCTCCAATAAACCACTAGAAAACCAGAAGTGGCTCTGTGGCTCAAGCAGTAGAGCGCTCCCCTTGAGATGAAGAGCTGAGGGACAGTGCTCAGGCAGAGTTCAAGCACCAAAACTGACATAAAAAAAAGTCTTAACAAACACAACTACCTGTATTTTAACAAGCCAGAAAGAAATACAACTAGAAATCAACAGCAAAAGAAACTAAAGAAAATCAGCATACACACACACACAAAAAGACAGACTTATAACTCAAGTTTTATTTAGGAGTTAGAACCACAAGCTGGGGCAAACTGAGTGGCTGAAGAAGGATGAATATAGTCAAAATACTTGATGTAGATATGTGAAAATCAGACAAGGAAACTTCTTGAAATAGGTATGGGAAGTGGAGGAGTGAAAATGAGGAATTATGATCAAAAAGGAGAGTCTGATTGAGGTACATGTCAAAATAAAATCCCCATAAATACAATTCATTGATAATAACAAAGCTAGGCGGGGGAGAGGGGTGAGAACAATACAAAGAGTCAATGAAATAACAAATGTCTTCTTTGAAAATGTAAAGGAGATGGAGAAACTCTTAGTCAAGCTAACAGTAAAAAAGAGGGAGAAGACCCAAATTTAATGAAATTAGAGATTTAAAAAGATAACACATCAAATACCAATGAAATACAGAGGATCATTAAGGACCATTCCAAAAACTGATATTTTACAAAACTAAGAAATCTAGAAGAAATGGATAAATTTCTAGATATATTGACTTGCCTAAATTGATGCAAAAAATGTATGAGCAGACAATAAGAAAGACTGTCTTAACAAATAATAAGGCAAAACTGGAAAGATTTGCTGCCAAATTCTACCAAACCTTAAGGAAGAACTAACACTAAAATACTCCAAACTATTCCACAATATATAATGGGAAGAAATGCTACCAAATTCATTCATTTTATGAATCTAGCATTAATCCAATACCAAAACCAGATAAAGAAACACTGAAAAACAAAATCCAAACAAATTTCCTGGATGAACATAGGCACACAAAAAATCTCTAAATAAACTACTCTTGCAAATATAATTCACTAAGATATCAATAAAAGTCATACACCATGATAGAGTTCCTTTCATTTTGGTATGAGAGGATGGCTCAACATATACAAGTGAATAAATGCAGTAAGGCATAAAAATAGAATAAAAAACAGAAGTGATGTGATCCTCTCAATTTCAAATTGAATTCCTGACATGGATGGTATTTGCCCCCAAAATGTTACTACTATATGGGAACTTTGGCCCTCAATATGGCAACGTTGAAAAAGAGGGTAGGACCTTTAAGAAGTAGGGCATGGTGAGGTGTCATTAGGACATGTGAGGAATTATTCTTGGAAGGGATTAGATAGTTTTCCTGGGACCCAAAATTAGTGTTTACAACAAGGATTTTAGAAAAAGAACAAGCCTAGCCTGGTACTGTACCTTAATAGTAGAGTGCTAACCCAACTTTGGTTCAATTTCAGCCCCAAAATAGGCCCAAGGGACAAATGGAATAGAATAAAAGACCCAAAAATAAACCTAAAGACCATCTAATATTTGATATGGGAGCTAAAAACATAGGATTGGGGAAAAAACCTTTTCAATAAATGGTGTTGGGAAAATAATAGATAGATAGATAGATAGATAGATAGATAGATAGATAGATAGATAGATAGATAGATAGATAGATAGATAGACAGATAGATAGATAGATAGATAGATAGATAGATAGATAGATAGATAGATAGATAGATAGATAGATAGATAGATAGATACCAAATGGATCAGAAGAAGTAAAAATGGCCAATATGCACACAAAGAAATCTTCAACACCTCTAGCCATAAAGGAAATGTCATTGTCAAGAAAATAAACAACAGAACCAACCAGATATCTCTCAGTAGATGAATGGATCAAGAAAATGTGGTAAGCAGACCAGAGACTCCACCAAGAGACTGGTTATAGACACAAGTGAGATACAGGATATTCCCATCCACCCCCCCCCCCTTAAAAAAATCAAAGAACTCTTTTCTTGTACCTTTATTAAATTTTTGATTAAAAATTTGTTTTCTATTAATCTTATTGTCCTTTTCCTCTTATAATATTTACTTTAGGTGTGTGTGTGTGTGTGTGTGTGTGTGTGTGTGTGTGTGTGTGTGTGTGTGTGTGTGTGTGTGTGAGTGTGTGATTTTTTTTTTAATTTCTACTGACCTTTTGGTCCTTTTTTTTCTTTCTCATTCTTTTCATTTTTCTTCTCTTTGGTTCTTTTTTGCGTGACCTAATTGCTGTTTTGCTCATCCTCAGATATACCCTTGTCGATTATTAGACCTTATCCCCCATTGTGTACACACTTAACCCAGAAATTTATCACTCATTTCAAAACCTCTTAGGCTTAAATTCATTAATAGCAGTATTACCTCTTTATACCTATATAGTTTTTAAAGAATTTTTACTTTTTAGTTTTTCATGTCTCCTTTCTATCCCTCCCCTCCTCTCATCCTATCCCCGCTCTTCTCTCAATTTCATCTTTAAAATTAGATGATTTTTAAGTTTCACTTTTTAAATTTAAATTTTTGTTTTTTGTCATTTTTTTCTTGTCTTTTTTTTTTCTCTCTCTCTCCTATCATTCAGTCCAAATCATTTCCCTCTTTGAGACTAGGGCTTGGTTAATTTCACTCTCCTTTCACCTTTCCACATTCCCCTAATCCTATTTTTCCCCACCTTTCTCCCTAAACCTATAATTTCTGGTTTGCCAAATTCTTCTTTGATGTTCATAGTCCATTAATACATAGTTGTTTGATGTTGAATACATTGCATCTGTTGAACTAGATTGTATCTGCAGCCTTTTGACTGTGCAACTACAGGAATTTGGTTGATGCTTGCCTTAAAATAGTGTTCTAGCACAAAATTAGTGTTACTTTCATACCAAATGGGCAGAACAAGCTAGAAAAAGCACAAGAAAAATGGCAAGTCCGGGTATCTCAACTCCCACTCATAAAATCAGATGACAGAACAGATAATGAATAATCCAGAGGAGAGTTCCCAAAAAGCTCTACACACACTACTGGTAAACATGGTGAATGAGAAATTGAAAACCTGCAAATGACTCAGTGTGAGCGTGATAGGGAGAGAGAGGAGGCAAACCAAAGATCAATACAGGAATCTCATGAGTGTGAGGAAGCTTCTCAAAGATTGATACAGGAATTGCGTGAGCAGGTTGAGAACAGTCAAAGAGATAGACAGGAATTTCATGAGAAGGCTGAGAACAGACAAACAGAAAGTCAGGAATGGAGTGAGCAGGCTGAGAACAGTCAAAGAGAACTACAGGAATTGCGTGAAGGCTGAGAACAGACAAACAGAAAGTCAGGAATGGAGTGAGCAGGCTGAGAACAGTCAAAGAGAACTACAGGAATTGCGTGAACGTGAGGAAGCTAAACAAAAAGTACTACCGGAATTGCGAGAGTGGGATGAGAATAGACAAAGATCAATAGAGGCATTCATGGAATCCTTAAACAGACAGCTGAAAGGATTCAGGGAGACCACAAGGGGAATGCTGAATGGAGCCTGACAGAAGGAATGGGAGTCCAAGGAAACCATAACCAATCAATTTGAAAATAAACACTGAACACCAAATTAAGGAAGAAAAGAAGTTCATACAAGATCTAAAACAAAGCTCCAATAAAGAATTTGAAGCCATCAAAGCTGACCAATTAGAAGGAAAAGAAATGAAAAAACAAAGTAGAAAATCTTGACACTAGGTTAGACCATACAGAAGATCGAATCTTGGGAATGAAGACAGCTTAGATATTATAGAGAAAGAACATACAACTATCCAAGACAAATCCAAGAAATATGATAGATCTATTCAACATCTATTCAACAGGAGGCCTAATCTGAGGATAATGGGTGTACAGGAGTACCTAGAGACAGAAGTTAATGGTGTCTAGGAAATTTAACAGGATCCTAGCAGGGAACTTCCCAAACATGCAAAAAGATAGGCTTATTCAGATACAAGAAGCTTTTAGAACCCCAAATAGACCAGACCAGAACAGGACATCCCACCGTCACATTATAATCAGCACAGGATCAATTCAGACCAAGGAAAAAATCCATGAAGTTGTCAATGAGAAAAGATCAATCATCTATAAAGGGAAACCAATTAGAATCGCCTCAGATTTCTCAGCAGAGACAATTAAAGAAAGAAGAGGTTGGAATGATATATCTCATGCCCTAAAGACAAACAACTATCAACCAAGAATATTGTACCCAGCTAAACTCTCCTTCACAACCGAAGGTCAAATAAAAACCTTCCATAGCAAGGAAAAACTGAAATAATATTTCTCCACCAAACCAGCCCCACAAAAGATACTTAAAGATGTCCTACACAAAGAAAACCAACAAGACCACAATAAAGGCCAAGAAACCACACCCAAACTGAGAATCCAAGAACCATAGTAAGAACCCAGTTGCAGCTGCCCCCAAGAAGGTGGCTAACATGTCAGGAACTCCCAAATACCTCTCACTCCTTTCTCTCAACATTAACGGACTTAAAATTCCAATTAAGCGACATAGACTGCATAGTTGGATTAAAAAGCAAGATCCTTCTAACTACTGCCTTCAGGAGTCACACTTTGCGCATAAAAACAAACACATTTTGAAAGTGAAAGGCTGGAACAAAATCTACCAAGCAAATGGCCCTCATAAACAGGCAGGAGTTATAATCTTAATATCAGATAAAATAGACTTCAAATTAAAATTAGTGAGAAGAGATAAAGAAGGTTGCTACATACTAATTAAGTGATATCTCCTTCAGGAGGATATTACAATTCTAAATATCTATTGGCCAAACAAAAGAGCACCCAAATTTATCCAAGAAACACTACTTTCCCTCAAATCTCACATAGATCCAAAGACATTACCTGTTGGGGACTTTAACACACCACTATCCCCACTAGATAGATCAACTCGGAAAAAACTCAACAGGGAAACTGCAGATCTAAACAACTACATAGATCAACTAGATTTAACAGACATCTACCGAATATTTCACCCAGCAACATCAGAATACACGTTTTTCTCAGCAGCACATGGAACATTTTCCAAAATAGACCACTTTTTAGGTCACAAAGCAAACCTGTCCAAATTCAGAAATATTGAAGTTATACCTTGGATTCTCTCAGACCACAAGGGAATAAAATTAGATCTAAACACCAAAAGACACCAAAGAAAGTCCTGTAACACATGGAGGCTGAACAACACACTGTTGAATTACCAGTGGGTCATGGAAGAGATTAGAAGGGAAATTCCAAAGTTCATGATATTCAACAAAAATGAACACACAAATTACCAGCCTCTCTAGGACATGGCAAAGGCAGTACTCAGAGGCAAGTTTATAGCTTTGAGTTCCTACATCAACAAATTGGAGAGATCTGAAACCAACAATTTAAGGAGACATCTGAGCCTCCTTGAAAAAGAGCAGCAAGATAAACCCCAACCCAGTAGATAGAGAGAAATCATTAAAATTAAATCAGAATTAAATAAATTAGAAGAAAAATAATAGAAAGAATCAACAAAACAAAGAGTTAGTTCTTCAAAAAAATTAACAAAATTGACAGACCCTTAGCAAATCTTATCAGAAAAAGAAGAGAAAACACCCAAATAAACAAACTCAGAGATGAGAATGGAAACATCACCACAGAATAACCAAGATTCAGAACATTATAAGCAAATACTCAAGCCTTCATGCTAATACGTTTGAAAATTTGGCAGAAATGGACCTTTTCCTAGCAAATATCGACATACCTAACTAAACCAAGATGAGTTAAACCATCTTAAAAGGCCCATATCAAGCATTAAAATAGAAACAGCAATAAGAGACCTCCCATCCAAGAAAAGAATTCTACAATACCTTCAAAGCAGAGCTCACACCAATACTCCTCCAACCCTTCAATGAAATTGAAAGAGAAAGTTCACTACCGAACTCATTCTATGAAGCCATCATAACCCTCATCCCCAAACCAGGCAGGGACTCATCAAAGAAAGAGAAATATAGACCCATTTCTTTGATGAACATTGATGCAAAACTTCTCAACAAAATTTTGGCCCATCAACTTCAACAATTCATCCAAAAAAATCATACACCACGATCAAACAGGATTCATTTCAGGGATGCAAAGCTGGTTCAATATACGCACATCGATTAATATAATTCATCACATCAACAAGAGCAAGGATAAGAACCACATGGTTATCTGATTAGATGCAGAAAGCATTTGACAAAATCCAACACCCCTTTATGATGAAGGTTCTGGAAAAATTAGGAATCCATGGAACATTCCTCAATACAATAAAGGCTCTATATGACAAACCTACAGCCAGCATTATACTTAATGGTAAAAAACTAAAGCATTTCCTCTTAACTCAGGAATGAGACAAGGATGGCTACTCTCTCCACTTCTCTTCAATCTAGTATTATAATGCCTAGTTACAGCAGTAAGACAAGATGCAAACATAAAGGGGATCCAAACAGGGAAAGAAGAAATAAAACTCTCCCTCTTTGCAGATGACATGATCTTGTATTTAAAGAATCCCATAGACTCCACTCTCAAATTACTCAAGCTGATTCAAACCTTTGGCAAAGTAGCAGGGTATAAAATTAATCCTCAAATGTCAATGGCTTTTTTGTTTGCCAACAATGAGAAAAGTGTGGATGAAATCAGGAAAGCAACTCAATTCATAATAGTCCCACAAAAAATAAAATACCTAGGAATTAGCTTAACCAAAGAAGTGAAGGACCTCTATGATGAAAACTTTAAAAACTTGAAAAAGGAAATCAAAACAGAACTTAGAAAGTGGCAAAGCCTCCCATGCTCCTGAGTTGGAAAGATCAACATTGTGAAAATGGCAATAGTTCCCACAGCTATCTATAAAATCAATGCAATACCTATCAATATTCCAACTTCATTCTTCAAGGAAATAGAAGAGGCAATCCAAAAATTCATATGGAACAATAAAATTCCCTGCATAGCAAAAACGATCCTCAACGGAAAGAACAGTGCTGGAGGAATATCAATACCAAATTTTAAACTCTACTACAAAGCCATAGTAATCAAAACAGCATGGTACTGGCACAAGAACAGACCTGAGGACCAATGGAATAGAATTGAAAACCCAGAAATGAACCTACAGACCTATAGCCAACTAATCTTCAATAAGTGAGCTGAAAAAATAGAATGGAAGAAAGACAGCCTCTTCAGTAAATGGTGCTGGCAAAATTAGTTAATTACTTGTAGAAAACTAAAGCTAGATCCTTATATATCACCCTGCACCAGAATCAACTCCAAATGGATCAAAGACTTCAGAGTCAAAGCAGACACTCTGAAAAAAATTAAAGAATGGAATAGGAGAAACTCTAGGTCTCCTTGGCACAGGCCAAAATTTTCTTAATAGAGACCCAGAAACACAACAACTCAAAGAAAGGTTAGACAAATGGGATTGCATGAAATTGCAGAGCTTCTGCATGGCAAAGGGCATAGCTAGCAAGATCAATAGAAAGCCCACAGATTGGGAGAAGATCTTCACTAGCCATATAATGGATAAGGGACTCATATCTAAAATATACCTGGAACTCAAAAAATTAAATCCCCCAACAACCAATCCTTAAAGAAACAACTGCCCGATTTACAAATGGGCTAAAGACTTAAAGAGAAACTTCTCTGAAGAGGAAAGAAGGATGACCAATAGACACATGAAGAAATGGTTAACCTCCCTAGCCATACAAGAAATGCAAATCAAAACAACATTGAGATACCACCTCACCCCAGTTAGAATGGCTATAATCAAGAACTCTAATAACAACAGATGCTGGAGGGGATGTGGACAGAAAGGAACCTTACTGCATTGTTGGTGGGAGTGTAAACAACCCAGCAATGCCACTTTTTGACATTTACCCTAATGATTATAATCAAGACCATACTAAAGCTACCAGCAAAACAATGTTTATTTCAGCATTATTTACCATAGCTAAGATATGGAACCAACCCAGATGCCCCTCAGTAGATGAATGGATCAAGAAAATGTGGCATATATATACACAATGGAATTCTATGCCTCCATCAGAAAGAATGACATTGCCCCATTTTTTAGGAAATGGAAAGACTTGGAAAAAATTATATTAAGTGAAGTAAGCCAGGCCCAAAGAAACATAGGTCCCATGGTTTCCCTTATTTGCAATAACTAGTATATGTTTGAGACAAGCAGAAAAGGTCAAGTAAGTTAATGATAGGTGAAATGAACCCCAAGATAAGTATTCAAATGTTTTTTCTTTCATGCGATTGTTTCTAACTTATTTATTAGATGATTTCTTTGTTGCTTTGTATGTCCCTCCCCCACAGTATAACCCCTGCTTTCACTGTATTTGATGTTGGTATAATTTGTGGAGGGGAAGGGCAAAAACAAATCGTTCAAATAGGGATATATTACCTTGCCCATGTAATTATTACCCCTCAATACAGTATTTTCACAATTAAAAAAAAAGAAAATGTGGTATATATGCACAATGGAATTCTATGCCTACATCAGAAAGAATGACATTGCCCCATTTATTAGGAAATGGAAAGACTTGGAAAAAATTATATTAAGTGAAGTAAGCCAGGCCCAAAGAAACATAGGTCCCATGGTTTCTTTTATTTGCAATAACTAGTATATATCTGAGACAAGCAGAAACGGTCAGATAAGTTGATGTTAGGTGAAATGAACCCCAAGATAAGGACTCAAATGGTTTTTCTTTCTTGGTATTTTTTCTAAGATATTTATAAGCTATTTTTTTGTTGCTTTGTATGTCCCTTCCCCATGGTATAACCCCTGTTTTCATTGTATTTGATGTTGGTATACTTTGTAGAGGGGAAGGGAAAAAACAAATTGTTTAAATAAGCATACAGGTGGACCCATTGCAACAATGAGATGTACAAGACATTATGTGGAAAAATGAACTTTACAACTTTGGCGCAAGATGTGGGGGAGGGGGGATGAGAAGGGATGGGAAGGGGAAACAAAGGAGGAGGCAACAATGCTTGATAAGAAATGTACTCATTACCTTGCTCATGTAATTGTAACCCTTCGGTACGGTATTTTCACAATTAAAAAAACAGAATATAAACAACAGTAGATATTGGCATGGATGTGGTAGAAATGGAACTATAACATACTACTAGTGGAAATATAAATTTATTCAACTACTCTATAAATCAGTTTGGGGATTCCTCAGGATACTATACATAAAATTACCATATGATCCAGCAATTACAAATCAGGATACAGTAAAGCCATTTGTATAGCCATGTTCACGGCAGCACTATTCACCATGGACAACGTATAGAATCAGTCAAGTTACTTCTCAATGGACAAATGGATCAAGCAAATGTGCTGTATATATGCAATGGAATTTTATTCATCCATCAGAAACAATGATATTGCGTCATTGGCAAAGAACTTGGAGAATCTGGGGAAAACCATATTAAGTAAAATAAGTCAGGCCCAAAGAGACAAAGGACACATGTTTTCTCTGATATGTGGAAGCTGGAACTAATTTATACATGTACAAGTCAACACATCCAAGGTCGTATACAAGTGAACAGAAATGTAATCATTGAAGTATGGTATTTGCAGGAAGGATCTAATGATGTAATTCCTTAGACAAACTCACAGCTCAACAAAGTGAATACTAGGAAACAGGCCCTAGAAAGGTATGTGGGAATATCCAGGGGAGGGGCTTGATGAAATTTAAGCAAATAGAAGAGAGAGGCTGGGTTGGCAAGGATGTGGGAAAACGATGAAAAGTGCAATATAGGTCAAGATGTATTGGAATCAAAAACAGATTTGTTGAATGGTAAACCATTTGTCAACCTAAAGACAATGAAAATATAATTTAAATGCAAATAAATAAAACCTCTTTCTTTGCTCTGCTTCTTGTCTCACCACATGGTTTCTCCTTCATTCACACACTCACTGTGATGCCATTCAGCAAGACAGCATGCAGCAGTGGATCCTTTGCTAGCATTGTGTTGTTTGAACTTTCAGCTGCCAAAACTGTGAGGTAAGTAAACCTTTTTTACTTTGTAAAGTAGTGGGCCTCAGATATTTCATTACAGTAATAGCAAAGGGACTATTAAGTGAGATTGTTATGCGCAGCGTGGGGTGCTCTTTTGGCAAATGGTTGTAACAGAGGAGAGACAAATAGGATCAGAAAACGTTAGACATCACAGTATTCTATTTCTTCCTTTTGACAGATGAATCCAGAATAAAGAAGTTGTTGGAACTAAAAGGATGAACGGGTGGGTGAGAATTGCAGTTCTCAGGATATATACAGTTTACATATACAAATATATCCTTGTTGCTATTTTACAATATCCAGAATCACATAATATTAGAGTGAGAAGAAACCGTTGCTATCACATAATATAACTTCTAAATTTTACTTATGAGGTAACTGAAGGCTTAAGAAAGTGAGTGACATTTTTGAAATTATCTAGTATTTAAAGAAGGAACGTATGGAGATTAGAATGCAAGTATTCTGACTTCCTTGTCAGTAATTTTATGCGATACCATGGTAGGGAACTTTGAAGTGAGTGACTATCTTAATTCCTCACAAAATTCTTCACTCAGTTCTTAAAGTAGTATACTTCTTAAGAAGAAAGAATTACTTTCTTATGTATATCAGTGAAAATACTTAGTGAACAAATGAAATGATTAGCCATAAGGATGAAAGCAGGGCAATGTTTCCAAGTGGAGATAATATATCTGAGTGAATGATGCCATTTATAAAAAATTAGAGAATTTCAAAATTAAAATAATCCTACCAGGAAAGTGATAGTAACTTTGAAGTCCAAAAATTTTATATTTCTAAATTCAGTATCAGAGCTGAATGACAGAAGTACAAAATTATTTCCTGGATGCTTTTTTATTCCTAGCAAAACAACCAAAAACAAAACAACCTTTTATTTAAAAGCCCCATAATAAACCTGGAAGACAGATGTTATTGTTGACCCCATTTTACAGACAGGATCCTTAAAGCTGAAAGGAATCAAGTGAGTCATACATATTTATATTTTTGACACATGTTCACATTTCAATCTATCTCTATATTCCTTACTTATATCTTCTAAAGCAAACTGCAATCTATCTAGCCAAAGTGGCATCATAAGCAGTCATAAGGACCCTAGAGTCAGAGTGGGGTGAAATCCAAACTTTATAGGTTGTGTGACCCTCCATGAACTATTTAATCCCCTTGTGCCTGTCATTTCTTTCTCTGCCAAGTGGCACATAATAATTAGTCTTAGTTATTACGACCAGCATTGAGGAGACAACTCAAGCTAAAATCAATATTGTGGTGGTCCTAGGCCCAGTAACTTATTCAGTAAGCCCTCCATTAAAGTCCATGTCTTTGACTCCTTCATCTAGTGAGAGGCAGGTTTGATAGGACATCTCAAAGAACTCCTAGGTTTCTTCTGCTGTGTTAAACAGGCATCTTCCCATGCCAGAACTTGCTTGGAGATGTCAGCCACTGCTTCTTTCAGGAATTATCAGTAAAATTTTATAAGTGAAAAAAGGATTAACATTGAAGATAAGCGCATTTTCAAATGGCAAATCAAATCAATATTTCTACTTGTAGAGAAATAGGTGCTTTGTCAATGTGTTCTTAAATATGCCTGGACAACTCTTGGGGTTAGAGCTAGGTTGACTCAGCACCAATTATATAAAAGTATCTGTGACTGGCCCAAAGATATCTTAAAACTCCTTATGCAAATCTAATGTATGGCCATAATGGGGAACCAATGGTCTAACATTACTGAGAATAATTTTTTAAAAAACATTCTTGAGGATTTGTTGTTGGGGGATTTAATGTTTTGAGTTCTAAGTATATTTTAGATATGAAACCCTTGTCCATTGTATGACTAGTGAAGATCTTCTCCTAATCCATGGGCTTTCTACTGAGCTTGCTGGCTATGTCCTCTGCCATGCAGAAGCTCTGCAGTTTCATGCAATCCCATTTGTCCAACCTTTCTTTGTTGTATTTCTGTGTCTTTATTAAGAAAATTTCAGCCTTTGTCAAGGAGCAATAGTGCTTCTCCTATTTCTTCCTGTAATGCTTTCAGGGAGTCTGCTTTGGCTTCGAGGTATTTGATCCATTTGGAGTTGATTCTGGTGCAGGGTGAGATATAAGGATCTAACTTTAGTTTTCTACAGGTGCTTAACCAATTTTGCCAGCAACATTTACTGAAAAAGCTGTCTTTCTCCCATCCTACTTTTTTTTTGGCTCCTTTATCGAAGATTAGGTGGCTGTGGATCTGCAGGTTCATTTCTGGGTCTTCAATTCTATTTCATTGGCCCTCAGGGTGGCTAAAGACTTAAAGAGAGACTTCTCTGAAGAGGAAATAAGAATGTCCAATAGGGCTGGGAAGGTGGCTCAGTGGTAGAGTGCTTGCCTTGCATGCATGAGGCCCTGGGTTCCATTCCTCAGCACCAGATAAGCAGAAAATGTCGGAAGTGGTGCTGTGGCTCAAGCAGTAGGGTGCTAACCTTGAGCTGAAGAGCTGAGGGACAGCGCCCAGGACCAGAGTTCAGGCCCAACAATCGACAAAAAAAAAAAAAAAAAAAAAAAGAATGGCCCATAGACAAATGAAGAAATGCTCGGCGGGCGCTGGTGGCTCACGCCTGTAATCCTAGCTACTCAGGAGGCTGAGATCTGAGGATTGTGGTTCAAAGCCAGCCCGGGCAGGAAAGACCGTGAGACTCCTATCTCCAATAAACCACCAGAAAACCGGAAGTGGCGCTGTAGCTCAAGTGGTAGAGCGCTCGCCTTGAGCTGAAGAGCTGAGGGACAACGCCCAGGCCCAGAGTTCAAGCCCCATGACTGACAAAAAAAATAAGAAAAAAGAAATGCTCAACATCTCTGGCTATAAAAGAAATGCAAATCAAAACAACATTGAGATTCCACCTCACCCCAGTTAAAATGGCTATTATCAAGAAATCTAATAACAACAGATGCTGGGGGAGGCGGAGGATTTGGCCAAAAGGGAACCCTACTGCACTGTTGGTGGATGCGTAAACTTGTTCAACCACTCTGGAAAGCAGCATGGAGGTTCCTCAAAAGACTTCACATAGAGCTCCCCTATGACCCAGCAATCCCACTTCTGGGCATCTACCCAAATGATCACAAACAAGGCTATACTAAAGCCAACAGCACAACCATATTTATCACAGCATTATTCACCATAGCTAAGATATGAAACCAACCCAGATGCCCCTCAGTAGATGAATGAATCAAGAAAATGTGATACACCCCCAATCGCCCCCCACACACAATGGAATTCTATGTTTCCATTAGAAAGAATGACACTGCCCCATTTGTAAAGAAATGGAAAGACTTGAAAAAAAATCATATTAAATGAAGTAAGCCAGACCCAAAGAAACATAGGTCCCATTGTTTCCCTTATTTGCAATAGTTAGTATACCTCTAGGATAACCTTAGCTGATGAGCAGAATACTTATGACCATATAAAACGACACTCAGGAAAATGAACTCCAAGGCATGGACACAAGAGGTTTTACTTTGCTGTTGTTGTTTTTAATGTACTATGATAGTTTTTGTTTCTTTTGTATGTTCTTCCCCCAATGTTATATCCTCTGTTGTTACTGCATTTGATTTTGGTACCCTGATATCGCATATACACTGATTTGAATTAGGGAAGGGAAGGGGAACAACAGAATGGAGAGACAAAGGACAAGGGGCAAACCAATGCAACAGCAATATACACAAGACAGTATGTTGGAAATGATCTGTACAACTTGCAGTGGGTGAGGGAGGGGGGAAGTAGGAGAAAATGAGGGAAGGGGTAACAAGTTTGACAATTACTTTTTACCTTACTTACATAACAGTATCCCCTCTAAACATCACCTTGAGAATAAAAAAAATACTAACTAAAAAAAAACTTTCTTGGGTTTGGTTCTAAAATTTTCAGAAACATTTATGAGTGGTCACATTGGAGTCACTGATTTAGAGGATGTAACACCCCCTAGTTACAATTTTAAAAAAAATCAGGCAGAAAATATTTTGGTGTTAATATTTTGGATTCTAGATCATGAACTTGGAACCATTTTCTCAAGATCTCACTATTTCCTAGACTGTGAACAACATACAGTAATGGGGTTAAAGGAGAGCTTTAAATTTTTATTTTCTTCCTCTGTTTTACTTAAATCATGGCAGTTAGCATTGAGCTAACGTATTTGTCTTTTACCTACCAGGAATTATTTTTACATAAAAATTGTGTGAAATTTATTCAGAAGAGATAACATAAAAATCACAGCTATGCGGCTCTGAGGAAAAACAGTGCTGATTTATGAAACTTCACAGACTTCGAAATAGAAACAAAGCACTAAATATTCATGAAATCCAGTACAGTGCTTGCACATAAGATACATTTTTGTGACTTATAGCTGAGTTATAGGGAAAAATAATAATCTGAGCATCTCCAAACATATAGAACCTTTCAGGTGTTTAATTTTTACTAATTTTTGGTCTTACTTTGTTTTGACTTATAAGTATTCACTATAATGTAAATCATTGGTCATAACATACATTTCCCAAAGAAAAAGTAAACAAAGATTTCACCAACAAAACAAGAGTGTAAATATAAAATTGAGGATTTAATTTTTTAAAAAGTCTTCTCTGAAAGGTTTTTTTTTTTTAAGTGGTAGATCTTTAAAGACATAAGCCATAACTGAAAAAGTAAAATCCTCTCACTAAGCCAATAATATCATAAATGTATCATGTAAAGCAAAATGGAGTTAAAATAGAACTTTCATCCTTAAATCATAAATTCAAGAATACTCTGATAGATTAATACAATAATCAAAAGAATCCTAAATTGTATGGTGTTACCATGATAATTTTGGTTCCTTAATGTGATTATATCAATTTTTTTAACTGTTCTAATGACTGATGCATATTTCAAAGGGACTCTATGCAGTCAATCTACATTTAAAGTAGAAAGATTAAAAGCACATTATTGGTGAAATCTAGCAGTTGACTTTAAGAGATATTTATTTATTTTATCCACTTTGGCCTTTTAAATAAATATTATTCTATCCACTTAGGCCTTTTAAATAAACATAATTGAGTTGATCATTAAAAATACAACCTTGGCATCTTCTTAAACCATGTATGTATGTATGTCTATTTCTTCCATATACAATGAATGAATGACTAATTAACACAAAATGGTTCAGTGTTAATCTTTAGCAACTATTAAGTTGTTTAATTAGAAATAATTCACAATGACAATCTGCCCCCACTCTACCTCATCTCTGTCATACTTGTTTTCAACAGGCCTGTGACACAAATAACTGCTAGGAGATAATGTATAACCTCCATGAAAATTCTTTTTGTTCTTAAAAAAGCAAGTGTGATAGGAGCTGCATAAATAGTAATTAAACACTAGAAATGTGTGGTAACACAAGCAGTACAAGACTATTCTGGTCAGACCCATAAGAGAGAATGATTTAGAGCCATTCAAGAGATAGTACAGAGTAGTAGAAATGATCAAAAGATCTAGAAATAGGACAAATAATGAAAGCTATAACACAATGAGATTGCTTAGCAAAAAGACTTTATAGTAATGGTCCTCAAATCTACAAGAGAAAAATCAGTTGTTTTCCATTTTCACTGAGGACAGAATAAGCAGCACTGAGACTAAACTTTACCAGAGAGACAGAAGTAATATATACATTTCAGTTCTCAAATGAAAGAGCAATTATTAACAAGACCTGTGGATTTTCCTTGAGATACTGTAAATAAGACAAATATTTATAGTAGAATAGTGTACTATCATAGAATGTCAGAACAGAAGGTTAAGTTGCCCAAACACCATTTATTGCTACAAATAAACCAAAACCAAAGAAAATAGACAGCTATCAGCTGAGCATTTTTCAAGATATTTTATGCTTAATAGTTTAAACTGCTCTTAGTGATGAAGCACATTTTTAAAAGGACTTCATGTAGAGAAAATCTGCAAGCATAAAGATACATTAAGATGCCAAAAATAAGGATGAAGAAGTCTCAGACATAGTATAAAGAAGTAAATCCTGCTCATCTCTGTGCCTAGCCACCACACTCACCCAAAACTTTCCCCAAGATCCCTTCTTGATCTTACATCATTTGTGGTCATTGTGTTGCTATTCTTCATGCAATACGGACTTATTTCCAGTTTTCTAAAGCATCACCCTATTGATCAACCCAAATTCTCCATGGTCACCTTGTACTTCAGATTGTGATTGTACGGTGCCTATCTGGCTGCCACCTGACTGATGAGATCCTTGGATAAAAACTCACCTGGCATGAAGACATACTTTTAGCCACGAGCTCATTGGAGTTGCAGTAGGCATAGTTTCACCAGGTGGCTTGTAATCACAGCTCATTCTAACCCCCTGTAGTTTTCCTGTTCTGCTTCATTGTTGGTGCCTTTCAAGAGGAAGATATGTGAAACCCAAGGAAGACTCTGGAGTGGATTTCCATGTAGCCCAGGTCCTGTTGTCACTTATCAAAACTGTTAACACCTATCTATATCCTGTCTATAAAAATAATCTACATTTATAAAGTACATGTGCTATACTGATAATTTATAAAATACCTAGTGTTTGACACTGTTTTACTAATTTCAGTTTCACAAACATAGCCGATTGCTACTACTACTATTATCCATTTAACAAACGGGGTGATACTAACAAAGATGTGTAATTTGCCCACAATCACTCAGATATGGAACTACTGGGTCAGACTCAAGGCACTCCTGTCCAGCAGCAAAGACTATGTGCATATGCACAACTCCAAACCACATCTCTAGGTAAAAGAATCTTTTTTGTTTTTATATGTTTTTGCTGTTTGTTTTGTTTTGTGCCAGTACAGGGGTTGAAGTCAGGACCTGAGCACTTTTCCTTAGCTTTTTCAAGCAATCTAGCATTTGAGCCACTGCTCCACTTCCAGCTTTTTGCTGCTTAATTGAAGATAGGAGTCTTACCTGTCTTACAGTGTCTTTTCTGCAGTGTCAAATTGTAATCCTCAGGTCTCACCTCCTGACTAGCAATGGCAAGTACATATGGCATCAGGTAGATTAATCGAAGGAGATGAGAAGTCAACTATTGCTATTCTATTCACACTTGGAAAGACTATTGATCACCACTTTTCTAGTTCACAGACAGATAGAATCTACTAAAGTTTGTAAAAATAAAATAGTGCTTTAAAATATGTAAGTTTCAAGAAATGAAATATTAGTGGATGGTCATGAATTTACTTAACCACTGTGGCTAAACATCTTTTCCTTCTGCCTACAGAAGGAATGAGACAGATTGACACTAATAAGCTGTTCCTTGTTTTTCATTATAGTTTATTTGAAACTTGAGCTCATGAACTGAATTGATAAGAAGTAAATTAACATATAAGGATATGAAACAGAATGTATTTACACAAAAAGAGACTGTTACTGAAGTAAGCTGCTAAAGTCAACAACAATCACAAGTAACATTTTTAAAGATGAATTATTAAAAGTGTGCTGAATGTACATTCATTGTATGCATTTTGTGTCTATTACAAATGACCTGAAGTATGTCATAAATCCAAATGATACCCTGATTTCCAAGACTTAATGCATACAGGGAAGATCATGTTGAAATAAATATTTTACCATTATCATGGCATAAGCTTATTAACTAATTTTAAAAACTAGTTCTATCTCCAAGTGTCTCTCAGTGAACTATTTCTGGTAATTTGTCAGAAGACTAGCTTCTTTTATTCACACAAGATCCCACTTTATCCACTCCAACAGCCTCATTAGCCACCAGAGCATGGTCTTTGATACCACTAATTTTTCAAGATGGCATCTCTTCAGAGCACAGATCTCTCTGACAATGGCATTTTCTGCTTGCTGCTTGCTGCCCATATCATTCAGGGTAAGGATATATACACAAGCTTTAAAGAAGAGCTAAGACTAACTCTAATTTTGGACTTTCTTTTTACATATGAAATTGGCCAAGGAGGTTGAAAATGAAGACCAAAAGCCTTCCCAAGGTAAAGAATCTAATCAGGAGACCTTCTATTTCTTTTTTCTTTCTTTCTTTCTTTTTTTTTTTTTTTTTTGATTGGTTGTGGGGCTTGAACTCTGGGCTTGGGCGCTGTCCCTGCACTCTTCAGCTCAAGGCAAGCGCTCTACTGCTTGAGCCACGGTGCTACTTTCAGTTTTTTAGTGGTTTATTGGAAATAAGAGTCTGATGGACTTTCCTACCCGGGCTGGTTTTGAACTGCGATCCTCAGACCTCATCCTCCTGAGTAGCTAGGATTACAGGTGTGAGCCACCAGGACCCGGCAAAATCTTCTATTTTTTTAACTTTTCATTACAATTTGTTTTTTGTTTGTTTGTTTTTTATTGTGAAAATACTGTACAGAAGGGTTACAATTACATGGGCAAGATAATGAGTACATTTCTTTTTTTTTTTTTTTTTTTGTCGGTCCTGGGGCTTGAACTCTGGGCCTGGGCGCTGTCCCTCAGCTCTTCAGCTCAAGGCGAGCGCTCTACCACTTGAGCTACAGCGCCACTTCCGGTTTTCTGGTGGTTTATTGGAGATAGGAGTCTCACGGTTTCTCCTGCCCGGGCTGGCTTTGAACCGTGATCCTCAGATCTCAGCCTCCTGAGTAGCTAGGATTACAGGCGTGAGTCACCAGCGCCCGGCTATGAGTACATTTCTTATCAAGCATTGTAGCCTCCTCCTTTGTTTCCCCTTCCCATCCCTTCGCATCCTCCCCCCCTCCGCTCCCTCCCCAGTCCTCCCCACCCCACCCCCCCCACCCCCTCCCACCCCCGCACCAAAGTTGTAAAGTTTCTTTTCGACATAAGGACTTGTACATCTCATTGTTGCAATGGGTCCACCTGTATCCCTATTTAAACGACTTGTTTTTCCCCTTCCCCTCCACAAATTATACCGACATCAAATACAGGGGTTATACTGTGGGGGAGGGACATACAAAGCAACAAAGAAACCCAGAAATGTTTTTTCTTTCATGCGATTGTTTTTAACACATTTATAAAATCTTCTATTTCTTAAATGGTACACTGAGCGTCCTCCTCCTCCTCCTCCTCCTCTTCTTCTTCTTCTCTCTCTCTCTCTCCCTCTCTCTGTCTCTCTGTTTCTCTGTCTGTCTCTGTCTCTGTCTCTGTCTCTCTGTCTCTGGCTCTCTGTCTCTGTCTCTCTCTGTCTCTCTCTCTTTCTCTCTCTCTCTCTGATAAACTAGAATATAACTTGCCTCCACAATCCACATCAGGGAGAGATGACTTGTGAGTACAACAAATAAATGACATGAAGGCCTGGAGAGGAGCTCTTCAAGAAGTTGTGACCTTGGTCCACACTTTCATAGTTCTGCCATCTGGTGGTTTAACGTTCAGATAAGCTGGATAAAATGCAGCCCTGTGCTGACTGAAGGTAATCCCAAACTAGTAGCAACTAGAGGAGAGGATCAGAAGCAAATTTTCTCCAAAAGAAAAACCTAGACTTCAAAGAATTTCTTCAAATAGATTCTATTACCATGACATTATGGAATTAAAAATATACAAGCACAAAAGGTAAAAGTCATGATAATCAAGGGAAATCAGACTCCAAAGAGATACAGGCTTCAAATTTTGATTTCAGAATTAACATATAAGAAACAGCTCTTGTATTGTTTTAATAAGTATGCCAAGCCAAACTGAAAAAAACAGGAATAAAGTTTCCTTAAATGAAAACTACAGTAACTCAACTTTAAGTTAATAGGCTAGATTTTTTTTAATCTAATAAGGCTGAATAGAAGCACAGTAAGTAAACTTGAGTACAGACAAAAAGATGCAGAATGTTGTCTAGAAATAGTTTAAAAGGAGAGATAAAAACTGCAAATTTGGGAGAGGTGTTGGAGGGAAGGGATAGTAGGGAAAATATCAAAGGAGGGGGCAACAATGTTCAACAAGAAATGTACTCATTACCTTACTTATATAACTGTAACCCCTCTGTACAGTATCTTTACAATAAAATATTTTTTAAAAACTGCAAGTTAAAGATGCATAAAAAGAATTCTAGATGTATTTTGTTTCATCAGAGTTTCAGTAAGAGAAAGACTTAGGGAGAGGCAGGATTTGAAAATGAAAAATACTAATCCACATGTTCAAAAAACCATATACAATTTCAAATATTTAAAAAATCCATACGTAGACATAAAATATTAAATCTTCACCAAAAGATAGACAGACAGACAGACAGACAGACAGACAGACAGACAGATAGACAGATAGATAGATAGATAGATAGATAGATAGATAGATAGATAGATAGATAGATAGATAGATAGTAGAAGCAGCCAGGGGCCAGGATGTATTATCTTCCAAGAGTCTAATTCAAATGAGTCTATATTTTAAACAGTAATTATAAAATTCAGGAAGAGAGGACATGATTAATTACTTCAATGGGCTGAAAGAATACAACTGATGAGCTGAAATTATATTTGAAAGTGTCTTTGAAGAATGAGAGTGACTCCATTTCTAATGAAAGAGAAAATGAAGGAAGGAAGGAAGGAAGGAAGGAAGGAAGGAAGGAAGGAAGGAAGGAAGGAAGGAAGGAAGGAAGGGCACATTTCAGTTAAGTTGGAGACATACCTTAGTGTAGAACCCTCACTTAACACTTGTGAGGTCTTGAGTTTCATTCCATTCCAAGTATGAAAAACAAGAAAAACATTCCAAGAAAAACAAGAGAGGAGGTGGTAGAGGAAAGGGAAAGAGAGGATAAGGAAGAGGAGAAGAGAGGAGAGGAGAAGAGAGGAGAAGGGAAGGGAGGAGAGGGGATGGGAGGGGAGGGGAGGAGAGGGGAGGGGACTTTGAAAACCCAGAGAAAACGTGAATAAATAGCTCAACAAGTTAAAGAAAGAGTAGCAAAGAAGGCATGAAAGTAAATAATTAAAAGAAATTTGCGGTCAACAAAGTTTAAATAAGCAACTGATGGAGTACATCAATAATTTCAAATGAATTTAGAAGGAAGTAGGGGGAACAATTGATAAAATTTATGGACTTGTGAAATTGATTGAGAATAGAAAGAAAACAATTACAAAAATCTAATACCAGTGATAATAAAGTGAAGCACACTAAAGATAGTATAAATAATAAAGATACAGAAAAAAGATAATATTGAAATCATCTAGCCAATTAAACTTGGAAGTCTAGATGAACTAGATTCTGAGAACTGTGGTCAACAGAACAGTAGCACTGCCCTCAGCTACTGTTTTCTTTTTTCTTTTTTTCAAAATTTTTATTGTGATTAAGTGATTACATAATTTGCCATATTTCACAGTATTGTGGGATAGTGATGCTCAGTTAAAGTCACAAACATATTCTAACTTTCCTGGAGCAAATTGTCTATCATGGTCTTTAACGTTTATGAGTTCTATAAGCTTTGCAATACAGTTATTTCTTCCACATTGGGTGATATGTACATTTCTTTTGTTTTGCATAGCATCAGCTGTTCCCTCTTTCCCACTTGTTCTCTCCCTCCCATTGCTGCCATTAAGTTGCTTAGTTCATTTTGGTCAATGTCCAGTGCAGCTGATGGGTCCTGCTGTTATATGTTTTATCCTGATTCCCTCTATTCTGTGTCATCTTCCTTGTTTCCCTCCAGTATACACATATATATCATACATGTGATCAGCAGCATGGGGTTATTTAGTAGTGATTCAACCAGATGAGTGGAAGTTCTTTGTTTCTTAAGTCCTGCTAATTTTGTCGTATCATTTAACATTTTTGATTTAACATCCACTTATCAAGGAGACCATGTACCATTTGTCTCTTTGCCCTTGGCTTACCTTGCTCAACATGATTTCTTCTAGCTCCATCCATTTCCCTGCAAATGCCATTATTTTGTCATTTCTAATGGCTGCATAATATTCCATTGTGTATAGATACCACAATTTTTGGATCTATTCATCTGTGGTGGGGCATCTGGGTTGTTTCCATATCCTAGCTATTGTGAACAGTGCTGCAATAAACATGGGGGTGCCATGTGTCCTTGTATATTGGTTCCTGTTGTTCAGGGTAGATGCCTAGGAGTGGTATGACTGGGTCGTAAGGAAGGTCAATCTTTAGCTTTCTGAGGACCCTCCAGACTGCTTTCCCAAGTGGTTGTATAAGTGTACACTCCCACCAGCAGTGTAATAGGGTTCCTCTTTCTCTCCATCCCCTCCAGCATTTGTCATTGGCTGACTTGAGGATGTGGGCCATTCTGACTGGGGTAAGGTGGTATCTCAGGGTTGTCTTTATTTTCATTTCCTTCACCACCAGGGATGTTGAACATTTCCTCATGTGTTTCTTTGCCATTTTTATCTCTATCTGAGAAATCTCTCTTTAGTTTCCTTGCCCATTTGGTAATTTGTTTGTTAGGTTTGGGAGGGTTTCGTTTCTTGAGTTCCCTGTATACACTGGATATTAACCCCTTGTCTGATATATTGCTGGTAAATATTTTTTCCCAATTAGTTGGTTGTCTTTCTAGCTTGGCTGCTATAGCTTTAGCTGTGCAGAAGCTTTTTATTTTAAGGTAGTCCCATTTGTCGAATCTCTCTCCAATTTGTTGTGGCCCTGGGACTCTGTTCAGGAAGTTCCTTCCTGTGCCTATTAGTTCAAGTGTCTCTCCTACTCTGTCCTGCAGTAGTTTCAGAGATGGATTTTGAGTTGATGTTGGTGCATGGTGATAGGCTGGGGTCCACTTTTAGTCTTCTGCATGTGGCCGCCCAGTTTTCCCAGCACCAGTGGTTGAAGAGGCTGTGTTTCTTCCATTGTATGTCTTTGGCTCCTTTGTCAAATATCAGCTGACTGTAGGTATGTGGTTTTATTTCTGGATCTTCTATTCTATTCCATTGGTCTTCAGGTCTGTTTTTGTGCCAGTACCATGCTGTCTTTATTATTATGGCTCTATAGTAGAGTTTGAAATTCAGCATGGATATACCTCCCATGTTGTCTTTATTCCCTAGAATTGTTTTGGCTATTCTAGGTCTTTTGTTGTTCCATATGAATTTTTGCACTGTTTTCCATATTTCAGAGATGTTCGTCATTGGGATTTTTATAGGAATTGCATTGAATTTGTATATTTTGGCAGTATTGCCATTTTCACTATATTAAGTCTGCTTATCCAAGAGCATGGGAGGTCTTTCCATTTCCTAATGTCTTCTGTAATTTCTTTTTATAGTTTTCATTAAATAGTTCTTTTACATCTTTGATTAGGTTAATTCCTAAATATTTTATTTTGGGGGAGGGTTATTGTGAATGGGATTGCTTCCTTTATTTCCCTCTCTTCTTGTACACAGGAAGGCGACTGATTTTTGTGGGTTTATTTTGTATCCTGCTACTTTGCGGAAGTGATTTATGATTTCTAAGAGTTTGGGGATGGCGTTTTTGAGATCGTGAAGGTATAGTATCGTGTTATCTGCAAAAACAGATAGTTTAACTTATTTCCCTATTCAGCTACTGTTTTCTTAGAAACACAAATTCCAGGCTTTTACCTTAAGCCTGAAATCAGCTCTCAGGAGGGTGTAACAATGCTCAATAGGAAATATACTCATTACCTTGCTCATGTAACTGTAACCTCTCTGTACGGTATCTTTACAATAAAAATATATACAATCTGAGAAACTGTGTCCTAACAAGTTCTCCCAGTGATTCTGACATCAGAATGTTAGAGAACTGAGAACCATTCCAAACACATTTTACTTGCCTTGTCTCAAGGCTTATTATCAGAGCAATTACTACTGAAGAGGGGGAAAATGGACCTTTATTAGAAGTTTGGATAAAATAAATAAAAGAAGTCTGATAGAATAAATAAAATTTGTATTCTGTCACTGTATAATTAAAATACAATTGTATTTAGCTGGGTGATGGTGGCTTATGCCTATAATCCTAACTACTCAGCATTGGAGATCTCTGAGACTCCTACTTCCAATAAACTACTCAGAAAAGCCAAGTGGTAAGGCATAAGCTTTGAGCAAAAAGAAGCTCAGGGACAGAGCCCAAGCCCCAGAGTTTGAGCCACAGCTTAACATACAAGTACATAAAATTGCTATTCTACATGAAAAAGGATAGAAAGGAAACACCCTTTAGCAAAAACTGTCTTAAATACTGCAAAATATTTTATGTAAATGATAGAAAATATTTTCCTACTTGAAATTTACTAGTTATTGGATCATCTTACATAGTGCATTGTCTGACATTACAAAGACATTTTATGCAGCTCATGTAATCTCCTTGTTATTCCAAGATTATTATTTCATGTTAGGACTGTTAAATTCATCCGAATTTTTAAAAATTCCAAAGTATATTTCAAAATTATCTTTATAAATCTAAGATCATTCAGAACTAAGTCTTATTTCTGAGTCACAACATATTCTTTGCTTCATTTCACTGTTTTATTTATCTTTGGGCTATCTACACATTTATTATATAAAATGACATATTTCCCATGAAAAACTCAGTAAACACACACAGTAGTCAGCTCCAATTGTAAACAATCACAAAACAAACTTTAAAGCATTTATACCAATGTAAAACTCTGTGGGAAACTGTTTTCTCAAAGGATTGTAGATGATTATTATGAAGAAAATAAATGAGGTAAGGTAATATCACAATAATGATCTGGAACTGTGAGTCAAATGAGTAAGATTAAAGGCACAAAAAGTCTTCCTAATAAACAAGCAGATAACTACTGGAAAGAAAAATATGTTCCTTGTTGGAACTGCCACACATTCCCAACCTACACAAAGCTGTCATAAAGGACATCTAAATCTGTCCTTGTTTGTAACGTGTGTTGTGACAAGATTTGACAGTTTATCAAAGAACTATAATTGCCACCTAAACATCTAGCATTTTGTCAACTGCAAGTTTGTTTAGTGAAAGCATTTATTTTCACTTAAAATACAACCCTTTTTCTCTACTTTCTGAAAGAACTGATTGAATTTCTTTTCTCCTAAGCCCATCAAACTGCATCAGGGTTCTCTTTGAATTATTTATGTTGGAATTGTGAAGGGTAAAAGAATAATCAGCAAGGCAAGTAACTATTATCAAAGTAATATATATTTCTGGGTATTGACTCAAAAGACCTTCAATTCTAGATCTGTAGAGATGACATTTAAATATGCTTGCCTTGGGAAGGAGAAAGATAAAGGCTCTTTGTTTTTTTTTTTATCACAATTTCCATTTCCAGTGGAATATATTAAAAAGCAAGGTCTTAAACAGAGAATTTATTGTTTAGGATTTTTCTTATTTGTAACTTTTGAAAGAGTCAATGATAACAAAGTAAAATAAATAGGATCTAAATCTTACAGTTGATTCAGAAAACAGAAATATCAAAATAACAAAGATATTCAATGATACTACTTCTTTTGGAATTTTTTTGGTTTTGTTTTTGTCAGATGTGGGGTTTGAACTCTGGGCTTGGGTGCTGTCCATGCACTAGGCTAGCACTCTACCACTTGAGCCACAGCACCACTTCTGGTTTTCGGGTGGTTTATTGGAGATAAGAGTCACATAAGCTTTCCTGTCCGGGCCTCCTGAGTAGCTAGGATTACAGGCTTGAGCCACTGACGCCCAGCATTCTTTTGGAAAATTGTGTGTGTGTGAGTGTGTGTGTGTGTGTGTGTGTGTGTGTGTGTGTGTGTGTGTGTGTGTTTAATACAAAGGATTTTTCAGTCTCATATTTGTTCTTCCTTCTAATAATGCAAAAAAGAAACATTTTTGAAACTATTTCTGCACCAATTTTCTTTATTATGATAAACCTCAAAAAAGTAATATAGCAAGGAAAATCAAAGTCATACTTGGAAATCCAGGAATCTCACATTCTAAATCTAATACATACTCTAATTACACAACATATCACATGAAAACTTTTTCTCTGGGCTCAGTTCTCTGTCTATAAATTAGGATATTAAGATGACTGGGGAGGTGTCAAAGGCCATTTCCATCATTAATATTTTATATTTCTAGATAAATCCCTGGAACTATGAGGTATAGCATCAGCCAAGAATTTGGTGCAAAAATAGCAAGACAAAAATGTCTCCTATTTAACACCTCAAGAAAAATACAACTAACTATGAGTTTTGAATGTTTACATTAGCATTCAATCCTATTTAGGTAATATTAAAGCTATTTTTAAAAATCTGCTTTGTTTTTCATTAGAAACTGAAAAATATGTGACATGCTGAGAATACTAAGAGAAAATTAATTTAACTGAAGCTACAGTACTTCTAAGTGCTTCTAAATTAAGTCATAAATTTCTTTGGAAATCGCTGTTTTAGGATGAAGAATATGATATAGGTGGTTCTGTTGATTTTTGGCATGAAATGACAAGAATGATAGGATATCATTCTTGGATCATTATGGATAGGAAGCAGCTGATATACACTGTTGACTGTGAAGAAACTGGAGAGTTTTTAAAAAGCATGTTGATGTCAAGAAAACAGTGATGGGATCATCAGCATGTCACTTTGATGGAGCAGTGTTCATTCTTTATAGCATTTTTTTATAACTCATTAAATATACTAAAGTATTTTTAGAACCAAGTATATTCAAAAATTGCTGATTTTACCTATCACGTTGTCTACTCCATTCCTTATCCAATTACTGAGCTTATATTATACATGAAACCAATCCACTGGGAAGTTCAAAAGCTGGTCAAGAAGATATATTCAATACTTACTTGATAATTTCAAAATGTATGTGGTGGGAATTTGATTTTAGGCTAAATTTTTTAAATCTCAGTTTCCAAATATCAGGCCCATAATTAACAGACTATGAATATATGATCTGAAATTTCATCCTTCAATATCTTTATGAAAGAACCATTCCATTATTGAAATTCTTTGTATTTATGATCCTTTTTACTTCCATTACCCCAAATTCCAATGCACTGTACAAGCTCTAAAAATTTCTAACCATTAGGAAATATAGCTGTACTCTTTAGTATATAAGTAATATCTGCATTGTATGTACGATTAATGAAAACTTTTTCTCTGGGCTCAGTTCTCTGTCTATAAATTGGGATATTAAGATGACTGGGGAGGTGTCAAAGGCCATTTCCATCATTAATATTTTGATAATTTACTTATTTACTTAATATTTTAATTTTAATTAATATTTAATTTTAATTAATATTTTAATAATTATTAATTTACTTAATATTTGGTAATTTACTTTTCATTTGTTGATTTCTAGAATTTGTTTTTATAAACAAATCTAGGGTAGTTACTATTTTTCACTCACCATGCTATACCCTAACCATAGTACCACACATGACACACAGGAGATGCTCATGGAATTCATTTAATTATTATTTATTGAATGAATTATTATTGAAGGAATGTATTTGTTGAATTAGTTAATATAGCAACAAACTTGTGAATATTTCTTTGGCATGGATTCCCAGATGTAGAGATAAGCCAAAGTCCACATGCAAAATGGCCCTTTCAAAATCTACATGTTTACACATTCTATAAGAAGACATTGATTTAAATTGTTGGCCTCCTTTATATAACAAAACAATACTATCTTGATAATAGTATTTTTTGTATTTACGGACAAGATTTTTTGTTACCATGACTTGCCTAGCTATACTATTTTCCAACTTTCCTCTTTTTTTCACTGTACAGAGGTACTCTGTTTAAAAACCCTTTGCTGATACTTTTTCCACTCTGTACATTTCCTTCCAAACTTACGTTTGGGGCCTTGTAGAGTCTTTTTGTTTGGGTTTTTCATTCAAACTTGTGTCAGCTGCCCAAGCAAACTCATAAGAGCATCATTAATAGTAGTAATAAAAATAATGCTAAGAGCAATACATCTCATCAGCTAGAAAAAAAAAAAGTGCAGTTTTAAAGTATAAAGCAGGTGAGGTTCAGGATCTATTTGCTAGAGTCACAGTCCGTTTAGTCCCACACACCGGAAGAGGTTCTAACGGCTTCGTAACGGGCAGGGTAACAAACGGAAGCTGTGGTGGTGGTGTGGAGGCCTGACTTCCGGTTGCGTTTCACTGGCAGGGAGCGATTGCGGAAGGACGCCTGGACGGCCCAAGATGCCGAATATCAAGATCTTCAGCGGCAGCTCCCACCAGGACCTATCTCAGAAGATCGCCGACCGCCTGGGCCTGGAG
Organism: Dipodomys merriami; assembly: GCF_024711535.1. NCBI lineage: Eukaryota > Metazoa > Chordata > Mammalia > Rodentia > Heteromyidae > Dipodomys > Dipodomys merriami. The sequence continues at coordinate 17,239,217 of NW_027206068.1, forward strand.
CTGGGCAAGGTCGTGACCAAGAAATTCAGCAACCAGGAGACGTGCGTGGAGATTGGCGAGAGCGTGCGGGGAGAGGACGTGTACATCGTCCAGAGCGGCTGCGGCGAGATCAACGACAGCCTCATGGAGCTCCTGATCATGATCAACGCCTGCAAGATCGCCTCGGCCAACCGCGTCACCGCCGTCATCCCCTGCTTCCCCTACGCCCGGCAGGACAAGAAGGACAAGAGCCGCGCGCCCATCTCGGCGAAGCTGGTGGCCAACATGCTGTCCATCGCAGGCGCCGACCACATCATCACCATGGACCTGCACGCGTCTCAGATTCAGGGCTTTTTCGACATCCCCGTCGACAATTTGTACGCGGAGCCAGCTGTGCTCAAGTGGGTGCGGGAGAACATTGCCGAATGGAGGGACTGCACCGTCGTGTCTCCGGACGCGGGGGGAGCCAAGAGGGTCACCTCCATTGCCGACCGCCTGAATGTGGACTTTGCCTTGATTCACAAAGAACGCAAGAAGGCCAACGAAGTGGACCGCATGGTGCTGGTGGGCGACGTGAAGGACCGGGTGGCCATCCTTGTGGATGACATGGCTGACACCTGTGGGACAATCTGCCATGCAGCTGACAAATTAGTCTCCGCCGGAGCCACCAGCGTGTATGCCATCTTGACTCACGGAATCTTTTCTGGCCCAGCCATCGCTCGCATCAATAGTGCATGCTTTGAAGCAGTCGTGGTCACCAATACCATACCTCAGGAGGAGAAGATGAAGCAGTGCCCCAAGATACAGGTGATCGACATCTCTATGATCCTTGCTGAAGCCATCCGGAGAACTCACAATGGGGAATCCGTTTCCTATCTGTTCAGCCACGTTCCTTTGTAACAGAATAACTTAAGGTTATTCTTATTTATTTTAAAAGCAAATAAGATTAAAATTAAAGCAATTACTGGTTATTATTTTGCCTTGGTAGTTGATGAAGACTCAATTTGTTCTAATGAGGCTTTTCGGATCCTCTATCAGGTATATTAGAGTTTATCTAAAAATTATGCAAAAATACAGTGATTGGGTTGCGTCATTCTGGCTTCTTGGATTCTGTGAGCCTTGAAAATCTCACAATAGATTTCAGGCCGTTTAGTGTGTTGTGTAGTGTCTGAGGAAAAACTAGACTGCCACCCAATCCACGTCCCCAATACACACAAGTCACAAGTTCTCCAAGAGCCCTAAGCTACCCTAAAACTAGTTCTCATTGCTGAACTCACTAAAATAAAGATCAAGTAGCTTTCATCTTGAAATCCTTAAGACCAGGCTAATAATTATTGAGGAGATTAATCTGTCACCATGAATTTGGAAACTATCTTGGATTCTTAGATATACTTGTTTCTTTCCAATTTGTTTTACCTACAATGGACTTCCTCCTGATCTGATAGGCAATTCAGCCCAAATATTTAGTTCATACTCTTCTGGAAAGCAAATTCACTTCCCACTAAATAATCTCTAGTATTCACATCACATATTTTTATGCCATAGCTGAATATTCCTTTGCCTAGTGACGTCATGGTAGTAGGATTTACATGACATTGCAATCTTTTGATTGCATTCATCATTTACTTTTTATCTTCCTTCCTTGTACTTGATTGGCCTCTCAAATGATTATATTTTTAAATGATGCTACTGTCTTTGCTAAGGAAAGTCAGTAAAATATCTTTGCATTTGGTGAAGGGGGGAGCTCAATATATTATGGAAAATTACTCATGATGATAGAGAAAAGCACGTAAAAGTTTCTAAAAAGTAAAACAAAAAAATGAGATAGCCTTAAAGATTGATGTCAGACTTCTCATTTGAAGTACTAGGCAGTAAGGAAAACAAATTCTTTGAAGTCCTAGAGGATTTAGTTTACTTTTGTGGTAGTAGGGATTGAAACAGGGCCTTATACTTGCTAGGAAATTCTCTACCATTTGAGCAATGCTCACAGCATAAGAAATCTTATTTTAAATATATTTTTGTGTTCAAACTGTGGTTCAAATTTGAAGTCAATATTATGATATTTTTGTTTTGTTTTCTTTTTGCTTATGTGGTGCTGAGGAATCGAACCCAGGGCCTCATGCATGCAAGGCAAGCGCTCTACCACTGAGCCACCTTCCCAGCCCAATATTATGATATTTTAAAATATTAAAAAATTAGTACTTTAGCCCGGCACCAGTGGCTTATGCCTGTTATCCTAGGGAGGCTGAGATCTGAAGATTATGGTTCAAGGCCAACCTAGGCAGGGAAGTCCATAATAGTATATATTATAGTATATATCCTATGCATATACTATATGTAATATATAATAAATATGTTTTCATAACCTAAATAAAACCTTATTATTGGTAAGAAGCCTCACAATTGTAGAAGTTAATCCTAGCTACTCAGGAGGCTGAGATCCAAGAATTGTGGTCCACAACCTGGGCAGGAAAATCTGGAAGACTCTTAACTCCAGTTAACCACCAGAAAACCAGAAGTGATGCTGTAACTCAAAGTGATAGAGTGCTAGCCTTGGGTGATAAAGCTCAAGGGACGGTGCCCAGGTCCTGAGTTCAAAAAAGAAAAAAGAAAAGAAAAAATTTGCTAAAGGGTATAGAAAACACGCAATAAATATATAACAAACATAGACAAGAAGAATAATATTACAATCCTTACATTTTCATCCAATCATCTAGCTAATACAAACCCAATATTAACCCTAATAGGATATTTTTATTTAAAAAGTTGATATGCTAAAGTTCATGTGAAAAAATAAGCTAGAATTGTCAAAATATTTTGTTAATGTTTGTGCTATGAGATATTAAAACAGTGCAAGGCAAGCGTACTACCACTGAGCACTATGACATATCAGTGGAAATGTGGTATTGATGCAGAATATACATAAAGTATTTTAGTCTAGATTCCTGAAACAAACTATGTATTCTTACAGGAATTTAGTGCATATACACAGACCCTATTTAAAGGAGGGACTGACTGTTTTAATGGGAAGAGGCACATAACTGAATTAACTCTATAGGCGAATCATTATCACAGAGTCCCTGTGGAGAAGCTTTTCTGATATCCTGCCTTGGCAACCACTTCAGCAGCCTACTCAGATTCTCTGAAGCTGGAATGAGTCTTTAGCCATGGTTTTATTCTAGCTGTCCTTATGTAATCATTTATTTGAATCGTAGTAGTGCTCATGATGACCTTCTTAATGTTAGTTTCACATCAATATCCAATTTCTTTTTTTAATTTAATTTTATTTTATTTGTGAACATACTGTACAGAGGAGTTACAATTACATGGGCAGGATAATGCGTACATTTCTTACCAAGCATTGCAGTCTCCTCCTTTGTTTACCATTCACATCCCTTCCCAGCCTCCCCCCTCCCCCCCAATCCCAATCCTTCTCCTTCCCCCCCTTCCCCCCCCCCCCCACCGACGTTGTAAAGCCCGTTTTGGACATAACAACTTGTACTTCTCATTGTTGCAACAGGTCCACCTGTATCCTTAAACAACTGGTTTTCCCCATCTCCTCCACAAGTTATACTGACATCAAATATAGTGAAAGCAGGGGTTATACTGTGGGGGAGGGACATACAAAGCAACAAAGAGATAATCTTATAAATGCATTAGAAACACATGCATGAAAGAAAAAAACTTTAAAATACACATCTAAGGGTTCATTTTCCTGACATCACATTATCTGACCTTTTCCGCTTGACTCATACATATACTAGATATTACAAATAAGGGAAACCATGGGACCTATGTTTCTTTGGGCCTGGCTTACTTCACTTAATATAATTTTTTCCAAGTTTTTCCATTTCCTAACAAATGGGGCAATGTCATTCTTTCTGATGGAGGCATAGAATTCCATTGTGTATATATATATCACATTTTCTTGATCCATTCATCTACTGAGGGGCATCTGGGTTGGTTCCATATCTTAGCTATGGTAAATAATGCTGCAATAAACATAGTTGTGCTGGTAGCTTTAGTGTGGTCTTGTTTGTAAACATTTGGGTAAATGCCCAAAAAAAAAGTGGGATTGCTGGGTCATAGGGGAGTTCTTTGTGAAGTCTTTTGAGGAACCTCCATACTGCTTTCCAAAGTGGTTGAACAAGTTTACATTCCCACCAACAATGAAGTAAGGTTCCTTTCTGTCCACATCCCCTCCAGCATCTGTTGTTGTTAGAGTTCTTGATTTTTGCCGTTCTAACTGGAGTGAGGTGATATCTCAATGTTGTTTTGATTTGCATTTCTTTTATGGCTAGGGATGTTGAACATTTCTTCATGTGTCTATTAGCCATCCTTCTTTCTTCTTCAGAGAAGTTTCTCTTTAAGTCTTTTGCCCACTTATTTATTGGGCAGTTGTTTCTTTGAGGATTTGTTGTTGGGGGGGTTTAATTTTTCGAGTTCCAAGTATATTTTAGATATGAGACCCTTGTCCGTTGTATGGCTAGTAAAGATCTTCTCCCAATCCGTGGGCTTTCTATTGATCTTGCTAGCTATGTCGTTTGCCCTGCAGAAGCTCTGCAACTTTATGCAATCCCATTTGTCCAACCTTTCTTTGTTTTGTTGTGTTTCCGGGTCTCTATTCAGAAAATTTCAGCCTGAGCCAAGGAGACCTAGGGTTTCTCCTATTCCATCCTGTAATGTTTTCAAAGTGTCTGCTTTGAGTTCAAGGTCTTTGATCCATTTGGAGTTGATTCTGGTGCAGGGTGATATCAATATCCAATTTCTTGATGATCTTAACTTGTTACTTCCTTGAAAAAAAGGTATACACAAATACATATTTCTTGAATATGTATGTCTGTTCCTTGAATATATACTGGAATTCACATTTCCAAAAGTTCTTCAAAAAGCTCTAACATCATTTATAATATCATTTTCCTTATTTATATGAATCAGGTCTCACTACGTTTTCACTCAGTCATTTGGGACAAACTTTCCTTTAGAATACAAAATCAGTGAAGAGGATTTACTGTGTAGTAAATAATCTGTGATACAGAATCTATTCATAGCAGTATAAATAGAGTTGCTCTGTAGCCTAAGCACAATATATTACACTGTATTAGCTAGCAACTCATAACAGTATACTATATAAGGGTGTATCTAAATATGTATCTATAGAGGAAATTTACCCCAAACAGTCTTAAATATGAACATATATGACAAAACTGGTAATATCATAGATAAATAATGCACTGATCAATCGATGGTACCAAATAACTGCTTATTAATTGGAAAACTGAAGTTTTGTCTCATCCTGAAATGGTGCACAAAAGTAAATTCCAGAAGGAATGGCTACTATAAAAACAGAATTGTAAACCATTGGATGAATACATGAAATAACTTTTACATTCTTTTAGTGAAGAAGACCTTCTTTTTTTTTTTTTTTTTTTGCCGGTCATGGGGCCTGAACTCTGGGTCTGGGTGCTGTCCCTCAGCTCTTCAGCTCAAGGCTAGCACTCTACCACTTGAGCCACAGCACCACTTCCGGCTTTTTCTGTTTATGTGGTGCTGAGGAATCGAACCCAGGGCCTCATGCATGCAAGGCATGCACTCTACCGCTGAGCCACCTTCCCAGCCCGAAGAAGACCTTCTTAAGAGGGATATAAAAATCAAAACCCATAAGATCCAGACATTACTTCTTGAATTCCATAGGCAGGAATGGATTGATAGAGCTAATCAGCTGCAAATATGTAATGCTCTTTGAGAGAAAGGCAGAATAGCATTAAGAGTAGAGTTGTCAAGAGTGGTGTAGAGGCTGATCATCAGTACCTCATACTTGTAGTCCTAGTTACTCAGGAGGCTGAGATTTGAGAATCATGGTTCAAAGCCAGCCTAGGCAGGAGAATCTGTGAAACTCTAATCACCAGTAAACCAGAAAAAAGGCAGAAATGTAGCTGTGGCTCAAGTGGTAGACCTCTAACTAAATGACAGTGCTCTGTCTAAATGACAGTGCTCAGGCCTTGAGTTCAAGCACCAGCACCAGTACAAAGAAAAAGAATGGTTCAGACGCTAACAGTACCACTGGAGGTTGCCCAGAAACTTACTGAGTATGTGCTAGAGAAACTGCTCAATTCACGGTGGCTGAGAAGCCAAAAGAAAATGGAAGTGATAGGATGGCCAATATCCTCTTCAAAAATAAGCCCCCAATCAACTAACTACCTTTCATTAAACTCCACTTCCTTAAGGTTCTATCACCCATCATACCTGATGTTTCTTTTGTAGATTTTGAGAAGAGGAAAATGTGCTTTACACATTCATAAGCATGAATTTAGGGGTTGGGTCTAGGGGGAAGACTTTAGGAGCTTTAGTGGACCTCCAAAAGATAGATCCAAGAAATAACTCATAGAACCTGTGAAAATGACCTTATTTGAATAAAGGTCTCTGTAGATGTAACAAGTTTTGGATTTTCAGATGAGATCATAATGGATTCACAGAAGGCCTTAACAAGTGAGAGGAAGACAAATATTTCATAAGAAGTGACTGGAGGAATAGGCAGAGTGGAGAAATGAGTGCACAAACCTACCCTAAAGATTGTCAGCAATCTGCAGAAGCTGCAAGAGTGATATGGAATGGGTTCTCCTTTGGAGCCTATAGAAGAAACCAACCATACTGTAACCTTGATTTTGGAATTGGTCCTCCAAGGTTTAAGAAATTCTATTTCTTTTGCTTGAAATCACTGATTTTGTGGCAATTTGGTGCTAAAGTTATAGAAAACAATACAGATGGCATTAATATCTCCTGGTAGCAGGAGATGTAGCCTTGTTCTTAACAAATACAAAACAATGTAAAAGTGGCTTTGGCATTGGTGAATGAGCTAGATTGTTTGGAAGAAATTACCTGCAGAAGTATTTCTGTTAAAGGAGATTATGGAGGTGTGGCCTAGAAGAAAGTACATAATGACTGTCATCTTGAAGAATACATCTATCACTATGATCCAATTGTTGGTAGACAAATGGATGCTCAATGTGTTTCTGCTGTGATCTCAAAAGGAAATAAGGACTCTGTTATTACAAACTTAAGGAAAATCCATCCTGGCCATAAAGTAACAGAAAAGGTAGTTGTATTGTATTGTACTATTGGATGGAAATCAGAACCTATAGGTGGTGAACTTGAACATTTAGCTGAGATTTCCAAGGTCAGTGTTGAAGACAAGGTTTGGCTCCTCTTTGTTGCTTACAGTAAAATGAGAGAAGACTGGAAAATTATTGAAATCCTGAGGAGCCAGGATTTCAAGTGTTGGTATGTTCTCAGTTTAGCTGATTTACAAAGGATGCTAAAATAGGGAAATCATTGTTGGGAAAGCATGCTCTGTATGAAAGCACAAGGGTGTGTCCGGATAACCTTTTCCTGAAGAAATTGGGTATGTGACTCATGGACCCAATCAGCCTTCTAGAAGAAGGAACAAATAGAGACTGAATAGATAATAGAGTACTAAATAATCAGGTAGTATACCTCAATTGAGTTTTACAAGTTGATATATACTTGGCCTAATGAGGAGAAAAACCAATAACTAAATATCTTACAAAACTAAAGATTTTGCATTTATTTTAAAAAGCAATAGAGAACTCTTGAAGCATTTTCAGTAAATTTTCAGAAAATGACGTAGCATAGTACTTTGGGGAAAGAACTCAGCAAAGATCAAATGTGTCTGAGTGGGCTGCATTTTAAGAAATTAAACCTAAACAACATGCTTTTATTTCAATTTATAGTAACAAAGAAGGCTTCATTTTCCCAAACCCTAATACACACCAGGATTGTTTACAGGAATTCAGTGCGAGTATAAATTTCTAACCCTGACAGTATCTCTTATCAGATGACATGATTAATGATGTTTTCTTCAGAGTAGCTTCAGTTAGTGTTTATTAAGATGCTTCCCAAATCCTAATGCTATTTCAGAGATGCAGGCAGATGATTATACTTATAAGCACACTGCAAGAATTAGAACAGATAAGGCAATGATTGAATGGTTTTAAATAATACATTTTATCCAGATTATTATGGAGCTAGTAACTTTCTTCTTCTGTTTTAATGCTTATCATTCTGGTTCTTCTCTAGGAAAACTATTAATTTTTAAGCCAGATTGTGTTGCAAATGCCATGCAATGAATAGTGTAACTCATGCTTAGTGCAAAGGAAAGGCCTCCCTTTTGCCACATTAGTTTCTGGTTGTGAAGCAGACAATGAATAGCTTCTCTGACTGAAAATCGTGCATTTGTTCTACCTCATTGCTTACTATTTGGTTTTTCAATGGAAAAACTCTAGGACTTAAGGAAGGGTTTAGAGGAAAGTAGTCTTGGTAGCCTCAGGAATAAAGATGCAGAGGTAACAGCAAACACAAAGATTTTGAGGTAGGAATATGCACATTGTTTTCTGTTGCTTTTTTTTGGGGGGGGGTCCAGTCGTGGGGCCTGAACTCTGGGCCTGGGTGCTGTCCCTCAGCTCTTCAGCTCAAGGCTAGCGCTCTACCACTTGAGCCACAGCACCACTTCTGGCTTTTTTCTTTTTGTTTATGTGGTGCTGAGGAATCGAACCCAGGGCCTCAGGCATGCAAGGCAAGCGCTCTACCACTGAGCCACCTTCCCAGCCCCTTTTCTGTTGTTTTTTATCCATTGTAAACAACAACAAACAAAAAAAACCTAGAGATAAACAATGTAAAGGAGAAATGATTCTATATTGACTCCTGTGTTCAGAGATTTTGGTCTGTAATTCCTTAGCTCTGTTTCTGGGCCTATGGTGAGACACAGCATCATGGCTAGAAGCATGTAGTGGAGCAGAGATGCTCACCTAAATCTTCAACACACCAATTCTGGGGACATAAACTGTGGGGAGAATGAGGCCAAAGAGCAGTGAGCTAAAGAAAATGCAGAATGAAGCTAGGTGCTGGTGGTTCAGGACTGTAATCAGAAGGCTGCAATCTGAAGATCATGGTTCCAAGTCAGCACAGGCAAGAAGTCCATAATATTCTTATCTCCAATTATCCACCAAGAAGCTGGAAGCAGATCTATGACTCGAGTGATAGAGCAGTAACCATGAGCAAAAAAAAATAAGATACAGTGCACAGGCCCAGAGTTCTAGTGCTGGGACTCATTCCCCCCCCCGCCCCATTCAGTTACACACACACACACACACACACACACACACACACACACACACACACACACACACACACACACACACACACACACACACACACACACACACACACACACACACACACACACACACAGCAGAATGAGATGGAGTCAGCAAGAAAGATCAAGTAGTTACATTATCATATGCTTTAAAATTCTTTCAAAACTGGTCACCATTAAATCATTCTTTTGTTTGACATTGCTTTTAAATGCTCCAGTCTCTACCAGGAAGATCTTGTTTCACTTAGTAATTACTTAGTAATAACTTTGTGTTTGTCATTCATGGAGAGTTCTTGAATACAATAATTTATATTTGCAAATTTTCAAGATTATAAAATTCCTGGTCTCTACCCATTTCAGCTCCTGAATCAATATTTTTAAACAAATGCTTTTGATCATTCTTATAATCAAGCAAAATTAGGAAACACTAGTCTCAAAAGTGAGATTAATAAAATTTTGAGTTCAGGAGACAATTTTGAGCACTGTCATCCCAAACTAATGTTTCTGCCCAATATATGGCACATGAGTTGCCATTTTCCCTTTGCATAACCATGGCTTTCACCTCTAATGATTCCTAGGACTCCTGCTGTCTCTAGAAAGGACCTCAGATTGGTTCAATATGTAGCCATTACTAATTACTAAAACTTAGCATAGTAGACAAAACTCTAATGTCATCATTCTTTTGAGATTATTTCTAGACTAAGAGAACTTTACACCCAAGTTTTATTTGGATGTTGAAATATGGCATAGAAAAATTTTGTTTAGGGTAAATGTGTATGGTTGACTTTACTGTATTGATTCAGCATGTATACTGATTAGACTTCAAATGTAGTTTCTACAAAAATAAATATCACCACTTTCTTCTATAAAAGTATACACACGATTTTGAAGAGGTAATGGAAACAAAAGGTAAGCTTTCTAATTAAATAGACCTTCATTTTAATCTGGCTACTTAGTAACTACATAGTTAATCATTTATCTTTGAACCTCTAATTTTGTCTTTTGCCCAGTCCTGGGACTTGGACTCAGGGCCTGTGTACTGTCCCTGAGCTTCTTTTGCTCAAGGCTAGCACCCTGCTGCTTGAGCCACATTGGCAGTTCCAGCCTTTTCTGTGTATGTGGTACTGAGGAATTGAACCCAGGGCTTCATGCATGCTAGGCAAGCACTCTACTACTAAGCCACATTCCCAGCCCAAGAACCTCTAACTTTTTATCACCATAATGGAGATAAAAATTCCTCCCTTAATGAACTTGGTTATTCATGAACTTTGTTATTCAGATGTTTAGAACATTATTTCTTTCTTTTTCCTTTTAGTCATTCATATTAATTGTAAAAAGGAGTTACCTTATGATAGTTTCATATATGATATAATGTACTTTGACTGTACTCACCCATTTACCCTTTCCTCTTGCACATCCCTAACAGTCTTTTTCCTTTTATGTCTCTCAAATTCCATACGAGAGAAGACATGCAGTATTTATATCTGTGTCTGGCTTATTTCACTTAACATGATGATCTCCAGTTCCAACCATTTCATGCAAATGATAGGATTATGTTCTTCTTTATGGTTAAGAAAGATTCCATTGTGTGTACACACCACATTTTCTTTATATATCCATTCATTGATGAAGCCCTGAGCTAATGCCATAACTGGACATTACAAATGATGCCACAATAAATATGTGCATGCAGGTTTCTCTATAGTATATTTACATAGATTCTTTTGGGTACTCAACAGAGTATAGGGAAATACATGATAGCTTTATTTTGAATTTATTAGTGCACACTGAAAACATTTAATATGATCATATACAAAACAGCTAGAACAATTTTGATAGCATCAATTATGTATACATGAAATCAAGCCTAGATTCCTTTCCTTTCACTTTTTTGCTTGACACAGATACTTCCCTCTATCAACAGAGTTACTCTTCCAAAATTTTTCCTCCTGTTACCCTATTTGGCAACAGGATTTGAATAACATAGCACCAAAATATAAAGCAATACACTATATTGTTACTCACACTTTAGTAATCACTCTGTATCAAAATAAGCAAATTCCCCAATTAACCATTTTTGAGTTATAATGGGTGTCTAACTGAGCTTTTTCAAGGGAACCATGGATGAATGGGTCTTTCAAGTTAATATTATTAGTGCAGTGTATTGAGCTCTTATGGTAAATTATTGAAAATGGGGCTCTGTTCACAAACATATATGTACTTAGAATATCTCAAATAGTCCAGGCATGGTGGCACATGCCTGTAGTCCTGACTACTCAAAAGGCAAAGACATGAGTGTTTTCATCTGAGATCAGTCCAGCCAAAATTAGTGTGAGCCACTATTAAAATAAAAAAAAAACTTGGGCCGGGCTCCAGTGGCCCATGCCTATAATCCTAGCTACTCAGGAGGATGAGATCTGAGATCACAGTTCAAAGCCAGCCTGGGCAAGGAAAGTCCACAAGACTCTTAATTCCAATTAGCAACCAGAAAATCGAAAGTGGAGCTGTGGCTCAAGTGGTAGAGAGCTCACCTTGAGCTGAAGAGCTCAGGGACAGCACCCAGGCCCAGAATTCAAGCCCCACAACCACCACCACCACCACCACCAACAACAACAACAAAAGACATGGGATGTAGAGCTCAAATATTTGCCTAGTAAGCACAAGACCCGAGTTCAATCTCAAAAAGAATACTCAAAGGAACTTTTCTGTGTTCAATATTTAGTTACTGAAGAAATATTGATTTAGATTCCATATACTCATGGTAAGGTGGTAAAGCTAAGCTAAGAAAAACATAAAAAGAGGTTTTAAGTAATGAGGGTTTTATTTTCTTTTAAGGATTGGCATGTCATTTTTAATTTTTGGATGGTGACTACAATTGGCTCTGCAGTAATGAAAACATCGATGCTGGTTCTTTATTTTTCCATGAAGCATTTTTAGTAGCTAAATTTTTTTAATAACTCAAATAATCAGAAATCTAAATAGATAACAATCAAATCTTGAACCTGACAATAATTCAGAACTTTTTTGAAGTTGAATGTAGGTAGATCTCAACTTTTATGTAAATACCACTCATATTTTGCTCTCTGTCCATGTCTATAGCAAGAGTGCATTCTCTATCACATATCAGTAGGCTATAGTTCCGTTAAATTGTAGGACATTACTACATGTATATATTTTTGTCAGTCATGGGGCCTGAACTCTGGGCCTGGGTGCTATCCCTCAGCTCTTCAGCTAAAGGCTAGCACTCTACCACTTGAGCCACAGCACATTCCACTTCCAGCTTTTCCTGCTTATGTGGTGCTGAAGAATCGAACCCAGGGCCTCATGTATGCAAGGCAAGCACTCTACCACTGAGCCACCTTCCCAGTTCTACTACATGTATGTTTTTGTCAGTTTTGGGGCTTGAACTCAGGGCCAGGGCTCCTTCCATGAGCTGCTTTGCTCAAGGCTAGCACTATACCACTTTGAGCCACAGCCACATTTCTGGCTTTTTTGGGTAGTTAATTGGAGATGAGTCTCATGGACTTCCTTGATTGTGCTGGCTTCCAATAGCAATCCTCAGATCTCCATTTTCTGAGTTGCTAGAATTATAGGAATGAGCCACAGGTGCCTATCTATCTATTATTTTAGCAGTTGCAAGCCTGACTCCTATTTCTCCTACCTCTTGTTTTCAGTCACATTCCCAGGAACCTGCTTGTCTCTCAACCAATTCTAACAAGTTCTGAATCTGCACTTAGGCATGAGTTTAGAATTAGCCACAGCAATGCAACACCTCTCCACAGTGGTAGGTTCTCCCATGTGCTCTATTATCCTTTAGACCCATGTGGCTCAATGCAAAATGGCCTCTGTAATGACCAAGACTCAGTTTACTGGCATTCCTTGACTTTACAAACTTTGATACATCTCCTACAATAGTTGTTAGATCAGGTTTTCCCTCTAGGTCTCTTTTCTCCATATTATACCAGCGCTGTGTCCTAGTCCCTATTTGAACTGGGGTCCCTAACCTGAGCCTCATGTGATGTCAAAGTGTTGGAGACCTTCCCTGAAGTTGTTCCTCTTGCATTGACTATGTTGTCACATATGGTCTATTCTCATCTTCATCCTACATTTTCTAGATTTTCTCATCTTCCAACTGATTGGCACAACAGGCCAGTTCTTTTGTATCATCCTGGCATTGTGCTATGTTTATCATATCCAATCTTCTGATACTGGCACCTGCCAAGCTGTTGCACCTTTCAGACATGCTAGTTTTCAATCTCTGTATAACCTCATTTGGCTCACTCTTCCTATCTCTGGACCCTAACCTCTGCCTCAGCTTGCCACCAAGTTTTGGTCTCAACCTGTTCCCTGCTGAGGTTCCTATGTGCTTTCTCTTGGGATACACAATTCCTCCCACCTTAATGAACTAAACTTGAAGAGCACATTTTAATGTCATCATTTTCATGTTCAAAAGCCCAGAAAGCTAAATAACTCTGATCTAAAGTGCTTAAGACCAAAGTATTTTAGATCTTGTTTTACTTTTCTCCAGATTTTGGAATGTTTGAATATGCAAATAAGACACCTTGGGGATGGTATCCAAGTCTAAACATGAATTTTATTTATGTCCCCTGTCCACCTTACATATGTCTCCTGTCTACCTTATACATAAGAGCTGAAGGAAATTGTATGTAATAATTCTAGTGCACCTGCATTTTGACTGATGCATGACATGAGGTCAGTATGGAATTTTCCTTTTGTGGGATTGCATTGGCACTAAAGATTTTGAAACTTTTTAGCTCAGGATGTTCAATCTGTAACAGCTTTCAATTACAGAATGCATTTAAAAAATTTTTCCCCTTTGGCTTTTAAGAACTTCACAGGATCTATTCTATTAGTTATCAAATAATTCCCAAGAGTCGCATATGACCTACTCATAGGCTAAGACTCTTGCTCTTGCTCTAAGACTCTCCTTAGTACCTCATAAATTGTCCCCCTTCCTCCTCTCTACATACCTGGATTACTAATGGCAAGCTTTAGCAGTAATCCCCACATAAAGACTCCTCTGTTTCCTTGGCACCTAGACCAAGTTTTGAACAATGTACTGTTTACTTCTTTTTAGTTGCTTTATGTGTCTGCCATTCACAAGAAGATTGTAAGGATTCTGAAAGGCATGGCTATTTTCTCTACTTTTGTACCACTTGCAGTGCTTAGTATGGTAACAGACATACCTAAACTGGTAAGACAAGTGCATTTTAGTTAACAAACTGACCTATAGGAAAATATTTTATTTCAATCAGAAATATTCTGGTTACTAAACTGAAGAGTGATTTGGTTGTATATGATGATGATTCAGTTATATAGCTCATTCTTCTACCAAGACTACCTAAATATGGAGGAAAACATGAGAATAAGGTGAATTCACTTTTGAAAAGCAGAAACAGTTATTGCAATTGTGGATATCTATCGGGGGGAGAGGGGGGGGTGCATAACTGGATAATGCCTAGTTCAGCTGAGTTAAGGGACTAGGAATAACAATCTCTTTCCTGTGGTAGGAGCTACTGAAAATTCTTATGAAAAGGATTTAGATTTTGTTTTCATATTGTTTTGTGTTTGTTTTCTAATGATATCCATATCTGTGAAACCAATAGTAACAGAGGGTAAGAAGCGTGGCCAGAACTGGGGCAGGAAATGCTGAGAAGGATAGGGTAAAGCGAAGAATCTGGTGGAGCACACAAATTAACTAAAAGAAAAATCTTTCTTCCCTTTAGCCAGAGACAGACTTAGCTATGAGTATTTCAGAAAAGTCAAGGTAGAAATCATTTAAGAATGAGTTGACTGAAAAAGATAGTAGACTAACCCAACTAAAAGGTTATGAATATAAATTGATATTAAAGTGATCTACCTCAAATTATTTTGGACAACTTTGATTTATTTAAATGAATCACAACAAAATGTTAATTTATGGACATAATTCGGTAGGCTAATTAGTCATGCAGTACAGCATTGCCCTTCGACAGTTTATTTCCATCAGCAGAATTAATCACAGCAGAGCAGATGTAGGAGGGACAATCCAAGGTTAAAACAAATGATACCAAACAATGAACTAGAGCACAAGATGATAACCTGGAGAAAGTCATGATTTATTATTCTGCCAGGGTCTCTATGGATCAGGCAACCACTTTATGCATGCCTCTATCCCTTTTAACCGGATATCTCTGAGTATAGTGATCTTTTACTTTGCATTAATTTTATCTGCCTTTGAAGGTAATGTAACTGTGATAAGAGCCAATTAGTTTTGCACGATTGGGAAACACAATGAAATGTGACTTAAGAAAACAAAGATAAAATTAACTGTCTAAATGAGACAACAAGGCAATCTCATCTTTGCTATCTTCTTACAGAGCTAGAGCACCATACGTTCAGCATCATAAACTGAAGGACAACTCTAAGGATATTTGAGTTGGTTCAAGTACATGCTATAATGAACACAATTCTTCCAGAGTAACATTATCCAGTAATTTAATGCTAACTTTCCACAGAATTTGAGAGCTGTACCTACAGCTTACCTTACAGACAAACATAAATGTCAGGGTGTCAGTATAGGGAACCAACTCCTTTTTAAACTTTTCACATTTAGAAGTTTTATTCAGAAGTAAAATGTGCAAAAGGTCTTCAGATGGGCATCATCATCCAGCTTTATTCTGCCATTATCATTTCCTTTAACACTAAGTACAATTAAGAACGTACATGTGGTCAAACATCATCTCTGTTTTCCTTTTCCATTTCATCCTTCTCTAAAGCCCTTGTCGTCTTACCAGACAAAAGCACACATATTAGCCATTTAGACTCTTCCAAAGAGTTTTCTTGGGTTTATGGAGACTTCAGCATGCACATAAAAGGTGATTCAAAATATGGTATCTGTGAAATTTCTTTCAATTAATGCTGGGTCTTTGTTACTTTTTTTTAGTGACTTCAAGGTGGAATGAAGTAGCAAAAAATTCTGTTTTCATTTTCTATGATGAGCCTGCCAAGAATTAATGGATAGGACAATGGTGGAGCTAAGTTAGTGGGCTACTTTTACCAAATTATCAGACTAGTTAGAAAAAGATTTTCATTATTATTTTCCAGATTACTATTGATGATGTAACCTTACATTTTCCTTTGGCTAGAGATGTATTGATAATAGCTGACTGTCAATATTTAGTAATTATTTATAAAAAGCATAGCATTTAAAATTGTTCAATAATTTGACATCGAGTATAATTATAACTCAATCTGAGAGATATTTTCAATACCAGCTTTATGATTACATGCAACAAATGTTCATTCAGAGCCATTATTGTAGCAGTAATAAGTGTCATGTTGGGGGCATATTTTTCTTTCAGAGGGCACAAATAAAAGTGTGATCAATAAATCCTTTAAGAGAATGGAGGCATGGCTTAAGTTGTAGAGTGTACAATTTACAAGTGTGAGGCCCTGAGTTCACTCCCCAGCCCTGTCAATCAATTTATCAATCAATCATTCAAGAAATAAATTCTTCCAAAAATAAATAAAAATTACTGAAATAGTTATAATGGGAATATGAAAATAAGGAAAGTGAGCACTACATACTTTGTGATTAAAAAAGCATATCAAAATGAGTGATTACAGGCATTGAATCACTATATTAGAATCTGCTTATTTCAAAGTATTTTTAACAGTTTTCGTTGAAAATGTTAATAGTTTAATGCTGTGGAAGTGGCTTGCTCTGTAACTATTTAATCCATAATAAAAAATTTAAATGTTGACTGAAAATTAGCAATGGTATATTTCTTAATTTTTAAAGACATTTTTAGTGAGTGATAAAACAAAGAAATGGAGACATAAAACATTTTATATTTAGCATTTGGTATTTTTATGGTCATTACTTATTGAAGGCATATAAAACTTCAAAATTATTGCTTACTAAGTGACAATTATAGTATGATAAATTGACATTTAAAATATCTAAAGTAATATGCTAAAATTCTAGCAGTCATTGATAATATATGTTATATCAATTATTAAAAGCACATTAATAAGATTATAATATGAATAGTAAGAACAAAAATATGAACAATGATTATCTGTGAGTGGTAGAACTGTGATTTTTATTTTTATCTTTTTCTCATTTTTATACTCTGAACCCACATTATTTACACTCTAGAAAAAATTAATACATGATAGTAAATATATATACATTTAGGTGGCATCAATAATTTTACTAAACAATTTAAAAATAAAAATTCTGCAAAATTTGATTCATTGATTGTAATTCTGAAGGTTTACACATGACATATGTTACAATGAAGTCTAGTTTTTGGTCCTAAATTAACTATCTTTCTTCAGGATTCTCCAGGCATTTGTTTTGAACAAGGATTGCAGAATCAGGGCCCCTAATGGCAATGGTACTACATCACTAAAAATATACGACACCGGTCTTTGCAAAAAAAAAAAAAAAAAGGCCAATCAGCAGAAAACATATTTTAACACAGGCATTTCCACATAGCCTTGCATTATAACTTACCTTAGCTGAAAAATACAGAAATAAAGAACACAGAAATAGTAATCAACCAACACTCTACATTGTTTGAATTACTAGTCTGCAAGGAATTCTGAGGCTGTTGTGTGTGCATTAAATCTCAAACAAGTTACAGGTTTTTAAAACTGAGCAGTAATTGGTTTGTAAAAGTGTCTTAAGCATTCCTTTTTACACACATACAATTTTGATGAATTTTCTTTGTAGCTTAGTGGTGAGGCATAGCAATGTATTTTGACATTGAGCTCTTATCCACATTTAGAGGAATGAAAAGTCATTATACTTTCACTCTCAGTGAAGACATTTCTTGATAAATATAGACTGCACAAAAATAGCACCAGGTGATCTTTGGCTAGCAGACAAATGGAGCTCTGCATTGTCCATAATTATAATTTTCAAAGGACTCAATTCCACAAACACTTCGGTGGTGCTGGTTTCATCTTGCATAGTTTGTAATGTCCTGGCCAGAGCATTTCCTGATAATCCTATGTGAGCACAGTTTTCTTTCGTCATCTAATCCATTGATCCACAATAATTCCTTTAAAAGTTATTCATGTGTTATATTATCTCTGGATCTTTAAAATTTAGAAAGCAAAGTTTACAAATTTTATCTTTATTTCTTTAATGTTTAGAAGGCTAAGTTATACAAATAAGAACGTTCTAATAAAAACAAAACCTTACTTAAGGTTGTGTCAGTGAAATATAAATGTTAATGCCAAATGGAATATTTAAAACAAAAGAATTGGCCTGAAGCCAGTGGCATGCCTGTAATCCTAACTACTCAAGAGGCTGATATCTGAAGATGGTAATTTAAAGCTAGCCTGAGCAGACAAAGCTGAGAGACTCATACCTCCAATTAACCAACCAAAAGCTGGAAGTGGAGCTGTGGATCAAGTGGTAGATCACTAGCCTTGAGCAAAATGAGCTGGAAAAGAGAGTGTGCGGCCCTGAGTTCAAGGCCCAGTACTATATACACACAAAAAGACAATCTTGTATTGGATCTACACTTAATCAGAATGTTCTGGCATTCTATAGGTTAGTACTGAAATATAAGTCACTTGAGTTACATTTCATGTAGATAGAAATTGCTATCTAAGAAATGGGACTTTGGTTGAAACAGAAGCAGCTTAGAATATATAATAATGAGCAATCCTAATGTACTTTAAGCTTGTCAGACTGGGTGTTTGACAAGTTTAACTACATCTCATATGTTGGTTTTGTCATTATTTAAGTGGAAAGAGTAATTTCCATCTGTACTGCTGCAAGAAAGAATGAAGAGACAAGAAATATTCTACCACCATATCTATCAGATACATCTAAATTGTTCATTAGAAGTCTCAAGTATTCTCTTACATCAAATCCTCATTCACCACCTGTCTATGAAAAATGGTTGAAAATTTGCTTTGGTGAGAAAATAAAGCACTACATGAAAGCAATGTTATTTGGATTATCAAAATCTATTTTGGTTTTTGTTACAAATAAAATTATTTTAAACTGAATTTCATGCCACTAGTGATTTAATCATGATCTTATTGATACAATTGTTCAATGCACCAATTATTTATTTTCTTAAAAATCCAGTCAGTGCCAAGGCCATCTACTTTAAGTTTTATAACTGCCTTTGTACTTTATAACTGAAGTACAGGTATTACATTAAATAAAATTTTAAAGTGTTTTAGAAGCTAAGTGTTAAACAAATATGGTCTGATTTGGCTAAGAGTCCAAAAATAAATGGTAAATGAAGAATTTGTTGTTGTGCATAGATTTGCTTTCATTAATGATCAAATTATTGAAGACTTACTGACAGGGAAATTTTATTAATATAATCCTCTTGCAAATGTAGGATTTAGCATAAAGCAATTAATGAAAATTAATTATCATCCATTCATAAATGGAGAATGTGTTATATAATAATTCTAAAGCTGTTTTGACCTTTGTTTCCCAAGGCAATGACAACTTTTGAAGCAATCAAAGTTTAAGCAATAATTATGTTAGTAATTGGGCCAGTTCCCATCCAGATTTTTTCCTGAGATTCCAAAGCTCTTGAGAGGACAATTGTCTCCTAGTGGGACAATTACAAAAGAAATTAATAATGCTAATAATTGTCTTATGTAATGCTATTCTAGAAACTTTCATGTTAAAAGGGAAAATTAATTTGAATGTGAAGAAACAATTATTGATTTTCTTTTTCAAGTTCTACCTGTCAAGAATTTGTAATTACAGCCAGGCACTAGTGGCTCATGTCTATAATCTCAGCTACTCAGGAGATGAAGATTTGAGGCTCATGGTTTGAAGCCAACCTGGACTGTAAAGTCCATGAGACTCTAATCTCCAATTAATCACCAAAAAACTGGAAGTGGAGCTGTGGTAGAGTGCTAACCTTGAGCAAAACAGCTCAGGGACAGTGTGTAAGCACTGAGTTCAAGCCCAGGACCGTCAAAATCATCATCATCATCAACATCATCATAATTATCATCATCATCATCATCATCATCATCATCTACAATTACTGCAACTTCATTGAAAAAAGTTCAGAACTCTACAGGAAAAAAAAAGATTTATGAGCTCTTTTCCTATTGAAAGGTTCTAGCTCAAGTTCCCTCTAACCGTTACACTGAGTAGATAAATGCTTGGTGTAGTAAAAATCTCTACTTAAGCAGTTCAGCATCACCATGGAAACATCTCCCCCTCAGAGAAATAATGAGATGGTAATGAAAACAGCTGCCACATAATGAACCTAGGCACAAACAGAGGCTGAGTTACTCATGCCAAAAAGTGAATGACAGGAAGGTCAAATAAATGGGGGTGGGTATGCTAAAGGAGTAACAGAAAGCCTGTGCATGGATATTAGGGCAAAGGGCAGTAAGAATTGCCTAATATTGTAATATTGAAATTGCCAGAGATTGGTTATTGCAAATTATGATACTGAATCTGTGACCGACAAATGAGATTTATAACTTTAATTTTAATTCTCTGAATTCAATCTAATATTCCATGTCTAATCCTTCAAACACAGTATCTGTGGCTTGATAATTTTGGATACTCTATTGCATGCTAGGATCAAGAGGACATGATACTATCCCTTAAAACACTCCCTGGTGAATAGAAATTAGATCCTTGCCTTGGAGATTGAGCTAGAGTCACACATTAGAACTGGGAGATAGAAACTGGGTGTATAGAACAAGAGAAACAATAAAACTTTTTCTTTTGGAGAAATTTACATCAAAAGACATAAAGTAAAAATATCTGGACCAACTAAGATAAAATATATGTTTACATATGAATGTATGTTACACGTGCACACACATAGAGTGGTCTAAAACCCTTCCTGCAATAGTTTGGATCTTGAATGTCCACCAGATATCCACATGTTAAAGGCAATGGTTGTGGGCCTTAAGTACTACAGGGAAGTGGAGGAGCCTGTCGAAGGCAGAAGGCCCTCGTGTGAGGAAGGTAAGTCATTTGTGGCATGCCCTTGAAGAGAATATCAGGACCCTGGCTTCTCTCTCCTTTTGCTTGCCAGAAGTCATGAGGTAACTTTTACTCTATTACACCATGATGCTCTGCCTTAGTATAAACCTAAATACTGGATCCACCTGTCCATAGACTGAATCTTAGAAACTATGAGCCAAAATAAACCTTTCCCCTCCTCCTTTAGTAGATTTATCTCAGGTATTTTATCACAGCAACAGAACCTGACATAGTTTCTTAAGGAGAAAATGGTTTTTGTTGATAGATTTAGATCAACCCCAGGAGACTATGGCTGTGATTTATCTAGTTACAAAAAGTAACCAGAAAAAATCATGATTTGTCTTAGATTTCATACAAACTAAGGGAAAAATTAGTTGTAGGATAAATATTCAAAAAACAGTGAAAGACATACAAATAATTGTATTATTATATTACACAACCTATGCTTTTTGATGTAAAAGTTTTACATTTGACTTCCTGCATTCACAGAGAGAGAGAGAGAGAGAGAGAGAGAGAGAGAGAGAGAGAGAGAGAGAGAGAGAGAGAGAGAGAGAGAGAGAGAGAGAGAGAGAACTAGTATAGAAACATAGAGAACTGTGGGTCATACAAAGCAGAACTGCCAGTGTTGGTGAGTTAAACTTTATTTTTTCCACGCATCTTTTCATTAATTTAACAGGACTTTAACAAATGTTGTTGAGGCCAGAAACTGTGCTTAGCAGAAAGATAGAGCCATCAGCAGGAAAGATATGTTCTTTGTCCTCATACATCTCCCAGTCTCAAGAGTTTAAGCCACAGGTGTAAGCTACTCTTCCAGGAAGCTGGCTATGAAAGTGAAAAATGGAAGTTGCTGCCAAGCAAAGTATCTATCTATCTATCTATCTGTCTATCTATCTATCTATCTATCTATCTCTAATCATCTATCTATACATCTATTACCTATATAGGTATGTTTTAAATATTTGACAGAGTTAAGAGTCTTGAGGACACAGAGGTTAAAAATACTGAAAGCCAGGTGCCTATGGTTCACATCTATAATCCTAGCTACTCAGGAGGCTGAGATCTGAGGATCTCAGTTAAAAGCCAGCCCAGGCAGGAAAGTCTGTGAGACTCTTATCTCCAATTAACCTCCAGAAAACTGGAATTGGCACTGTGGCTCAAGTGGTAGAGCACTAGCCTTGAGCTGAAGAGTGCAGGGACAGCACCCAAACCTGGAGTTCAAGACCCATGACCGACAAGATAGATAGATAGATAGATAGATAGATAGATAGATAGATAGATAGATAGATAGATAGATAGATAGATAGATAGATAGATAGACAGACAGACAGACAGACAGACAGACAGACAGATAGATAATAAAACACAACCCAGAAGAAAGAAGACTCTTGGAGTTGGTTTTTCTCAAACATGTCAATGCAAAGTTTGTGGTAGGTGTGAGAATAGAAGAAGCAGGAATAAACAGGGGCTCTAGCCTGCTTGCTTCTGTTCCTGCAGAAGATTTGAAGACACCTGCTGGAAAGAGCTGGAAGGCAGGAGAATAGTGAAAGTTTGGAATAGCCTGTGTGAAGTATGCAAGGCTGCTCAGTGGTTAAAATGGGTTGTTTCTTTGGATTTACAAAAGAACTTGTTTGCACTGTAGTTGCTCCACTGTAGCATGTAACTCCTAAATGTCTTCATCTGTAAAGTGAGGTTAATAATGAAGGCTATTGTGAGTTTTAAATGAGATAATGCTTGTAAAACACCCATCACAAGGAATATTTAACAAAAATTAACTTTTATTTTAGTAACACAGATGAAAGTACTGTCAGATTGCTAGCTATTTGGGGGAGAATTTATATCAATACAAGACGTTCTTAAGGGATTTTCACAGTACTAAAGACCAATTGAGATTGGACAGTCTATATTTGGAATGGTCTCATTCTATGCAGTTAGGCAGTAGTGTATAGCTGTGCTTTGCAGTCTGATTATAACAGAAAACTAACCAGACAAATGGTAAAACTGATGTCTAGTTGAGAGTTTGCAAGAAGGGATGGTCAAGGAACTTTTAAGAGTGCTAGTGAGGAATTTGTCATTCACTGTGAATGTATCGCACAGAAAGAAAGGTATGGAAAGTTAGATAAAAGTATAGGTATCAGAGGAAAGCAAAGTAACCTTAAAGAGGGAGAGAAGCACAGAGAAAGCTAGAAGAAGTCAATCTAAGAGTTGAAGAGGCAGTGGTTTGTGACAGTGAAGAGTAATAGCTCATAAGAGTCCCATGAATAACCTGGTCTGTCTAGAGGCAATGTGCCTTTGACATAAAGCTGTTTGAGATTTCAAAACATTGTCATAAAATCCCACATCATAAAGTCCAGATTCTAGTTGCTCCAGGTCAGTCTGCATTCTGTTCGCTATCTGCCTTGTATTCTACAGGCTTTCTTGGATGGCTTTGGACCGCAGCTTCTTCCCACTACAGTATTCATACTAGAAAATCTGCAAGTGTCCTCTTTTGGAATCCTGCCCCAAGATGCTAATCCAACCCTGTGTTTCACACTGCAGCATAGCTTTTCCTGGCATGTTTGATGACTTCCATATTCCAATTATTCCATACAAATTACAACACAAGTTACAACAGTGATAGACAGGCTGAGTATTCTCTACATGCTTGGTTACAAGGTGGGCATGGTTGTCCTTAGCTGCCAAGAGATTGATGTCACATACACAGAAAACCCTACATGGCAGCTACCAACTGTCACTCCAAAACCACAGCTGTAAGACAGGATGCACAGTGAGGACAAGAAATGATCATTTCTAAGAAAGTCATTCCTGTACTAAGTTGAAAATCCGAGGTTTATGCAGGAGAATAGAGGAATCCTGGGTCTCTGACTGCCGCCTCACATTCTGCAGCAGCAAATAATGCTCCCTAAGTGATGTGATAAAGCCCCTGCCTTCAGCAGCTGGCAGCAGAGAGCAGCATGTTTCTTCTACACAGACTCCACTCCTGCTAGCAGAGATCAGCGTGTTTCTTCTACACAGGCTCCACTCCTGTTAGGAGAGAGCAGTAAATTCTTCCCAGTAAATCTCTATCATGGTTTCAGAAACAATAAGAGTGACAACGCAACTTTAATCTTCACAAGCGTGAACGAATAAATAAATATTTGGATGAATCACCAAAGCTTCCTTTCCCTTCACAATCAGTGCACACCAGGCTTGGGAAGAGGAGATTGTTTCTTTGTCCCCCTTTTTTATTATTGTTACTATCACATAGTGATACAAAGGGGTTACAATTTCAGAAGTCAGGTCATGAGTATAATGTGTCTTGATCAATGTCACCACTTCTTTCATTCTCCCCCATTGACCCCTGATGTCCCGATCCTCAAGTTACATGGTTCATTTTTTACGCAATGTACGTTAGATAGAATGACTCCATTTTCTCACTGTTGCTTTTTCCATTCTTTTGCCTACTCACCTTGTCTGACCCCCAAAACATGTTTCTACTTCCTCCTACACCAGGCTTGTTTTGATTAACATCATGCCTGCTAATGGGATTTCCTGAATACTCTGCTTGAAGCCTGACTTAAGGTAGTTTCCCTATGTCTCTGAAAAGGTCATCGTTGGTGGCTGGGGAACATCTTCCTCTGACTGGCCTTGGTTAAGGTAGACAGGAAGCATGTCAACACTTTGTGACTCTGTGTGTATCAATAAGAAACACCTCTGCTGATGACAGGTATGGATGATGCAAGACACCAGCCATTAGCCAATGCATCAATTTGACACTTGTGCTTAGTAGGTTTAAACTGCAAAAGTCATTACTCAAATGTGTGAAATGTATAAAAATGCCATCCTGGTATCTTCAACTCATCTTCAAAATGTATTGTCTTTCAGACAGGTAGTTAAAAAAAAGAGAAGTATTTCCTCCTCCTCCTCCTCCTCTTCCTCCTCCTCCTCCTCCTCCTCTTCCTCCTCCTCCTCCTCCTCCTCCTCCCCCTCCCCCTCCCCCTCCTCCTCCTCCTCCTCTTTCTTCTCATCCTCTGTCTTCTCTAAATGTACTATTTCCCTTGGGATTTATTACCCTGATATATTTCTCTGTTGAGAGTAAGGAGAGGGAAAATTTGATCCCAAAACTTTGCTCTCATTAGATGTGTCTTGTTCCATCTGGCTCCCAGGCAGCATTTGCTGCATCTTCTTGCTTAGCTGTTAGGCACTGTAAGTGAGCATCTGCTGCTGAGACCCATGATGCCCAGCTGCGTCACTCAATCTCATGCACTAGGAAGGTATATGAACATCTAGTTTTAGGACTTTTTTTAGTCTCCCAGACTTCTCAGTTCATCTATTACCTTCCCTCTCCCTTCCCTCCCCCCCCCCCCCCCCCCCCCCGAGCTCAAGGGTATTTAGCTGCTCCCTCTTCCTAACTGGAATGAGTGGGCCTCTGTCTGTCTGTGAATGTGCCTTGGAAAGATCTTGAGGCTGTGTCCTATCTGCACCAACAGTCTTGCACAACATCTCAAACAGGGCTCAATTCTTTCATGGTTTTCTTTAATTCCTCCTTAACTGATTTGAATTTCCTAGCTAAGGCAGGATCTAAATCTTAGTCATGTTCCTTGCTTCTTGACAGTTGGCTGAGAATTTTTCTATCTCATGTCATAGTGATGAAAAATATGCCCTGGTAAATCCTCTTATTTTTGTCATTTCTAGTATAAACCAGTGATTCTCAAACTATATAAATTGTGACTCATTAGTCATTTATAAAATACATTTACTCTTGTTGAAGTGAAACAGAATCAAACAGAAAAGAAAATATACCTGTATCCCAAGAAAGGATAGATACTCTTTTGTAAAACTTGAATTTTGCATGTGCTTGTGACTATATTATCAATATGTAAAGTACATTTCTGAGTTAATGGAAAATACATAAATGGAAAATAAAAGTTTGAAAGACTCCAGTATAAACTTTTCTCAGTTCTCCAAATTGTAAGTTTTTTTTGTTGTTAAAAGCACTTGGGTTTGAACTTAGGGCTTCACTTTTGGTACTCTGTCACTTGAATCTCAGCACCATCCTTCCGTTTTGTTGGTTACATTGGAGACAAAGCCTAGCATTTTTTTCTAGCCTAGTTGTCCTCTAATGGTAATACTGCAGACTCCTGATTAGCTAGGATTAAAGGCTTGAGCCACTGGCAAGCAGTCAAGCTGTACCTTTCAAAATGCTACAATATTTTTCTCCTTTAAGGGGGGATAAGAAAACTATATGAAGTATATTTCATCAAATACATTATATGCAAGTTACAAATACCACAATGAAGCTCCTTTGCACAATTAATTTATAAAAATAATTTTTCAAATAAAATATTTTCTCCTTCAAATTGCTTGTACATGAGAGTATTTTGACATCTTTGGCTTTCATCATAAATTTTCAGAAATTAGTATTTGTTTTTAATTGTAAGCTTTATTTTATCTTTCTCTAATACATTAATAGCACTGACTAGTTAGATCATGATTCTTGTGACAAGAAGAAAAGATATTTTTTAAAAACCTGGCATAAAATCTTCATAAATTATACAATTAATGCTTTCAGAATGTATCCAACATTTAATACTCCAAATGAGTATAGATAAGAGGATTCCTAAAGATCTATGTATGTGAAACTCTGATCATTTTATATAATAATGCTTTCTAACATTTATTGAGCATGTATGTGGCTAGAATAAGAATAAGGAAATGAGTAAGAAATTTCTGCTCACATTCTATCTCAGTAGACAGACATAAACAGTTAACAATGCAGTAAGTGCCACTAATGTAATTCAGGGGAAGAATATCTATTCCAGTTGAATGCTAAAGATAAAATAGATATGTCACAGGACAGTTATGAGACAATGAAGAAAGGAAGTTTCTTCTTCCCAGAAAAAGGAATTGCAGTATGGAAAAAGCACATAAATGCCTGGTGCATGTTCAGGATAACTGGACAGAAGTTCGAGGCAGAAGTATTATAAGGTAAGGCTGAAAACAAAGATTAGGGGCAGATAAAACATGGAAAGTTCTTAAGTCTGGCAGTAATATAAATCATTGATTTTATTATCTGCATGAACCCAGGTTAAGACTCTGTACCAACTTCTGTAGGCAGGTAGGGAATCCAGTGAAAGTTTTCAAATAGAATATGATGTTTTGATAATTTTAGAATGATAATGACAGGGAGATTAGGGCAACGCCATACATATATGCCACATGAAGACAGTGAATGGAATAAAACCACAGGGTGGTGAATTACAGATAGGGAACAAAGAATTCAAGGGCTTTCCTGATGTTCCTAGTTTTTGTTGATGTGGAGGAAATTATGCAATACTGAAGATATGGCTCACAGAGAAAGGGCACAGGATCTTAAGAATAGTTTGGGTTAGCCAGGGGCCGGTGGCTCATGCTTGTAATCCTAGCTACTGAGGAGGCTGAGATTTGAGGATCACGGTTCAAAGCCAGCTGGGCCAGGAAAGTCTGTGAGATTCTTATCTCCAATAAACCACTAGAAAACCAGAAGTGGCGCTGTGTCTCAAGCGGTAGAGCGCTCGCCTTGAGCTGAAGAGCACAGGGACAGCGCCCAGACCCAGAGTTCAAGCCCCACAACCGACCAAAAAAAAAAAAAAGAATAGTTTGACGTAATGCCACGTGCCAGTGGCTCATGCCTGTAATCCTAGCTACTCAGGAGGCTGAAATCTGAGGATCGTGGTTCAAAGCCAGCCCAGGCAAAAAAGTCTATGAGATGCTTATCTCCAATTAACCACCAGTTTTTTCTGGAAGTAGTGTGGTGGTTCAAGTGGCAGGGCACTCACCTTGACCTGAAGAGCTCAGGGACAACGGTCAGGCCCAGAGTTCAAGCCCCACTACCAACAAAGCAAAAGACAAGAAAATAATAGCTTTGCACAAAGGGAAAGCCTTAGAAAAGTTATCAACTTGATTGGATTAAGAGATATCTAGGAGATTTGTAAGGCAAAGGTGTGTGTGTGTGTGTGTGTGTGTGTGTGAGAGAGAGAGAGAGAGAGAGAGAGAGAGAGAGAGAGAGAGAGAGAGAGAGAGACAGAGACAGAGACAGAGAGAGAGAGAGAGAGAGAGAGAGAGAGAGAGAGAGAGAGAGAGAGAGAGAGAGAGAGAGAGTGTCTACGAGGGTATTGCCAGAGACAATTAGGTCTTTTAGGCTCTGACCTAAGCAATAGCTTAACCCATTGGTGGATTCCAAATTTGAATCTGCTTTAGAATCAGGTGAACTGTGGATAGTGGAGCATGTTACTTTTCTCTGCTTCCTGTCTTCCATGTGGTGGGCAGCTCTGCTCCTTCACACCTTTCTATCTTGATGATCTGCCTCCCCACAGGCTCTAAACAATGGAACTAACCAGCCACAAACTAAACTTCTGAAATCTTCTGAGAAGGAGTAATTCTACTTAATTAGTATGTCATAATTACCTGGAGAGTTTAAGCAACAAATGACAATATAATGCATATCTATCATAAAGTTATTCCTTCTTCATGGGCCTTAAT
The DNA here is from genome assembly GCF_024711535.1 of Dipodomys merriami. Lineage (NCBI taxonomy): Eukaryota > Metazoa > Chordata > Mammalia > Rodentia > Heteromyidae > Dipodomys > Dipodomys merriami. The sequence continues at coordinate 17,267,872 of NW_027206068.1, forward strand.
GAGCTCTGTCTGGCTTAACCAGATCGGAAGAATATATAACCTGGGTATAATATTGGTGGGCATGTATAAAGGTAATAAACATACTGAAGAATGAGGAAGTCTGTGGTACCTGGAATAGAGACAGGTAGTAGGTCTTTCTCGAACTCCAGCAACAGGCATCTCAAGTTTAAAAGAGAGAAAGCACTAAGGATGGATGTTGCCTGTACTGCTTTTGCAGTGTGAAGAAAGAATCCAATGATAACAAGAATAATGACTTGGGAACTGGAGGATATGGGGTGATGTGTGAAAATCCTATCAAGCAGCAGGTGGTCCGTGCACTAGATGACATATTGGGAGAGAAATGTAATGCCTGAGAGATACAAGCAGGGCAAAGGCTTTGTAGACCTATGGAAATGAAAAATTACCTAGTTTTAAAGTAGGAAGAGAAAGCTGGGCACCAGTGGCTCACGCCTGTAATCCTAGCTACTGCAGAGGCTGAGATCTGAGGATCACGGTTCAAAGCCAGCCCAGGCAGGAAAGTCTGTGAGACTCATATCTCCAAAAAATGACTAGAAAACCAGAAGTGGCACTGTGGCTCAAGTGATAGAGCACTTGCCTTGAGTTGAAGAGTGCAGGGACAGTGCCCAGGCCCAGAGTTCAAGCCCCACGACTAACCAAAAAAATAAAAAAATAAAAAAATAAAAATAAAGTAGGAAAAGAAACAAAAACAGGGCTCAGACCTAAGATTGTAGATATAATCAGTATAATGAATCTTGAAAGAAAATAGAAGCCTGTTACCAGCTGATTGAAAAGATCATGGAGAAAAGTGCTGATAGAGTACAGAGTTCAAGTAGCAGCCTGGTTCATATTTTGTAATCACTTGGGGAAGTTTAACAAATATTTTGTCTTGCCTAGCACTGGATCTATACCAATTAAAATCAGAACCTTTGTGGGTGGAACCTGAGCATTGGTCTTTGAAACAAAAGTTATCCAAGTATTCTAAGCACAAGTTGAGAAACTAGAGTGGTCACAGCTTTGGTTGTTGACTGCAATCACCTAGATTTAAAAAAAAAAAAATACCTTGAGTCCAGATTCTACCCCAGTAGAACGTGGTTTGTATGGAATTTGGGTGGAGAATCCAGGCTTTTATAAGCTGAAATGATTCTAACATTTAGCCAATGTAGAATCAAGGTCTAGAACTACACTACCATTTATGTTAGCTGCTACTTATATGTAAGTATAAGCATATGACATGTAGTTAATCTGAATTAAGATGAGAAATAGTTTTAAAATACAAACTGAATTTCGAACACTAACATTGAAAATAATGTTGTAAAATAGTCATTTCTAACTTTTATAAAATATATGTTGAATACATTGGCTATATTGGGTTAAAGAAAATAGATCACTACGATAAAATTTTATCCTTTTCTTTTTACTTATTATAATGTGGGTACAAGAAAATTTACAATGATATTCACACTTTATTTCCATTGGATAGAACTGGCTAAGAGCTTCTTATGTTTCTAACTGAAGACTAGATTGGTTCTAAGGACAACAGTTGAGCTGAGTCGGTGGTAGCCCAGTTATGAGGGAGAAACCGCTGTAGAAACTGAGATTCAGAGAACCTGATAACATTTGGCCCCAAATATCTTTCCAGTATACCCTTATTTAGTCATCCTGGTACTATATATTTTGTTTCATTTTGTGGCACCAAATGAAATTCTTCAAAATAGCCTTTATAAGGTAGCAAGCATTCTTTTTATCTTTACAAAAAAAAAAAAAAACAACTTTCTTTTCTGTCCATGATGGCACTTGAACTCAGGGCACTGTCCCTGAGCTTTTTCCATTCAAGAGTAGCGCTCTACTACTTTGAGCCACAACGTCACTTCCAGTTTTCTGGTAGTTAATTGGAGATAAGAATCTTACAGACTATCCTGCCCAGGCTGGCTTCAAACTGCGATCCTCAAATCTCAGCCTCCTTAGTAGCTAAGATTATAGGTGTGAGCCACCAGCACCTGGATCAAATTCTTCTTCTTCTATTTTTTTCTTTTAATATTAATAACTTGAACATAAACAAAGTATTAATTAAGCTAATTAAGCCAAACCCAAAAAACATAGACTGCATGGTTTCTCTTGTTTGTAATAACTAGAATATATCTAGGATATTCTGAGGAGAGGATCACAATGGCTCAATAGCTTTGTGCATATGACCATATAAAATGATGGTTATTGAAATGAATTCCCCCCCCCATATTGCTCTCCCCTTGGTATCCAAGGGAGAACTGTGGGGCTAATTCAAGATTGGACAGGTAGATAGGAAGTAGGGAAGGTGGGTACATACTGTACCTTGGAAAGAAGAAAGAATCTGAGTAGTTATACAGAGGGCTTTTAGAACGGAAAAAAGATACTGACTGTAAGTCTGAGTGGACCAGGAGGAGACAGTGGCAAGAGAAAATTATACTAAAAGGGCATCAAGGAGTTCATTTTGGCTGGGTGTAGTGGTGTACATTTATAGCCCTGGCTTTTTTAGGGAAGACTGAGGCAGGAAGATCATTTAAGCCCATTGTTGAGGATCTGCTCAAACATCCTAGTGAAATACCATTTCAAAAAATTTGAAAAGGCTGTCACTTCAAATTTTTGCCTGTTTCCAAAAAAGCCAAGGAACACAAGACTTCTCTTTTTTGTAGTTCCCGTAGTCTAATTAATACAAGAGTAATAAAGTTTAGTTAAACTCAATTAAATAGGCTTCTTCTTTCATTCATTCTTTTGTTCTCTTCCATTCTCTCTTTCTTTATGAAACAAGGTTTCGCAATACAGCAGGCTGGCTGAAAATTCATGATCTTCCAGTCTCATGTCTTCCAAGTATTAAGATTATGGGTATGAGCCACAATGGCTGGCTAAATGAGCTTTTAATCACCAAGATTTTTCCCAGGCAGAATAATAATTACTAACTGGAAAGTTCCTCTGAAAACTTGGCTAAAAATAGGTGCAAGTGGCTCACACCTGTGAATACTAGGATGAGATCTGAGGATCGTGGTTCCAGCCCAGGCAGCAAAGTTTGTGAGACTTTCTCCAATAAACTACTCAGAAAAAGCTGGGAGTGGTGCTGTGGTTCAAGTGGTAGAGAGCTAGTCTTGAGCACAAAGAGTCTCAGGGACAGTGCCCAGACCCACAGATCAAGTCCCAGGACAGGCAATAAATAAATAAATAAATAAATAAATAAATAAATAAATAAATAAATAAATAAATAAATAAATAACACCCCCCCAAAAGAAACTTGTGTAAAAAGAATATCCAACTTTGCTAGGTAGTGAGCAATCTGGGAGGGAAAAATCTAAGAATAAAATAGACTCCAGTAAAAAACTCCTAGGAATTGTAACCTTGATGACCATCATCTTTGAGTTGGATACTTTGGTGGGGAAAGGGAAATATTTGAGTTCACACTTTAGAATTTGCCCTGGCATTTCAGAGCCAAGAACAGTAAAATGGGTGTAGATATTCAAACCTAACTGGTAATATGGGGAGCCAATGATTTCTTTCTTAAAATTCCATTCTGTGTACCTTGAGAGAGAAGTTTCTATGTCTCCTTTCACTTACTCAAATGACACTGTTGATTGCTTAAAACCAGTTTTACCATGTGCCATACATAGCAAATGCAATACTCTCCTTTTGGATAAGAAAAAAAATTCTTCAGTAAGATGTTAAAAATAAATTAACCAGGTAAAGGGAGTTATGCAAAGACCAGCCCAAATAGATTTAAATTTATAGCTTATCCTAAGTGGATTATTGGGCAATAAACCTAAACAAGTCTCATATAACCTCTGTGACAAGACACAGATCTGACAGAAAATTTGACAATAAAAGAAATCCCCAAGCTCATAGTTGCAATGTGCTTAGTCAATAGTTTCAGAATACTTTTTTGTAGGTAATTTAGATCCTTACTGATATAGGAGCCTTGGTCTTCTTAGTAGTATAAACCAAGATCAACCTCCTAGAACAACTATATCAACTAATTTCTACTTTCTGGATCCCAGAAATATCTCTTTGTTATTATTATTATCTATTATTATCTAGTATCTATTTATAATCTCTTTTCAGCACTGGTTTCATTTACTAAGATAGTCTTTCTAAAAAAGAATAATTTTATTAAATCCAAATATTTTTTGACTGTGAATTTAACAGTATTTCCTTTGATGGGAACTAATTTCTTTTGATAACTTTAGCAAAGTAGCAGGATACAAAATTTGCCCACAAAAATTAATAGTCATTTCATATATATATATATATATATATATGTATACACAGTGTGTGTATATATATGTATATATATATATATATATGTATACACAGTGTGTGTGTATATATATGTATATATATATACACACACGCAGAGAGGGCAATCATGAAAACTCCATTTGCAATAGGCTCAAAAAAATCTGAGAATAAAACTAACCAAGGAAGCAAAAGACCTTTAAAGCAAAAACTACAAAAATCTGAAGAAAGAAACCAAAACAACATCATGAAATGGAAAGATCTTCTATGTTCATGGATAGGTAGAATTAATATTGTGAAAATGGCCATAATGCCAAAGATTATCTACAAATATAATGAAATCCCAATGAAATTTGTTACCAAGATAGAGAAAACAATCCAAAATTCATATAGAATGACAAAAAAGCTCAAATAGCCAAAACAATTCTAGACAAAAAAAAGCAATGCAGGTGGTATTCCAATCCCAGATCTTAAGCTGTACTACAGAGCTATAACAACAAAAACAGCTTTTTAGGGAAAAATAGACAGGAAGATTAATAGAACAGACTAGGCAACCTGGAAATAAAACCACATACTTAGTTTTCTGATATTTGATAAGTGAGCCAAAGCCAGTTTGTGAAAAATAACTGGTGTTATTCAATGATTGGTGTTGGGAAAAATGGGCACCCATATGCAGTAAACTAAAAGCACATCCCCAATATGTAAATGTACTAATCTCAACTCAAAGTGGATCAAACACCGCAACATCAGACCAGAAACTTTTAAATTACTGCAAGAGAAAAAACACTAGAACATATAGACACAGGCAGAAACTTTTTGAAAAGGTCTCAGGGGCTCAGCACATAGGAGAAAGACTTGACAAATAGGAAGAAAACAAAATGAAGTTTCTGCACAGCAAAGGAAATAGTTACTAAATTAGAAAGACAGCCAACAGACTAGGGGAAGATCTTTACCAGCAATACATGCAACAAAGGCCTCATATCCAGAATATACAAGGAGCTCAAGAAACTAACCCCTCTCAAATTAATAAATCAAACACTAAATGAAAAAAGAAGCTAAGGAGAGACTTCTCAGAGGAAGAGGCAAGAATGGCAAAGAATCATATGAGGAAATGCTCAATATCCCCTGGCCATAAAAGGAATGCAAATCAGGGCTGGGAAGGTGGCTTAGTGGTAGAGGGCTTGCATGCCTGAGGCCCTGGGTTCGATTCCTCAGCACTACATAAGCAAAAAGAAAAAAGCCGGAAGTGGCGCTGTGCCTCAAGGGGTAGAGTGCTAGCCTTGAGCTGAAGAGCTGAGGGACAGCGCCCAGGCCCAGAGTTCAGGCCCCACAACCAGACCCCCCCCCAAAAAAAAGGAATGCAAATCAAAACAACTCTGAGATTCCATCTCACCCCAGTTAGATTGGCCATGGGCCTTGAACTCAGGACATGAAAGCTGTTCCTGAGCTTAGTGCTCAAAGCTAGTGCTCTAATGGAGTCACAGCCATACTTCTATTTTTCTAGTGATTAATTGCAGATAAGAGTCTCAAAGACTGGCTTTGAACCTCAATCCTCATATCTCAGCCTCTTGAGTAGCTAGAATTACAGGTGTGAGCTACCAGTACCCTATTTTATATATATATATATATATATATATATATATAAACCATACAAATCTAGCATTAGACTTGGGCTTTGGCCCAGATGTATTACAAAAATCTATGACATCTTCTAAATAACTTTTAGCAAAACAATGTGACTTTCATTTATAATCCTTACTTACATTTTATGTGGGGAGTGTGTGTGTGTGTGTGTGTGTGTGTGAGAGAGAGAGAGAGAGAGAGAGAGAGAGAGACAGTCCTGGGACTTGAACTTCAAAGCCTGGGCACTGTCTTTGAGCTTTTTGCTCAAAGCTAGAACTCTATCACTTGAGCCACAGCTCCACTTCCAGTATTGGGTTTTTTCTTTTTGTTGTTGTTGTTGTTTTTATATTGGCAGTTGATTGTGGATAAGAGTCTCACGGACCTTCTGGCTTTGAACCGTGATGTTCATATCTAATCCTCCTTACCTATGATTACAGGGGTAAGCCACTGGTAACTAGCTTCTTGTAGTTTTTAAATATTATTTTATTGGTACATAATATTTTTGTGCTAGTTCTGGGGCTTGAACTCAGAGACTGAGCATTGTCCCTGAGCTTTTTATGCTCAAGGCTAGTACTCTACCACTTGAGCCACAGCTCCACTTCTAGCTTTCTTAGTGCTTAGAAATAAGAGTTTCACCCATTTTCCTGCCAAGATTTGCTTAGGACCACAATTGCTCATTATATCTCAGTCTCCTGAGAAGCTAGGATCACAGGCCTGAGCCACTGGTACTGGACATGAACAATTTAACTTTTTGTTTTGCAAAGTCTTTACATAGGTTTAAGTCTCCAATTCATTTATTTCTGATCTAAATTTCATTATTTCTACTGGTTTGAGGTTTGGCTTGTCCTTGGTTTTCTAGGAGCTTGAGGTGCATCATTAGAATATTAATTGAGAATTCTCTAGTTTGTTGATGTAGGCACTAATAGCTATAAAGTTTCCTCTGACTTTTGCCTTGGCATGATCCAGAGGTTCTGGTATGTTGTGTGTTCATTTTCATTGGACTCCAGAAACTACTAGATTTCCCTTCTTATCTAAAAGAATGAAGTATTGCAATAATTTATTTGCAAAATTCATCTAATGTTATATGATCAAGAGCCCAAGAGCAACACTGAACAGAACAGGTTACCCCAACCTGTCCCACATTTGCTTCAAATAACCCTTGATGACTGGCAAGGGATTTTTCTCAAAGCTAAACACTACTGGGATCTTTAACTGGTTTTTACTGTGAGTTTATACCTTTCCAGGTGGTTTGAGGCCTATCTCATTCAAACTAAAATGTGGGTTTTTTTTTTTTTTTGCTAAAAGAGATCATTTCAACTTATTTATAAGCAGTGTTTCCATCATTAATTAAGAGTGACAGCAAGCCTAGTGCCAGTGGTTCACGCCTGTAATCCTGGCTACTCAGGAGGCTGAGATCTGAGGATTGCAGTTCAAAGCCAGCCAGGGCAGGAATGTCTGCGAGACTCTTATCTTCAATAAACCACTCAGAAAACCAGGAGTGGCGCTGGGGGCTCAAGTGGTAGAGCACTTGCCTTGAGCTGAAGAGCTGAGGAATAGCACTCAGGTCCATAGTTCAAGCTCCACAACCAAAAAAAAAGTGACAGCAGACCTCCATTCATGAAAGAAGTTAATCAACAAGTAAATAAAATCTTTGATATTAAATAGAAACTTCATTGGCCATGGAGATATTAATCTACCAGAATAACTAGAAACACTAAACCACACAATCAGAAGTCCTATAGACAGTCTAGGTCAGAAAACACCATGAAGTGGGATAAGACACTCCAGTTGCTCTTTCCCACATAGAATGGGTCCCCAGAAAGTGGACATAGGTTTAACTACTATGAAATGTGGTTAAATGTGGGTGCAAGGACCCATCCCTGACTTTCACATCTGAGGTAAAAATAGGACCATTAAAAAAGAAACAAAAACCAAACAATATGTATAAGAAATCATTCAAACCTTATCACTGATCCTAAGTATCCTTCTTCCTATCCTCTACCACACCAAGTGAGCACATCTCCTTCATCTCCTCAGGACAACAGATAACTACTTCAGGAAATTTGGAAAATAGAACACTTTCAAAAACCCACTGAAAAAAATGAATAGCATCTCACGAATGGTTCTGGACCACACTTGTCTTGTTAAAACAATTAGAATCAAGCCATGAATGACTCACAAAGGTGCCTCTGGGAGGTAACTTCATCAAAACAGATCCAATAATCAGAAAACCAAGGTTTATTTAGGGAAAAGACATCGTGAGGGTCATTTTAGGATGATTAATTTGCTTATATTCTTACATACTCACTTCAGAAAGGAAGGATAACACAAGGTTCCATACTGCTTAAAGACTGGCTACTTGAATGCAGTGCTTGATTTGTTTTGAATATGCTGTGGTAGATAATTAAGTGGTTCATCTACAGACTAGCTGAGCAAGTAGAAGTATGGTTTTTTTGCTAATATATCCTCTTGTATATATATAAATATTATATTTTGGCAAGGAGTTACGTAAGATTAGAAAATAAGTTATTTGGTAACCAATCGCATGGAGCATGGCACAATCAGTCTGTATAGCTTGTTGGTTGAGTCACAGACAAGTTACCACCTCTGGGATATTCTAGACTGACATACATTAGGGGTCCTTCTAGCAACTACCTCATCAAGCCTAGGGATGTTGCTAGGCCTCCTGTAGGTATGCATTGAGGAGGTCCTGTCTCCAAAACCAATTAACAGGGTGTAATGGAATCTGTTCTGTCAGCAAAGAAGAACGAAAATGAAAAGACAAAGTAGTAAACGAGCACATTCAGGAAAACATCGATGAGATCCTGGAACTGGACTTGGAATAACACAAGTTCATCTTCGAAGAAACATCATTTAGCTGACTTGTACTCTCCTAAAAAGCAACCTTCACCTATGATGTCTCCTGCTGTGGACTGGATGAGTGTGCTCAAGGCTACGTGTTGGATTCCTAATCAAGAAACACGGTAAGATACTGGAAGACAATGAGCCATCCATGTAGTTTTACAAAATGGTCTCCAGTCTCCCTAGAGGGGACTATGACTGATAGAAAAGTCATGTGGCAGGACCTGAAGTCATCTGAACTGTCTGCAGTTTTAGTAAAGTTTGCTATGCACCTAACTTGCTTAGAGATACAGTAGAGTAGCAGAACACCTCCTTACTTCCTACTCATTTCTGAGAAGCAGAGTACCTAACTCAAATATTTTAGAGCCTGGACCTGAGCTCCTAGTGTGGGATAGGATACTAGCTCCAATTCTGAGGAGACACTCAAAAAATAATACAAGAGGCACTTTTCATTTTACTCCATCAGAAGAGAATTTAATCTCAGACAAAGCCTCAAGAGAAAACTAGCCAAAGCACACATTAGGTTGAGGTTACTCCCCTCCCCCATTATCCCTGTCCTGCCCAGAGCTGTCCCTGTGCTGTGCCAGAGAACCTTCCTCTCACATCACAATTGCTCTATTTCACAGCTCATCTCATGATTCACTCCTCATTCACAACTCAGTGTTGGGGCTGCACATCCTGGGAGATAGGAAGAATGTGTGTTCATATCTCCAAGATGATGATGCCACCCATAATAGTGCCTCTGCCATAAATTCCTGTGTGCATTCATTGTTGAAAATCCCAATTTAAAAGTAGACATGTGCCAAACAGGTAGATATGCTTGTAAGAGGGGGACAGTTGAAGACATGTTCAAATCTTATGGTAAATGTAAAAAAAAGTGTCAAACTATTTTAATAAAAGATGTTCTTTGAGCCCTCCAGTGCCAGATATCATAATTCAAATATGTGGTATGGCCATGTTTTAAGTGCAAAGGGTCACACTTGCACACACTATAACAAAACCTTTAACCAGTGACTTTTCACCAACAGATATTGATGGCTCACAGCAGGTCCAAAGTCAAGGCCAGAATCCTGCTTTTTTGATCAGAGATAACATCTCTTCACTGACCTTGCATGGCTGGGAAGTGGTCTTTGTCTCCATAAATGCTCTAATTCCATTCCAAACTGTCTGAAGTACAGTAATACATCACTCCTGGCATAATTATGATGAGGGTGGGGTTTCCACAGGTGAATCTGGGGGACATAGACATCCAGAACATATCAGAGCCTCCTGGTAGGAAGCCACAAGAACAAAGTGTTCTTCATTTTCTCAGACCCTGAGAATGTCACAAACCCAAGCCTCATCCCTCGAACTCACCACAATTCTCTAAGTTCTATTCTTCCTAAGTAAGCATCCTACCTGAAATAGGGAAATTATAGTCTCAAAGGCCCCACAAAGGACCAAACTACATCCCCCAAACTTAACTCTAGTGTCTATTTAAGTAAGATCTCTACTGAGGATAGGTGAGCTATAGCCAATCAGAACTCACACAGGTCTAAGACACTCTCTCTTAGCCAAGCTCCATCCCTAGAGTCTATTCTCTTTACCTAAGGACCCTGCTCCACATAGGAGAGCTAAAGACTACCAGCACCCACAGACTGAGCCACACCTCTTACCAGAACCTTCTTCTCCCTGTGCTCTCTTCTCTCTCAATCCAGACACTGCACCATAATCACAGTGGAGATTATCTCAACATGAAAGCAGCTTTTCAGGTAGCTGCAGATGGACTTCCTATGACTAGCAGGAGGGGTTCTTTTCAGTTAACTGACATTCTGAGATCCCTTGGTTGTGTGTGACTTGGAGAGACAGAGAAGAACCACAGAGGGCTGCAGTAATGTGTCTTTCCACTCAGTGTGTTCATCTTTAAGTCAGTGTCAGCTTCTTGCTCTGCCTTCCTCACAGGGAATATAGAATCCAGGATAAAAAAGCATTTTAAGGTGAAGACTAGTCAGGGAATGGTTTAGGCCCTGTCTCACATGTTTAAAGCCCTGGATCTCATCCTTATGACTCAAGTCAAAGCTGCTAACTGCATGCAATAGGTGTCTTAATATATTACTATTTATGGGTTTAAGTCACATGAGTTGCTTATTAGGTAGAAAAGAAAAAGAGGCCTAGTGTATATAAACATCCATAATTGAACCATTCCCAGAATTCTTTATTCATACATCTAAGGAACACCTCTAAGGAAGATGAAATTCCCACTTTTTCAATCCCACTTTTTCAGGGTAGAGCTTTAGATAAAAATAAATTCCTCAATCTTTGTGTTGTCATTATTCATTCATTTCTGAGGGAGCCAGATGCTGGAATGTCTACTGTTGAAAAGATTTGAGGTGTGGTAATTAGTATGTTCAAGGCTGAATAGATTGACCTACATCTCTCTGGCTTCCCTTGCTTTTGATGAGAAAATTAATAATAATCTTCTAGGAACTCCTGAAGAGCATCTTTGGATCAGCTAGGTAGATAAATTTTCATAGTGAACTTTAGTGTATGCTCTAAATGTCCTATCAAATGAGTATTTGACCTCCATCTGAACTGAATGCAACAATGTGTTCAGGTAACCCTCATTCTAACTAAAGATAATGGCCATATTAAAGCAGAAATAATAAGTATACTGAAAGGTATCACAGATTTGGGGTTTGATGAAATGTTTGACCATAGGGTCTCATATTTACTAAGCTCGTCCTTTAACACTGAGTCATTCTTCCAGCCATTTCTGTGCTGGTGATTTTTTGAGAAAAAGACTTGCTTCTGTTGTGGCAAAGCCCTGGACTTTCATCCTATTTTTTACTTGCCATCATGGTTGGAATGAGAGTCATTCACTACAATGCCAAGTTCCTCCCTTGACATGGACTCTTTTAGACTATATTGCCTAGGCTGGTTTCAAACTGCAATCTACTCTTAGAACAGAAAAACAAAAGCACCATGCCTATGTGCCTCTTAGCGTGTGTGTGTGTGTGTGTGTGTGTGTATGTGTGTGTGTGTGTGTGTGTGTATTATATATATATAGTGCATAAATATGTTTATACACATATATCAAAACAAACGCCAAGATATGGAAATGAGAGCTCTTTATTTTTAATTTTTATTTTTGATGATTCTGTCTTCTTTTTTATGTATGGTGTATTCACATATCTATCTTCAGAAGGGTGATAGGGAGGGTACAGAACTCAAGGGAAAAAGGGTGAAAAAGTACAGTGGTGGAATTCACTGGACATGAATGAAAGTGAGTTGTGAACTATACAACTCATGGGTAGAGATGGGAGAGAGGGACTGTGAGAACGTAAGGGAAGGGAAGACACTGTACCAAAGGAAATTTACTGAATACCTGACTCATGTAATTGTAACCCCTCTGTATATCACCTCTATAAAAATAAATTTATTATAAAAAGTAAAAAAGTTTACATTCCCACCAACAATACAGTAGGGTTCCCTTCTGGCCACATCCCCCCCCCAGCATCTATTGTTTATTAGAGTTCTTGATTATAGCTATTCTAACTGGGGTGAGGTGGAATTTCAATGCTGTTTTGATTTGCATTTCTTTTATGGCTAGAGAGGTTAAGCATTTCTTCATGTGTCTATTGTCCATTCTTATTTCCTCTTCAAAGAAGTTACTCTTTAAGTCTTTAGCCCACTTATTTATTGGGCAGTTGTTTCTTTGAGGATTTGTTGCTGGGGGATTTAATTTTTTGAGTTCCAGTTATATTTTAGATATGAGAACCTTGTCTGTTGTATGGCTAGTGAAGATCTTCTCCCTATCCATGGGCTTCCTATTGATCTTGGTAGCTATGTCCTTTGCCATGCAGAAGCTCTGCAATTTCATGCAATCCCATTTGTCCAACCTTTCTTTGATTTGTTATGTTTCTGGGTCTCTATTAAGAAAATTTTGGCCTGTGCCAAGGAGACCTAGGGTTTCTCCTATTCTGTTCTGTAATGTTTTCAGAGTGTCTGCTCTGACTCCAAGGTCTTTGATCCATTTGGAGTTGATTCTGGTGCAGAATGATATATAAGGATCTAGATTTAGTTTTCTTTTTTGGGGGGGGGTTCCGGTCGTGGGGCCTGAACTCTGGGCCTGGGCGCTGTCCCTCAGCTCTTCAGCTCAAGGCTAGTGCTCTACCACTTGAGCCACAGTGCCACTTCTGGCTTTTTTCTTTTTGCTTATGTGGTGCTGAGGAATCAAACCCAGGCTTCATGCATGCAAGGCAAGCGCCCTACCACTGAGCTACCTTCCCAGGACTAGATTTAGTTTTCTACAGGTGATTATCCAATTTTACCAGCACCGTTTACTGAAGAGGCTGTCTTTCTTCCATTCTATTTTTTTAGCTCCCTTATCAAAGATTAGGTGGCTATAGGTCTGTGGTTTCATTTCTGGGTTTTCAATTCTATTCCATTGGTCCTGAGGTCTCTTCGTGTGCTAGTACCAAGCTGTTTTGATTACTATGGCTTTGTAGAAGAGTTTGAAATTTGGTATTAATATTCCTCCAGCACAGTCCTTTCTGTTAAGGATTATTTTTGCTATTCGGGTCTTTTATTGTTCCATATGAATTTTTGGATTGCCTCTTCTATTTCCTTGAAGAATGAGGTTGGAATATTGATAGGTATCTGCATTGTTGGGAGTGTAAACTTGTTCAACCACTTTGGAAAGTAGTGTGGAGGTTCCTCAAAAGACTCCACATAGAGCTCCCCTATGACCAGCAATCCCACTTTTGGGCATTTACCCAAATGATCACAAACAAGACCATATTAAAACTACCAGCACAACTATATTTAATGCAGCATTATTTACCATAGCTAAAATATGGAACCAACCCAGATGCCCTCAATAGATGGATGGATCAAGAAAATGTGAGATATATATATATATATATATATATATATATATATATATATATATATATATGTGCCTCCATCAGAAAGAATGAATGACATTGCCCCATTTGTTAGGAAATGGAAAGACTTGGAAAAAATTATATTAAGCAAAGTAAGCCAGGCCCAAAGAAACATAGGTCCCATGGTTTCCCTTATTTGCAATAACTAGTATATGTCTGGGGCAAGCAGAAAAGGTCAGATAAGATTATGTTAAGCGAAATGAACCCCAAGATAGGAACACAAGTGGTTTTTTTTCTTTCTTGCTATTGTTTCTAACATATTTATAAGGTACCATATGGTTCTCTTGTTGCTTTGTATGTCCCTCCCTCACGGTATAACCCCTGTTTTCACTGCATTCTATGTTGGTATAATTTAGGAAGGGAAAGGGAAAAAATTGTTTAAATAGAGATACAGGTTGACCTATTGCAACAATGAGATGTACAAGATGCTATGTTGAAAAACAAACTTTACAATTGAGGCGGGGGGGGGGAGTGTATTTGAGGAGGTGGGACAGAAGGGATGGTAGGGGAAAAACAAAGGAAGAGCCAACAATGCTGGCTAAGAAATGTATTCATTACCTTGCTCATGTAACTGTAACCCTCTGTACAGTATTTTCATACACAAAAAAACTTATTTAAAAAACAGTAAAAAAGTGAAACCAACCTGCAGTCTTTCCATTCCATTCTGTAAGTTAGGCTTACAGATATGAGCACTGGTACTCTGACTAGATTGTAATAAATAAAAATTATGAAATATCAATCTAATAACCACCTAAGAAAACTTCTAGTGTCATGATTAACTCCAAGTGTCTTGTAAGCATATGGCTAAGGCCTGTAATCCTAGCTAAGTAGGAGGCTGATATGTAAGGATGCCAATTCAAAGGCTAGAAAGTCCCTGAGATTATTATCTCCCATGTAACCAAGAAAATAGAATTTTGGCTATGTAGAGTACAAGTTTTGAGTATGAAAGCTAAGGGACAGTGCCCAGCCCCTAAGTTCAAGCCACAATATAGGCACATACATAAAATAAGTGTCTTAGGCTGGGCACTGGTGGTTTATACTTGTAATCCTGGCTACTCAGGAGGCTGAGATCTGAGGATCAAGGTCAAAGGCCACCTGGACAGAAAAGCCCATAAGACTTTTATCTCTAACTATCCACTCAGAAAACTGGAAGTGGAGCTGTGGCTCAAAGTGGTAGAGCACTAGCCTTGAGCTGAAGAGCTGAGGGACAGCGCCCAGGCCCAGAGTTCAAACCCCATGTCTGATAAAAAAATTTTTTTTAATTTAAAAATTACAAAACTAAACGGTTGTCCTGTAGTCCAAGAACTGAGATAACCACCGTGGATGATGCCCAGGTGGGTTGGAGTTCACAGCACCTCTGACATCAGAGAAGCCATTATGAGGTAATAATAATGTTTATATATATATATATATATATATATGTAAATTGGTTGTTGATGGACTCATATAGCTAGATTGTTGGGAGGTAGAGTTGGTTCGCTCATTTGTGATTTGTCTGGTTTGTGAATTTAGTTTGTAGATTTGGCTTTGAATTGCTTAGTTCGATTTATTCCCCCCCCCCTTTTTGCATTATTGTTTTTTCTCTTATTTTTAATTTTTTTCCTTTTACTTTATTTCTTTTACATCCGCTTTACTTTTACTTTTGTATTTTTACTTTTTTGGTTTTTATCTAGATAGCATTTTTGGTTTTTATTTACTTACTCATTCTTCAGTTACATAGATTTGCATTATTTTACATAATATTTGCATTTTATTATATATTCTATTGTTATTATATAGTCATATGTTATAGAATTATATATAACTATTTCTTTTACATATTTACATATTATACTTTAATTCACATTTTATTGCAATTATTATATTTCACTATACTTATTTTTACTTGTTCCTCTAACTTTCCCTGAATAGTATAGTAGGGCATGACTAGTGAGAGTAGAGAGGCGAGGTCTCAGCAGGGCCTTGAGGCCAGCTCTTCAGATGAGGAGCTCCTCAGGGATCACTACCAGGTGCTGAGAACCATCAGACATGGGGGATTCGCCCTCATCAAATTAGCCAAGCACCTGCTCACGGACACCCTGGTGGAGGTGAAGGTCCTCAATAAGAAGGAAAACCCCTTCTTTGCCACCGAAGTGGACATTTTTAAGTCTTTAGACCACCCAAATGTGGTAAAATTACTTGAAATTATAGAAACAGAACAGTGGTTGTATTTTGTGATGGAGTACCTCGAGGGAGGAGACCTAGTAGATTACCTCCAAGAGGCCGGCAGGATGGAGGAGGAGGAGGCCAGGCCTCTGTTTAAACAAATCCTCAGTGCAGTCAAATACTGCCATGACAACCGCATTGCCCACCGCCATATCAAGTTAGAAAATATCTTGCTAGACCAAAAGGGCAAAGCTAAATTGTGTGACTTCGGGGTAAGTACACGGTTCACACCTGGGGAGGAGCTGGATTGCGAATGTGGAACAGTGTCCTTGTGGCCCCCCGAGCTGTTCTTGCACCAGAAATACCAAGGCCCCAAAATGGACGTTTGGAGTCTAGGCATAGAAGTATATTGTATAGTGATGGGCAAGTTGCCTTTTAGAAGGGAGAGCTCAGCTAATTTGAAAAGACAAGTATTGAATGGCCCATTCCCAATTCGAAAAACCTTCTCCCAAGAACTGAGAGGCCTCTTCGCTTTTCTATTAACGGCGAAAATTGAGCAGAGGCCCTCATTGGGGCAAGTAATGAAGCACCCCTGGTTCAGAAAAACCGAGCCATTTGCACCAACTCCCAGCCAGACTGTCTCGAAGGAACCAGACCCTGCCATCTCAGACATCACGTATGACTTGGGATATGACTCATCTGAGGTGTGAGCAGCCCTGTCAGGCAGGACATACAACGGTGCCCGGGCAACATATTTCCTGCTGCTGGAGCAGAAGGACCAAGGGCACGACCTCACCCGCTGTATGAGGCACTCGGTTCCTGGGCCTCCACAATGCCCCGTGCGTGTGTACTCATCCTCCTCTGTTACCCCCAAGACAGCCTGTCCTTCTGCTTGTCACACTACCACCTGCCTGCCCGCTGAGCAGCAGAAGCAGGAGAGAGGCCAGAAAGGCACCACCTTTATGTGTTTTCCCCGCCACCTCTGCAACCCCTGTAGAAGGGGCACAGAAGGACAGACGGGGGACAAGCAGCCACTTCCGGCTCCAGCAGCAGCAGGAAACTCCTGGGGCAGCGAAGGGGAGATAGAGGGCGGCAGCAGCAGCAGCCCCACTCCCACTTAGCCAACTCAATGGCTTGACCTGCCCTCCCACAGAGCAGGAGTCCCAAGAGAGCAGCCAGAACTGCCCCAGAGCTGAATCTCTCCCACCTATACTTTACAACTCATGGACATGTGGCACACAGGCGGAGACGGAGAGCAGTTCACCTGTCCCATATCGAAAAGATCCAATAGTCTACTGGACAGGCAAGGAGGAGGAGGACAGGAGGAGAGCAGCAACTTGCCCCAAAGCCCAGCAACAACAGAAAACACATTAAAGGGCACAAAAAAGGCAGAAGAGGAAGAGAAAGAAGAGGATGGTGAGGAGGAGGAGGAGAAGAAGTGCAAGTTACCCCCCAGGCCCAGGAGCTGCCAAAACCACCCTCCAGGGCACAATGGGGGAGATGAAGGGCAGCACACCTCCTCTCCTGAGTCCAGAGGTTGCATCTTCTCAGCCCACTGATTTCATCAGACCCCCAACAAATAATGAAGCCAGGGGCTGGAAGAGGCTGAAAAAGAGAATTGGAAAGTACTTAAGATTCTGTTGCCTGCCTTGGTAAGAGAACCCCCAAAGGAAGTAATTCCTCCTCTCTGAATGGAGAACAGCATTGAGGCCTGTAAACAAGCCACTGAGCTGTGCTCTGTGTTTTATCTATGCTTCAAGGAAATCCTTGTAGCTCATCAACCCTGGGAGGGAGATGGGGAGGTGAAAAAGAGAAAAGAGGGAATGAGGTGGGGGGGGGGCAGGATCTAAAGGGATAGAGTTTCAGAAAGAAGAGAATGTGACCTGTCAGATGTTGTCCTGTGCAACTCAGTCCCTGCATTTTTTTTTCTTCCAACAACTGATGGGAGGGAGAAAACTTATCACTATGGTACCTGCCTTGACTCTGGACATGCCTGGACACTTGAATCCCTTCCTGCTCCTAACTGGAACAAGCTACACAAACCTCTATTTCTTCCATTGTAGGTATTTCCTAGTAAAGTGCCTATTGTTACCAAACTTAATAGATTGATATTCCTGTGAGATGATGACCACATATACTCTGAGTATCTATTCTTCATTTTCACAGTGAGTACTGATGCTTGACTGGGAGTTAGTTCAAGAGTGTACTAGAGCCACTAGTCTGTGGCTCTTGCTTCTAATCTAGCTATTCAGAGGACTGAGTCCTTGGAGGCTTGCCATCCAAAGAGAATCAGTACAGAAGTTCTTTCTCCAATATTATCAGCATACAGGAGGGAGAGAGAAGGAGGTGAAGAAGTAGATCGTTATCTTATTAAACACAGCAAGTGCAAGGTCTCTACTTAGCTCCCAAATACCCCAAAGTGCAGCTGTGTTCAATTGGTAGAGGTCTTGCCTGGAGCAACAATTGCTCAGGGATAGCACCCTAAGTTTAAGCCCCAGGAGAGGCACGTACCCAGAAAAAAGTTCAGCATACAGAGGGCAAAATGCATGTCTGAAACAGATGACTAGTTTATTGAGCATAGCAAATTTGAGGTCTTGACTTCAAAATATTGATACTAGTTTTTTTTTAAAAAGGGAAGGTGGCTCAGTGGTAGAATGCTTGCCTTGCATGCATGAGGCCCAGGGTTCGATTCTTCAGCACCACATAATCAGAAAAAGCCAGAAGTGGAGCTGTGGTTCAAGTGGTAGAGCGCTAGTCTTGAGCTGAAGAGTTGAGGGACAGCACCTAGGCCCACAGTTCAGGCCCCATGACAGACAAAAAAAAGGGTAATTACAAAGAATTCCCAGACCCTCAAGCAGCATCAAATATGTCTTTTTCAATGCAGAAATGTGGCCTCTCAGTGTAACCTACACACCCTACTTCCCTGCGTATAATGTTTAGGAGCATTGCCTGCATTTTAGGCAAACATATCTAACTCACAGGGATTCAGTAATACCACACTGAAGTCCAGTAAGAGGAATGAAGGAATGGATTTCTAAATATGCTCACAACTCTAGTTTCAGCCCAATAACTATTGCTTTAGCTACTAGCACCTTTTACCTAAGAGGGAACTCGTAAGACTTCACAGCTCCAAGAATTGCAGTAGGGCTAAGAAAGAGTCAAATCTAAAGTCAAACCACTCTACAGTCCCATTCTGGTGGCTCAGACTGCAATCCTAGCTCCTCAAGAGCCTATGGGAACCAAGCAAAACAATCCATGAGACTCTCATCCCAATCAACCTGAAGATGTGGTGGTGTGGCTCATGTAGTTAGTGCAAGGGTTGTGCCATAAAGCAAACGCCTCTAGCACTGTTATCCTCTCAGCTGCCCAAGTATTTTAGTGTTTATGGGAAATTTCAATTAAAAGTATGTAGAACAGGGAATATATATGTACATATATATGAAAATATATCTTTGCAAAAAGAATTATAAAATTATACCAGATACTGTTGTGACCCCAGTGATTTGCAAAGTCAGGGTGGGTGTCAGATCTTCATCTAGAACCAAACTGTGTTCTGGCTTAGGCCAGGTGGGCCCAGCTTACATTACTGTAATGTACCTTTGCTTCTAAAATGCAAGGTTTTCTCTATTTCTTAGAAGAATGATATAAGGAGGTGGGTGGGTATTGCATTGAATTTGCAGATTCCTTTTGGCCTTGTTTTCATTGTCCCAATTATTTCCAGAAATATGGGAATTCTTTCCATCTTCTGGTGTCTTCTTTAATTTCTTCCTACAGAGTTTTATAGTTTTCATTGTAGAAGTCTTCACCTCCTTGACTAGTTTTTTGTTTAGGCAATCGCAAATGACGTTTTTCTCCTAATTTCCCTCTGCTTCTGAACACCATGGGTATACAGAAAAGCTACTTATTTATTGGAGAATGATTTTATATCCTGCTTTGTTATAAATGTCTTTGTCTTTATCAGCTCCAAGAGTTTGGAGGTTGAATCTTTATGGTCCTATGTATAACTTCATATCATATGTGAGGACTGATAGTTTGACTCCTATCTTTTTTATTTCAATCACATTTTTTCTGTTTCTCTTGCTTTTTTTTTTTTTTTTTGCTTTGGTTAGAAATTCCAGTACTAAATAGAAGAGTAGAGAGACTGAGTATCCTTGTTCTTAATTTTAGAGAAGAGTTTCCATTTTTTCCTATTTAGAATAATCTTGACTGTAGTTTTTTCATATATAGCCTTTATTATGTTAAGGTATAATCCTCCTATTCCTGGTTTCCTTGGAGCTTTCCCATTAAATGCAGGCAAACTACCACTTGAGCCCTGCAAATAGTTTAACTATTTGCTGGTTAATTGGATATAATGGTCTCCTGGGCACTAAATTCCTGTCTAGGCTTGTGTGTCATTCCTGGTAATATTAATGGGAAGTTGGGTAGGAAATATTTTGTTGAGATTTTTATCTATGTTCATTAAAATAACTGGTCTATATTTCTAAGTTACTATTGTTGTTGTTTTTGAGTTTCTGTATAGTTTTTAATTGAGTGTAATGCTGCCATCATAGAATAAGTTTGGTAGTGATCCCTCAACTTCTATTTCATGAAAAACTTGAGGAGTATTTGTGTTTGTTTTTGTTGTTATTGTCTGCCAGTCTTGGGTCTTGAACTCATGGCCTGGATGCTGTCTTTGAGCTTCTTTGTCCTCAAGGCTAGTGCTCTACCATTTGAACCACAGACCCACTTCTAGCTTTTTCTGAGTAGTTTATTGGAGATAATAGTTTCATAGACTTTCATGATGGGCTGGCTTTGAATCATGACCTTCAGATCTGTTTCCAGAGTGTGTAGGATTTCAGGCTTGAGCCACCAGCACTTGGCTTCATGTCCTTATTTAATTGCTATGTGTGGATATAAACAAAGAACTTATCAGGTTCTGGCTTTTCTTTCTTGGAAGATTCTTATGTCAATTCAATCTCATCTCAGTACTTGTTATAGTCCTGTTTAAACAGTTTTTATCTTCTTGGCTTAACTTTGGCACTTGGAGGTTATCTAAGAATAGATGTATTTCTACTATAATTTCCAGTTTGTTTGAGTAAAGGCTTGCAAAGTAATCCTGAGTTACATCCTCAGACTCATACAAAATCTTGTGATGTCCCAATCTTCATCACTCATTTATTTTGGTTTCTTCTTCTTTGGGTCAGAATGCCTAATGATTTATCAATTTCCACACTTTTCATTTTTGAGGAATTGGTTTTTAGTTTTGCTGATTCATTGTAGAGTTTGTGTGTGCACATATATGCACATGCAATGTACATGTATTTCTTCTTCATTGATTATTGCCCCATTTTTATTATATACAAAAGATTTCATCCCCAGAGTAGTGCTATTGAAAGATGTGTGTGAATTTTAGGAGGAGGGCTTAGTGGGAAGTCCTTAAGTCATTGGGTATGTTCCCAAGAAGAGTAGGTGTGACCCTGGACTTTATCTGTGAAGTGAGTAGTTGGACCACCTATATCCTCCTTACCCCTTGGCCTGACATGTCTACCAAAGGCCTAAAGCAATGGATCTGCCTGATCTCAAACTGGTACCTCCAAAACTTTGAGGCAAAATAAACCTTCTCTCTGTCTAAGTTCATTATCCACTTTCATTATTTTGCTGAAAAACTGACTGATACTGTTCTTATCCCACATCCTGCATAACAAAGCACTTTGTGCGGCTACTTTCTATATGCCTAGATTTTCTGTGCTTCTTCAGTCTTTATTATTCCTTCAAACAGGACTTAATCTTTCCCTTTCTAAGTTTATTTCTCAGCTATGCATATTATAAACATGTAGGCATATATCATATACACCTATATATGCATATATATAACCTACATGTATATACCACTGAGAAATGCAAAAATCATTCCAACGTTTTACAAATATAAATTTATATTTTGTTTTATAAATGAGATACAAATTTTGGAAACAGTTTATTTTTATACTACAATAACTAACATCCTCTATGTCCCTGCCATATATTTTTTTCTGTTTCCTTTACACATAGGAAAGTATAGAGGCAGAGATAGATTCAAGGGAATCAAAGACATTCACATCCATAAATACAAGCTCCTCATGATTTTGTATCATTGATCAGCCCCTTTGAGGTTCTATTTAACTGTTGACTAATTATTAATTACAATAGGAATAGTAAGAAAAAGAAAAACCAGTATGTAGAATGTCAGGTTCCTCACCATGCTCAAACATATCTTTTTTTTTTTTTTTAATTGTATTTTATTTTATTTGAGAACATACTGTACAGAGGGGCTACAATTACATGGGCAGGATAATGCATACATTTCTTACCAAGCATTGCAGCCTCCTCCTTTGTTTACCCTTCACTTCCCTTCCCCGCCTCCCCCCTCCCCCCACCCAATTTTACCCCCCTCCCCCCACCCAATTATACCCCCCTCCCCCCCCCACACCGACATTGTAAAGCTGGTTTTGACATGACATTTTGTACTTCTCATTGTTGCAACAGGTCCACCTGAATCCTTAAACGACTTGTTTGTCCCCATCTCCTCCACATGATATACTGACATCAAATATAGTGAAAGCGGGGGTTACACTGTGGGGGAGGGACATACAAAGCAACAAAGAAATAATCTTATAAATGCATTAGAAACACATGCATGAAAGAAACGAAAACATTAAAATACATATTTAAGGGTTCAAACATATCTTATGTCATACAGAAACACAGGAAAATAAGTGCTATTTTATCTTTATTTGAATGAAAACCCAGTTTTAGGATAAAGTTTAAATCCTCTGTGTATTTTTTGCTTGCTAGAACTAAAAAATAAAAATAAATAGCATACTGTTGTGCTTAAAGGTAAGTGGTAGGAGGAAGCATTGTTTTTAACTATGTTGCCTATTTTGGATCTTGACCATAAATTCCCTTCCATTAAATTCTAACTGGCTATTTAAAGAAATATAGAGAAACAAAGATATGAGTATGTTATGTTCTGATACTGTAATTATCCTTCAATGAAGTCAATATCCTTTGACTGTATCAGAATCTCCTAAGTCCTAGATATCTTTGATCTCTGAAAATTGGTATATTGATAGAAAAATTATTCATATTAAGCTCTCTTTCACAGGGCAAAAACACAGCTTTGACACAAAAATGTTGCTATGATTTATGAGGATTATAGTCTTCAAATAATTGTTTAAAAGGTTCATCTTTATCTATTCTCATTTATCTTATCAACTTGATAAAACCAAGAATGACAAGATACAGGGAAAACCTGCATCTCAAGCCATGATTTTTATTCCCAGAAACTCAAGTCTATTTTTAACAGCTGCTGAGAACCAGGAACTAATTTTTACACAAAATTATGCATTCATGAAAAAACTGTGAATGAATGTACTGCTTGTTAAAGGAATGTAAGTTAAGTGATGGTGTAAACTGCCACCTAGAGTTGAGATTTGAGTTTAGTTCAATGTATAATATAAAAATGATCTTGTCAGTCTATAATTTTAAATGTCTTATATTTAACATACACACAGAAGTCTTTACTATAGAATGTCCATATGTCTATAAAGTGGGAAGTTGTGCTGCAAAAAGAGGGTGTTAAATCTTTTTAATAAGGAAATATAAGACTATTGGAATTAAAATGCTCTTATTTATTGGCTGTATTATAAAATCAATCTTTGAGAATAATCTTTAGTCTACCAACATAAACAAATGTTCTAAAACAAAAGACTGAATTATTTTGAATATTCTGTGTTAAGAAATTTTTGGAACAAAAGTATATTTGTTGGGGCTGGGAAGGTGGCTCAGTGGTAGAGCTCTTGCCTTACATGCATGAGGCCCTGGGTTTGATTACTTAGCACCACATAAGCAAAAAGAAAAAAAGAAGCCGGAAGTGGTGCTGTGGCTCAAGTGGTAGAGCGCTAGCCTTGATCTGAAGAGCTGAGGGACAGCGTCCAGGCCCAGAGTTCAGGCTCCACGACCGGACCCCCCCCCCAAAAAAAAAAGTATATTTGTAATCATAACCAAGCCCAGAGGTTTCTACTGCATGTTAGGATGATCAAAATCTAGAATTATTCAGATTTTAAAATATCAGTTAATTTTTTTTTAGTCTGAGAAGCTGCTATTTTACTTTCTTAAGTAGGTTGCTCTAAAATTATATCTGAAGTGAAATCAATACAGTAACCATAATGGAACCTAAGCTTAATAAATTGTACATAGCCTATTCCTACCCAATTTAGATTTGGGAAGATTTTCTACATCTAACCCCCTGTGTTAAGTGAGGGTCAAGCCTTAACTCTTGGTGTGTCATTATAGAGTTTCACCTTTGAGCTAAGCCAAGAGTATTTATGAACTGAGAATGGAGACGTGAACTATTTCCAACATTTTGCTATAAAAAAATCTTACGTTGTATGTTTGTTACTTTTTGTATCCTCTTTCAACCATGGCCATGCATCTAGTTTATCTTTGTCTCCTGATAGGGGGAAAATAGATGGTTAACTTTTCCGCCTATGTCTTTTGGCTACTCTAATACTTCCTCATTCTTATTCTCCCCACCCATCTTTCCAGAACAAAATTATTATTCACATTCTTTTCCATAAAGTTACCTTTAGCCTCTCTCTCCCTCTCTCTCTCTCTCTCTCTCCCTCTCTCCCTCTCTCTCTCTCTCCCTCTCTCCCTCTCTCTCTCTCTCTCTCTCTCTCTCTCTCTCTCTCTCTCTCTCTCTCTCTCTCTCTCTCTCAACTCTCTTCTTGATGCCTCCTCCACCCCCTTTCTGTCATGGTGCTTGAACTCAGGGTCTGGCCATTGTCCCTGGGCTCTTTTGCTCAAGGCTAGCACTCTACCACTTTGAGTCACACTTCTGGTTTTCTGGTTTGAGCTCCAGTTCTGGTTTTCTGGTGGTTAATTGGAAATAAAAATTTCATGGACTTTCCTGCTTGGGTTGGCTTTGAACCATGATCATCAATTCTTAGACTCCTTAGTAGCTGGAATATGGGCGTGAGCCACCAGTACCTGCTCTCTTTCTCTTTATTGCTATTATCCATCCTGTACAATGAAGCCAAACTTACACTCAAACCTGTTTTCATAGCTTCCTTCCATTTCTTTAAGCCATTCTCAAGTGCCTGCATTTCTTTTAGCTTGCTCTATGAATCTCTTGCCTCCAAACACCTTTATAATAATCCAGAACAGAGGCAAAACTAGTATCCTCATTACTTCCTACAAGTTTCTGTATGGGTCAGCTGCATTATTTTACTTATTATTTGATATTTACACCTTGTGCATTAAGGCTGGCTTGCCTATAAGCAGGTACCCATGCATCTACTCTCCTCTCTTTTTTCAGTAACTTATTTCTATTTTGCAATCGTAACCTTCATTATCCTCTTGGTTTCTACTCCTGTAGCCAGTCATAACACTGGTGTCCTGTCATTATGTTGAAATGTCTTACAACATGACTTGAACACTTCCTGTGTGAAAGGCCTTATTCTGCACACTTTGCATTATGTCTTACTTCATGTTTTGAAGACATTCCTTTACAGAGCTGTTACCATTTCCATTCTGCAGATAAGCAAACCGACTCACATGGATGATTTAAGTAACTTGTTCCAAGGAACACAAGCAGTGAAGAATAAATTTGGAATTTGAACCTCAGAACTTGGCCTCCAGAGTCTATTAGGATGTTCTGCTTTTGGGATTTCAGCTTCTTTTAAAAGCTACTTTTAGGCTACACTATTCATGACTTTCAAGTCTCAGTAAATCTAGGTTGAGGGTGGTGTGAGAAGGGAAGGGGAAAGTAAACTCACCTTAGACTATGGCAATAACAAATCACCATAGAAGGTGGACCACTGCTCTAAAACCCAAACCTTGTAGAAAGGATTTGGATCATATGGAATTAAATGTGAAACTCTACCTTTATGTATAGTGACTCTATGTAGTTATTGACCTATTTTTCTGCCTTTATTTTTCTGCTAAGATTCAAATTCAATGTTAAATCTTTTCTTCTCTGGAATTTGTTTTCCTATCTGTTCCTAACTACTGTCTCTTTCAATCTGATCCTGTCTCTTAGCTTGTGCTATTTGAACTGATTAAGATACTCAACCCCAGACCCCTATCCTTCCTCTTTCTAATTTCTCCTAATCTCTCACAATGGTTTATTCTGGTAATTTTGTCACTTATCAAATGCTAAATGTTAGGCTAATATTTCTGATAGAGCTCATAGGAAGAAATAAGCAAACATATACTGAACAAAAGATATTTCCTATCAGAAAAAGGTCAATATAGGATGACCAGAGGAATTTTCATAATCTTCATAGAATCATAGTAATGAGAGAACTAGTGTATGTATATTCAGAAAGTAAGGAAATGCACACTAATGTTCTTTCATTCATCTATTAGTGTATTAAATATATACAATGTGTGGACCATATTGTACATGAGAGTATTTAGATGAGATCTTGAAAATCTGTTGCAGCACTGTGCTGGGCACATGGTAAGAGATCTGTAAGTATTAGCTATTATTTTCATTACTGTTCTTTAAGTGAGTCTATGCATTGAATATTCAAAGTCTAACTTATATTTCACATAAATGAATATAATAGGGAATAATTGCTTGGTAAATGGGCATATTCTACTTTCTCTTTTTTTGGGGGGAGGGGGGATGTCCAGTCGTGGAGCCTGAACTCTGGGCCTGGGCGCTGTCCCTCAGCTCTTCAGCATAAGGCTAGCGCTCTACCACTTGAGCCACAGTGCCACTTCCGGCTTTTTTCTTTTTGCTTATGTGGTGCTGAGGAATCAAACCCAGTGCCTCATGCATGCAAGGCAAGTGCTCTATCACTGAGTCACCTTCCCAGCCCTCTACTTTCTTAATTGTGTCTTTTCAGACTGATCTAATAGATGTCATGACCAATTGTACTATACTTAAATTGTGACATATTCTATCTTTAAAAAAAAATTCTATGTTTTGCTGAGCACCAATGGCTCACACTTATAATCCTACTCAGGAGGCTGAGATCTGAGAGTTGCGATTTGTAGCCAACCTGGGCAGGAACAAACTACTCTGAAAAAGCCAGAAATGGAGCTGTGACTCAAGTGGTAGAAAGCTAGCCTTGAGCCAAAAAAGCTCAGAGATAGCACCCCCAGGCCCAGAGTTCAAGTGCCAGGACTGGAAAAAAAAACTCTTTTTTTTTTGTGAAAATACTGTACAAAGGGGTTACAATTACATGGGCAACATAATGAGTACATTTCTTATCAAGCATTGTAGCCTCCTCCTTTGTTTCCCCTTCCCATCCCATCCCCCCCCCCCCCCCCCCCGCCTCCCCGCCTCCCCACCCGGCCCTACCAAAGTTGTTAAGTTCGTTTTCAACATAACCACTTTTACCTCTTATTGTTGCAATGGGTCCACCTGTATCCCTATTTAAACCATTTGTTTTTTCCCTTCCCCTCCACAAATTATACCAACATCAAATACAGTGAAAGCAGAAAACTCTTTTGAATGAGCCTGTCAGATAAATCCTATAAGTAATATCAATATTTAACTTACGTATATAATGGTCAAGCAAGAGACCTGCCTGAAAAATAATTAAGTACAAAAAAAAGACCAGCAATGTGGCTCAAATAGTAAAGACTAGTTAGCAAGTGCCTGAATTTGAACCCCCAATACTACCACCAATAAAAACACAAAATCAATCCACCCATTTGCAAATATGTTATACCAAGGCACTTGTTAAAGGTGTTTAGGAAACAAAATACAGGGGATTATTTCAATGTTCATTATTGTTCATATCCTAGTGTACCATACCTGTGACAGTAAGAGAGGGCTATGGCAGGTTCTATAGGCTTAATTCTAGCACATAGCATTGGATGTGGATATGGGTTTCAGTCATAAATGCATACAAACAAGCTAATTCTTCCTGAGAATAGAAACTTCCCAAAACCTGGAGAGAGTTTGAAAATAAATGGACAATTGAAAACTGTTAATGAAAGTGGTCAAGAAGCAGAATTCATATTTGTTTTTGCCTTCTAAACTACCTGGTTTATTCATTTAGATATTTTGCCTGAGTATGGTGATATCTCAAAAGTTCTGCTCTGTCTGTGAGACTTCTGGGGAAATCGTGAGTGAGATAGAAGATGAAGTGTCTAAAGTCACATGAGTGCTCAGTAAAATTACTAGAAAGCTACAAAAGTTTTAAAGTGGCCCTGACCACAATATTAAGTTCTCCATATCCATATTTCCTAATCTCTGAAACAAAATCATAGTAAACCTGGAGAATAAAACTACCTAGAAAATGTTAAGAGAAAATACATAGAAAACCAATTAGAATACTTGCAGAACTTTCCTTATACTGTAAGTAGCATCCCCTTCTTTTACTCTTCCTCATTATTATCATCTTCATCATCATTTAAGTTTAAAAGAGCAAAATAGGTAGCACTGGTAACTAACAACTTTTCTCTGTTTTGAAGTGTTTCAGTTTTGTTATAGGATGATTGTGCATTTCCTTCCTTCCTTCCTTCCTTCCTTCCTTCCTTCCTTCCTTCCTTCCTTCCTTCCTTCCTTCCTTTCTCCATCATGGGGCTTGAACTCTTGGCCTGGGTGCTGTCCCTCAGCTCTTCAGCTCAAGGCTAGTGCTATACCACATGAGCCACAGCACTACTTCTGGTTTTCTGGTGATTTATTGGAGATAAGAGTCTCACAGATTTTCCTGCCCAGGCTGGCTTTGAACCTCAATTCTCAGATCTCAGCCTCTTGAGTAGTTAGGATTACAGGTGTGAGCCACCGATGCCTGGCTGATTGTACATTTTCTAAAGACATATCAGTAGAAAAATTTCATTAATGTTAATGGAAGAGAACTAATATTTTTAATATTAATGAAAGAGAATCACATTCTTTAGACTTATTCCAGTCCTGGAATATATAGATATAGATATAGATATGCTGTTACTTCATCAGCAAGATGAATGGTGTACCAGTTCTTCATGTCTGAGAAGGGCTTGATATTTTCAGAGTAACTTTGAGTATTAATTAAACATCTCCATGAAGCAGGTCAGTGCTTTCATCTTTCAGAGTAAACAGGACACAGAAAAGTAAAATAATAATTTGCCTATACCCCAAGCTAGTTGATATTTGAAATGACTTTCAACCTTAGATAGGCCAAGCTACCATTAAACAATCAAAATAATAATTTTATTGTTATGTCTTAATGAGTCATCAAAGCACCCTGTACTTCATTAGTCTGAACTTTTCACTTCATGTTCTAGCTGCTTGAATGACCTCCCTTCTCCAACTTGTTATTTTTTCTGCCAAATTTCTACCCATAGTTCATTATTTCACTCACTGAAACATCCTCTGAGAAGACTTGTTTAGGCTGGTTGTCTCATTCAAAGGAAGCTCTTTATTGTTCACACAACATTCTGGATTCTACAACACCTCTCTCTCATGACATTCACTGGACCCTCTTGTAAGGAAAATTAGTACTTATTTCCTTTTCTATATTCTCTAATATAATGCCTAGCACATGGTATTTGTTTATTTTGAAAGCTGGCTGTTGGTGGCTCATGCCTGTAATCCTAGCTACTCAGGAGGCTTTGAGGTTTGAATCCAAGCACAGGCAGGAAAGCCCATGAGATTCTTATCTCCAATGAGCTATTTTTTTTAAAGCTTTGGCTTAAGGGGCAGTGCACTAGAATTGAAGCTCAGGGACAGACCCAGACCCTAACTTCAAGTACCAGGACTGGCACACAAATATTCTGAATGAAGAATGCAAAAATTGGCTGGCACCAGTGCCACACATCTGTAGTCTTAGCTACACAGGAAACTAAGGATCATGGTTCATAGTCAGCCCTGGAAGGAAAACCCATGAGACTCTTGTCTCCAATTAATCACAAAAAAACTGGAAAAGTGGAGCTGTAGCTCAAGTGTAGCCTTGATCAAAAAAACTCAGGAATAGCTCCCATGCCCTGAGTTGAAGCTCCAGCATTTGCAAGAAAGGAAGAAAGGAAGAAAGAAAGAAAGAAAGAAAGAAAGAAAGAAAGAAAGAAGAAGAAAGAAGAAAGAAAGAAGAAAGGAAGGAAGGAAGGAAGGAAAGAAGGGAAGGAAGAAAGAAGGGAAGGAAGAGGAAAGAAGGAAGGAAGGAAGGCAGGCAGAAGGGAGGGAGGAAGGGAAGAGAAGGGAAGGGAAGGACAGTGAAGGAAGGAAAGAGAAAGAAAGAAAGAAAGAAAGAAAGAAAGAAAGAAAGAAAGAAAGAAAGAAAGAAAGAAAGAAAGGAAGGAAGGAAGGAAGGAAGGAAGGAAGGAGGGAGGAAAAGAAAAGAAAAGAAAAAGAGAAAGGAAAGGAGAGAGAAAAAAGAAAAAGGAGAGTGAAAGAAAGAAAGAAGAATAAGAATGCAAAAATAGTATATGCATCAGTCAGAATAGGAGAAAATGTACTACAAAAAGCAAAAACTATGATTGGTTCTCATTTAATATATATACCACAGTTCAGAAGGAAATGGCATAAGGATTCAGGTTGACCAAACTCCATCATTTTTAGTGCTACATTGTCTAAAGCAGATAGACTTCTAGGTTGCCATGGTTGGAGGAAAACCTGTGGAAACAGTGAAAATTGAGAAGGAAATTTCCTGTGACAGTCACTTCTTCCATCTTCCAAACGTTGGAACTACTCATGATTCCTGAAACACACAGGGTCTGAATTTTGCTTACATTGCTAGTGCCCTCACATTCAAAGGCCAGCACCTCTGACTCTTCAGTTGGCCAGCTTGTATTACTAGTATCCCTTTCTCAGAGCAAGAAGTTCCTTGCACATATCCCTGAGGTAATTCTAGATTAAGACTATCTTGTTCAGGAATATTAAATGCTTGACAACTTTGCTTCAAGTTAGGAAGGTTAAAGAACTGCTTATCATCTAGAATTCTGAAATTTTACTCGTTTGCCTTCAGTATTTGTTTTCAGTCTCTTTCAGTCTTTGTTTTGTTTCTGTCATTTCATAGAATGTGCCCCAACATTCATGTGTTAAAGACTTGAAACTATTAGGAAGCAGTAGAAACTTAATGATGTGAGGTCTACTGGTGATTTGGGGTCACTTGGGTCATGCTTTTATTTTTTTTTGGGGGGGTGGTCAGTTGTGGGGCTTGAACTCAGGGTCTAGGCACTATCCCTGAGCTCTTTTGTTCAAGACTAGTGTTCTACAACTTTGAGTCACTGTGCCACTTTTGTTTTTCAAGTAGATAATTGGAGATAAAAGGGGAGGGAAAAGAGGAGGGAGGAGTTGGAGAAGTGGGAGGAAAGGGATGGTAGGAGAAATATAGAGGAGGGTGTAACAATGCTCCATAGGCAATGGACTCATTACCTTGCTCAAGTAACTAATTGGGGAGGTGGGGAAGGAAGGGGTGGTAGGGGAAAACAAAGGAGGAGGCAACAATGTTCGATTAAAAAAAATATACTCATTACTTTACTCATGTAACTGTAACCCCTCTATATAGTATCTTTAAAATAAAAAATAATTAAATTAAAAAAAAGAATCTCCTGGGGACTTTTCTGCCCAAGCTGGCTGTGAACCTTGATCCTCAGATCTCAGTCCCCTGAGTAACTAGGATTATAGGTGTGAGCCACTGATGTCAGGCTGGGTCATACCATTTAAAGGGATTGTGAGACTATTGTTTCTTCCTTTTTATCTCTCTTTGAGATGCAACCATCAGGTGAATGGGTTCCTCTACTATACTTACTCAGTGTATTGTTTTACCACAGGCCCTACCAAAATGGGACTGAAACCTCCAAAGCAAAATCGATCTTTTGTCCTTAAAGGCTGATTCACCTATTTGTTACAGTAATAGCTGTGTAAGATATTTTCTTATCAGTTTTTCCTAAGAATGTATTCTAAATACATCACTGGGCACATAACAGTCTTGTTTTAGTGACTGCAGCTTATGGACAAAATTATTAATTTTAGCAATTAGGTAAGAAAAAATAACAAGTCATTCACTTTTATTCCCAAACTGAATTTCTCTGTATCTAACTTTTCCTTCTAGAAGCTCAATACCTAAAGTCATGTTCATTTGCATTTTTATTATAATGATCTATTATAAAAATCTGAGTTCCATTACTAACATTCCTAGGACTCCTTTTCTCTCTCTCTCTCTCTCTCTCTCTCTCTCTCTCTCTCTCTCTCTCTCTCTCTCTCTCTCTCTCACACACACACACACACACACACACTCAATGGCAAAATATTATTTCAGCTTAGTGAACAGGGTCTTCATAGTTTTCTGTGTCATACTTACCTATCAATCTGTTATAATGCCAAATTAACCTTGTTAATAGAATAAGAGATTTTCTTTTTATCCCAGTAGGGTGGGGCTTGAACTCAGGGTCTGGGTGCTGTCCCTGAGCTTTTGGTTCAAGGCTAGTGCTCTACTACTTGAGCCACAACTCCACTTCTGGCTTTGTTAGTAGTTTAGTAGAGATAAGAGAATCATGGGGCTGGGAAGGTGGCTCAGTGGTAGAGCGCTTGCCTTGCATGCTTGAGGCCCTGGGTTCGATTCCTCAGCACCACATAAGCAGGAAAAAAAGCCAAAAGTGGTGCTGTGGCTCAAGTGGTAGAGCGCTAGCCTTGAGCTGAAGAGCTGAAGGACAGTGCCCAGGCCCAGAGTTCAGGCCCATGACCGGACCCAAAAAAAGAAAAAGAGAATCATGGACGTTCCTGCCTGTGCTAGTTTCCAACTGTGATACTTAGATGTCAGTCTCCTGAGTACATAGGATTACAGGCCTGAGTCACTGTCACCTGACTTGAATAAGAAATTGTTTACAAGATAGAGTTCAAGAATCAGAGCTAGCTTTACCAGTCAGGCTAACCCAATTAATCATGAAATTAGTATAGACTGTGCAGTCTTAGAACAAAGGCACTCTTTCCTTTTTTAAATACGTTTTTATTGTAAAAAATACTGTACAGAGGGGTTAGAGTTACATGAATAAGGTAATGAGTACATTTTTTATGGAGCATTGTTGCCTCCTCCTTAGTTTTCTCCTTACCATCCCTTCCTTCCCCACTTCCCCAACTTCTCCCCCACCCCAAGTTGTAAAGTTTGTTTTCAACATAGTGTCTTGTACATCTCATTGTTACAATGATTGTTACAATGGGTCACTCTTTCTTGATGTTGATTCACAACTGGAAACTTAATGGCTTACTTAACTGAGGCACTACCTTAAAGTTGAACTAATAGTATATGTTTAAATATAGTACATGTCCTTGTAAAATGGTTAATTTTATAATTTCAGCTCCTAAATTCTTATCACTGCTTACTCTTAGTGCAGTGGTATTTATGTAGACGCCTTAAATATTGCTTATTTACTCCAGCCCTGCTAGGATATTTATAGTGTTGTCTATTGATGCTAATAAAACAGTGTTCTTTATTTTTTTAGAAAAAACTTAAATATACTGTTTTAATTTTAAACCAAATCTACTTTCAGAAAAGTACTATTTTGTTTATACATAATATTTTAAGGGGATTTAGATAATATCTTTTTTTTGCAATTGGTCTAATCAACCCAAACTCTTACAAAGGCTGACATAATACTGCTTTAGTCTGGTGAGTGGGACCTGCCAAACCTCTTGTGTCATGCTTATCCAAGCAATAAATTACTTCTTTGAGATGAAAATCATGCTTTGAAATTGCTTTAGTTATTTCTAAAGTAAAGGCATTGTATGAATAGCATTGGGAACACTCACTATATTTTGCTCTTTATCAAATGCAATTATTATTTCTGCTAGATAGCTAACATCACAAGAAACCAGATAGGTTTCTTATGGTCTACTGTTTTCTCATTCACAGAGTTCAGTTGGAATTTGTTCCTCATGAAGATTATTCCCATCCTATCACTTGATCCTTCAACCTATATGTCTTTCTGAAAGCAATCTTAAAACATCTGAGGGCTAGATTTTTGGTTTTTGTTTTTGCCCAGACTGGCTTCAGACTCATTTTCTTGCCTTCACCTTCCAAAGTGCTGAGACTACAGGCATGGAGCTCTAAACTTGGCTTCAAATTTGAATTCAATGGCTAACATTATTTCTTTTAAATTTATTTCTAAGCATATATAAAAGTCATCTTTAAAAAGTTTTGACAGATACTGACTTATTATAGGCTCATCTTCTTTGGAATTTCATAAGTCAAGTGAATAACAAGTGTGTCCCATTTTAGTCTCTTGAGAAATATGCTAACACTATCACACATATACAAATAGGCTAGTATGTGAAGAAAGTAGCAAGGAAGAAATTAAATGAAATTTAGGTGTTTTTAGTATTTAAAATTCTTAGGAAACCATGAAATCTAGGTTGAAAACATCAGACAATGACACACTCAAATTTATACTTGGGTGAATGTAATCACATAGATGCAGTGCCTGCTAAGCAAATTCTGGACAGAAATCTATTTTGATTCACATTAACTTTAGTCAGCTCTTATGAGTTTGTAGTTTTTTTTGTTTGTTTTTTTGTTTTTTGTGAATTGAGGAAAGCCAGGAGTCCTAATCCTGGGGAGAGAGAAAAGAAAGAGAAAAAAAGTTTAAAAACAATTAGAAATGTTGCATACATAGGAAATTTGCAGATTCACTGAAGCCTGGAAACTTGCCCACTTACTGCATTTCTCTCTCTCTTTTATTTGGGGGAGGTGGGAGAGGAGTCAGTTGTAGGGTTTGAACTAAGGATGTAGGCACTTTCCCTGAGCCTCTTTGTGTTTAAGGTTAGCACTCTACCACTTGAGCCATAGGTCCACTTACGGTTTTTGAATTGTTAATTGGAGACGAGACTCTCAGGGGGGACTTTTCTGCCCAGGCTGGCTTCAAACCACGATCCTCAGATCTCAACCTCTTGAGTAGCTAGGATTACAGATGTAAGCCACCAGTGCCTGGCCCATTTACTGTGTTAATATATATATATATGTATATATTCATATATACATATATATATATATATATATATATTCAGGCCTACAATTCTTCAAATAAGAGAAAACTAACTGATGAACATGCTGGCCCAATGTTAAGGACAATTGTGAACTAATTCCCTGATTGTAGAGTAAGAATTGAATTTGGAGCCTTCACCAGCTCAATCTTTTGCTTATTTCTGCTTGCCTTTGCTGTAAAAAATCATTTCAGTTTTTTTTGTTAGTATTCATTAATGGTACAAAAATGAGTTTGTTCATAGTGGGTTCCATTTTGATATTTGTTTATAAATGCAAGTATTTTTTTGCCAGTTGTGGGGCTTGAACTAGAGGCCTGGGTGCTGGCCCTGAGCTCTTTTACTCAAGGCTAGTGCTCTACTGGTGCTACTTCCAGTTTTATGGTGGCTGATTGGAGATAGGATTTCTCACAGACATTCCTGCCCCAGCAGGCTCCTGCTAGGGATGACTTTGAACTTGGATCCTCAGGTCTCAGCCTCCTGAGTAGCTAGGATTACAGGCATGAGACATGAGTACCTGGCTTCTAATGTATTTTTATTTTTTTAATTTTTTGTTTGTGCTATTTTTGATTATATTCCTTTTTCTTCATACAATGTACTTTGAGCACATTCATTTTCCCTTCCTTTTTTGTCTCCTTTCCTTTTTGTAATTACTCTTCCTATTTTCAAATTGTCTCCTATTTCATATTCCTATTTTTCTAGCAATAGAGTTTGAACACTTGGCTCAGCTTGATTTCCCTGCTGGAGCTCTACCAATTGAGCCATACCTCCAGTCTGGCTTTTTGCTGGTTGTGGAAGGGGAGTTTTACACACTTTTCTACCTTGGCTGGCCTGAAACTGCCCTTTTCTAGAGCTCAGCCTCTGGCAAAGCAAGGATTACAGGCATGAGTCACCAGATCTTTTTTTTTTTTTTAATATCGATTGAAAATTCTAGATGAATTCCAGGAAATGGAAATGAGGATTTTTTCTTCATTGTTTTTGTTTTCTTTCCTTTTTATCCTGTTTGTTCATTTATCTGCCTTTGGGAAAATAAGGGGACTACAGAAATGGAGGGACAAATGGTGAACAAATGGAGCAGTGTATAGTAAGAACTATGCACTCTGTTGAAAATGAACTATGCAAGCTGTGGATGGGAACAGGAGGAAAAAAAACTGGGAGAGAGGGAGGGAAGGGGTGACATTGCCCAAAAAGAAATTTATTCTTTATCTGACTTATGTAACCCCTCTTTGTATCACCTTTATAATAACAACAAAATATTAAAAGTATAAATATGAGAGGAAACATGGAACATTTTTCCTTCTGATACTTTCAATTTCCAGTCATTTTCCTGCACATAATTTTGTTCTTCCTTATGGATGAATAATTCATTATGTGTATATACCACATTTTTGTTATCCATTTATCTGCTGATGTGTTCCTAGGCTGGTTCCACAGTTTGGCTACTGTGTATACAGTATGGCTATAAACATGGACATGCAAATACTTATGTTATAACTTGATTTGTATCCTTTCAGATACATACCTAGGATTGCTATAGCTGGATCGTATGGTAGTTTTATTTTTAGATTTTTTCATACAATTTTTACCATGCTGGAGTAATTTACATTCCTACTAACAGTGTATAAGGATTTCTTTTATCTCTGTAGCCTTGTCAGCATTTGTTTTCTTGTCATTCTGACTAGGGAAAGGTGGAATCGCAATGTAGTTTTTATTTGATTTTTCCAGAAGGCTTAGGATGGTGGACATATTTTCATGTACTCATAATTATTTTCATGTACTT
This sequence comes from Dipodomys merriami, assembly GCF_024711535.1. Taxonomy (NCBI): domain Eukaryota; kingdom Metazoa; phylum Chordata; class Mammalia; order Rodentia; family Heteromyidae; genus Dipodomys; species Dipodomys merriami. The sequence goes on from NW_027206068.1 coordinate 17,304,395, forward strand.
ACTATCATTCACTTCTTTGGAGAACTGTCTGTTCAATTTATTAGCCTATTTATAGATTAGATTATTATTTTAGTATTTGAGTTTTTACTTCTTTTAATACTCTGGATATGAATCCTTGTCAAATGAATAGCTGGCAAAGTTTTTTTAAATTCCATTCTATATTGTCTTCTCTTTTATTGGGGGTGGTGTAGTAATTTCATTTTATCATGAATAGTACTTTCACCCATGGTTGAAAACATACCTGCTGGCAGATCTAGCATGGCAATCTCAGGTAAAACAGCTATCCTGAGCACATATGCTTCGAATCTAGAGAAGAATTCTAAGCTAGTGTGTATCTCAAGTGTTGGAGCACCTGTCTAGTAAGTGTGAAGTCCTAAGTTCAAAATCAACCACCAAAAATAATAAATTAAACAAAAATAAATAATAGAAATTTTGTTTCTTCTATCCATTAATTGCTGTTCTTCACATTAGTTAGTCTGAGTTTCTTGGCTATCCTTGGCAAGAAAGAGAGAGAGATAGTCTATCACTAGAAGCAAAAGGTTTAAACACTAAAAACACTATAACCAATATCTGTAGTCTCCTACATTGGAAGTCTAATATAACAGAGATAATGGTAAGGAATTACCTTTTTCAATCAGATTTTCATTTTTTGCTATTTCTACACTTTTCATATCCATTTTCTATTAGTGAAAATAATTCAGAGATTATTGTGTCACATTTACAAAACATATAGTTTCTATACATTCAGAGCTAAGTTAAAAAAGTAGGCAGAGGTAGAATCTCAGAATGCCTTTTCTAGTCTGTATTAGTATGTGTGTGCATGACCAAAATTTGACTTCCATTTCTCCATTTCATGAATTCTATCAGAATCTTTTTACACTCTAATAATCTGTTTTGAAACTGTAGTCAACAAAGTGTGACAGGAACAGTAGGAATATGTTGCTTATTTCATACTCTGCTATTTTTTAGTGAATGTGATTTTGATAAGGAAAAGAACTAAATGAAAATACTAATGAGAAACAGATGATATTTCTTTATTTTATGTATTTTGTATCGAATACAGAAGTGTTTTCTTGGTGGCTTTCCTTGAATTCAACCTCTTAGGTGCTTTAACAAAACTTGCAACAAAAGAAATACATGAGAATAATCATGGAATAAATTAAGTTGGAAACTAGATAGTAACTCTGTCATTTCATTATTTTTTTTGATGTTGAATAAGTACCTGATGCATTTGAACTGTATAGTTATGAAACTTGTTTTCATATATGTTTTCAAATATATATGTATATATACACATATATTTAAACTTAATGTCTATTAAACTAAGTAAGAAAACTAACAAGGAAAACTATAATTATGTGAGATATAATGCATCAAAATATTTATAAGGAATTGGTTAAAAAGTATAAAGAAGCAATAAAAAGGTAATTTGGATTTCACCATTCATGCTTGAACAAGAATTTATATTAGGAGTTTGGAACATCACCAAGAAAAGATTTTGCAAATTAACCCTGAACTCATTAATATATCCATGTGCTGTAGAAGGGACTGCTAATGAAATGCATTTACAATTTTACATGGAGTGCTTTTCTAATAATGACAAATCACAGAATCATCTGTTTCTGCTCCCATGAGATTTAAAGGTCTCCTATGCTCATGCTCATGAAGGATGTTTTAGGGATTACCCTATGGAAAAAGAAAATGTGTTGGCCAATGATGGACTTATTGTCATCCTAAACAAGTAAGGAGAGGGATATGAAATTGGTTTAAAAAAGAAAAACTAACTTACAAACACACATAAAAAAAAGCACATCAGATTTCTGAAGGAGGAAAGTAATGAACAAAACTGACACAGCTCAATTCTGGCATCCCCTTTAGAAAGGGAAGGAATATACAAGAAACAGCATTACAGTCACAGTATAATCACGTATAATCAGGTAGATATATACAAATTATACTGATGTCTATGATAAATATGCTTCAAGTTAGTTTTGTGAGATTAGCTGAATGTCAGTGATAAAACAATCTTGTTCATCTTTTAAAAATTTTAATGAATATATGAATTTAGTAGTTTAAAGAAAAATGGATTTTGTTTCCATTAGAGTAGAACAGTGGTTAGATTTCTAAAAATAAGCCAAATGAAAGTAGGTAAAATTCTACTGGCTCATAATTCTTATCTCTTCTCATAAGAAGGGGAAAAGTAGATAAACTGGAAAAACAAGTGATTGCTAAATAGGTGATTATTACAAGAGATCCTCATGAGATACAGGTTATATAAAAAGCATGAAATACTTGGCAAAAGAAACAAGTTTTTATTAGCTAAACATAAGGTTTATTATTTCTTAGAACTGAGACTAACCTTAAAGGAGGCACAGTAGACAGAAAAGTAAGTTTTGAGTCAGAAAAGTCCAAATTCAAATAAACTTGCCATTACCTGAGGACTCTTGGGTAAGTCATTCACCTGAATTAATATATTAATTAATTATAAGGTGCTGGCAACAATAATTTACCCATGAAGTTTAAAGGTAATAAGGTATATAATGTGTCTGAATTCAATGACCATTGGTTCCCTTGTTCATCTAAATGAAGGGCTCAGTGTGGGCCTTGTTTATCTTAAGTGAAGGGTTAAGTGTGGGTGACTCTCTGCCAGAGAGGGCAGAGAGCAGGGCAAAACCTGCTTCAGTGCAGGTCACAGATCACAGGACCATCTCATTCTGTCCTAATAGGGGTTGAGTCAGCCACAGTCTATGGTCATAAAGATCTTTGATACAGATCCCTGAGCCAAGCACCAACTGCACTCCCTCCCTTATTTCTCCATTTGGCCATAGCTTTCTGTAATAATGATCAGAATTTTCTGCTAAAGTCCTTGTGTTTTTTTTAGATTTTCCTGATTCTGTTTTCTTTTCCTACCTTCCTACTTCTTTAATTCCTGGTAGGATGAATGGTGCAGGATCTTCAGGTCACCCTCTACCACTGAAGTTTTCATTTTTGTTAAGTGTACATCTAATCTGTAACATCCAGTCCATGACATATTTAAGCAGTTCTCCTTTTTTGGGGGGGGGGGAGGTGGGTCATGGGGCTTGAACTCTGGGCTTGGGCACTCTCTCAGCTCTTCAGCTCAAGGCGAGTGCTCTACCACTTGAGCCACAGTGCCACTTCTGGTTTTCTAGTGCTTTATTGGAGATAAGAGTTTCATGGAGTTTCCTGCCTGAGCTGGCTTTGAATCATGATCCTTAGATCTCAGCCTCCTGGGTAGCTAGGATTACAGGCATGAGCCACCAGCGCCTGGCTAAGCAGTTCTCCTTTAGAGAACTGTGAATGTACTAGAGATCACTTTAAATGATATTAATTAAAACCATTACTTCATTCTGAGGGAGAGGAAAGAAGAGGATGTGGGGTGGAGTGAATTGGTAATATGCACGACTTGGGAGGCAGACAGTGGGAGAACTGTGGTACAAGGCCAGCATAGGGAAGAAAAGCGAGGAAGACCCATCTCAAACCAGTAAGTCAGGTTGAGTGATATTGTCTGTAGTCTCTGCTATGTGGAAGATTGGTAGTAGGATCACAGACTAAGGCTGGCCCTGGGTAAACACTTAATGCCCTACTTGAAAAATAAGTAAAGCAAAACCAGGCAGGGGGCATGATTCATGTGGTGGAGTGTTTGAGTAACAAGTACGAGGCCTTAAATTCAAACCCTAGTACTGACATTTAAATTTTAAAAAGGAAAAAGAGTAAAAGAGAATGAGTATTTCTCAAGTTGGGGACCTTCTGCTTTCTGTAGAGTTGGAGAGTGTTTTAATTCAGAGTAAGTGAATGTTCTATTGCTCATGAAAAATGCACATTTTCCCCCAAATCTGGTTGGATATGTATTTTGAGTTTCTATAGCATGCAGGTTACCTGGGAAGGTGGGAAGGGAAAGACTGCTATGTTCCACTGATCTAAGCTAGGTATACAACCTTACCTACATATGTAGGAAATGAATCTCTTCCAGTGCCCAGGAGGAAAATGAAATGAGTAGGTGCGCACACAGCATCACATGCCGGTGATTTAGGGGCTATTTTTTCCCCATCAGTTGTAGAGTGACAACTTGCTTCTACCAACAAAAATGGAAGTTGGAAGATATATTTTCCCAGTACTAACCAATTTTAAGGTAACTAATATTACTGGTATATCTATAGTAGTCAATGAATTTCACAGAGTGGTGGACACAGCTTCAAATAGTGAAGGCTTCCATGGAAGATGTTAATAGTCTTCCAGAGTACTGTAACTAATGTATACCCCCCCCATATATATATATATATATATATATATATAAACTATATTATATATTTTATATGCATGTTAATTTCAGTGCAATAAAATAAATTTAAAAATAATTTTGTTTTTTCTATCTCTTTTTTTTTGAGGCAAAATTCCACTACATAACCCAGGCTAGCCTTAAACTTGTGATCTTCCTGCTTCAGCCTCTTTCGTACTAGAGCCTCAAGTATGTACCACCTTGCTTGACCAGATGGCCACTTAGTCATGTAGTTTTGAACATAGTATATAAAAGGCTTATTTTATAATATGTTGTCTGAGATATTTTACTACAAATTCTCTGCCCTACATAGGTAACTCTATGATCTTCACATTAGAATAGTTAGCCCTTTTAAGGTAAAAGGGAGAAAAAAATGCTACAAGGGTACTATGTTGAAAATGAAGTATACAATTTTTTGGTGGGGGCTAAGGTGGAAAAAATGGGAGTGAGGGAGGGAAGGGGTGACATTGTTCAAAAAGAAATGTACTCTTTACCTGATGTATATAACTGTAATTACATTGTATATCATCTTTTTAATAGCAATTAAAAAATATAAGTGAAAACAAGCACAAATAAATGAGCAAATTTCATGATTCTATTAAAAAAGTCTGATAATTAGCCAATTAAATACTTTTGCCCAGAAGGCAGATATCTCTCTTACAGAAGCAGAAAAAAAAAAAAAACAAAGCAAAGCATGTATTCCTTCATTCATCTCTCTACCACTCCTACCAATAAAAACAAACAGGCTGTCTTCAAAGCAGAGCATTTATCTCTCTGTTAGCAACAGAAAGAACACTTCCCCAGCAACAGGAAAACCCGAAAAGGACATCTATTTTTAAAAATAAAATGTGAAGCTCTCAGCATTTTGCTGATTTGGTGAACAAGGCAAGGTATAAATCTTATCTATTCAAATTAGGTGAATTTCCTATAGATTCAGAATAAATAGCCTGATTTTACATGGCTTTTATGTATTTGCTTTGTTTTTATATACCATAATTTTTGCTGACATTTCTGCTGATTTCTCTGTTCATGGATATTTGCACATATGGCCATGATAAAGTGGGAGGTGTTTCATTTTAAGTGGAAAGGTGGTAATTCAAAGAGTTCATTATCATACATAAAACCATTCACAGCAGCCTGTGTCAGTACTCAGTATCCAGGTTTTGTAAAAGGTGGTGATGAATCTGCTTGTTGAAGAACAGTGATAGGAAAATGAAGTGCCACTTGTTATCATTAAATATCATTTTTTTAAACAACAACAACAAAAGCAGCAGCTTTTGGTTCTGAGCAACAGGACATTGTCCCATGGTCAAAACAACAATTTCCTAAGCAGCATTTGGTTCTAAGCAACAGGACATTGTCCAATAATGAAAAAACAATCTCCTGTATTAATGTAGACAGTATATTAATGTTAATCTGTTTCAATGTCCTAACTTTATAGTAAAGGAAATTGAAGCTTAACAAATGATGACTTTTCACTTCAAAGATGTAAATGTAGCCGGTGGCTCATGCCTATAATCTTCTAGCTACTCAGAAGGCTGAGATCTGAGGATCATGGTTCAAAGCAAGCCCAGGCAGGAAAGTCTGTGAGACTCTTATCTCCAGTAAACCACTTGAGCTGTGGCTCAAGTGGTAGAGTGCTCACCTTGAGCTGAAGAGCGCAGGGACAGTGCCCAAGCCCAGAGTTCAAGCCCCACGACCGACACACACACACACACACACACACACACACACACACACACACATCTATTTAATTTCAAAGGCAAGGGCATAATGCAAATCTTCTTAAGCTTTATTATTTATCCTAAAGCCAATATTATGGGACATATATGTATTATTGCTTCCATTTAGTACAAACTTTACATTGTACATTTAGTACAATGTGGAGGGTCCTCATACCAAATTAACTATGACAACTAACATATGACTGAAAGATAATAGTAATTATTAGAATAACTTTTTTATTTTTACCTTAGTTGTTAAGGGTAAACAGAAAGTATATAAGGGCAGTCTTTAATTTTACCTTTCCTCTGCCAAAATGGTTTTAGGGTGGTGAGCCTTATATATGGAGACAGACTAGTCTTGGTGTGAATATTGACTCCTTTCCTCCTTTTTTCTTTGGGCTGACAGTAAAAACAGGAGGTCAGAAGGTATCCATAACACTTATGCTGCATGTAAAATTGAGGATAAGAATGGTTGAACATTTTTAGTTTTTAAATTAGTTTAACATAACTGAAGATAAAATCTACAATGATTTTCAATTATACAACTCAACATGGTATCGACATTTAAGCATGTATTTGTGCATATATGTGTACGAGTAGATATGTATGTATCCTGTAGATATAAACACCTGCATAAGTATACATGTATATAAAATTAAAAGTGTCTATTCATACATACATACACATTAGCTGTTATGCCGCTAAACTTGGGCAAAGAAATTTAACTCTCTGGATTTAATTTCCTTTTTTTTCTGGTACAAGGTATCAAATCCTGGGCTTTGCTTTTGCTAGGCAAGCATTCTACAACTTTAGCTATATGCCAATCCAATCTATCTCCTTTATTTTTAAAATGCAGTAACAAAAATTTTGAAGCACTTAAAAATCACTCGTCTGATGCTTAATTAGAACATAACTATTAGTAATTTGCTATACATATTATTAAATATGTATGTATTTAATAGATCATTGATTGTTTGGGACTAAAGACACACATGTCAAAGCAATTTTGTTATGAATTATCCTATGTTTTCAGGCTAAGAAAATTATTCTCTGTAATACAATGATGAATACATGAAATTATGTGTTTGTAACTTCACAGCACAGAATATAACAATGTATGTATAAATAAAAATCAAATCATTGAGAAGATAGGTCTCAGGAAAGAATGCTGATTTCGAGAAGAGACTCTAACTGCATTATAAATATGGGAATGATCGCACTAAAGGGGTAGTGGTTGGTGGAAGAGTATTTGAAGTCTCAAAGACAAAAGGCTTAAGTCTTAAAGAGTTCATTCATTTAGTTTCATAAAGCTATTAGTAGCCCTAACAATTCTGACACTGCTGAAACTGAACAGTTAAGAAAATATTAGAAATGGGAGGAGACAGGTTTTTCACTGATGATGGAGGATTATAGATAAGCAGGAGGAGGAAGTGGAACGATCCTTTTGGTAACGGGTTAGAATCGGATACATTAGTATAGGCTTATGCTTAGCTTAGTAGAGATACAGTTGATAAGCAGGTGGAACTACCCATACGTATTGATGTACATGGTATTTGCTTGCTCTGTTAGCTGCAATGGCCTAAAATAAATTTTAAAAAGCCACTAGCAGCCGGGCGCTGGTGGCTCACGCCTGTAATCCTAGCTACTCAGGAGGCTGAGATCTGAGGATCGTGGTTCAAAGCCAGCCCGGGCAGGAAAGACCCTGAGACTCCTATCTCCAATAAACCACCAGAAAACCAGAAGTGGCGCTGTAGCTCAAGTGGTAGAGTGCTCGCCTTGAGCTGAAGAGCTGAGGGACAGCGCCCAGGCCCAGAGTTCAAGCCCCACGACCGACAAAAAAAAAAAAAAAAAAAAAAAAAAAAAAAGCCACTAGCAGCAAATAGCACTTCTAGAGCCTACACTTTCTTTCTACTACCATTCCTCAATAAAAGGAAAGCAAGTTTCTTAGAGAAATGGTTGATTCTAGGCCTGAACAAGGCCTAGAATCTTCCATTACCAGAAAAGCAAGGACAAAATAAAATCAAACACAAACAAAAAAAATTCCCACATTGATGAAAATATGTTAGAGGGTATAAAGCTTTAGGGATAAATTGAAAAATAAGACAAACTAGTATTGTACTACTATCTAGAGAATAAAACACTTATATTCCCATATTCATACAAATGACTGAATACACAAAACATGAAGTTATCTGTTATACAAAAGAATTTCAAATAATTTATGTACTTTACCATGAAAAGAGGTACATTAGTCTCAGCTCTCCAAATAGGAGCTGCACAGTACTTTGTGGAATGTTATCAAAACTGAATAGTATTAAAAGATGTGTGGTTAGCTCTCCAATGGAGAAACTTGATAAACACTCAGTTTCAGTCTAGGGATAAAAGGTCAACATTAACAGTAATAGTCTATGTCTTTGATAGGTGGCCTCAGCAAGTTACTGAATCTCTCTGGGCTTCTAAGGAGAAGACATCTATGGTGTTTGTTGGCCTTTCTCTTGTCTTGGTTTTAATTGAATTATTCAGATGCTTTTGGGGAAGCTGTTTTTAAATTATCTTTAAATAGATGTAAAAATGGATTTCAATTCCGTGGTCAATTTATGGGTATAATGCATCTTTATGTGTCAACCACTGGTGATGGTCTTTTACAATATCTGAAATTGAGAATGTTTGAAAAGTGCTGTAGATCCATTTTTTTGTAATCTGATAGTACTTGCTTGTTAAAATTTCTCACTGTGGTGTCATTAACTTAGTAATATTTTATCTGGAGATTAGTGTCTTGGATTTGTGTGCTGGGGGCAGCTTGGCTAGTTTCTAACCTCAATTCTCAGGTCAAAGCTCCCTGAGTAGTTAGGATAATAGGTATGAGCCACAAGTGACTAGCAGTAATATTCTTAAAATATACCAGACTTTAACACATTACAATATGGTCTCTTTTATATAGATGTTTTAGAGCTGTTACTGAAGACTGAATGTTATTGCTTTATAAGCTGTATTTGCTGTTAGCAGAGGCCTCATAGTATTTCTGCCTCTGTCCCTCAGTCTTGAGTTAGCTTAGTATTTCCTCAAAAAGGACCACAGAAGAAACAAAACAAACACCATATATTGGGTGAATGGAAGCTTAAACTTTGGAGCAGTAGCATGCGGCCAAAATTTCTGCTTACCATTGCCCTATTAAAGCTCTAACAATTGGATATTCTGCTGTTGCATGTTCTGAGTACTTACTCTGTGATTGATGTATTCTTCCAATACTGAGTTGCTGGCTTTGCCGTGGACCTGGTTAAAGTACACACACACACACACGTATATATATATAAATGTGTATACATATATTATATATACACAATATACTATATATACTCTATATATGATATACTATATATACTCTATATATACACATAGTATCATTTAAGTATTATTTAATGTTCAGTACAGGTGGTAGATGACATTAGTAGTAATTCTATGTTCTGAAGAAATTAGTTGATGTTTTTAAGCCGATCTTATGCAAATTCTATATTTTAAATTACCTAGAAGTTAGGATTTTGAAGGTTTTACCACCAACAGTATTTGAGGAGATAAATATACCAATTATCCTATTTGATCATGACATTCTGCATACACATACCAAAACATCAATCTATGCAATGTGTGTATTTTGTGAATTTAAATACTAAAATGGCCTATGACACCAAAAGACCTAAATGTGACAAATGGTAATGTCATATACATTTCCAGTTTCTCTAGAAAGTATTAGGGACAATTTGTGACACCTGAATATCCAGAAATTATTTGTTCTTAAAAATTAGGAAACCTGGATATTCTCAGTCTTTACTTTCTTGGTTTAGAAATCTCAGGCAGTGGCTTGTGGACCTGGGGGCTGTCCCTCAGCTCTTCAGCTCTTCAACTCTACCACTTGAGCCACAGCACCACTCCCAGTTTTCTGGTGGTTAATTGGAGGTAAGTCTCATGGGCTTTCCTGCCCAGGTTGGCTTTGAACTGCAATCCTCACATCTCAGCCCAGCTTCATCATTAACTTTTGCCATACCTTTTTTTGTCATACTTCCCTGGGTTAGGCTGATTCAACACTGCCGGCTGGGAATCAAACCTCTTGGAATAACAGCCCTGGACACATTATCATGTGCTTCTTTAGATAGCTTGCTTTGTCTTAAGTTTCTTATTGATAGCCAAGGAACTCAGCATTACCGATCACATCACATTTCCTTTTTAACAAGATATGAAGAGGATGTTTTTAAGAGGATGTAGAATGAAATTATAATCCATTTAAATTAGGTGCTTATCTTTTTAAAACATGTTAGTTGATTCTGTAAGAATTCCATTAACAGCATACATCTATTTTTATAACTTTCTGAAACAACATACCTTACCCCACTTTGTTTCCTTCTAGCTGGTAAATTAACATCAGCTGTCAACTCTTTAAAATGGTAGAGAAAGACATTAACTTCCTAGCATTCTAGGCTCACATAATGGTAAGAACACAGAATGTCTCAATGTCTAATTTTTTGGAAATTTAATTTTCAACACAAAGGATTTTAATTAGTTTTATTTAGGCCTTCTTCATGTGATCCTTTAGAAATGATTTTCCCACCCACAGGAGACATTTACTGGGCATACTGAGTTTACAATCTACCCCAAGTGATAATGTAGTGTTTTAAATATAAAGGAGAGATCACTAAATAAACAGAAGCATCCCCATGGGGCTTACATTCTAGTGGAAGATTGATAAGAATATACTAATTGTGTTAGAAAGTTTAACTACCAAGAAAAAAAATAACATGAAGGAAAGAAGGGAGGATACTAGGGGAGGAGCAGTGTTTTGAACTGGATGATTAGAATAGGCTTCCTAGTCTGTGTTTGATGGAAAGATCTTTCTAGATAGAGATAATAGTCAGTGCAAAGGTCTCAGGGCAAGAGGATGCCCTATTGTTACAGGAGCAGAGAGCCAGCCTGTGTAACTGGAACAAATTGCTTGGCAGAAATAAGGTCAGAGAGGTGGGGGTGGGGTAGAACACTAGAGGCCAACTAGCACAGGACTTTCTAGGTTGCAAAAAGGACTGAGAAAATTGGGAAGCTACTGGAAGAGCCAGTAATCGTGCCTTGTTCTCAGCTCTACAAATTTCCAAATATTAACAGCATATCCATGTCATATCATAGGCTTGTTCAAACTTCAAGTTATGCCTCCTTTTAATTTACTGTACTACCTTCAAAATAGGTGAAAACGTGTTGCTTTTTAGAAAGGGAAAAAGATGCAGAGAATAAAGTTAGAATAACATTCAGGTTAGCTATCTAAGTTACAGTTTGAATTCACTTGTTGGTATCTTATTAAACATTAATGAGCTACCTTCTCTGTTCTTATTTACAGGTTGAAACAGTATCTTTTTCCAGGTTCCTTGTTGTCTCTGATATCTCTTGAATTCCCTCAATACAGAAGTACAGCTTGTATTTTCCAATCTTACTTCCTATTTATGGTCTGCTTATGCTAGTAAAATATTTTACTGTAATGCCAAAGTTAGGGTTGTGTTGGTCTAGCAATTATGTCTCAGATGTAGGTTAAAGCAACAAAACTTTCGCTACAATTAGTCAAATGGAGAAAAGTCAGGGTTTTTCTGCCATGTCTGCTCGAATGCTTTAGATGAGCCTTTCCCCCCTAGATCAGATCCCAAAAGAAGATCCACAAAAGGTTTGTAATACCTTTACTTACCATTTTGAAATTTTATACTAAACCTAGCAAAGTAAGACCCTTGTTAACTCAAGGGGAAAAATTCCAGTCAAGGAGCAGGAACTCGGGAGTGTCCGTTTTCCAAAACGGAGTCTGGTTAACTTTTGTGGGCAGGTGATGAAAGTGCTGGACTTGTCAGGCTGCCAAAGGCACGTTTCATTTTTCTCTGGAAACGCCTCCACGGTCAGGTACACTTGGAGATGGCGACCGGGTCAGCACTACTTCGAAGGAGGAGTTCCGCACAACCACCCCCGCCCAGCGCCGGGTGGATGGAGCACTCTGCCTCGGGGGCCTCGGCGCGCCCAGCCCCGGCCGGTCAGCGACTCGCTCGGGTCACACAAGTGACGGGGACCAAAGAAACCAACAAAGCCAAAGAGCCACAGCTGCTGGGATCGGTCTTAAAGGGCTCTTTATACCCAGGGGCGGGGTGCGTTGACGACCCGAAAGCCTCAGGGTCAGGCAGGTACTGGCCAATCACCAGGTCCCCAACTGTCCTACATCTGGCGGGCAGGGCTCAGGGTAAAGCCGAGACGCCCAGATCGCCCCCACAACCTGACGGGCTCCCCAGGAAAGGACTCAAGTGAGCTCAGGTGGAGACTTTCTGACCCAAGTTGGGGGGGGCGGGGAGGAGCGCACGGGGTGCCGTTTCAGATGACTTCAAGTCAAGGAGAAGAAAGCCCACCAGCTCTCCCCCCACCTCCCACCTCCAGCCTGGCCTCTGGGTCCCCGCGGGGACGGGGAGAGGCCAGATGATGGAAGTTTCTCGGAAGAAATTCGGACTCCAGATCCCCGAACGGCGCGAGATGCGCAGCGCCGTCAATCAAAGCCTCGGCCTCGGCCGTTCCGGGCCTGCGACAGGGCCGGCCGACCCCGGCGGGGGGCGGAAGACCAGCGACCTCCGCGGCGGCGCACGCCGGGCCCCGCGGGACCCCAGCCCCGGTCCTCCCCTCCGCTCCCAGCGCTGCCAAGTCGTCCCGGAAACCCGGTCCCGAGGACCCCGCCGTCGGCGCCGAAGCGGCGACCCCGCGCCGGCCTCCGCGTCCCCCACGCGCCGGCGCCATGGAGACGGTCACGAGACGCCGGCGTCCGCGCCGACCAATGGGAACGCACGTCGCGGGGAGACGCGGACGTCGCTCTTGCAAGATGGCGGCGCGTCCGTCGCGAGCCGCCGGGCCGTGGGGAAGCCAGCGAAGCCGAGTAGAGCCACCGCCCGGGAAAGGATTGAAGGAACAGTTGCCGCCGTTGGCAGCGGCCCGGGCAGTTTTCGCTGCTGCTACGGCTGTTGCCATGCGGCGAGGCTAGGGAGGACCTCGCTTCCCCGGGGTGTAATAATGTTCACGGAGGTAAGCGGCCGCGCCGGCCGGTGTTTACCTGCGGTGCCGGGAAGGGGCCGGCGCCGGCCCGTCGGGGAACGCAGCCTCTCCGCTTCTCCCTCCGGCCCCTGGGCCCCGGCGCGCTACGGCGGGCTCCGACAAGTGCTCTCCCCTCCGAGCCGGAGCGGTGCTGACCCGACCCGGAGCCGGCAGCCCGGGCTGCCCGCGCCTCGCCTGCTTCCGCACCCGCCCGGAACCCGCTGGGGGCCGGGGCTTCCGTCCGCCGGCGCCCCCTCCTCACCCTCCGTCTCACTTAACCCACCTGCTCCGTGGCAGCCTTGGTTGCTCCGCCTTGACCGAGGTTCCCCCTGATCACGTCCAAGGCTCCAGGGCCTCCAACTCCGAGCTCTCTCGGGCAGCATCCTGGAGAGGGGTTTGGCTCCGAAGGGTGGTTCCCCCCCCCCCCCCCCCCCAGTTAGCTTGGTGAAGTGGACCTCCTCCCACCCCCCCTGTAAATCGTGGTGATTCATAAAGTTCTGCTTAGGGTCTGCCCTTCTGGTGTCGCCTGTGCCCTCCCCCACCCCCTCCCTCGCTACTCTTTGAGGAACAGTTTTTCCCTTTAGCTCTGAAATAAGAAGTAGGGCAACAATGATGAGCCAATCAGTTTCCCTTTTCTCCTGTCGACTGTCCGTTGCAAGAAACAAAACAAGACCAAAAAAAAAAAAAAAAAAAGCACGGATTTTTTTTTTTAAGAAGTGGAGTTTGCCTTTACTACTTTAAGAGGAAGAACGAAGTTGGTGCAATTGGTTACTTAACCCAAGTTAACAGAGCTATGTGTATTGAACCCTGCAAGTGTGGACATCAGTTTTACGTAAGCTGCTGAAGCTTGTAGATTTGATAAAATGTGCTCTTCTAAATGGTTCACTTCAAGGGCTTCAAGGATCCTGTTGGGAGGGACTGGTTTGGGCATCTGTGGGTTGACCCTTTTAGTTCTGATTTGTCTCCTACCAAGAGAGACAGTTAATTTGCAATGGGAAGTATCCCCTATGTGCCAACAAGGAAACAAACTGCAGATGAGTGTCTTTTGTGTCAAAAGCAACATTACACTTCGTTTTCCAATTCCTTGGAACTTGGTCAACTCTGAGAAACGTCATACTTCGGTGTACTTAACCATTGCACAGCTTGATAAAACATCTGGTAAAGCCCTACTGGTTGATTATTACTTTGGAACTATGCATTTCCAGTAGGTAGAAGTTCACTTTGTATTTCCGAGTTCAACAGATTTTTTTTGTTTTGTTGTAGTGTGTTTGTGTGTGTGAGTGTTTAATTCCAGGAGTTAATTTTCTTGTTAGGGACTATGGTTACATGATTCTGTTGTCAGTAGTAATAGATTCAAAAGAGGTAAGTAGCAGTTCTGTTTTTACCTTAAGTGTGATATTTTGGTGAGAACAGTAGGTCTTAAAGTTTCTGTGGTATCTCTACTGTATCTCATGAAATGATCTTTTGATAAAGATCCTCACTCAGAATAGTGTCTTGTAGCCCAATGGTAGTGCCTTCCTTTGGAAAGATTAAACATTATACATGTCTGTGTTTTTGTACAACTTGTTGTGTCAGTCGAGTCTTGGGAACAGTCAGTGGTAGTGGTAAGCTGTACTTTGGTGCCTTGTGCGTGCATTGCACAGGTTTGTGTCACAGCCAGGGTTCTCGGGCTGGCAGTTGCCACAGAGCTAATCTATTAACCACAACTTTGGATTGCCTTTCCATGGAAAACCCAGCTTGACTTATACTTGCTGACTTTCAGCAGTGATTTTATAGATTAGGAAATTGAAGCACAGACCTGTCCAAGGTCAAACAAGTTGGTGACACAGTTGAAACTAATCTCATCTCCTGGCCCCTCTGTACAGAATATTGACCATTTTGCTCAGCTGTCTTTCTGTTAACAGTCTTAGGTTCCCTTGATAGATCTTAGAACATGCTATTTCCTTGTCTGAATATTGTCAGTAGTTAAAACTGAAAAACAATCATTACATTACACTTTTTGCTTTACTTCTTTTTAAGTCTTGTCTTTTTATCTTAAACTTTAAACATATTTCATATATAAATTTCACTAAATATCAGTTGGTAAAAATAGGAGTCTGGAATTTCTTTTTTGTGTCTTTTATTGCTTAGGTCATCAGGTTTTAGTGAGATTTAATTCACACTAGATCTTAAAATATACAAATAACATGTGACACTATGGAAGATTCTCCTGTCTTTATGTCAGTTGTATTCAGGAACTATTTTCTCTGCTCAGAAAACAGTGATACAAACTTTATGTTTTACTTTTTTGATAAATGATATCTGTATTTGCTATATGAAAAAACAGGTTCAGAAAGTTAAAACAGCTTGTTTAAAATATAACAACTGGTGGAATGAAAGTAATATTTTAAGTCTCTTACTCAGAATTATATTTTTGTAGTTTGAATATCAATAAACCAATTCTTTTTTTCTTTCTCTTTTTTTGGTAGCTGAAATCACTATACTATGTAGGGCTTTATTTTTTTAACCAAGGTGGGGATATTAGGTACATAGATTATAGCAATAATGATAAACACTAATATTAAACTTTTCAGTCCCTTCATTTGTTAAAATATATCATTAATTGAAACCTTATCAGAAAGAGAAGCCATATGAATTATCCATTAAGGACTGGCTTAAGGTAAAAGGCAATTACTCAATGAGCAAACTAAATGTACTTTGAAACCTATGCAAGATATTAGATTAGTGTAAATTGAAAGTACAGATGTAGTTACATCTCATTTCTAACTTTTTGGCTTTAATTTGTATGCAAATTAAAAAATGTAATTGAATTACTTTGACAACTTGCTAATTGTTTTTATGTATTTGTGTCTTTTTAATTTTTCCATAGGTGATGTATTTGGAATGTCCAGTTAAGTGTTTTTTTTCCTCTCTTTGTCTCTTTAAGGGCTTCCTACTTTCAATGTTGTTTTTGTCCTTGTTTTTTTTTTTTTTTTTTTTTTTTAAACTTAGGGCTTGGTCTTTATCCTCGAGCTTTTTGGCTCAAGGCTGGCATTAGCTCTACCACTTGAGCTACAGGGTCACTTCCGGTTTTCTGGTGGTTTATTGGAGGTAAATATCTCACAGACTTGCTGCCTGACCTGGCTTTAAAGTATGACCCTCAGATCTCAGCCTCCTGAGTAGCTAGGATTATAGGTGTGTGCCACTGGTGCCTGGCTCAGTGATTTTTCAGTAACACTTGGTAAAAAGTTTGCAATAATGTATTTGAAAATTGTTTTGTGTTCATCTACTTTCACACCTTATTTTACCCCCTCTTTACTAATAGTAAGCTTTGGCTATCAAAATTAAGATGTGGCATGTCTTTTTAATTTCAGAATTTGTCTCAATATGAATTTTCATAGCATTAGAAGCATTCTCAACAAATTTCCACTAACTTTTAAAAACATTTGTTGATGTTTTAGAAGCTATTAGAATTACAATTCTGATAACTTACTATTGAGAACTTAAGATATAGAAGCAGAGGTTGGGTGCCAGTGATTCATGAATGTTATCCTAGCTACTTAGATTTGAGGATTTCAGTTTGAAGCCACCTCAGGCAGGAAAGTCAGAGTGAGACTTTGCCAATTAATCACCCCAAAAAGCTGGAAAATGAAGCTGTAGCTCAAGTTGTACACCACTAGCCTTGAGCCAGAAAGCTCAGGGACAGTGCCCAGGCCCTGAATTCAAGCCCCAGGATTGTTTTAAAAAAAATTACAGAAGTTGAAATGAATTGGTTCCAGTGTGGAGGCATGAATACGCCAGGTGCTGGTCGCTCATGCCTTTAAGCCTAACTACTGAGGAGGCTGAGATATAAGGATCATGGTTTGAAGCCAGCCCAGGCAGGAAAGTCCATGGTACTGTCAACTCCAATTAACTACCAAAAAGTCAGAAGTAGCACTGTTGCTCAACTTGAGGCTAGCTCTTGAGTTTAAGCTCCGGACCAACACACACACACACACACACACACACACACACACACACACACACACACACACACACACACACACACACACACACACACACACACACACACACACACACACACACACACACACACACACACACACACACACACACACACACACACACACACACACACGGTTATTAGTTGTATATGTGGAATATTAAGTGAATGTTAAAAATAGTTTTTATGTCTGTGTTAAATTATTTCCAGCTTTTTGCATTTTAGATATCATCACTGATCATTGATTTTGAAGTTAAAATATGGGAAAAGGCACAACTTGCCGTGCTCTTAAAAATATGAGGTTAATAGTTGTTAAGGAATGAAAAGGTTTTGAGTTCATATGAACTTGAAGGATGTTTGTCTTAAGAAAAATTAGGCTTTTTCTGAGGAAGTTGTACTTTATTTTTTTTTGATCGGTCGTGGGGCTTGAACTCTGTGCCTGGACGCTGTCCCTCAGCTCTTCAGCTCAAGGCAAACACTGTACCATTTTCTGGTGGTTTATTGGAGATGAAAGTCTCACGGAGTTTCTTGCCTGGGCTGGCAAGATCCTCAGATCTCAGCCTGCTGAGTAGCTAGGATTACAGGCGTGAGCCACTGGCACCTGGGTGAAGTTTTACTTTTGATGGGTGATGATTTACTCACAAAGAAAGCGATAGAATTATTTACCCATAGAATGCTTGTTTATATTTCATTTTGGGAAATCCTGAAGTATAGTGGATGAGTTGAGCAGCAAGGATAGTTTCTGAAATTCTGTAGTTTTATTTTATTTTATTATTTTTTTTGTAGTTTTATTTTAAAGACACACACATACACACAAATCTTGCCCAGAGTAAATTGTGTAGAATAGTATGTTTTACTTTTTTGATTAATATATTCATGGTAAAATTACTCTTGAGATGGATGAATCCTTAAACTACATAAAACTAATTATTAAGTAATGACATTATAAAGGCCCTTAACCAGAACAAGAAGTCCTTGAGTTCATTGGTATTCAAAGGATGTTAAGAGGTATGGAAAGGAATTTTTGAAGAGAATGCAAGGCTATCACTATCTGAAGTGAGTCTGGTTTGCCACTCCACACATAGCATTGTTTGGTATGCTTTGACTATGAGTTGAATATTGCTAACTATTCTTCATACGTTCTATTAATATTTTATATCGATAATAATTTTATACATTTTGAAATACACATCCAATATGAAATGATTAAGTGAAGCCAAGAAATATACTATCACCTCCTTTATTTTTGTATGAGACATTAGAAATTTAGTTACTAAAATATATTATCATTATTCACTCTGTTTTTCACTGATCTCAAAATTTCTTTCTCTAGCTTGTCTGAACCTTTGTAACCTTTGACAATTTTGTTTTTTCCTATAGATGTTGGTAATGAACATTCTCTTTTTATATCTTGAGTTCAATTTTTTAAATGTGCATCTAAGTGAGATCTTAAGGTTGTCTTTCTTTGCCTGGAGTACTTAACACATAATGTTTACCTATATTGTAGCAAATATTCTCTGTTCATCTGTTGATGGACTCTTAGGTTTTGTCCATATCTAGATATCGTGAATAATGCCGCAATACATAGAGAAATGTAGATACCGTTGGGCATATTTACTTTAGTACTTTGCATGTATAACCAAAGGTGGTGAATTATATGGGATTGGTAATTATTGCTAGTATTTCTAGCTTTATTTTTTAAAATTTGTTTGTTTGTGCTAGGCTTGAACTCAGGGCCTGGGCACTGTCCCTGAGCTTGTTTTTTTCCTCAAGGCAAGCACTCTACCACTTGGACCACAGATGCATTGCTCGATTTTGTTCTTGTTGGAGGAGTTGTTGTAGTAGACTGGAGATAAGAATCTCGGAGGCATTCCTGCCTGTGCTGGCATTGAACCTCCGTTTTCAGATCTCAGCCTCCTGAGTAGCTAGGATTACAGGTGCGAATTCATAGCACCTGGCTCTATTTCTACCTTTTGTGAAATCTACATCATTTCCATTCACATTGCCACCAAAAATATGTAAGAATTTCTCTTTACCTATAGATCAGTCAGTTCCCTATTGTCTTTTGAGAAATATCTGCTCATGTTCGATTCCAGTTTTAAAATGGATTGTTTCTTATAGTTGAATCATTAGAATTCTTATATGTTTTATTTTCCTTATTTAAAATTGTTATCATTTGTTGTATAAAGGAGTTATAATTTGGTAAATCAGATTATGAGTACAGTGCTTTTTGGTCCTTAATGTACTTTGAGCATGAACCCCTTAACAGATAATTGGTTTGCAAATATTTTCTCCATTCTGTGAGTTCTTTGTATTTAAGATATGCTTTGTTAGCTAATAATAATGATGTATGTATATATTTTCAGGAAATTTAAATGATTTTTCAGTTTTTGTTCTATTCCAAATTTTTGAGAAAGATTATAATGACTATATACTGAGTAATTATTTTTGTTCTGTTTTATTTACCCAACACATAGCCTTTTTTTTTTTTTTTTTAATTTTTGCTTGTTTGCTTTGGATAGTGGCTCACTGTGTAGCCCAGGTGATCTTTGAAGTCATGATCCTCCTACCTTAGTGCTGCAATTACAGGTGCTGTGATTACACTACACCTGGCTATCTGTATACGTGTTGCTCAACACTTCTGATTAGTACCAAGCTAGTTAGTATCAAGATAAAGAACTGATTAAATTCTAAGCAAAGCAAGTTTATGTGATATCTGAGTAAATTGCTACAATTCTGTGTTAGACAAATTACTTTTAACATGAAATATTTTGAACTATTAAAAGACAGGTTTTACATTTTCACAAGGATCCTTGGGACTTGAGAAAGTAGGGCAATAATAGTGTATAAGACCATAGCATTGCTAGGTGCTGGTGGCTTATGCCTGTAATCCCAAGGGGCTAAGATCTGAGGATTTCGGTTCAAAGCCAGCCTGGGCAGGAAAGTCCGTGAAAGTCTTTTCTCTAATAAACCACCAGAAAACTGGAAGTGGTGCTGTGGCTCAAGTGGTAGAACGCTAGCTTTGAGCTCAAGAGCTGAGGGACAGCGCCCAGGCCCAGAGTTCAAGTCCCATGACTGAAAAGAAAAAAAAGAGACCATAGCATTTCAAACTTTGGAATAAAGTTCTATTTTTTGAAAATATTCATGTATTCGTTTATTGATACTGGGGATGGAATCCATGGCCTTCTGCCAGCTAGTCCAACCCGCTACCACTAGTTACATTCTCTTCACCAGCCCTTTGCTCCAAAGTTTGATAAACAATTTTCCATAGAAATTAATAAAGGTACACACTGCATTATTGTGGTTAAATTGTCATTGAAAATGATGTAATATTGCTGCAAATTTATAAAATTGTTTTACTCTTTTTGGAAAGAAAAAGGGTTAAATTTCATGTAGGAAATAAGTAGATTTAAGGATTTAAGGCATTTGTGCATCATAGGGCCACTGCAAGATATATGGCATTTCATCTGGTAATGTTAAAACCTACAGGCATGTATCTGGGCTTCAGCAAGTTATGAAGAAGGCAGTATGTCTTAATCATATTGCTAGATGTAGAAATCATGCTTAGCATTTGTGTAGTTTCTAGTTTAGCTATAGAGAAAAGGTTGTGAAATGATGATTGCTTTTGGTATTAGCTACTAATAAAAAAGGGATGGAGCATGAGCTTTGAGAAACTAGGCTTGTCACAACAGAGTTTATAGAGCTGATCACTAGCCATTTGAGGGTAAAACTGAATGACTTTACAGCTTTCCCTCAGTGAAGTTCTTAGATTATGGCTTTTTAAACTTGTTTGATATAAGTATTCCATAGTCCATCAAATATTTCCTCACTTGACAATAATCTAGAATTAACTTTCTGTTTCAGGATCAGTTTTAATTTTGGTTACTAGAAAAATTAAACATTTAAGAATATTTTAAATATTAAAAATACTTAAGACAATGTATTAAATATTCAAGAGAGAACTTTGAAATTACATGGTTGAAATTGAGCAAATGAATAGGCTGGAATCATCATGGTATATACTTAAGTTAGCTCTATTATTATAGTCATAAAACAGCACACAAATTAACCTATATGTTGAGTATCATAAGTGGTGAGTTCCTATTTCTTGTTTCCTATTGGGAAATTCCCATCAACTTTATAATTATAAACATTACTGTCACTGTGAATAAAATTGCAGTAATAGTACCTTGGTAAATTCTTTTTTTTGGGGGGTGGGTGGGAGGAGTCTGGTCGTGGGGCCTGAACTCTGGGCCTGGGCTCTGTCCCTCAGCTCTTCAGCTCAAGGGTGCGCTCTATCACTTGAGCCACAGCGCCACTTCCAGCTTTTTTCTTTTTTCTTATGTGGTGCTGAGGAATCGGACCCAGGGTCCTCATGCATGCAGGGCAAGCGCTCTACCCTGCCTTGGTAAATTCTTAAAAAGAAAAGCTGTTTAGGATAAGTATTTACGAATTGATTTATAATTGTACTGCAAGTTGATCTTTGTGGGCTAATTCATTGACCCACATATGAATATGCCTCCTTTTAACTGGACATATGGTAAATTCTGGTGTTGAAGTGGTGAGTCAGACTAGAAACCTTTCCAGAAATCCATCAGGGTTAAATTTAACTCTGTGGCACTTTGGCTATCAAAGTTAAAGCCTTTTCAGAATAAAGTGAGTCATACAATTATAAGAGCAAGAAAAGGCTGGAAAATGAAGTTAAAATGTAAATGTAATTCACATTAGCTTTACTACTCAAGGCACAGCTACTATTGTAGTTTGGATGCTGGAGCAGAAGAGTCCTTTGCTGCTCTCATCATTCTAAGGATGGGGGGGGGGACAAAATTCTATACATACATACATACATACATACATACATACATACATACATACATACATACATTTATTAATTAGTGTTGGGTATCAACCCAGAGCCTTCCCCATGCTATAGGCAATTGCTGTACCCCAGGCCCTATGTAACTTTCTTTGCTTTTCCTTTTCTGAAAGGATTCTTTTGGTTTCCTTAGAGTGCCCTATCACATTTTACTCACTGCTGAGTTCCATTGCCCTAGTGAAAGTAACCCTTGATATCCATCTTCACAAAATATTTTATATGTGTTTTTTCATACTAGAGTAGGCACTCTTGAACACTGGCTATTATATTTGGGATCATGTGGACACACCCATTCCCCTTCAAAAAATAGTTAAACAAGAAGACTTAGGTAGCAATACAATAGTTTTAATTTTTCCTTCTGGGGAAAATCTGACTGTTATCATTTAGGTATAGCCAATTATAAGTGCAAGAAACATTGTTGTTTTGCATGTTTTACTTGATATTTACTAGAAGTTCATGAGTACTATGTAAAATTTTATTTCTGATCTAGGTGTAATGAAGCTGATTTTCATGGTGTTTTGTGTGATGCTTTGAGATTTTGCAGATGAAAATGAAAAATGAAAATTCTGAGACCACGCTTCCCTTAGGGGGAGAATTGCTAGCATAGTCTCCTGACTAAAATGCCTCCTAGTATTCATGCTCCATTGTGACTG
Organism: Dipodomys merriami; assembly: GCF_024711535.1. Taxonomy (NCBI): domain Eukaryota; kingdom Metazoa; phylum Chordata; class Mammalia; order Rodentia; family Heteromyidae; genus Dipodomys; species Dipodomys merriami. Next base: position 17,327,013 of record NW_027206068.1, read on the forward strand.
CTACTAGGTCATTTTAGCTACCGGTACCTCTGTTGTATACAAAAGTAATACTTACCAGAAAAGTTCAATAAAATAATTTTGCTCTCTTCAGACTGTCTTAAAAAAACTACTGGGCACTGGTGACTCACATGCTTAAGTTTAGCTAGTCAGGAGGCTGAAGATTTTCATTATAAGGCAGGAAAGTCTGTGGGACTCCAAAAACCCAGCAGAAACTGGACTGGAAGTATGGGTCAAGTAGTAAAGCACCAGCCAAGAAGTCATGAGACTCTTAAGTTAAAACCCTTGTACCTGGGTTATAAATAAAAATCTAAGAAAAAATAAAACTAATGTAGTGGCCTGTATAATACACTTTTGAAGTTTGTATGAGATTCCTAAGTATCAGCTGGAATAGTTCATTGTTGATGTTATTACACTGTTATCTTCAGTTTCCTGAGAAACCCTTTTTAGTCTTATGCATCTGAGCATTCACTTAAGTGAATCCAACTTTCCTTTTGACCTTAGATGTGTGTTGTTGAAGAATCCTTGGATGCTACTGCCTTCAATCCTAAATTAGTTTTGCTTTTGAAACCCTGAGCCTATTTTTAACCTGCCTGTGATTTGGCTAAGATAAACATGCAATTCTTTGTATTGTGACTTTTCTTTTGGGTCATGAGTTGTGTGATTACATGAATGTATGGAGAATGCCCTTTCGACTTACCATCTTTTGAAGCTATAAATTCTAAAACTTATTGAAATGGTATTTCGGTGGAAGAGTTAAATATGAAATAAAGTTTCACATAATTTCAGTTTTTACATTGATTTTAGGAAATAAAAATCCAATTTCAACATAGGATATTATGTTACTCAGTATTCCTACAGGCCATATATACTTTACTATTTGCACTAAAATTCTCCTCCTAGCCTTTTTTCCCTTAGTTGACAAATACTTTATTAATATAAGCAACTACATTGCTTATACCTGATCTTTTCATCTTATACTACCTGTATGTTTAATACTTAAGATATCACAATGGCATAATTCAATTAGGTTAGGAAAAAGAAATGGGCTTCAAGGGAAGTTGGAAAAGTTGGAACACAACAAAGATACAGAAAATATACAAGTAGTGGGTATTAGCTATAACAAACTTTTAGAAAAACCAATAAGCTTTGATAATATTTTGTGACTTACTGAAAGTGTTTCATGAATCAAAAAACTCTACAGGTTAATGTCTGATAATTCAGAATATCTTAGCATATGAACAGAATAGCTCAGTAGCTATGTGCATATGACCATGTAAGATGATGCTAAGCAAAATGAACTTCCAAGACATGGACACAAGAGGTTTTTCTTTGTTGTTGTTGATTTTAATGTACTATGTGACTTTTTTTGTTTCTTTTGTATGTTCTTCCCCCTATGGTATATCCCTTTGTCACTGTATTTGATTTTGGTACCCTGGTACTGTATATGCATTTATTTGACTTAGGGAAGGTAAGGGGAACAACAGAATGGTGAGATAAAGGACAAGGGGGGAACCAAATGCAACAGCAGTATACACAAGACAGTATGTTGGAAATGATCTGTACAGCCTTTGGTTGGGGGTGGTAGGAGGGAAAGTTGGAGAAAAATGAGGGAAGGGGTAACAAGTTTGACAAGAAATGTACTTATTACCTTATGTCAGTAACCCCTCTGTATATCACGTTAACAATAAGACAAAATTTAATTAAAAAATTAAATATATGTATGAAATTAAAATTTACTTGGTAGATTATCTTTGTATAGGGTCTCTGTTATTTTTCTATTTCATAATGGAGTATTTACTTTCTAAGAAATTGGTACACATTTGGTTAAGAGTGATGGCTTATGTCAGATTACTTGGAGTTGAATGTAAGTTTTGTCACTTCCAAGCAATTTTTTGTTGTTGGAAATGTCCTATATAATTCAATTGTTAATAGTACTTATCCTATAATGTTTTTAATGAGTATTAAGTAGAATAATAAATTTAAGAAGGTGCAATATTCCACGTAGTAAGTACCACGTTTTGTTATCATTCCTTCTGGTATAAATAGCAAGTAGTTTTATTTTCAAAACTTAGAATTTAGTATTTGAAGTTATTTTCTGTTTTTTCTTTGTTTCATTGAAGAAGTTTTAAAATGTTGAACAGAGGAATACTCTTTGATCCAGAAGATTTTTTTCTTGATTTCTCAGTTTTTACTATCTAACTGTATGTATACTACATCTCTGAAGTGAATGCTAGGAATTAGACTTAGACTGAATTTTAGGAGAAATCAAGAGGAAGACACCTGTATAATATAAAGTGATGATAAAATTTTGGCTAACCATGGTATTTCTTAAGGCTACTAAAGCATTTAGTGTAGATGAAATGAAAGGAGAAAATACTTTCATATTATGGTTTTAAAATGCTGTTATCATTTTTTACCATTGAAAACTACTTGTGATTATCAGTTTAATAAAGTTTTATGTAAAGTAGCCCAACATTTATATAAGTCTTAGAAAAATCGGGTAGACTTGGGTATGTTATTATGATTTTTTTAAATTGGTTGGTCTAGGGAACAAAAAGATAAAAAGATGAAAAATGTTCCCCCCCCCTTTTTTTTGGGGGTCCGGTCATGGGGGCCTGAACTCTGGGCCTGGGTGCTGTCCCTCAGCTTTAGCCACAGTGCCACTTCCGGCTTTTTTTTTCTGCTTATGTGGTGCTGAGGAATCGAACCCAGGGCCTCATACATGCAAGGCAAACACTCTACCACTGAGCCACCTTCCCAGCCCCAGTTTCCCCTTTTTTAAATAAGTATATAGCTTATTCATATTGTGCTGGGTAGTAGAATTATTACAAATAAAATTTGTAGTTATATAAATTGAAATTGTGAGTTTTAAGCATATAAATAATTTCATTAGCTTTATATAATAGGTGCTTTTCAGGCTTATGTACTAATATAATAAACTCTTGTTCTCAAGGATGTTCATGTCCCAAATACAATGACTTTTTACTTAGCTGGAGGTTTTTCCATCAAGGTCCTTTGTGGGTGAATCTATGTTTGTCTCTTTTCCCTTCTATATTGTTTTTCTTCCTTGTCACTGTTGCTTTGTGTGTTTTTGTCCCTGCTTCTGTCTTTATTCCCTATGACTGAAGGCCTGTGGTGTGTTGTCATTATTTTACTCCCAAGTTTTCAGCCTTTCTTCCCCATCTCAGATAAGTTGAAAATAGTAGGAAATGTAATTTACTTATTTGTAACTTTATTTTTTATATTGTTCTTAAGTTATGGATTTAAAATATTTTTAATTGTAAATTTGCAAGCTGAATGAATAGAATGCCATCTGTCTGTCTGTCTATCCAACTATCAATATCACATCCAAGTATAATTTCCTTATATGTCTCTGGCCTAAATTTATGTTAAAAAGTTTCATGAATACATCATCTTTTAAAAAATTCTGGCCAAAAAGGTTTTAGTTGTCTTGTACATATATTGGGGCTTGAAATCAGGGTGTCTTGCTTTGCTTAACATTTTTTTTTTCTCATGGCTGGTGCTCTTCCAGTTCAAGCTTTTTATGGTTAATTGGAGATGAATTACTCAGTTTTGTCTGTCCAGGAGAGACAGAAACCCTCAGATCTCAGCTTCCTGAATAGCTAGGATTACAGGCTTGAGCCACCAGTACCCAGATTGAAGAGGAGCTTAAAGTACTTTTTGAATCAGGATTTTTGATCTAATAGTGAATTGTTACAATGAAGCTCTGGAGATTGCAGTGGAAATTTCTTTGAATCTATACTAACCCTGGAACTACTCTGAAAGTTAGTTTAATACCTACAAAATCTACATCAAATTCTCATTCATTTTACTCTCTCTCCCTAACCCTCTCTTCCTCTCTCCCTGTCTCTGCCTTTCTGTCTGTCTCTGATCTTAGGATTGAAACAGGTTTTTAAAAGAGTATCAATGATTTTAAGGATCGGTTTTCCCCAATATTTGAAGTCTTTGAATCTTAGTAAAGAACTTTTATTCATTATTCAGATATTTTGTATAGAAGTTCCTCCCCCCAAAAAATCTGAAGTCATTTAAAAGTAAAGTCCAGAGCATGCTTAGATTTAAAATTAAGATTAGTTCACCTCAGGTTCTGTCTCTGTGGGTAGATCTGTTTATGTAAATATATCTTATTGTGGATATTTTATATGAACAAATTGTAACAAACGTGATCCTTTGTAAATACTTTCACTTAGTACTTTTTCAATGTTTGTCCATATTATGTCAGGAATTAAAATTTCTTTTTTTTTGCTGAACGACATGCAATTATATGGCTGTATCACATTATTATTACCATTTGAGTCAAACCACATCCTCAGCTATTGCCCACGTTTTTTTGAGTTATTAATTTGTAAGAGTTTTTTGGATATTCTGAGTAAAATTCTATTGTCAGACAAATGATCTGTTAATATTTTCTACTATTCTGTGCATTTTCTCTGAATTTGAGAATCTGCATACGTATTTTTGTGTTAAGATTTTAAAACTCTTGATGATAATTATTTTTCCTTTCCTTTAATAATTAAAAATTTTCCATTGAGTTTTGTTTATTTATTTATTTATTTTTTATTTTTTATTTTTTATTTTTTTGTCGGTCGTGGGGCTTGAACTCTGGGCCTGGGCGCTGTCCCTCAGCTCTTCAGCTCAAGGCGAGTGCTCTACCACTTGAGCTACAGCGCCACTTCCGGTTTTCTGGTGGTTTATTGGAGATAGGAGTCTCACGGTCTCTCCTGCCCGGGCTGGCTTTGAACCGCGATCCTCAGATCTCAGCCTCCTGAGTAGCTAGGATTACAGGCGTGAGCCACCAGCGCCCGGCTAAGTTTTGTTTATTTTTGTGCTTCACTTCTCTGAGCTCTGTAAATACTTTTTGCTCAGTAAATGGATTTGACATAGAATCCAAGGGTAAGTGGAACCTGGTGTTAGTATGCCAGTTACTTATCAGAGGATACATCTCTGAGACAGGTAGAAAGATGACTTTATTTCTACAAAACACTTTTTGATGATTTATCAGAAGATTATAGTGTTCTTTTTACTTATTCAGTGCATTCTTATTAGGTCACACCTTTGTGTTGCAGATAGCACACTTGACATGAGGCATATAACAACATATGGTTTATGTCCTCATAAGACTTACTGCCTATGGAATGTGGGGGGGGGAAATGCAGGCAATTATAACAATGCAATAAATGAGGATACGGGGTATCAGAGTCTTTGAAATTTTGAATCATGAAGTTCAAGATAGAAAGGAAAGTGAATATAGAAGTGGGCGAAGGAAAAATTATAATAAAGCAGATGAAATGGCAATGAAACACTGATGCAGTTTGTATAACTAATTTAGAACTGTAAAGTTGTATTCAGTCAAAGAATTAAATAGTTTATGTTTGCATTTCCCTTTCCACATGGTGATGATGGGATCTAAAGTATGGTCTTGTAGTGTGTAGAGTGGGATTCCAGTGAATGTTGGTGAGGTGGAATACTTGTGATATTAAAAGTAGTTTATCAGTGTGCATGCTGAGACAATTCTCAGTTATGCAGAATATGAGATAAAGAAGAATGTTTTATGCCATATGTCAGTGTTTTAGTGAATGATTATTATATAGAATTTTAGGAATCAGTAGTTGTGATTGTTGATTGTAACCAGCTGATTGTATTCTATAAACTGTAAGTGTCCTATTTTAACTATGCTTCTCATTGGAAATTATGATGCCTGGCTCTGATCTTTCATTCTTTTGATTTAATTTGTATCTGGAATACCTGGATAGTGAGATTTAAAAATGCTAAGTAGTTTTAAGGTACAGGAACAGATGTATTTTCTTTTTCTTTTTCTTTTTCTTTTTAAAGGAAATTGGGTTATGTCTGGCTCAAGCTTGCTTTCCAAATTTGAGGTGATAACATAAATTGTTTCATTTTAATTTCAGTTAGTAAGAAGTAGGATAGACTTAAAAACAGAGCAAAAGATCTTATCTAATTCAAATTCTTCCTTATTTATGTATTACAAGTTTAAGTATAGAGAATTAGAGTGAAATTGATAAGCCATTTAGGCTTAATTAGTTAAAGGATAAACTGTATGTGGGAGTGGCCATTGGTAATTATAATAATTTATATTTGGTATAACAGCTAGGTATGGTTCACAAGCCTGTAATCTAAGTTATTCTAGATCCAAGACGGAGATGGTGGTGGTTTGAGGCTATTCTTGGCAAAAATTAGTGAGGAACTCCCCTTTTCCCATTTTGTGAAAGAAGCCAGGCATAATGTTTTATGTCTGTTAGCCTTAGATATGTGGAGAGTATAGGTAGGATGATTGCATTCTGAGGCTTGCCCAGGCAAAAGTGGGAGACCCTATCTGGTAAACAGCTAATCCTATAAGCACTGGGGATTTGGCTCAAGTGACAGGGCTCCTGAAGCCCTTATTTCAGCCCTTAATATTGCCTCCTCTCCCTTCCCCCCAATAAAGAAGGGGGAAGGAAAAAGTTGAAATATATCTTATCAAATTAACATGTTACTTGATATTTTTGAACTTGGAAATATGAGATAATCTACATAACAAGATTTTTCTTTTAAAAATAAAGCTTGTAGGCTTTAAGAATTCCCCTAGTTATAAGAGAGAATTATAAAATTAATTTTGAATGAAATAATTCAAAACATTAAAAAATTACCATCTATTTTTATTCAGAATAATGTAAGCAGTAAAATGGCAAATTTGATAATAGCTGCTTGTAGAAATGAGAAAATAGTATGCTAAGTGAAAACAAGACTTTCACATAATTATAGTATATCATTTTAACTAGTAATTAAAACCCATGTGCTTTTACTGAGCAAAACATATCATGATTAAAGCTTTTATTCCTTTTATTTAGATAATTTTGTATATAGTAACTTGATTTTACTTGTGTTTGCATTATGAAACTCAAGTTTCTGAGGCTGTGATATTAGGTACATAAAGCCTGTGATGGGTTATGGAGACTTAATAGCTGGGTTATGACATGCCTTTTATAGGTGTCTTTATATTCATAGTTATAGATGTGGTTAAAAAGATGAAAACTGAGGAGCAATTACACTAAATGGTGCTTATTTTACTTTCCTGCTTTTAAATTGCTTTTATTGATTTATTTGATGTGTTGGTGGGTAAGGCTATTACTCATTTTAAAAAAAAGAACAACTCGCTGGGCGCCATGGCACACCTGTAATCCACGCTACTCAGGAGGCTGAGATCTGAGGATTGCAGTTCAAAGCCAGCCCAGGCAGGAAAGTCCATGAGACTCTTATCTCCAATAAGCCACCAGAAAGCCAGAAGTGGTGCTGTGGCTCAAGCAGTAGAGTGCTCACCTTGAGCTGAAGAGCTGAGGGACAGCACCCAAGCACAGAGTTCAAGCCCCACGACCCACCAAAAAAAAAAAAAAAAAAACTCAATGAGTACTCATTAAAGGATTCTATTCAGCATAAGTGTTTTCTGTGTTATCTAAGCATATTATTTTTGTTGTTGTTGTTGTTGTTGGTCATGGGGCTTGAACTCTGGGCCTGGGCGCTGTCCCTCAGCTCTTCAGCTCAAGGCGAGCGCTCTACCGCTTGAGCCACAGCATCACTTCCGGGTTTTCTAGTGGTTTATTGGAGATAATAGTCTCATGGAGTGTCCTGCCCGGGCTGGCTTTGAACCGCCATCCTCAGATCTCAGCCTCCTGAGTAGCTAGGATTACAGGTGTGAGCCACTGGTGCCAGGCTCTCTAGGCGTATTTTTTTTTTTTCAGTTTAATTTTATAGGTATATATTTAGACTATTTGTAGGAATGCTATTAAGACTTTGGGCATGACACATGACATCATTTTGATAAAAGATTCTAGGCCAAATTTCTTTCTTCCTTTATCTTTTTCCCTCTCATATTGGGGTTTGAAGTCGGGACCATGTGCTTACTAGGCAAGTACTCTGCTACTTCAGCCATTCCCCTCGCACTCCAAAATTTTTTCTGTCATACTATATGATATGAAATTCTGATAACAAGTCATCTTCTTCCTGAGGAAAATTTGGAATTTTTGTATTCAGCTTTGCTGGTGTCTAACCTGAAAATTGGAGTATGAGACTATAGTTTTTATGGCTTACTTGATGGGTTAACTTGTAATAGAGTATATACTAAGTATATATTACTAAGCACAGGATGTCAGTTTTGAGAGAACTATATGATAGTACTTCTCAAAACCTGAATAAAGGCATTTGGAAAAGTGCCTACAAGTGATTTAATTCAAACTTCTAGATTTTCTATGTTTTTAAGATTGGTTTCATTTATTTTCACACATAGATAGATTCCCTAATTTCTGTATTTGAATATAGATTGCTGGAAGACTAAATATTGCAACAGATTTGTTGTATTCTTCACAAGACTTATGGTAAACTTTTTAATGACTTTCCTGTAAAAGCGTTGTTGAAAATATTAACGATAGCATACTGTGCTTTGCCTTTCAGATATATTTACATGTGATTCAATTCTTTAAAAATTCACTGATACGAAATGAACTCCAGGAAATGGGAAAATAAATTCACTGATACAGAGCAGCATAATGTGAGGCACATTGGCTATCATCTCTTACCTACCTGTTTTACAGGTAAAGACATAGAGGCTGTAAATAGCTATCCTAGCAATGGAGTCTATGAAGAAAAATACTGACCTAGTACTTCTCTTTTCTTTTATTATTTATTGTAAGGGTGATGAACAGCAGGGTTACAGTTAAAGAGTAAGATAATGAGTACGTTTCTTTTTGAACACTGTTACCCCTCTCCCATTTTCTCCTGCTTTCCCTTACTACTCCTCTCCTCCCAAGCTATAGAGTTCATTTCCAACATAGTGTCTAGTGAGTATTGTTGCATTAGTTCACCATTTGTCCTGCTGTTTCTGTGATTCCCTTTCCCTTCCACGGATCAGCTAAACTCATATACAAGACAAAGGGTACAGAAAATTAAAAACAACAAAAAGTAGAAATAACTGCAAACAGAACATAATAAGAACCTCTTGTTTCCAATTCTTGGAGTTCATTTTGATATGTTCTATCATACATGGTCATATGCACTTAGCGATTGAGCTATTGTGATCCCCTGCTAAGAATATCATAGACATATTCTAGTTATTACAAATGAGGGAAACCATGCAACCTACATTTCTTCAGGCCAGCCTTACTTTAAGATTATATATATATATAGATATATATTATATATCTATATATATATATACACATATATACATTTTTTTTTTTTTTTGGTCTGTTGTGGGGCTTTTACTCTGGGCCTGGGCACTGTCCCTCAGCTCTTCAGCTCAAGGCAAGCACTCTACCACTTGAGCCACAGCACCACTTCTGGTTTTCTGGTGATTTATTGGACATAAGAATCTCACAGACTTTCCTGCCTGGGCTGAACCACAATCCTCAGATCTCAGCCTCCTGAGTAACTAGGATTACAGGTGTGAGCCACTGGTACCTGGTGAAATTATATTCTTTTTTTTTTTTTTGGTCTGGTTGTGGGACCTGAACTCTGGGCCTGGGCACTGTCCCTCATCTCTTCAGCTCAAGGCTAGCGTTCTACCATTTGAGCCACAGCACCACTTCTGGCTTTTTTCTTTTTGCTTATGTGGTGCTGAGGAATCAAACCCAGGGCCTCACGCATGCAAGGCAAGCGCTCTACCCCTGAGCCACCTTCCCAGCCCTGGAATTATATTCTTAAAACATAAAATTAAAAGCCATTTTGAAGTGAAAACAACCAATTTCTTTTACACAATGATTTTGTATATTTTACATATCCCTAGCTAAGGTTCTTTTCCCCCTTCTTCTGCTCCATTTCATTATGCTGACTTAGAAATAAAATGAGCCAGAGAAAAATCAAAATACCACTTTTTATTTGATCCATGTTGATTTTCAATCACTTTCATTTACCCATTTTTTCCAGTGATTACTATATTTGATGTTGGTTTGTTCTTATAGTCAAATTGAGTTGCTCTTGTGTTGCATTCCTTTATTTTCCTTCTTCGTATTGATGTTAGTGTCTCTGGAAGTGATTTTGGAAGCAAATTTAGTCTATTATACAACATAAGTAGGCTGTAGTCAAAAAGAAATAGCAGTTTGAAATTGTCTCTGGTATTTTTAAGGAATTTATATTATATTATTACTATATATTATTACTATATATTTTATATAATATAAAATATATGGCATATTATATATTATTTATAGATTTCAATTGCATGTCAGATTTTCCCCCCCACCTTTGCTGTAGTAGTTGGTTGGACTTGGCAATTGTTTTTTTGAGTGTCCTTAAATTTGAGGCCATTGTGTAGTTAGCTTTCTGTTGCTGCAACAAAATATCTGAGGAAATGAACTTAAAGGAGCAAAGACTTCTTTAGGTACATAGTTTTCGACATTTCAGTTCATGATCACTTGGCTTTTATACTTCTGGGCCTGTGGTAAGGCAGAAAGTTATGGTGGAGAAATATAGTAGGAGCAAAGTGGGTCACTTTGAGGGACAGAAGACAAAGTCAAGAAGGGCCTCTAGGCAAACTGTAGCCTTGGGGCATAACTACAAGGACCTACTGCCTTCAACCAGGTCTTACTAAGTTTCCATCCCTACAAAGCCCATCAGATTGTAAGTCCATTGGATGATCTATTGATGCTGTCAGAGCCCTCATGATAAGTTAGTATTGTAGGCAATTTAAAATTAATGCTTTCATATAGCTTAAGTAGAGGTCCAGTCTCTCATTTTGGGCTCAGTGTTTACTAAATAATGACCCTTCATCATCATGGAAGCCTGTCTGCTGTTTGTAATGGTTTTCATTCAGTGTTAATCATAAAGTAGGCATCACCAAATTATTTGCTAAGAAAAAATAAGTCTTTGACAACAGCAAGACTTAATTAGGTCTTGCAGAATGGACATGGGCCCATTTCTTGTTACTAGCTAGGTTTTTAAATGTGTTATTAGTTTGAGAACAGGAACACTTAGGTCCTGCAAAAATGATTAGCACATTTTCTATTAATCTGTTTTTTAGAGTGATATTTTCAATATCACATTTATAAATACGTATCAATATTTAATATATTAAAAAATATGTATGGGTTGGTTCTAGGAGTGAACTCAGGGCTTTGTGCATTAAGCACAAAGCTTTAGCACTTGAACCATGCTTTTAGGCTTTCCTCTCTGGTTATTTTTGAGATAAGGTCTCACTTTTTAACCTAGGCTGGCCTGCCATTCTTCTGTATTTATGCTCTTTGTCAGAATATACCATAATTACCATAATGCCAGGTCATTTGGCCAAGTTATGCTTTTTTTGTCAAAGGCTTGGTACCTGCAAAATGGTAGATACTTTTAAAAGAGAATTATGTATCTTCATTGTTGACAACATATGAGAAATCATCTTGGAATCAGTCCTCATTTTTAGCAGAAAAGGGTATCCTTTTAACAAACCAAAGGGACCACATATGGTCATATAAGTAGTATCCAATGTATCATTTCATTAATTAAAAAATATGTAGTAGCTGGGCCCCACAACGGCATTACAGGCTCATGCCTGTAATCCTAGCTACTCAGTGGCTGAGATATGAAGATCACGATTCCAAGCCTGCTGGGGCAGGAAAGTCCATGAGTCTCTTATCTCCAGTTAACCACCAGAAAACTGGAAGTAAAAATCTGGCTCAAGTGGTAGAGTGCTTGCCTTGAGCTGAATAGCTGAGGGACAGCGCCCAATCAGGCCCCACAACTGACAAAAATAAATAAATAAATAAATTATATATATATATATATATATATATATATATATGCAATAGAGAAATAGGAAGAAATATGTATGTGCATAGTGTATTGTTTCTAATTTATAAAAATTAGCCTTTGATGAAGTACAGAAAGCCATCTTATTCATTGTTTATTATGTAGTTTTGACCAACTGTGATAAAAATAAAAATATAAACATCAGAAGATTTTTCAAACACAGAAGTGTTAAACTCCAACAAGTATATTATACAGCTCTGTCAGTGAGTCCTGCGTTATCCACATTGAGTTTAAATTATTGTGTGATTTGCTAAGTGTTTCCTTGTTCTTAATTTTGTGAAAAGCTGCCTCCCAGAAGGCATATGGTGCCAAGAAAACAAGGCAAAAATTACAGTAATCCTCCCAAAGCTGATGGGAATCATTCAAATTATTTAGAACAGTTATTCCTTCAGCAGAATAGTCTATCAAGTAAGCATGTACTTGTTTTGAAATTTTTTATTAGACACTGTATGCACCTCAAGTAGTGCATTTTGCCTTTCAAATAGCCAGATATATTGCATATACATAACTTTGATATATACTTAATAGTAGAGTCTTCATAAGGTATTATTTATACTTCACAAGTTTATACCTCTTTTTTTGCAGTTATAAAGAGTCACAAGAAAACACTAGAGATTGCTTCAATAGTACATCTTTGAATTTTTGTGTTCACATGTGGGTGCATGTGTGTGTGTGTGCACACTGGACCCATCATCCAAAATCATTTTAAAGCTATTTAAGCAAATGAATCTGCAATCCAATTCATTCCTTATGCTAGAACTAAGTAAACAAAAAGTGAAAGATAATTTGATTACCCTAGTTCATTGTAAGGGATAGAAACCAGAATTCTGACTACTTTTGTGTTAAAGTGTGTTGTACATACTTAGTGACTAAAAGAAAGTAAAACAAAAAGGACTATCATATTGGCCATCACCTTGCCTTTAGGACTTTTTTGCTAAAGATTTTATTTTTAAGGACCAGGAGTATACCATAATTATTTTGTGTATAAAAGGGTATCCGTGAATGTAAACAAGGGATAGGAACTAAAAAGCCATGAGAAGCAAAAATTGGCACTTCATTTCAGCATGAGTTTGCTTCATTGCTGTTCCTCTAACTGGCTTTGTTACCTACTTATTTATCTAAATGTCCTGTGAAAGTGGCTGTTAAGAGTCCCAGAATGCATCCTCCCTTTTCATGTTTACCTACTAAGTGTTGAATTTATAACTTTTCAAGTTAATGAGAAGCTAGCTTAAATTACAATGGAGCTACATCTTATTCATTATATGAATAAGGTATTCATTATATGAGAGACAGTGAGTTGGCCACTGTTATGCCAGGTTTAATTGACTTAGAATGATGAGAGATGATGGAGAGAAAAGCAGAATAATGTAAACCTCAAGGCCAGAGGATGGGATATACACATAACATGTGCCTTTCTGATTATATGTTGGTTTCATATTTATTTGTTTATTGATATGGAACATGCCTTGTAATAGATATGCGTGCCTGCAGTTTTACTTTCTATATTGCTTTGTAATTATATATGTATCTCTCCTACAAGACGATGAACTTGTTGAGTCCAGGAATTACTATTGTGTGATTTGCCTTTGGAATTGTAAATCCTGCCTTTCTTAGCCACATGATAGATTTTAGTATTTAGTAAATTAATAGATGAAAGAAGCTCCCAATCTAGAAGAGGCAGGCAGATAAATATAAATAAGTACCATAGAATTTTAAATAATACGGTTGTTAGGTTTTTTAAAAAAGGTAGAGTAAGAACCACACCATGCACGTGGTATTCAGGTAAGGGGTAGGTTTATTCATCGTTCCAGCTGGCACCAGGCCATGTTGGCATTCCACATGGCTGGGAAAAGACCTGGGAAAGAGCTCTGGCCATGGGTTAGGCCTTATCTAGGGTATGGGGGGGGGGGAAGGTGTGGCCACATCAAATCCAGATGTGACCTCAGCGGATGCAGATGTGACCTCTTCCAGGTGTGCCAATTGCCTAGGTAACCCAGGTACTGGGCGGAGAGACTTTGCTGCAAGGAGGGTGGCATCTGCTCACCATCCAGGAGTGGACCTTACAACAATGAGGTCAGAAAATGCGTAGACCAATATTCTGTGTTGCAATAGAGAAAGATGCTTATTAGGAAAGACTTCCCTAAAGGAAGGTACAATTTTGAGCTGGTCCTTTTTATGTGTGATGCTGGGGCTTGAATGGGGGCCTTACATTTGAGTGGCTTAGTTTCCTCAGCTGCTACTTTACTACTTACTTGAGCCACATCTCTAGTCTGCTTTTTATTGGTTATTGTGAAGATGAAGTTGTATAGGCATTTCTGCATAATGTGTGGGGTAGTGAGAATGGATGGATTAGTTGGGGATGATGTATATAGTCAGACTATAAGAAACTAAAAACGTCTCTGAGAATTGTACACTTCTGCTTAAACATATTCATGGTGTACTTACAAAGTGTTCTCATTTTCCTTGGTCCCTTATTTCCTGTATCTTGTTTACTTTAACAGATAATAGACAATTCCCACTGACAGCTCCTATTTATGATTTTCTGATTTTTCTCCTTCATAAAACTGAATGCTTCTTAAAGCAATGAGTTTATTGTCTTTGAGTTTTTTGTCATTAAACTGGTGAGAAGGAATGCTTAAATCAGATATCCCTTCGTGAAATGGGCATATGTGTTTATACCTTAATTTCCATTATGTTTATTAATAGTTATTATACAAAGGGTTTTTTCTGGGATATTTTCATGCATGCATATAATATATTTGATCAAATTCATCCACTCTGTTACTGTTTTATGGTTTTTTTCCTCCCTTTTTGAGCAATTTTTAATGGCTTACATTTTATCAGTATCTTTATGATCTCCTGCACTTAAATTTGTGAGTTTTCCCATTCATTTTTCAGTTCTTTCTGGTCACATCATTAGCCCCATGCTTCTGGCTTCAGCTCCTCTCTTGATCTTTGGTATCTAATCCTCTAGGTTCATCTTCAAAAAATATCCTTCCCAGGACTTGTATATAACTATTCTGCCAAGTAATCCTGATTTCATTTTAATGCAACTGTCGGTATTTCTTTTTGAAATACTAAATACTTCATTTTTTCTGTTACATTTTGGTTTTTCTTTTTATGGTATATTCTGAGGATTCATAGTCAAATTACTGTGTGATAAAATTACTTGAAGTAGTCTCTTTGTATGTGATTATTCTACTTTTTCAATATATAGTTAAATTGGTTTCTTTTTCTTTTTCTTTTTTCTTTCTTTACTATGTATAGTTTGCACTGTTACAAAGTGAAAGCTATAGAAAAAGGTAGTTTTAGAGATGGGTAGTTCTTATCCCTGAACCCTGTATCCTAGTTCCTTCTTTCTCTTTATTTAATTTTGTGTTTTCATTTTTAAGAGTTTTGGTATATCCTTACCTTTATAAAAAATGAGTGTAGGGCTGGGAAGGTGGCTCAGTGGTGGAGCGCTTGCCTTGCATGCATGAGGCCCTGGGTTCGATTCCTCAGCACCACATAAGCAGAAAAAAAAAGCCGGAAGTGGCGCTGTGGCTCAAGTAGTAGAGCACTAGCCTTGAGCTGAAGAGCTGAGGGACAGTCCGTCCAGGCCCAGAGTTCAGGCCCACAGCTGGACCCCCCAAAAATAAAATAAAATAAAAAATGAGTGCATATTCATAATTCCTTTACCTTTCTTGGATGAATGATAGCTAATTCATGCTTCATTAGTATGTAATTATATTTAAGAAAAACAATCAGTTAATATGTTGATAAAAGAAAATAATTTGTTCAAAATAAATAGAATTGGTGTTTTCTAGTATAATGGATCTATTAGCTCACATAATGAATCTTATATCAGGAATTCAGGAAATGGTAACAGTGCAGTTTGTGATTGAGTATTTGATGGAAATCTGTTAGGATCGTTATTTTCTCCTATTCCATTAACAGTTTAATAGGCTTACTATTCTTCCACCATCAGAGAAAGCCTTCATAAATAGGATATAAGTTTTTAATATTGTGGTTTCCTCTAGTCTCTAGTTCAGTGATTCCTTGTTAAGAGTTTAGGGACAAGGGAGGGCATTTGTAACCTAGTTTGTATATTGGATAAATGATACACATTATGAATATACCTACTGACTTGATATTATTGTAGATGGTATAAGTATTTTGTAATCAATGGAATCAGTGATTTTTTTTAAAAACATTGAATTCATAGAGGATTGCCTTTCTGTGTTTGTGTGTGTTGGAGGGGGGGATACTGGGACTTGAACTCAAGGCCCAAGCACTGTCTCTTATTTATTTATTTTTTCTCTTGAGGCTAGACTGTGCTCTACCACCTAAGCCACAATTCAGCTTCCAGCTTTTTGGTAGTTAATTGGAGATGAGACTCTTGTGGATTTTCTACCTAGGCTGGCTTCCAACTGTGATCCTTAGATTGCAGCCTTTCTGAGTAGCTAGGATTCATAGGTATGAGCTACCAGTGCCTAGCTAAGATTGGTTTCTTGTATCTTCTTTGTCACTGGATGCTAGGCTAGGACTCTTTCTAACGCCATATGGGAGTACATGACTTTTTACTACTACTGTATTAAAAATAGTGAACTAAAGTTTGAAAGTCAGTTACCTGTATGTATGTAATTCAGTGTTGGAAATGGATAAAGTTAAACCAAAAGTGAGATGGTTTTGTTACTAAAGAACAGAAGATACATAGACATATATATGTGTGTGTGTATATATATATGTGTGTGTGTATATAAATATATATATATATATATATACGCGTATACATACACACATACACACACAAAACCTAAGTGTTGTGGTCACCCCAGTTGGGAAGGAGAAGCTCTTCAGCTCTCTTGTGGCAAACATGATGGGTGAGTGGATGAGGATCTTTATTATTCTTTTATGGGAACATAGAAAGAGGTTTGGGACTAGTATGTCAGATTAATTGAGTCCTAGATCTAAATCTCAGCATTCTGTTGAAATCAGTCAGAGAATCGCTTTTAACTTGTAGATGAAATAACGTAGTGGAAACAGACCATGCTAGTAATAAGTCTGCCCTTAGGTCTATTGGGTTGTTGAATATTATATAATTTCTGTGACTCAAGTTGACATTAAAGTCATAGCAACCTTCAGTTGCTTGGCCTTGTTTGTCTGCCCTCTGCCATATAAAGTATTAAGGTGTATCATGTTAATATATCTCTGAGAATAATTAACGTATTGTAACAAAACTCATATGAGTCCAAAGTACTTTTATGAGACATCTTGACAATCTGCCTGTAGCTGATCTAAAATGACTGCTTTTTACTTGGTCCTACTTTTTACATGAGCCAGGATAATCTAGACCTGGCTCTAAATTAAATTAGCTATTCATTTATGAGCAGGGTTACTTAAGTAATCTGCTATAGCTGGACCTGATTAGAGAGGTGATTTCATCTAAAAAATTTGGAAAATTATGCAGGAGGTGACAAACTGGAACCTGTAACTTTTGGTTCTGTTCACACTATTTTACTGCCTTTCCAAGGATCAAATGAGATAACTGTCAGTATGCCTTGATAGACATAAAATATAAGGTAGATCAGTTCCACTTACTTTGTATTTTCAGGAGGCATATATGTTTCTTTTCATTGTCATTTCAACATGCTAACATACTTAGACATAGTTTTCTGAGCATGTTTCTGGGCATGGTAAATTGACACCCTTTGAAATGGAAATTCTTTCCATTTGGGGATACAGAATTGATTTCTTAATAAAAAATTTATGCTTTATTTTCAAATTGAGGATTTATTATGATAGTTTTTGGACTGGTTTCTTAGGAGGCATTTTAATTCATTAATACTTAGATGAAGCCAGTTTCCTATAGCTCACATTTATAATCTTAGTTACTGAGGAATCTGAGATCTAGAATTGAGGTTTAAAGCCAACCAGGCAGACAAGTCCAAAAGACTCTTACCTTCATTAAACACCAGAAACTGCACCTGGAGATGTGGCTAACGTGGTGGAGCACCAGCCTTGAGCAGAAAAAAACCCTAGTAAGGGCTTGAGGCCTTGAATTCAAACCTCAGTACTGGAAGATACAAACAAAAATACTTAGCTGAAAAATACTTAGGATACTCATATATGATTTTTCTTAAAATCTTAATTTTAAATTCAGGTTGACAAATTTCAGTGTTTATATAAGAAACTAGGATTTGCTCAGGGTTATATTGCACTTTTAATGACTTTGTGACCTTTATAAAGCTTTTAAATGTCCCTGTGCCTTAGTTTTAGTATAGTTAAAGTAGGTATTATAAAGGTGACTAAGGTAAATTGACCACTGGACCATGGATTCATTTGTAGTTCATCACAGCCACATTATCTAGGAGAGGCAATAAAGACATATGTGACTACATTACTAAAAAAACAAAAAATGGAGAAATTTGAACTTGAGTAGTATAACTCCATCACTTTTGAGCATTTATGTTCTACTATCTTCTCCACTACCTTGTAAGTTGTTCATAGCAGTAAATGAGGTGGTATATAGAATGCTTGGTACAATTTTGATTTTCACATATTGAAATTATGAATAACCATTCATGGATATAGAGATTAATTTAGGAAGGCTTATAAATAAACAACTATCCTTGGTTGAGATAATTTTGGCAGCTTGTAAGACATGAATCACAGGCTCTGCTCCAGATACACTGAATGAAAATGTACATTTTAAGACTATTCACTGCCAGACACTGGTGGTTCATACATATAATCCTAGATACACAAGAAGCTGAGATCTGAGGATTGCAGTTGAAAGCTAGCTTGAAATTCTAGGAAGAAAATGGACATTGGAGTCTTACTTATAAGTAACCAGCAAAAAGCTAAAAGTGGAATTGTGGTTCAAATGGTAGAATGGTAGCCTTGAGAGAAAAAGCTTAAGAGAGAAAATCTGGGTCCTGGTTTCAAGCTCAAATATGGGAACCAAAAACAAAACAAAACAACAACAACAAAACAATCCCAAACTACACACTTACCTTTAGTTTGTAAGTAGTACAGAATAGGATCTTGAGGGTTTCTTAGATTACATAAACAGCATAACTATTTCAGTGTTGATTTTTTTTTTTATTTAGCAAAGAAAACGGCAATATATTAAAAACTAGCTATAACTTTTTTGCTTTCATTGTAGGTCATATGTTTAGGTAATACACTGAATTTGTGAAACATTTTTGACTGTGTGTAGGACAAAATTAGCCTAATTTCATCAGCATTATTATTTTAGGAAGTAATTGGAACTCAGAAAACATTAAGTGATGTTAGATTGAGTGATTAATAGCATGAAACCATTTTTTGACACTTCACAATTCTGAAATTTCAGTGACGCAGATTAATAGCAAAGCAAATGAACGAAGTGTTTGTCTTGCTTGATAAGAAATGTGTAATTTTATTAGTCTTTGGAATTTGAAAGGTACTACAGAGATGGGTTATATCTAAGTGGTAGAACATGGTCTAGTATATGACACTTCAAGTATACAGCTGTTGGAGCCTCATCATCAACAACAAACAAAAGCAACAAGATGGAAAACAAAAATTTCCTTTTATTTTATTAAGATTTTGAAAAAAATGTGATAGTAATTCCTGATTACTGCTAAATCACTAGCACTGGTAAAGTGTAGATATTCATAGATTTTGGATTTTGTTTGAGTGAATAGGAGTGTGTGTGTGTGTGTGTGTGTGTGTGTGTGTGTGTGTGTGTGTGTGTCTGTGTCTGTGTCTGTGTCTGTGTCTGGCTGTCTGTGTATATGTGTATGAATGTGAATGTGTGTAGAATTTTGCTGTCTTTTTCAAATGGTAGGAGACCTGTAAGGATCTAGAAAGATAACTTTTTTTTTTTTTGACAATTTGAGGGTCTCCCTCTGCTAATTTAATTACTTTGTTAATTTTTTCCATACCAACTATTTTTGATTGTTTTTTGAAAATTCTTTAATTGTGAAAGATATAATTCAAATGTTTGAGCATATAGAGTATTTTTTACAATTAAAACCAATTACCTGTAAATAAAAGCAATTTGAGAAGCTACTGATGGTTTTCCTCCCATTATATACTTCTTTATCCTTAGATATAAACATTTCCTTGGTTTTGGTTTTAAAACCTATGAATATATTCCTGAGCAATAAGTTGTCTAGTTTTGAAAAATAGATTAGCTAACATAAATTTGTGTACAGAAAACATAATAGTGCTAACATTAGACCAGATCTTATTGGAAAAGATAGGTTGAATAAATTATCTGGGTCATGTATGCAGTTCTATGAGGAGTTTACAGGTACTCTTTTCTTGAGATATTAGTGGATACTTTTGTGTGGGTCTTGAGAAAAAAGCATCTTTTTTCCTGTAGTTGAGTCTTTGGTAGTACTGTAGTATACATCCAGTATTGTATGTTCAGCAGAAGTGTTTTTGGAGGGACTGGGTTGCTCTGCTTTGTTCTAAATCACTATGTCCTACTTTCAGCTCTGAAAAGGAAGTCACAGGGGACCACTTCTGTAGGTAAAATAGTATTCCCAACTGACTGAGATAGCAGAACATGAAAGCCCCGCATTCTGTGCTCTGGTTAAAAATTAATAGTGGTCAGGATGAGGAGAAAAGATTAAAAAAAATAGCTTTGAACAACAGTCATGTCATGCAGTAGGGGAAAAAGTAAAAGACAAAAAGACACCAGGGAAGGTATGAATAAAATAGAAAAATATTACTTTGTTACAGGGAGACTTGCTATTCTAAATAAATCCTTTCTAAATAATTTGTCAGGATTTCTGTTAATGTATTCCTTTTGATTCAGAGCTGCTTAAAGTAGTCCACAGTTTTTTTCTCCATGATACTTTCCCCCATCTCATACAATTAATATGTTTATATATTTGTGTTTCCAAGCTTTGAACTTAGGAGGGTATACTTACGTTTCTCCCCTTGTTGAAGATGGAAGATGGAATTATGAAGGGTACTTTCTGTTCCTTGTTTCTTCCTTAGAACCTGGAATTGTGCTTTAGCACATAGGACACAGTCAATGACTGGTGAATAATGAATGAATGAATAAAACTCTCCTTTCTTTCATAACCACAGCAGTTACTGTCTGTTTCATAGTCTTTTGGTCATTAATTTTTTTGGATTAGCATCTTATAATGCTTTCTATTATTTTCTTTTAGTTCAGTGTCAAATTGTTTCATTCCTATAAGACATTCTTCTCTGTGCTACTTAATGGTGGAAGTGGGACAAATACTTTCTTTGTGGACCTCACAGTGCAGGGCACATAGATGTAGATAGAAATTTGCTGAATTGAATGCATTCACTTATTCATACTGACTGAAAATTCCTAAAATCAAGTTGGCCCTTAAGAAAAGGATTATTTTTACTAGATAAAACAGGGCAGTTTTATATAAAATAATTTTGAAAAAAGGTTGGAGACTTTTTTGGAAATACTTTGCTTTTGAACTTATGGTAAAATTTGGAAATTGGAAGTGGAAACTTTTGCTATTAAAATTTTATTTCTGAACACCATTTGAACAAAAGAAAAATATTATAAAAATCTATACACTTTTTACCTTGAAATTCAATTTTTAGAAAATGTCTCTTTATGCTATAGTTTGTGAGACTTAATTTTAAAATTAAAATTTCTAAATAGGTGTGACTACCTGTTTAATGTTTTGCATGATGTATTTACAAATATAAATATACAGATACTCTACAAAAACTGTTTTTCATGCTAGCTTTTCACTTAGTAATGTATGTAACTTTCTTGCTATACCTTTTTTTGCCTTACCACTAGATTTTATTTTAACCTTTGATAATGTTCTGTAAATTTCTATGTATTTTTTATTTTCAAGAGTGCATTTACAGAAGCAAATATTTTAATACTTACTGAAAAATTATAAATATTTAAAATGAAAAATTTTAAACTAATAATTTTCTTGGTTTGTTTCTAATTCATATAAAGAATTATTTATTTTTGTTTTGTTTTATTCTAGGCCAGTCTATCCATATGGGGATGGGGAAGCCTTGGCATTGTCCTTTTTCTGATAACCTTTGGACCCTTCGTAATATTTTATTTGGCATTTTATATCCTCTGCTTTGTGGGTGGGTAAGTACACTGAATAATAATTTTACAGTCATGTAGTTTACATTGTTTTAAACAAAATAACAGAGCTAAGGATATGATTTATTTCTGAATGGTGTTTTTACAAGCTGTGTTTACATCAAATATAGGTGACCATCTTTAGAATTAAATTTCACTTTTAAGATTTAAACATTCATTTTGACATTTTCCTTTTAGAGGTGAAAATTTTATTCTTTATGATAATAATTAACATGAGATACTATACCAAATTTTGCATTGTAAAAGATGTTCTATTGATTAAATGTCAAATAATAATGTTAATTATTGCTGCTAATGAATGTTGTCTCCTTGGTCTAGACAGATAAGTACATGATTTTGAGCTTCCTCTTCATTTATTTGTTTTACAATATTTATGTTTTTCCTTAAGTTAATAAACTTTTACAAAGGAGATTTTGGCCATACCCTACAGCTTCTTATGAAAGGCATTTGACATTAGAGGAGAATTGTAAGAAAATACATAGACAAATGAAATGCTTGTTGTTTACACTCTAACAATTGTAGGTAGCTTAGCAGAAAGTGTTTTGTTTTCAATATATACTCTATTCTTAAATAATTAGTTGAATAATGTATACTTAGGAGATCTTTTTGAAAAAACCTTTGAGACCCCCTAAATGTTAGGATGAATGGCTTGAGCCTGTAGGTTTAAAGAATTTAGCTGAAATGAACATAGCACAAGTAAACAATTTTAAGTAACACTGTATGAGACACTGAAGGAAGGAGAGTGGCTTTTGAATACATTTGTCAACTTCTTTCAGGATATGGATTTGAAAGCCCTATGTTCATTCAGTAACGTAAATGAAGTTACAGTAATTCAGTAATACGAACATACTATTTAATGAGAAATCATTCTAAAGAAAACAGTATTGGGGTGGGAAGTTGGCTCAGTGGTAGAGTGCTTGCCTCATATTCATGAGGCCCTGGGTTCGATTCCTCGGCACCACATAAGCAGAAAAAAGCCAGAAGTGGCACTGTGGCTTAAGTGGTAGAGTGCTAGCCTTGAGCTGAACAGCTGAGGGACAGCTCCCAGGCCCAGAGTTCAGCCCATGACTGACCAACACCCCTCCCCCCCCCAAAAAAAAAGAAAAAAAAACTATTTTTGTTAGATTCCAGTATTTTCATAATACTTATCTAAATCTGATACTTTGTTTTGAAATAAGTAAGCTTATTTCAGCCTTAGGAGTCAAATAAGATGGAGTTAAGAGTTATCTTTATAGATAATGATTGAAGACTGTACAGGTCTGCAATCAGGTGGGCTTCAAAGTACACTCTCCTCACTTACACATTAAGGGCACAGGTTACCTTTCCTACTCAGAGTCAAGGCTGATTTCACTGCAAAGGTGTTTGTCTTGAGGAAATACTGCTATTAAAGGGGGAAGCTTATTCTTATTTCACTAATTGAACTGATCCCTGTTAAGAGTGAAAAATTTTAAATCCAATTGGGATTTAAAACTACCAAGACATTGTCAGGGAAATAGATTTCAGCATTTGAGATGAAGATAAGAGTCATTGGACGATTGAGAGAGAGAGAAATATTTCTCTTAAACTCTATGTGATTTGAAACACAGAGGATGATCAGCCTGTTCGTTTTAATCTCATGTATAGTATATTTTATTAATATTTTTCTGAATTTATTAATTTGTCAGGGAATAACTTTAAAAGCTCTTGGATTATTGACAAAATTTGGTATAATTTTAGATTTAAATTGGTTATTGAAATTTGTGGTATGTGTTCTAAAAACTGTTGAGATCACATCTTTACAGTCATATTATACAATATAATATTTCAGGTTCATGCTAAGACATAAATTTAGATCTAGACTATGTTGATCTCAGTGAATGTTACTAACATGGTGAAGCTATTTCTGTTTCTACTAGAAGATCTCTGAAATTCATTTCAGGAAGATTAAGCATTTATAGACTACTCTATTATGGTCAACGATTATCATAATTTCTGTGTCAAACCTCTTTTACTTGGTTCTAATGAAGAATGATTGTCCCTTCTTTAATGTAATTTAGTACAGCTTAATGTGCTATGAATTAAAAGAACAAAGATAAGCCTTTTAAAGTCAAGTGATGACATATTTCATAAATTTAGAATAATTTCTTAGGGTATATTTTCAGATTGATGTAGTGTCCCCTTCCCTTTTGAGGGGGATAATGAATTCAGGGCTTTGTGCTTTCTCAGTAAGGGCTCTACCACTTGAGCCACATCCTAGATCTTCATTGAGTAAATTACTAAAGGTTTTGTTGTCTTTCTTAAAATGACACATGTGAAAGGAATTATTAATACAGTTTTCTGTAGACTCCTTTTTTTTTAATTTGGTGAAAAATGTTAAGTTCTGCTGTTTACCCATCTAAAATGTACACATTTTTCTTACAGGGAGAGCTAAGCTTTTATTTTTTAATATAATGGAAACTTTTGGATATTAAAAATACCTGTCAATACCATATTATGGTTATTTTATGGCATTCTGTACCATTTTGAGGGTTATATATGCATTTGTAGCATATGATTTTTCTTAAACCTCAGTGCAGGAGCTATTAGATTCTTTATAACTTCAGATTACTTTTCCGCTTTCCTATTTTTTTTTGTTGTATCACAGGCAGTAGTTAATGTTTTTTTCAGTACGTTTTGTGAGGATATTTAGGAATTTAAGACTGACAATGTAAGTTCTAAATTGTGTTTGTAAGTATGCTTAATATTCAGTTTTATAAATTGTAAAGCTGAAATATAAGACCAACTTACTTGAATATAGAAGTATTAGATATGACATAGTTTAAATTCACTGGTAATCCTGAGTAATAGTTATAACATTGTTTTTGCATTATAATGTATGACACAGATCATTTTTAAGTTTACCTATAATTCTGTTTTAAACCTTTTAAAAGAATTAGAGCTGGGGGTATGGCTCAAGTGGTAGAGCACCAGCTGTGAGCTAAAAGAGCTTAGTGAGACTGTGTGGTCCCATTTTAAAGCTCAGGTACCAGTACATACACACCAAAACAAAAATTGAAACATATCAGAATTGGTGTAAACTTGTACTTTAAGATTAGTAGAGTGGCAGGTAGTAACAAAAAGCAGCCTGAAACTACTACTTAAGAGTTTGTCATGGGACTGGAAAGGTGGCTCAGAGGTAGAGAGCTTGCCTTGCATGCATGAGGCCCTGGGTTCGATTCCTCAGCACCACATAAGCAAAAAGAAGAAAGCCGGAAGTGGTGCTGTGGCTCAAGTGATAGAGCGCTAGCCTTGAGCTGAAGAGCTGAGGGACAGCGCCCAGGCCCAGAGTTCAGGCCCCATGACCAGACCACCCCCCCCAAAAAAAAAAGAGTTTTTCACTATTTATATAGTTTTTCACTGTTTCCTAGTTCCTCCTATTTTAGAAACACTGTAAAATTACTGTGAAATCATAAAATTAAAAGTCCATATTCTTTTGTGTATTTCTAAGGCTTTGTTTAATTGACAAAAAGTAGAATGAGAAATAGCAATAAGGTTTATTCAGTATTTACTATATCTAAACCAGTGATTATTTTACCTAGTTCCTTTGTTTTAAAGATGATATTTTGAGATAAATTTATATTTAGTTTCATAATTTTAGTCTTGTTTCAGAACCAATGACAGCTTGGATCAAGTTATGTTAATATTAATGCTTCACCTTACTTAACAGAACTGTAGAATTAGGTCCTTTAGTGATATTTTCTTCATTCTTATTTTTAAGTTGCAATAGTTTGTTTTAAATCTGAGGATATAACAAGATCCATTTCTTGTTTGCCAAGTTTCCAAACTGAATTTTTAATAAAAAAGTTGTAAGATCTGAAAAAGATATTTCATAGTAGATATTTTTGTATCTATAATTACTCTTTTTTTCCCCCCATCTAGGGGCTTAGTGGTTACTCTTCTGTTTGGGAAAACAAATTCAGAAAAATACCTAGAGCAGTGTGAACACTCATTTCTTCCTCCTACATCAACTGGGGTTCCTAAGGTAAATAGTGTAAGGGAATGGCAAACCTCAAAGTTAATTTCTCTACAGTGATTATAAATGTGATCATCAGTTATGGCTTGGCAGATTTTCCTGTTGATTAATGCTCACTAGAAATTTATGGATGATTATCTGGTCATACTTAGAAAAAACATTTTAAGGGAGCTGAGAATAGAGGAATTGAAATATGGTAGAGGAAGTAAATATATTCAAATGTTATGTGCTGTATATATCTATGGAAGTACCATAGTTAAACCCTATCACTACAAATAATTAAAAATTAATCTGTAAACATTCTCAGTGTTATGTGAAAATGTGGTAATGCAAATTTGAGCAAAAGTTAGCTTAATTTAAATGTTTTCTTAATATTTTAACATGGAATGTCAAAATGCTATATTATATTGCTATAATTAAATAATTTTACTCCTAGTAACTTTCATATGGATAATGTTTACTTAATTTTTTAGCATTATTATTAATGTATATCAATTATATATATTTATTGTTTTCACTGTGACATATATGCAAATATATGCATATATTTTGCTTTGATCATATACAACCTCCCTTTTGCTTTTTTACTTTCCCTTTTCTCATCTTCCTTTCCTTTGCCCTAACAGTTCCTCTTCTACTTTCTGGATTTTTTGTTTTGTTTGTTTCTCCACAGGAGAGTAACATATAATATGATACTTATTTCCCTTAGTTGAGCATAAGTCTTTCAGTTCCATCCATTTGTCTACAAATGACTCAAGTTCTTTCTTTGTTTGACTAATACTTCAATTTTTATGCGTGTGATATTTTTAAAATTCATTTTTCTGGTTAGTATCTATGCTGATTTCATGTCGTGGCTCTTGTGCACAGTGCTGCAATAAGCATGGTTAGTTGTCTTTTTTGTATTCTGACTTCATTTCCCTCAGATTAATACCTTCCAATGGTATAACTGGATTTCATACTTGTAACTTCTTTGTAATTTGAGACTTAAAAAAACAACCTTAGCCCGGCGCCAGTGGCTCACGCCTGTAATCCTAGCTACTGAGGAGGCTGAGATCTGAGGATCGAGGTTCAAAGCCAGCCCGGGCAAGGAAAGTCCATGAGACTCTTATCTCCAATAAACCACCACAAAACCGGAAGTGGCACTGTGGCTCAAGCGGTAGAGCGCTGGCCTTGAGCTGAAGAGCTGAGGGACAGCGCCCAAGCCCAGAGTTCAAGCCCCATGACCGACAAAAAAACCCCCAAACAAACAAACAAAAAAACAACCTTTTGCATTAGAACTTTTGTTAATATATATTCTTTGAGTATTGTTTAGTAGTCTTTTCTGAGGAATTAGACCTTTGCTTTTTTTTTTTTAGGGGAAAAATGCCTTTCTTTATTTCAAGTAGAGCAATTATTTTTTTTTTTTGTAAAAATTCTGTACAGAGGGGTTACAATTTCATGGGCAAGGTAATGAGTACATTTCTTATCAAGCATTGTAGCCTCCTCCTTTGTTTCCCCTTCCCATCCCTTCCCATCCTCCCCCCGCACTGCCACCCAATCCTCCCCACTACCCCCCCCCAAAGTTGTAAAGTTCATTTTTCGACATAGCGACTTGACCTTTGCTTTTTTTGAAGCATTTCATTCTCTTCTAGTTTATCTACTTAAGATCTTATGTGGTCTATGCTATTGCTCTTAGGCAGCAAACCTAGATAGTATGTCACTGTAATCAACACTAAGCACTTAGGTTATACTAAATTTGTAAAAATGTACATATTTATTCAATAAGT
The DNA here is from genome assembly GCF_024711535.1 of Dipodomys merriami. Taxonomy (NCBI): domain Eukaryota; kingdom Metazoa; phylum Chordata; class Mammalia; order Rodentia; family Heteromyidae; genus Dipodomys; species Dipodomys merriami. The sequence continues at coordinate 17,354,671 of NW_027206068.1, forward strand.
AAATTTTAGGTTACTGTAACTTTCTATATAAGCATGTTTTTTAAAAAAAATAAATAACTTATTTTTGTGCTAATACTGGGGCTTAAACTCTGAGTCTCATGTTTTTGCTTGGCTTATTTCATTTGTGGCTTGCACTCCTACCACTTGAGCCAGCTCCAGTTCCAGCTTTGCTTGTTAATTGGAGATAAGAACGTTTGTCTGTTAGCTTGGAACTATGATCCTCAGATCTAAGTTTCTTGAGAAGGTAGCAGAGCCACTGACAGCTAGCTTACTTTACAAACTAAAATAAATTTCGAGCCTTTTGAAAGAACAGTTTAAAACACACCAGTGCCAGCCAAAAAACACACACATACATGGACATACATGCACATGTGTGACACAGACATACACACACACACACACTCACACACACTATCCTTGGCTTACTCAGGGACTTCCCCTTCTATACCCTATCTTGCTGGAAGGCCTTCAGGAGAAGCCACTGTCCCTGTGATGACGCAGTATTCTGGCATCCCTCTTGAAAAACTTTCCTGGGGCTGAGGCAATGCAGCTGTTTTCAGAAAAATGTTCATGGTGGTTTGTTTGGTTTCTTTTTTTCACCATAGATTTGCTTATGTATCGTGAGCATTTCTTCCTACTGTTGGAAGTTTTTCAGTGTTGGGGTCCATGTTTTCAGAATTTTAAAGAGATACTCAATTGAGGTCAGGAAAAGCTTCTGCCGAATCTTTAAATTTTCTTGAGCCCCCTTCCCCCTTCTTTGTTAATTTTCTTTTTTCTTGCCTCTTCTTCAGCTAATATGAACTAGGCAATCAGAATTTTTTAGGACCTTTGTAACTTTACAGGACCACTGCAGTTAATTTGGTCCATTGTTACTAAAATGTGATGCAGTGAATGACTGTATATACATATGCCTGGAATTATATTTTTTAAGGATTTCCCACTTCCCGGCACTAGTGGCTCATACTTATAATCTTAGCAACTCAGGAAACTGAGATCTGAGGGTTGGGATATGAAGCCAGCCCAGAAGTTTATAAGACTCTTTTATGTAGTAGAGTCTGTAGAGGAGCTCTGGCTTAGGTGGTAGAATGACAACTGAGAGTAAAAAAGCCAAGCAAGAGCTTTAAGCCCTAAGGTCAAGCTCCAGTACTAGCACCAAAAGAAAAAAAAAGTCTCCCTCTACTTTTTACTTCATGCTACTATTGACCTTTCTAAGGAAAAGGAATACATTTTCCATAGTTACTTAAATTGTCCTTAAATAAAATCATTTTTAAAAAAATCTATTCATTTTGCAGCTAATGTGCTAGTGATTAAGACTGAGGAGTGAGAGGAAGGAATGAGATTTGAGTCTCAATAAAGCACTGTAATTTCTAAGTTCATTGAAATATGACAGTTTTTCCACATTCTAAATAATATTTGCCAATTTAAATTTTTGTAGATAGTGTTTTGCAAATGCTAGATTCTCAAGAAATTAGTATCTTGAGGATTATAAGGCAATGTTACAATGAGAATTCAATTTGAAGTGAACTGGAAAAATCTTAAATCAAGAAACTACTGAATAAAATACTATGATTTCTTTTAAGTGCTTAGAAGAAATGAAACGGGAAGCTAGGACTATTAAGATTGATAGAAGATTAACGGGTGCCAATATAATTGATGAACCTCTCCAGCAAGTAAGTTTCAGTGTGTGGTATTTGAATCGATATATGGTTTGCTAGGGTATACTGTATTTCTTTGGAGAATACTAAGATACATTTGGTTTAAATAATATGCTGAAATTTTATGATAATGCTATACATGAATTTTGTACCTGAAGTTTCTGTCTTATTTAGCATCTGTTATAAGGTAATTACTTACTATGAAAGTCTTTGGGTAAATCTACATTTGAAAATTGTTTGGCTGACAATTGAAATTTTTTTAATAATTTTCTTTCTTTTTCTTTCTCTCTCTCTTTCTTTCTCTTTTTTTTTTTTTTTTTTTTGGTCGGTTGTGGGGGCTTCAACTCAGGGCCTGGGCACTGTCTCTGAGTCTCTTTCTGCTCAAGACTAGCTTTCTGCCACTTGAGCCATAGCACCATTTCCATTTTTTGAGTGTTTAATTAGAGATAAGAGTCTCACAGGGACTTTTCTGCCAGGGCTGGCTTCAAATAGCAATCCTCAGATCTCAGCCTCGTGAGTAGTTAGGATTACAGCCACTGGTGGCCAGCTTAATTTTAGCATTATAAGCGTCAGACTATTAATTTTTGATGATAAATTAGCTCAATGGGTTTTAGAAACTTTTCTATTTTATGATTTTTTTGAAAAACACAAATTTAAATGGTTTGATTAAAATATGCTCAAAGTTAGAATTAGGTAAAACATTTCCCCTCCCATATTTTCTTCATCATTTTGATTATATGAGCATTATAAATATTTTGTACTTTAAAATCTTAACATTTATTTTAAAACAAATGCACATTTAATTTATTTATAAAAAAATGTATGTACATTGATTTGTATTATTTGCTGCTTATGAATTAATAATCCTATTGGCTATATGTGAATTCCTATATTATTATTAGACATTGTTTTGAGAATTGGTGTCTATCTACATTGTTTTGGCTCTTATTTCATCAAATTGATTTAGATTTATTATACCACTGAATTTTTTCTCCTGCAAACTATCCTTACCTGAATTTGGGTGGAGTTTGTCTATAGATAATATTTTATAAAGTGTTTGGGCAGTAAATAAATTGGAATATCAGAGTAATTTTAAAACTTTAAAACAGTTTTTAAATGATGGTAGTTTTATAATAATGGTAGGGATTTAAGATGTACATATTGACAGATAATCATCTTTATTTTTAACTTTCTGTTGTTACTTTAAGAATTCTAAAATGTTGAATTTGTTCCCTCAATATATTTTATTATAGGTTATCCAGTTTTCCTTGAGGGATTATGTCCAGTATTGGTATTATACACTAAGTGATGATGAATCTTTTCTTCTTGAAATTAGACAGACTCTTCAAAATGCCCTTATTCAGTTTGCTACTAGGTAAGATCACTACATTGTTTTTATGCAGAAAAATTGATATGTTCTGATAGGGAAAAGAATGAAATGACATGGGGCTATTAATTAAAAGGTAAGTAGAACAATATACTATTATAGTGGGTTAGTTTCCAGATTAAACATGAGGATTTTATAGAATACTTAAGCTCTGCTCTCTGTGTGTTTTGTTTTGTTTTTGTTTGTATATGTGGTCTAAAAAGGTAATTTTCAAGTCCTTTATTCCACTTACTGATAAAACATTTTCCCCATTTGTGTATATCCTCCTATTTTCAGTACTATGAAAGAAAATTAGTGGTGGTATAACTACTCTTCATAACTGCAATTTTAGAATAGTGTTGTGTTAACATTGGCACATACATGGTACAACTCCTCTCAGATGGAGGAGAGCATAGAGCATAGGCAATGGAGAATATTCAGTTTATTCATTTATTTTATTTTAGAAGAGAACTGCATTTTCTTGTTAGCTATACTAGAATGCTGACTTTAAAAATGGGCTGTTTACTTATGGTTCATTATCCTAGTAAAATGGATTTGATTTCTAAAGGTAGACACTCACTTTGAATTTAATGTTGACTTTCATTTTTATTTTTGAGAACCTTTTAACTGGAATTGTCATGTGAAAGGGAATGATCCTGAAGTTACTTTTGTTGTTGTTGTTGGTCATGGGGCTTGAACTCTGGGCACTGCCCCTCAGCTATTCAGCTCAAGACTAGTACTCTACCACTTGAGCTACAGTGCCACTTCTGGTTTTCTTGTGGTTACTTGATTAAAGTCTCACGGACTGCCCGATCTGGCTTTGAATCACAATCCTCAGATCTCAGCCTCCTGAGTAGCTAGGATTACAGTCTTGAGCCACTGGCACCCGGCCTGAAGTTACTTTTGAAAGAAAGGATTTTATGCTTGGATGATTTTGTAGGTTTACTTTTTTCTAAGAGATTTTTTAGTACCCTCTTCTTCCTCAGAATTCTTTGGTAGGTTGAATTGTTAAGGTGTTACATTCTTAAATTTGAATGTATAGTTTCCAATCAACCCTTTATTTTCCTCATTTGGGCTCTTACGAACCCTTGGAAATAGAGCTATGTTAGGAATATTCCTGTGTTTTCTACTGGTAATTTCATGTTATATTGCGCTGTTATCAACTCCCCTATTTCCAAGCTACAAGGACCTTCCTTTAGCTTGGGAGTAGAGGTAGGGAGGAAGGATGGAATATATTTCTCAGTGTCAGAAACAATAATCTTTGCTATATAGATGGATTTGTCCTCCTCTTCCTCATAATTAGTAGCAAGCAAAGTCACCAACCAGAATTACAAATACAAATTATTGTCAAAGAGATTTGAACTAGTAATTTGAAGACTTTAGTTTGTATAATGGCTCCATTACTTAGCTGTAGTACTGTTAACAGGTATTTTAAAATAAGTATAATAATACCTGTCCTGTTCTGTATTCCTCACAAGGTTTGTGCCAAGATTAAATTTTTATACTATTCAATTAATACATACTATTTTATTACTAGAATATCACATAAGTTTATTTCAGATATAAGAGCATTTTTACATTTGATAAGCTTAATTTTTAACTGTATCAAGTAAAACTTACCTGGTATTTTGAGCCATTTCTGTCCAAGGTGTTGAGGGTACAGCAGTGAATATTCATAGGTTTCTGCTCTGAGGACTGAAGTGCAAATAGAAATATGAGAATGTTGTAGAGATTGGGCAGGCAGAGTTTTAATTTAAATTTAAGTTACCATTTCTTCCAAAACTCATAATTTTATAGATTAGGTATCTAAGGTCCAAAAAAGTTAACAGTTAGTTTAGTGTTTTCCAATGAATTCTAGTTAAGAGTCTGATATTCCTTCTCTGATTGCCTACCAGATACATTCATATCTAGGTTATTCATCTGTTTCTTGCCTTTCAGTTTTCCCATTGAAATGATTTCCTTTGATCCACTCATCTCTTTTCCTTCTCTCACTCCATATCTATTTTTAAAAAATATTCTGTACTATCAAATATTAAATGTAATATCAGAAGCCAGGTACTGGTGGCTCACACCTAAAATCCTAGCTATTTAGGAGACTGACATCTGAGGATTGAAATTTGAGGCCAGCCTGGCCAGCCAAAGCCCAGAAAGTCAACTCCAATTAATCATCAAAACAAAACTGGAAGTGTGTGGCTTCTCAGGTGGTACAGTGCTGAATGAGAGTACCTAGTGAGGGTGTGAGGCCCTGAGTTCAAGTCCCATTAGTGGTACCACAAAAAAGAAAGAGAGAAAGAAAAGTAGTACATGTTTAATCACTAGAAAACCCTTGTGCCTGCCATCTTTTTTTTTTTTTTTTTTTTGGCTGTGGGGCTTGAATTCAGGGCCCAGGTGCTATTTACCTCAGCTCTTCAGCTCAAGGCTAGGATTACAGGTGTGAGCCACTGAAGCCTCGTGCCTTCCATCTTCAGACTGATTTGAATTTATATTTTTGGTTGGCCATTGGCTGTAAGTTTTGGCAAACTTAAAAAAAAAACACTGATGCTGATTTAGAGGTTTCTTTGAGGCTAAAAAATTATATCAAGTAAAGCCCTTAGCATACATATAGGTGCTTTCTCTGTGAACGACTTTCCTAAGTTAGCTCTGTGTGTGTGTGTGTGTGTGTGTGCGAGTGCGTGTGCGTGCGCATGGGTGCATGCATGTGCGCACAATCGCACGTGCACATGCATGCACGTGTATGCCAGTACTGGGCTTGAACGCAGAGCCTGAGTGCCTTCCCTTTGCCTTTTCTGCTCAAGGCTAGCATTCTACCACTTGAGTCACAGTTCTACTTCTGGCTTATAAGTGGAGATAAGAGTGTCTTTTTTCCTGCACAGGCTTGCTTTGAACTCTAATCCTCAGATCTCAGCTTCCTGAGTAGCTAGGATTACAAACATAAGCCACAGATGTCCAACTATAAGTTGGCTTTTTTAAAAAAAAATATTTTTTTAAAGACGCTGTACAGAGGGGTTATAGTTACATCAGTAAGGTAATGAATACATTTCTTATGGAGCATTGTTACCCCTTCCTTTGTTTTTCTCCTACTATCCCACCTCTCCCTTACCTCCCCCACTCCACCCCCCCCCCAAGTTGTAAAGTTCATTTCCAACATAATATCTTGTATCATTTTTGCAATGGGTCATCCTGTGTCCTTGTTTCAGCATTTTGTCGTGTGTGTGTGTGTGTGTGTGTGTGTGTGTGTGTGTGTGTGTGTGTGTGTGTGTGTGTGTGTGTGTGTGTGTGTGTGTGTGTGTGTGTGTGTGTGTGTGTGTGTGTGTGTGTGTGTGTGTGTGTACACAATGGAATTCTATACTTCCATCAGAAAGAATGACACTGACCCAGTTGTTAGGAAATGGAGAGACTTGGAAAAAATAATAGTAATGAAGTAAGCCAGACCCAAAGAAATAGAAGTCCCATGGTTTCCCATATTGGCTTTTTTGAATACTACAAAAATATACATCTTACCAAAAACTCCATGACTGTTTCCAATACCAATGTTCAGGAATTAGGTCTGTTTACAGTCACCAAAGTGCTATGTTTATCTTTGTTCTGTATTATCTGCTATACACTGTGGAGCATATAACAGCAAGAATATGTTAGCACATATCTAAACCAGGATCCCACAAATCTGAAAAGATATACCAAATTAACTTTTATTTTTCTGTTGAGTCCTTCTGTAGATTGGATTTTTGTGTTGTTTTTGAGACAGATCTCACTATGTATCCTAGGCTGACTTTGAACTCTTGAATCTTCCTATCTTAGCCCCTTAAATTCTGGGATTACCAGTGTGTACTACCACACCTGGCTTATACTTGACTTTTCAAATGCCTCTGTGAACCGTAACGTATTTAGAACCAATTCATCAACTTTAAGAAACAGTTACAAAATCTTGGCATAAAACAGAGAAATTTTGAGTGAAAAATTTGGGGAAGAAATAGACATAACTTGGGTTTCCTAGATTTGAACTTTATTACTTATTAAGCTCTGTGACCTGCAATGGGCAAAACACAAATTCTTTGAGTTCAGAGTTACTAACCCATATCTACTAATCAGGTAGGACTAAATGATTTCACATATTAGAGTACTTTATTATGACACATTTTAGAATAGCTTTAATATTTGTTATTCCAAACTCAGTTTGGGGATGGAAACTCCTTAGATACCCTTGAGTTTCTCTGGACCTTGAGTGTGAATTAAGCTATGGCTGTTTTAATAGGTGAATCCTCAATAATAGATGCATTTTTATTCCCCCTTTTAAAGAAGATATATAAAGCTGTAAACCAACCATACACTAGATGGCAGAAGATCCTTATTATAATTCTGTTTCTACTATTAAGTGACAGGTACACTGCTATAAAAGTTCTTGTTTTTATTGTAAAAATACTGTACAGAGGGGTTACACTTGCATGGGGAAGGTAATGAGTTTTATTAAGCATTGTTGCTTCCTCCTTTATTTCCCCTTCTCACTATAAAAGTTCTTTTTTTGTTTGTTTGTTTTTTGGGTCCAGTCATGGGGCCTGAACTCTGAGCCTGGGCGCTGTCCCTCAGTTCTTCAGCTCAAGGCTAGCACTCTATCACTTCAGCCACAGCGCCACTTCCGGCTTTTTTCTTTTCGCTTATGTGGTGCTGAGGAATCGAACCCAGGGCCTCATGCATGCTAGGCAAGCGCTCTACCACTGAGCCACCTTCCCAGCTCCCTCACTATAAAAGTTCTTAACATCAGTAAAATAGTAATATAAGTACTTGTAGCAAATGTAGAGTATTTGAAGGACAAATGAGATGATGTGGGTAAAACATTTTGTAACATATTCATAAACTAACAGCCATATCTTGGCTTTCTGCACTTCAGTTATTTGGTACTTTGCAACTATTCAATAATTATTACTTTTTGTCATTACTGTTTTTGACCTTGTCTCACGTTTTAGTGATGAGTATAGAGCAGACAGGGAAAACAATATTAAAGAGAGTGAAAGGTAGAGAAATAAGGCAATTACTTAAATTGTATCAAAACCATTTGTTATGTATAGCTAAAGTAGAATAAAGGAAATGAAGACTTCATTTGGGCTGAGGCTACAACCTGTCTAAGAGTAGGTTTTAATTTGAGTGTGAGTGGCTCACACCTTTACTACTCAGGGTGCTGAAATCTGAGTATTGCTCAAAGCTAGAGGAGAGAAAAATCCTCAAACCTCAGAAAGCCTGAAGGTAGTGGTATGTGTCTGGCTTGGAGTGAAAAAAGCAAAGCAAGATCACTAATTAGGCCCTTAGTTCAAACCCCAGTACTAACAAAAAACTAACAAAAAAAAGTGTTAAGATGGAGAAGAGGAACATGTTAGGAAAGAGGAATAGTATGAGCAGAATTCTAAGAGGATAGGATAATGTTGTAGAAACCATAAGGACATTCAGATGAGTAAGAAACATTGTTTTGTTCCTGAAAGTGAAAAATGATTAAGAAGTCCTTTCACCTCTGTTGCCATAACTCCAAATTAGCAGAAAGACATATTCTGACATCCTGGTGTTCTTACGTATTTCTTTCTAATGAGTTTTTCCTGTAGGAAGGAGATAGTGATATGTAGGTTCCAGGATTCTCTGGTCATGATAGTGTTCATATTACTGTTTCAGAAATGAGAGTGGGTATCTTAAAAGTTTTACTCTCTTTCTTACTATTGCTATGGAAATAGTGAAAAGAAATAGTATATATTACTTAACTTATGTTTAAGAAATGACCCAGAGAGTAGACAGTTGCAACAATTGAGTTTCATACTTTTTCTTTCTTTTTTGTATTCTTTGGCATTTAAAAACTTAGATCAGAACTGTCATTACTCAGAAATAGAGCAAATATTATTAGAAACCACTTAAATATTTATAAGAAAGAGAAAGCGTAGGGCTCATGCCTGTAATTTAGCTCCTCAGGAGGCTGAGATCTGAGTATCAAGGTTAAAAGCCAGCCCTGGCAGGAAAGTCCATGAGACGCTTAGCTCAAAAACAAAACAAAACAAAACAAAAAACAGGAGTGGAGCTGTGGCTCAAGTTGTAGAGTGCTAACCTTGAGCAAGAGAAGCCCAGAGACAGCACCCATGCCTTGAGTTCAAGCCCAGGTCTGGCACAAAAAAAAAGAAAAAGAAAAAAGAAATGACTTAATAGTTTCAAATCTATAAAACAGACCAGGAAAAGGTAATTACGTATTTTTTTTCATTTCTCTAAAGTATATACCTAGAAATGTGATGTCTGTGTCATATAAGTGTTGTTTTAGGAAAATGCTCACTCTTTCAAGGTGACTATTTTTTTTTAATTTAATTTTATTTTATTTGAGAACATACTGTACAGAGGGGCTACAATTACATGGGCAGGATAATGCATACATTTCTTACCAAGCATTGCAGCCTCCTCCTTTGTTTACCCTTCACCTCCCTTCCCAGCCTCCCCCCTCCCCCCACCCAATTATACCCCCCTCCCCCCCCCCCACCGACATTGTAAAGTTGGTTTTGACATGACATTTTGTACTTCTCATTGTTGCAACAGGTCCACCTGAATCCTTAAACGACTTGTTTGTCCCCATCTCCTCCACATGTTATACTGACATCAAATATAGTGAAAGCGGGGGTTACACTGTGGGGGAGAGACATACAAAGCAACAAAGAAATAATCTTATAAATGCGTTAGAAACACATGCATGAAAGAAACGAAAACATTAAAATACATATTTAAGGGTTCATTTTCCTAACATCATATTATCTGACCTTTTCCGCTTGACTCATACCTATACTAGATATTGCAAATAAGGGAAACCATGGGACCTATGTTTCTTTGGGCCTGGCTTACTTCACTTTCAAGGTGACTATTTTTGTTACATTCCTACCAGTAATGTATGAGGGTTCAGTGTTTTCATATCCTGTCAATACTTGTTTTTGGCTGTCTTTTGACTATAACCAGCCTAGTGAGAGTGAAGTAATAGTTCATCATGATTTTGATTTTCATTTTTATGGTAGCTAATCATATCTTTTCATATGCTTATTAGGCAGTTCTTTGTCTTTGGGTATCTATTCAAATCTTTTTCTTTTTTTAAATTAAGTTTTTTTATTGTGAAAATACTGTACAAAGGGGTTACAGTTACATAAGCAAGGTTATTCAAATCTTTTTCTACTTTTAAATTAGGTGGCTTGCCATTTTGCTGTTGAATATACAGTATACTGCCTGTTATTTTGTAAATACAATTTCACAGGACCATCATGTTCATTTGTTTGTAATTATCCATAACTGCTTTTGTACTATAATGTGAGAGTAAATTGGCTATGGTAAAGGGTTGTATTTTGTAAGACCTAAAGTAGTGTTAATTTGCTCTATCACAAAAAGCTTACTAATACCTTGAAGAGACATTTTTGTAGCCATTCAAACAAGATTAAAGATACAGGAGATCTATTAGAATGAAAATCACACAAAGTACTACTTTCCATATGATTTCAACTTTGTAAACTTTATAAATATTTATGTATAAAAACATTAATCAGAAATACTAAATATTAATAGTGATTTTGGGATTATGGTTTATATTAAAACTAGCTGCTTTAAGAAGAAAATTATATTGTAGAATGTTACATTATAGAGAGATTCTGTGCAGAAGCACTTTGACACATTGGAGATGTATATTGCAGTGCATCTGGAGAACCAAGAGGAAGGAAAAAGACAAAATAGTCAACCGAGAGGGAATAAAGAATTTAGGTATGCAAATTCTGAGAGAATATATTCATTATTAGCTCTGGAAGTAAAGAGGAGGTATTATTGTAAAACTTATTTATATTTATATGTATATGATATATAAACAATGATGAATGAAGAATGGAATGGAAAGAAGATGGGAGAAAAGTGGGTATGGAAAATCTAGGATTAGGATAATGGTGAGGAAGATGATCTAGAGATAGAGATAGATTGGGAAAATTTATGCTCAGAAATGTGCCTTATGATTTGTCTTTGCCTTTGTATGTTAAACTTTTTCTTTTCCAGTCAACTTAACTTTCTCTTGAAACCAGTTTGTCAAGTATATAAGCTACAGAAACTTACTATAAATTTTATTTTTCTAGGCTCGTGTTGATTGGTTCACATTATTTAATCTAAGAAATATGCTTATTTTTAAATCAAGTAAACTTCTTTAATAAAATGGTAACAAGTTTGTGTAATAACCCAGTATGGTTTTACTACAATAGGTATCATATAGGAGAATATTTTAAATAAAGTAAAGAAGAAGATTTCATTTGACATTAGTTAATGGATAATTGATATTAAGAGCTTCAGAAAGCTAAGTATTGAATATAATTGAAGTATGGTTATAACATAATTGAATGATTTTTTAAATTCATGTTTTACTTGTGTGACATTCACTATAATTTTAGAAAGTATTTCACTGTCTTTCTTAAATGTCATTAGAAAATTTTAGTGTATATTCTCTGTTTATAAATAAGAACCAATATATTTTTCTTCCTCATTTACATAAGATCTTTGGAATTGATGTCTCATACTTTTATGTAGTCATTGGAAGAAAGTAAAAATGAAGGAAAATAACTATGTTAAAAGAAGAGATTGAATATTCTTTTTTCTTTGTGTCTATTGTAAATAGAAATGAATGGTTATGATTGTGTGTGTGTGTGTGTGTGTGTGTGTGTGTGTGTGTGTGTGTGTGTGTGTGTGTGTGTGTGTGTGTGTGTGTGTGTGTGTGTGTGTGTGTGTGTGTGTGTGTGTGTGTGTGTGTGTGTGTGTGTGTGTGTGTGTGTGTGTGTGTATAATGGAGTTTGAACTCAGGGCCTTACACTTTCACTTGGCTTTTTGGCTCAAAGCTGGTACTCTACTACTTGAGCCACAACTTAGCACCTAGGTTTTTGCTGGTTAAAATAAGAGTCTCACCAACTTTTCTGCCCAGGCTGGCTTTGACCCACCAACTTCAGATCTCAGCTTCAGAGTAACTAGGATTATAGGCATGAGCCACCAGCAACCAAGCCAATTTTACAAATTTTAAATGTTACTGACTCCTTTAGTGACTTGAAAGGGGTTTGACTGAGATGTTTTCTGATATTGGTAAATTCTATTTTTTTTGAAAATTTTAGTGAATTAAATAGTACTGTACCATTAAACATAACAGATATAACTTGAAGTACTATAGTTTTTCTTCTAAATGTGTTAGAATGTTTGTGGATTAAATTAACTATTGACCTATAGTAAGTGAATTGTTTTTATAAAATTTTCAGTGTAAATGACTGAATATTTATAAAGAATTTTGAAACATGCATACTAAGATTATAAATTTATTTTATTAAATAAAAAGAAAAGCTGTCTCAAGATAACCTAAATTTTAAGTTTTCACTTTACACTTTTTTATGATGAGGTTGATATTGTTACTAGCTTTTGTTATATTCATATATGAATGTGTCTTATATTGTAAATAATAATTTTATAGATTCTAAGTTCAGGGATGATTGCTAATGTTTATTTTTTGGTTTATGTACTTAATTTTCTTTCCATGTATGTAATAAACCATAGAGATACTTTTAATGATTAACATCTGAGTGTTAATAGCTGATTTCCTTTGAATAGCCATCTGTTATTTTCTCAGTGCCATTGTTATTTAAAGTTTCCTTCCAAAATGGGACAATGATCAAGTCATTTCTCTGTGTTGATAATTACCATAATGAATTATTGGATATTTTTCTGATTCCCTATTGCCCTTGGTCCCTTTATTGCTCTGTATCTTTATGAATAAATTCTTTGTGTTCTATTTATTCGAAGTGTTTCTAAAAGGGTAATTGATGTTAGTGCTATGTTAGGAAAAACTATATGGGAAGAAATATTTATTTAAAAATATCATTCGGTGAAGAAAAGGATGGGAAATACAGTAATAATATTCACTACATATATGTAAAATGGAACTAGGAAAATTGAGGGAATGGGTGGGCTTCGGAAAGATGCAGGAGAATCATGAAAGGGGTGACATTGATTAAGATGTGTTGTACTTATAAAGATAGTAAACAGGGGCTGGGAAAGTGGCTCAGTGGTAGATTGCTTGCCTTGCATGCATGAGGCCCTGAGTTCAATTCCTCAGCACCACATAAGCAGAAAAAGCCAGAAATGGTGCTGTGGCTCAAGTGGTAGAGCACTAGCCTTGAAGAGCTGAGGGGCATCACCCAGGCTCAGAGTTCAGGCCCCATGACCAACCCCCCCCCAAAAAAAAGATAATAAACAGATAATTTTGAAAAGTTAATTTTTTTAAAAAAGTATTCATTTTAAGGAGATATGTAATTATATAAAAATTATTTTGTATGCCTTGCTGTTGTATTGAATTAACAAGTTTCTTGGTTTGTTCTTTTTGAGAAAGAGTACTAGATAATTTCATAAATTTCAGCAGTCACTGCTTTTCATAAACATTCTATATGGTATTTTATATGATGATACTTCTTTATGACTAGTTATTTCTAATGGTCCTTTGTTCCTTTGGCTTGAACTCAGTGCCGGGGTGCTGTTCTTGAGCTTTTTTGTTAAGCTAGTACTCTATTGCTTGAGCCATAGCTTCACTTCTTTTTTTGGTGATTAATTGGAAATAAGATTCTTACTTTCCTGCCTGGCCTGCCTTCTAATAACCATCCTCAGACCTCAGGCTTCTGAATAGCTAGGACTTTAGACATAAGCCACTGGTACCCTACCCATAATCATGTTTTTAAGTGCTAGTATTATAAATTGAATTATAAGTAAAGAATGTGGAAAATTCAGAATGGATGCAAAAGAAACTGAGAAATGTTTAAAATACAAACAGAAACATCTGATCCCTTATGTATTCTTACATCTGTGCTAAGTATATGATGTACCTGTAGTCAAACTTATTTCCGATTGAACTGGGAAACTATTAAGAGTTTAATAGTACTTTAAAGCTTTGGTGTATAAATGATATCATTAGAAGAATAAGGAAGTATATTTGGTATACTTTGGGTCTAATGAAGTAGAATCTAAGATGTAAAATAAATTAATAAACATAATCTGAGTTTCTGTGATAATCATTCTAAGTCATTAAAACTTATTTTCTTTAAAGAATGTTCATAATGCTTTTATAATGTGTTTTCTACAAGGTCAAAGGAAATAGACTGGCAACCTTATTTTACAACACGCATTGTAGATGATTTTGGCACACACCTGCGAGTATTCAGAAAGGCTCAACAGAAAGTAACAGAGAAAGATGATCAAGTGAAAGGTAATACTTCCATTCTGTGTGAAACAGGATTTAAAAAAATATGTTGTATCCCATTTTGTGTATCATTAATTATTTCTTAATTATTTCTTTTTCCAGGTACAGCTGAAGACCTTGTAGATACCTTCTTTGAAGTTGAAGTTGAAATGGAGAAGGAAGTTTGCCGTGACCTAGTGTGTACTTCTCCCAAAGATGAAGAAGGTTTTCTTTTTAATATAACTCTTTTGAGAACAGTAACAGGTTAAACACAAAATAGCAGAACAGATCTAAAGGGAAATTATTCTTACACAAGACAGATAACATAGTGAAGACATTATTCGTTTTAACTCAAAGTTTCTACGTTCTTTTTTTTACTATACAAAGAGAATACTTTATAATTAAGCACATCATAAAGCATGATTTCTTTTTTCCTTGAACTTATTTATTAGTTTTGCTTTAGGAGTCTAAGAGAATGATTAAATGATTTTAAATAAAATATATAGATTCCAATGGACATTGACTTGTGTTTTCTTTTTAAGAAGTTAGCTGGTTTCAGTCAAGGCTCTTCAGTTTTTTGTTGTTTGTTTTGCCAATCTTTGGGCTTGAACTAGGTAGGCCTGGGCACTGTCCCTGATCTTCTTTTTTTTTTTTTTTCCTTTTTTTTTCCTCAAGGCTAGTGCTCTACCACTTGAGCCACAACATTTCTTCTGGCTTTTTCTGTGATTCATTGGAGATAAGAGTCTCATGGACTTTCCTGCTCTGGGCTGGCTTGATATCATGATCTTCAAATCTCAGCCTCCTGAGTAGCAAGGATTATAGGTGTGAGCCACTAGCATCTGGATAGAAGCTCTTCAATTTTATATTACATCTTTTCTAATTTTGAAAAAGTGCTTAACTTTCTTTTTTGATATTCTTTTCTCATTTTACATTTTATATAAAATTTAGTTGCTTTGTTGTTGTTACCTGTGCTTATAGTGGAACTTGAAACAAGGTCCTCATACTGTTATTCTTCAGCTTGCTTTATGGTTAGCAAGCTCTATCACTTGAGCCATGCCTCCAGTCCAGCATTTTGCATGTTATTTGGAAACGATGTCTCAAGGGCTTTTCTTTGCTGGTTGGCTTCGAATCATGATAGTCTAGGTCTCAGCCTCCAGCGTAGTTAGAATTACAGTGTAAGCCACGAGTGCCTGGCTAAAATTCAACTTTTAATTGCTGCTTTATTTTAATTATTATTAACTTATAGTTAAATCTAAGAAGTGAATATAAAGATGTGCAGTACTTTTATGTATGTTACATAAAAGAAATGTAGTCTTTCTTAGTTATTTCCTGCAGAGGTAGATTCTTTTTTTTAGTTCCCCCTTGAAAAAGATACAGTTTTCAGTGCACGAATAACTTCTAAATATGCAAAGTTAATTAATACATAGTAAATGTAGAAAATACATGGAATATCTACGTGTGTTTTGGAGAAAAATGTAATCAGAATTTGTCATTATTCAAACACTGGTTAAAACTTAGAAAAATTTAAAAAGTATTAGTAATTTGATTAGTGAATAATAGCTACTTAGAAAACTGTGGAGTAATTTTTATTGAATGTACTGATTACTAAAATAATAAGCTATGTAACCAGGGAATAAATTATTCCTAACATTTTTCTGTTTCTTAGGAGTAAGTGAATATTCAATTTTCTTAAGTTATTACAGCTACTTTCTCTATTTTTAGCGTTCCTAAGGGATTTGTGTGAGGTCTTATTATATTTATTGCTACCTCCTGGAGATTTCCAGAACAAGATCATGCGCTATTTTGTCAGGGTAAGTATAAACTTATACTAGATAATGACTATATTAAAAGTAGTAGGTAGTTCTCACAGTTTTCAGCCTTAAGACCCTGAGGAACTCTTAAAATTTGTTGAAGACCTCAAAGAGCTTTTGTTTCTGTAGATTCTCTTTGTAATATATATGTATTATAATTAAAAGAAAAAGGCACAAGATTATTTATGCATATATTCCATTAGTTGATAGATGTATGATATCATGCCATCATGTTCTTTTTAAAAAGTCTTACTATTTGCTTGTGAGAGAAATATGGTTTGACTCAGTTAATTGATCCTGAGAGGATCTTGGAGGACTTTTTTTTCCCTCAGAGATTTCTGGTTTATAATTTAAGAACCATCTGACTTAAGTTAGTTGCTTGGATTTTTTGGTTTTAACAAAAGTATACTTTAAAAAATTTCATTAGTACTAAAAATTTAGATAAATTAGGCTAGATAAAGTAAAATCTCTGAACAGAAACTTCAAACTAAAACCTACGCAGCCAAGATTGTGCTTTTTACACCAGAATATAAGTAAGTTTATTAAAAGTAGTAATCTTGAATTCTGTTCTTTCAGTGTTTACCTTTTAGAGTACAACTGTGTGTAAATAGTTGAGAAATGCTGTCTGTTTGTCTTTATCCTGGTTGAATGGATAAAATAAAAAAAGTTATTTAACATTGAAAGCTTGTCACTTTTGTAGTCTTTCTTCCTATAGTGGATACCAATTCCCAGTTTGCTTTTATGTATGTTATCACATACAATTTTCTAACATCTACTTATCTTGAATTAGTGTACTTCTCATTAGGTTAATGGCAGTTTAGTGAAATAAGTAGAAAGTGCTATGTTTTTATATAGTGCTATATTAACTATAGTCATTATCAAAGGTGGTAATACCTGGTGTGTCTACCATTAGGTTTGCATCTACTATATGCTTGGCTGCTTCTGCTTCTGCTAAACTGTTCAAGTTTTTCCATAAGCATTCTTCTTGCTCATTCATTCTTGTGGCTTTAAACACTATCGATATGCTAATGAGTTTTAAGTTTATAACCTTAGTTCAAACTTTCCTTCTCTACTCTAGGCTACTGTGATTAGGTATTAGGTGTCTCCTTGAGATTACTACTTGAAATTGTAACTTTTAAATGTCCAAAATTGAAATAATATTGCCTGTATAACTTTTCTGTCTTTTCTGCATCTTTGTGAATAATGTGACCATTGAGTGAAATGTTTAAATCCGGAGTCCTTCTAGAGGCTTAGAAAGCCCTATGTGACAGAGCTTTTATCTTTCTAGCCTTTAGGAATGCCATGTAAGCTGGGTGCTGGTGGATCACGCCAATAATCCTAGCTTCTTGGCAGAGTGAGATCTGAGTATCAGGGTTCAAAGCCAGCCCTGGCAAGATGTTGGACTTGAACTCTGGGCTTGGGCGCTGTCCCTCAGCTCTTCAGCTTAAGGCTAGCTCTACCACTTGAGCCACAGTGCCACTTCCAGTTTTCTGAGTGGTTTATTGAAGATAAGAGTCTCACAGACTTTCCTGCTCGGGATGGCTTTGAACCACGATCCTCAGATCTCAGCTTCCTGAGTAGCTAGGATTAAAGGCATGAGCTACCAGTATCTGGCTTCCATGAAACTCTTATCTCCAAAAAACTACTCAGAAAAAGTTGAAAGCAGCACTGTGGCTGAAGTGGTAGAACTTCTTTGTGGTAGAGCACAAAGAAGTTCAAGGACAGTGCCCAGGCCCTGAGTTCAAGTCCCAGGACTAGCAAGGGGAAAAAAGAGAAACAGAGACAGAGTCAGAGAGAGAGAGAGAGAGAATGAATGTCATGGAATATCAGATTAATCTAGAGCTGCATAATGGTTAAAATGATAGAAGATTTTTATTTCAGAAACAGTTCCAGTGAAAGAAATGAAACTTCAGTATAGATCTAGGCTTGATTTGGAATTCAGTAACAATTACAGATTACAGCGCAGGAACAGGGTAAATGTAAAGCTACTAGGAGGCATGTGAAGGAGAGACTACTAAAAAAAGTTAATACTAATCTTGTGAAAAGTAGGCCAGAGTGATGAGATATTAAGAGTGGGGATGAACTTGATCACATAGAGGCTTTGAGAGTTTTGGCTAGAGATAATTTGACAGGATTCATGCTAAAATATGTCATGCAATGAGAAGCCAAATGTGGAAGGTCCAAGCCTAAATGGGAGGGGGCCTTAGAGTGGCTCTAAAGTTTGGTCTTTGTAAGTAGTGACTTATTAGAGCCACCCTAATTTTCTACCCCAAGCCAGTTTCTTCCTACTTAACTACAGAGCTGTCTCATTGCTTTACCTTTAGCTTAGAATGTTTCTTCCTTTTTTTTTTTTTTTTTTTTTTTTGTGAGATAGTAGTCAGTTCTCTTATGGTACTAATATCATTTCCTAAGAGATTCCTTTCTTACCTCTAAATCATAAACTCCTTTATAATTCCATATTTCTGTGAATGCTACCCAGTTTTTTTTCTTTGATAGCATTTGCCCTATTTAAAGTGAAAATTTTGTTCTTATGTTTAATTACTTGATAACTTTCTTTAAAATGCATTACAAATTCCTTGAGGGTAGGGTATATGTATATTGTCATTATATACCTAGTGGCTAACTAGTACCTGGCTCATAGCAAGTACTAAATCAGAGAGGCTCAGTTGTAATTCCGGAGGAACAAACCCATTTGCCTGCTTACTAGTTGTTATGCAGATATTACTGTAACTCTTAAAGGATTAATCTGACTCTCAAGAGCCATGAATGAAGCTAGCTTGTTACATGAACTGTTTAAAATAAGTAGGAATATAATGAGCAATTTTTTCAAGTCTATTTGAATATTGAGTGCTACATTCAGTAGGTCAATTTTTTTCTCAGTTGATACTTTTTGATCAATTTTGTCAGTAATTAAATACAAGTTTCCCAAGACATTTTTGTTTAGATGAAATAACAGAAAGAAGAGCTCTTATGTGGGTTATTTGTATAGATTATATAAATCACTGAGGTAATTGTGAGTTAATCTCCTCTACTTTATTGCTATTACTATGTTATTCATTTAAAAATATATAGCTTTGATTAGTTTATTCCTTGCAGCTGGTGCTATCTTGTAGAAACTGGGATCTTAAAGCAAGAATTAACATGGAAATGGTACTTAATATGGAATAAATTTAAAAAATAAAGAGTTCATTAGAATCTGTTCAGAAATTGTAGGTAAATGAATAGTCCTCCCCTAACCAGACCTTTGCTGAGGCATATTAGGAGATCAAAGTTTAGACAGATTCACAAAGTATATTAACACAAAATTCTTTCCAATGATTTTTTTCCATTTTGAAAAGAAACTTTTGAAAAACAGTTGAGTGTGTGAATTTTTTCCTTTCAGAGTACATTTTAAAATTTAATCATGTGTAGCCAGAGATATAATTTGCAGGAAGAAATTTGGTAGATTAATGTAGTTTTAATAAGAGACTAAAGTTACCCTTGTAAGATGCAGTTCTTGGTAATTTTTGAATGTATCTTGAAACATTCCTGAAAGTTAATATGCTTTCATTACTACTAATATTAATAATGACTGTTGAATTAATATGTGATTCACTACTAATATTTAATATATTTTTTCAGATATTAATTCACTGTTATACATTCTATGAACTGATGTAAGAAAATCATCCAAATAAATTAGAGACCTGGTAAAGTGGGATATATTGATTTTGTACTTAGAAAAGTAAAACATCTTATTAACTTTATGATTTAGCCTCTCTAAACTGCTTGAGAAATTATATTTTATAAATTTAGATATAAATTTAAAATTAGATTTAGGCATTAAATTTAGATTTTAATTAAACATTAATACCACATGAGAACAGAGTTAATTTAATTTTATTGTCAAGGTGACGTACATGGGGTTACAGTTACATATGTAATGTAGTGAGTACACTTATTGTCAAACTTCTTACTCCCTCCCTTACTTTTCTCCCATTTTCTGCAATCTGTTTTTTATATTTAACATTTTATTAGGGAAAAATGTCTTAAGATAGTGGTCATGTACTAGAGCAATATAAGATGTACAATAATATTGAAAATAGTAAGTGATAAATGCTAGTAATTCAGGTCAGAGTATATTTTAGACATGTAAATAAAAGAGTCCTGATGAGCTGATCATGTTCATTTAAAAGCATAATCAACTCTTCAGTAAAACCTCAAAAGAAAGGCAGGAATTTATTAGCTTGAAATGGTATCATTAACTTAAAAAAGTAAAAAGGTACATTTTAAAAGAGCTAAAGTAGCTTATTTTAAACATTTATATTAGGAAAAAAATACAACAAGGGACTTATATGCTAGCTACTATAGTTATTTCTTCCCTTGAAGTAAACATGATTGTAAAATTGGTATGTATCCTTTTTTTTTTTTAAGTGTTTCTTTATTTTATTGTTGATCATGGGTCTTGAACTCTGGGCATGGGTGCTGTCCTTTAACTCTTCAGCTCAAGGCTAGTGCTGTACCACTTGAGCCACAGTACCACTTCTGGTTTTCTAGTGGTTAATTGGAGATAAGAGTCTGTCTTTGAACCGCGATCCTCAGATGAGAGCCTCCTGAGTAGCTAGGATTGCAGGCATTAGCCACCAGCGCCCAGCTTTTTCTTTGTTTTTATATTTGAATGTAGATGTAAATCTACATTAAATGCTGAATGTTTAGACATGATATGTTTAGAGATTTATCTTTTTTTAAAATTGACAAATAGTTTTCAGTGGAGATATGTCCCAAGTTGAAATATATATAGCTTTATCTCATTTAACAGATACAATAGCTCATCTCTTTTATAAGACTGCACTGATTATCATATTTTAGTTTCATATATATATCATACCCATGTTATGTAACATCATTGTTAGGATGTTTGGACTTGAGAAATATGTTGGGTTAAATTTGTCTTCTTTACAATTTAGGAAATCCTTGCACGAGGAATTCTTCTTCCATTAATAAATCAACTCAGTGATCCTGATTATATTAATCAGTATGTTATATGGATGGTAAGTAGTTTCCTTTTAAAGTTCCAACTTTTTTTTAATTTAATTTTATTTGTGCCAACTTTTTTTTGAAAGTGTAGTTAATGTAAAAATTCAGTTTGGTGATCAGAAGGTCAAGCAACAATTTATAAGCAACTATATACATATACATGTACACACACACACACACACACACACACTCTCTCTCTCTCTCTCTCTCTCTCTCTCTCTCTCTTCCAATATATCTTCTTGTTGAATGTGCTCTCTAAATTTTCCATAAGAAGTTCATTGGTTATCTTCCTTCCTGTTTGGGTACTAGCACTATTTAAAAATAGGCTATTTTACTTCCTGTGTTCACAGATACTGTGTACTGAGCCTCAGATCACACTTCTTCGCATATAAAACAGCGATATATATAGTCCAAAAATCTATGAGAACACCAGAAAGCAGTTATGAAATGTTGGTTCCCCAGGCAGTCTTTAAGCCAAGCCAAGTATACTTGCATTGAAACTAGTAAGGAAAGCTATTTCATTTCAGTTGTGTCAGCTTATTTCACTAAGGTGGCACCAGTGACTACTGATCAGAAGGGAAACTCCAACTTGTAGCTTGTCTGCTCTGGCTTTTCAGGGGTGTGCCCAAAGGACTGGTTTCTTTCTCTTCTGATTTAGGACTGCTGATGAGAAGAAACAGGTGTACTTTAGGTGCCTGAGACCACAGAGGACAGAAAAAAGTTTAATAGCTTGTGGTAGTGTCAGAGAACCTGAAATACTTCAGAGAGAAGCAAATAAACCTCACTGTGTTTGGTCAGCTCTTGACTTCTGGCATGAGAGGGAAAGACAAGTAGAACTTTGTTCTAGTATTTTGGGTCTTCATGTGGAGGATTCCTTAGGCAGTGTTTTCTATCTCTTTTGAATTGGGGAACTGTTGAAACTACCTTGAATGTCTGAGTTCTACCAAGAACACAGGAACTCAGCAGTTTCATTTTTGTTTTTGCAATACTTCTACAGACAAGACATGTGAAGGAGCAAGGATGATCAGCTCCTAGAAAAGAAACTCAAAGGGAAATTACACACACAATCCCAGAAAAGGTACAATCCTAAAAAAGGTTGGAGCCATGCCTAGATTTGTACCCAGGCTGATTAGTGAAGATCTTTGCTGGGTGAAACAGCTTTGTAAAATCTGTTTTTTCAAGTGTAAAAATTACAAGAAAACAGAAAATGAACAAAAAGGCCAAATACAGGCATTTACTTAAGGCTAGTTAAGGGTAAACCTTTGTGAGACTCCATGTCAACCAACAAGCCATGTGTGGTTCACATCTGAGAGGATCACAGTCTGAGGCTAGTCCTGGGCAAGTATGCAAAGAGCAAAATAAAGCAGTGGGGGTTTTAGAGTAAAAGTCTGGGCTGTGGAGAGAGAGAGCAAGAGAAAGAGGGAGGGAGGGAGGGAGGGAAAGGGGAGAAGGGAGAAGGAGAGGGAGTAGGGGGGACAAAGAAAGGAGAGGAGGGAGAAGATTTGGAAAGGGAGAGAAATGTGAGAGAGAATGAACTTAAGAAGCCCTGAGTTTAGATCCTGGTACCTTCACTAGAAACAAAATATGGCAGGGGGAGATAAAAAGAGAGAGGGGGAAAAAGAGGGAAAAAAGGAGTGAAGGCAGAAGGGAGGGAATGAAGGAAAGAGTGAACCAAATAATTATCTTGGGACTAACCTATGGAAACCTTAAACTCAAAACAGACCGACAAATGTAATCAAGAGAATGATCATGAATAAAATTCAGAATATCAATAAAGAAATAAAAGAATAAAAGAATCCAAATTCTGGAACAGAAAAATATAATTTAAAATTTACTAGAGTAGTTCAGTAATAGTCTTGACTAAGAATAAATCAGTGAACTTGAACATTGCCTTTTTTAAATTATTTAATAACAGCAGCAAAAAATACAGGAATTAAGTGAAGAAATTAAAGTTTAAGAAACAGAAAAATATCCTAATGTGAAATAATATGTGTATTATTGGAATCCTAGAATAAGTTATGAGTAGAATGTGTAGGCAGTTGTTCCACTGGGCTTAAATTTCTCACATCTAAGGAAGGAAATGTAGGAAATATACATTCAAATTCAAAAATTCAAAGAACTATCTAGGATAAAGCCAAAGAAGACCATAAGCCAAAGACAATTTTGAAAGCAACAAGAAAAAAAAAATTCTCTTGTTAAGTAGCAGATAAAACATGAAGAAAACATATAGGGAAAGTATTCGGCATTTGACTGATTTCTTGACTTGATACCCAAAACTAGTGCAGCACATGCAAAAATAGACAGTAGGTAGAGGCTAAAAAGCTATCTGCAAAGAAAACTGTAACCAGCATGTTGAAAAGGAAACCAACCTGTAGAACTGGAGAAAGTATTTGTAAGCCATATAACTGACTATGAATGAATATCCAGCACATATAAAGAACTAGAAGTTGAACAAGAGTGCAGAAAAATCATCAGTTTTTAAAGTGGCCCATTCTTGAAGAGAATTTTTTCATAATTAATTTCCTTTCTTATCTTAAATTTATATTTTTATGTCTAATTTTGGAAACTCATGTTCTTTGCTGTTGATCTCTTATACAAATATTGTACTTGCTTGATTATGTTAGCTTTATAGCTGTGGCCTCATCTTTCTACTCTTTAGCCCTTTTTTGTGTTTTCAGCCTTTATGACTTCCTTACTATCATCTATATTATGTGCTGTGTTCTTTATACCATGCTGGGTGTTCTACTTGTTTTATTTACTGTGTTTACCGTATTAAAAGTATTATGGGAAGTGGCACTGTAGCTCAAGTGGTAGAGCGCTCACCTTGAGCTGAAGAGCTGAGGGACAGCGCCCAGGCCCAGAGTTCAAGCCCCATGACCAAACAAACAAACAAAAAATAAAATAAAAAAATAAAAGTATCATGAACACAGGCCTTTTCTTCTTTTGTTATAAAAACTGGATATGTTATGAAAAACAAAAGCATTCAAGGTTCATGTTTTTTCCCATAAGAAATGATCTGTATCACACCCATTTTTCAATCTTTATTTTCAGATCCGAGATTCGAATTGCAACTATGAGGCCTTTATGAACATTATTAAATTGAGTGACAATATTGGAGAGCTGGAAGCAGTCAGAGATAAGGCAGCAGAAGAATTACAGTATCTTAGATCTTTAGATACAGCTGGTGATGGTAAGTGATCAAGTAAATGAGTGTTTCTTCTTAAAACATTACTGTACCTTTAAAGTTTAATTTACCTAAATGCCATTTTAAGCTATCAGTTGTTTTCTTCTTAACTGTTATTATTATGCTAATATGTTTAGAGCCAAAAACATTGTTTTCTGAGTGAATCTAAAACAGTCATCATTGTTCTCTCTAGGGAGAGCACAATTAACTTTTAAGTTTTTATGGTTTAAATAATCTTACAATATAGTTTCAGATTATTTCTTTAATTTTTGGATTAAAAATTTTCTGATTATTTTGTTAAATTCAGTAAATGTGTGGCTTTTTTACAAATACTACCACTTTCTAGCTCATAATCAATTTGTTTGTTTTTAGATATCAACATGATCAAAAATCAAATAAATAGTTTATTATTTGTAAAGAAGGTATGTGATTCAAGAATACAGAGATTGCAGTCAGGAAAAGTAAGTATTAGGTACTTTTGAATTAATGATGTTTTGTAAAGGGTGACTAAAGTATGTACGGCAAAAAAATAAATAGATGGAATAATACCCAATGTAGCACTCCACAATAGGCTTGAGAGAAAGTTGTCTGTTATACGCTTGTAGTGATAAATGTTTGTCAAAGCAAGTTAGAGGTCTCTTGTAATTCTGGGTTTCACAGGGTAGAGTTCATTAAAATCATAAAAAGTAAACCATACTTGAAGAGGGTTTAAATTGAAATTTATAGGTATGTTATTTAACTTGAAATCTGAGAAGACCTTTTATCCTTCCTATTACAAATAAGGCTGCAGTGAAGACTCTTGCCTAAGCTTTATCTGTGAAGCAGTTGCTGGACAGGACATAAATGTAGCATTTGAAGAAGTGAAACTCATTTAGTATAAATCAGGTTCTGGCACTGATTTAAGTCTGTTATTACTTAATACTTTTATGAAGGAAATCTAATGACTAAGAGATTTATCTATTGCTTTATCTTTTTTTTTCAAATTTCCCCCATCTTCTTTATTAATATACCACTTACGCTTAATTTGTATTGGTCCCTGACTAAGACAACTTGTCCAATTTATATTACATGTACCTAACCTTTTTTAAAATAGAAATTTGAGATTGAGGGATTTGGGGATAGCAACTAGTAAAATATAGTTTGCAAAAACATGGGTTTTAATGGAAAGGCAGCAAAATTTGAAAACATATACTCCTGTTGATCACCTTTGTGACGTCAGGCAAGCTTTCTCACATTTATTTACTTACTTATTAAATGAGATTGGTAATGTCTTATAGTATATCTGTACCACCTGAATGAGGTGATATGTGAAATGTAATTACAGTGCTGGACGGGAAATGCTGTTTGGAGTCATGTTCTCCCTGTCGTGTTACTTTGAAAAGTGGTATATATGTCACACACATACATAAAAGTTATTTCTCTGTTTACATAGTTTAAAAGAAATACAGTTTCAGCCAGGCGCCAGTGGCTCATGGCTGTACTCATAGCTACTGAGGAGGCTGAGATCTGAGGATCACGGTTCAAAGCCCAGGCAGGAAAGTCCATGAAACTATTATCTCCAATAAACCACCAGAAAACCAGAAGTGGCACTGTGGCTCAAGCAGTAGAGCACTTGCCTTGAGATAAAGAGCTCAGGGACAGCGTCCAAGCCCAGAGTTCAAGCCCCATGGCCAATAACAACAACAACAACAAATACAGTTTTTTATAATCACAGAGAATCTACTGTGTTTGAAGCAAAATTACACTTTGAAATACAGTACAGAGTTTTGCCAAAAGTTGAAAATATTACAGTTTACTCTGCATATATTAAACTTTTCAGATGTTCTCTTACACCCTCTATTTTTGGGAGTGTTTATTTTCATTTGGAATATGTAGAGATAGAGAATATATGAAACTACAGTGATCTAGATTTATTTTTATTGTGAAAATACTGTACAGAGGGGTTACAATTACATGGGCAAGATAATGAGTACCTTTCTTGTCAAGCATTGTTGCCTTCTCCTTTGTTTCAAAGTTGTAAAGTTTGTTTTTCGACATAACGACTTGTACATCTCACCGTTGCAATGGGTCCACTTCCCCTCCACAAATTATATCAACATCAAATACATTGAAAACAGGGGTTATACCGTGGGGGAGGGACATACAAAGCAACAAAGAAATATCTTATAAATATGTTAGAAACAATAGGAAGAACATTCATTTCCCTAACATTAACTTATCTGAACTTTTCTGCTTGTTTCAGACATATACTAGTTATTGCAAATAAGGGAAACCATGGGACCTATGTTTCTTTAGTCCTGGCTTACTTCACTTAATATAATTTTTTCCAAGTCTTTCCATTTCCTAACAAATGGGGCAATGCCATTCTTTCTGATGGAGGCATAGAATTCCATTGTGTATATATACTATATTTTGATCCATTCATCTACTGAGGGGCATCTGGGTTGGTTCTATATTTTAGCTATGGTAAAAAATGCTGCAATAAACATAGTTGTGCTGGTAGCTTTAGTATGGTCTTGTTTGTGATCATTTGGGTAAATGCCCAAAAGTGGGATTGCTGGGTCATAGAGGAGCTCTATGTGGAGTCTTTTGAGGAACCTCCATACTACTTTCCAAAGTGGTTGAACAAGTTTACACTCCCACCAACAATGAAGTAAGGTTCCTTTCTGTTCACATCCCCTCCAGCATCTGTTATTAGAGTTCTTGATTATAGCCATTCTAACTGTGGTGAGGTGATATCTTAATGTTGTTTTGATTTGCATTTCTTGTATGGCTAGGGAGGTTGACCATTTGTTCATGTGTCTATTGATCATCCTTCTTTCCTCTTCAGAGAAGTTTCTCTTTAAGTCTTTAGCCCATTTGTAAATCGGGCAGTTGTTTCTTTAAGGATTTGTTGTTGGGGGTTTTAATTTTTTGAGTTCTAGGTATATTTTACATATGAGACCCTTATCCATTATATGGCTAGTGAAGATCTTCTCCCAATCCGTGGGCTTTGTATTGATCTTGCTAGCTGTGTCCTTTTTCTTAATAGAGACCCAGAAAAACAACAAATCAAAGAATGGTTGGACAAATGGGATTAGATTTATTTTTTATTGGAAGAAATTAATGTTTATCATTTTGGTATCTATTTGCTAAATACCTCTTAAAATAAACTTACTAACCAGCGTATTTTATTGGGAAAAACAAATGATTGAGCACACAAAATTCCTCACCCTGAATAAAACATTAATCTCGTTTTACTTTTATCTGTAGGAAATCAATACTGTGAAACTAGCAGCAAA
Source organism: Dipodomys merriami (assembly GCF_024711535.1). NCBI lineage: Eukaryota > Metazoa > Chordata > Mammalia > Rodentia > Heteromyidae > Dipodomys > Dipodomys merriami. The sequence continues at coordinate 17,382,217 of NW_027206068.1, forward strand.
CTTTGGAAAACTTTGCACAGTCCCCTTGGATAGCATTCTTGTAGACAATGTTGCACTACAATTTTTTATGGGTAGGTAAATTTTATTTAAATAATATAACCATTGAAAATTTTCTGACCTTTTTTTTTTTGCAATTGTACAGTCAAGTACACTGTTAATTTTCAAATACTATGTTTCTAGAACTTTTTGTGTCTGGTAAAGGTGAAACTGTACATATTAAAGTGATTATATAGTAAACTGCCTTCATGTTTTGTTGATGTTATAACCTTCCTTTTTAATGGGAAGTGATTTCATTTCCCCCTTGTCCTCACAAACACACACAAATTTTGCTTATCCGTTCATCTATCAAGGAAATCTTGGACTTGCTTCCACATTTTAGATAGTTTGAGTCTGTTCTAAATATAGGTATACAGGTAGCTTTTTGAAATTCTACTTTTAATTCTCTTTGTTTGGTACTCAGAAGTGGAATTACTGAATCATATAGTAATTTTGTTATTAGTTTTTAAGAATAACTGTTGTTTTCACAGTGACTATTTTACATTTCTACCAAAATTTAACTTTGTCAGACCTTTACCTGTCAAGTTGTCCCTTGCAGGTTGCAGATTTTCAGTAAACTTCCAAATTTCAGATTGTTTATATTAGACAGTTTCAGTGCCATCTTTGTGTAGGTGGGGAGTTAGATTCCTGGTACTCCTCAATCCCTGTGTCTTCCTGGATATTTTAAATATACTGAATTTGGAATTGTTAATATGTCAATGTTTGACATGACAACAGGAGAGAAGCTATGTGTATGTGTAATTGTGTGCATCTGTAATCACAACTGTTAGAGATATGTTGATAGGAGGATTAGAGTTTGAAGCAGGTCCTGGGGGAAGAGTACAAGACACTATTTTTTTAAAATATAAGTGTGATTTGTTAAATTGCTAATCTTTTAAATCTTTTTAATGATTAATAATTTTATCACAAATATTGAATGTTAGTGTGAACTAGTTCTAATGAAGTCTTATATACTGAATTTATTCACTAAATATTTTTCATTAAATGTGAGATTTAAAATTTTTTTCCAGTGCTCGCTTGGGCAGCACATATGTCAAAAATTTTTTCCAGCTGGTATCATAGAATATGTCTCTAAATCCAACACTCTGAAACAGGATTATCTTGAATTTTTGGCCCTTCTTAACTACATAGTGAGCTGGTCTCAAAAACAATAAAAAAATTAAATATTGATAACTTAAATTCTTGAAATTAATTCTTCTCTAATATTGATTATGAAGCTTCATGAGCCCCCAGTTGTGTAATATTAATATCTCCTTTGTTGTGGGTAATTCTTAGATTATATGCAGCAGACTGGAGGTCAGGCACATCTTTTCTTCTGGATGACAGTGGAAGGATACCGAGTTACAGCCCAGCAGCAGCTAGAGGTTTTGTCAAGTCGTCAGAGAGATGGAAAACATCAAACCAATCAAACCAAAGGTCTCTTAAGAGCAGCCGCAGTTGGAATTTATGAACAGTACTTATCTGAAAAGGTCAGGCTATAATTTGGTTATTGTTTTCTTCTTTGGCATTATCATTAATAATATTTTGTATAATATTTATAAGTCTGTCATGCATGATTGTCTCACAAAGTTTTATTTAATCCTAAGAAAAACTCTCCTGTGGATTTTTATCCTATGTATGTATCATGCTGGTACCTAGTGTTTTAGAAAATCAAATTAGGTCATGCAAATAGAAATGATGAAGTCAAGATTGCTGGTCACACACACAAAGAAAACAATTGAAAATAAAAGGATAAAAGAAGAAAACATGCAAAAGTAAATGAGTGAGAACTAGAAGGAATATGTTACTGTCAGGCAAATCGAACTTAAGATAAAAATTATTATTTTATCATTTTGAAATGATAGAGGTGTCAGATAGTCAAGAGAATAAAACAAACATGCATCTAACAACAAAGCTTTTAGATAAATAAAACACAAATTTACAGAATTAAAAGGAAAAAGAAATTTCAAAATAGTATTTGGCTCCTTTAATCCAGTATTCTCAATAATTGGTGGTATATTTATATAGAAAATCATCCTGATCACATAAGACTGTAAAGTATTTCACCTCACAGCCAAATTTACTTTAGTTTTTAAAAAAATACATGGTGCATTCTCTAAGATAAAACATATGGTAGATTATCTTTTAAAAATCTTGAAAGTATTGAAATTATACAAAGTATGTCCTTTGATTGGAATAAAATCCTATAGGAAGATAATAAATGTCTGCGAAATCTAAAGTCTACAAATACTTGGAAATTAAATGCTATTTCTAATTAGCTTCTTTTTCAATAAGAAAGATCACATGAAAACTAGAAAGTTTTCATCTTAGTTTTTAAATTGGCAACTGAAAATATATGTATTGTACATAATGTGATGCCTTGAAAAACAAGTCAGTGTTTAATTAAAAAATGAAAACATTGGATTAAAATTTATGGGCTAAAGCAAATGCAGTGCTCCAATGGACAATTGTAGCTTAAAATGTAATTAGAAAAAAAAAAAACAAAATCTAAGTTGTGGGTAGATGGGAGAAATGGGTTCTAGTGTTCCCTTGAACAGTGGGGTGACTGGATAATGATAATATGTATTTTAAAGAAACTATGGGGAGAAATTTTGAGTATTTGTCTCACATAGTAGTGGTAAATGTTTGAAGTGATAGGCGTGATTAGCTTCTTTGTGAACAAAACTATATACATGAGTTGAAATGGTCCTCATAAATCTGTGCAATTTTTTTCAATTAAGAAATGCAAAGAAGAAATACCTAAATTCAGCAATTTTAACTTTTCACTTTACAAATCTAGGAAAATTCAAAGGCAAAATAAACTTCAGGCAAATAGAAGGGCCCAAACTATAAGAATTAATGACATAAAAACTATAAAGACATTAGTTACAATCAGTGAGAGTTCATTCTTTGAAAATAACAACAGTGTAGCAAACCTTTAGGTAGATAGACCATCAAAAAGTGGGGGAAGACACAGATCCTCAAACTCGTGAGTGAAAGAATTATCACCCATGACTATACAGAAATGAAAAAGAATATAAGCAAACATGAGCAACTTCATTACAAAAGATAAAACAACTTGGATGAGATGTACAAATGCCTAGGAAAATGAAAATTGCCATACTGACCCAAGAGGAAATAGAAAATCTCATATAATAATTAAAAATTGAATCAACAATTGAAAATCATTTCATAGAGTAAAAGATCATTCCCAGATGATTTCACTGGTGAATTCTAAGTACTTGAAGAATAATATCTCAATGTTTTCAAGAAAACCTTTTAATTTTACTTTATGAGATTGGTTGATTCTCATACCAAAACCAAAGATGTCACTTAGGGAGAAAAATCTCACCATATAGACAGAAAATTCTTCCAAATTCCAAAATACTTGTTGGTACTGAAGTTAAAACTCAGTGTCTCATGCTTGTGAGTTAGATACTCTGCCACTTAAACCATTCTACCAGTCCCTCTTTCTGTTGATTATTTTCAATATAGAATTTCACTTTATTCCTGGGTAGCCCTGGTCTCCAATCCTCCTATTTGTGTTTTTCTTAATCACTAGGATGACAAGTAGGCACTGACTGCACCCAGCTATTCTGCTTTCCTCGTAATAATAGATGAACACCATCACTCTCATCATTGATTGAGATGGAGTCCATAAACTTGTGCTTGGGCTGGCTTCAAAACAGGATCCAAGTAATTATGATTGTAGGTTTAGTCCCTATGCCAAGATCTGATTGTAGAATTTTGAGTGTGTGTGTGTGTGTGTGTGTGTGACACACACACGTGCATGCCAGTCCTTTTACTTGAACCTCAGGGTCTAGGTGCTGTCCCTGAGCTTTTTTTACTCAAGGCTAGCATTACCACTTGGGCCACAGCTCCAATTCTGGCTTTTTTTCCTGGTTAATTAGAGATGAAAGTCGGATGGATTTCTCTGCCTGGGCTGGCTTTGAACCATAATCCTCAGATCTCAGCCTTCTGAGTAGTTAGGATTACAGGTATGAGCCACTTGTGCCCAGCTTTGTAGAATTTTTTTTTAATGCTGTGCTATAGTAACATGTTTCTTACTAGCACAGTATTTTAAAATTTTTCAGCATGAATTTTATTTGAAAACTGCTCATTAATGCATATGGTAATATTTTGCCTTATGAAACATACCCCCAAACAAATACTCAAGTATTTATTTAGTTGCTTTAGGTATCAGACAGTATGTAAGCTATTGTTTACAAATTAAGTATGTCTTATTGCAGTGAAAACTTTGGAAATGTCCTGAATTTAAGACATTAAAATTGTGTTCATGGTGCCCCACCCAAATATAGTTCTGATGCCATCTAGCTCTTAAATTCTATTCAAGTGTAAAATTTCCTTCCTTCCTTCCTTCCTTGCTTCCTTCCTTCCTTGCTTCCTTCCTTCCTTTCTTCCTTCCCTCCCCTTTCCCCCCTTTTTCATGGCAATTTGTTGTTTTAAAGAAAGTGACCTTGAAGGGGTCTACTTCTAAGTACCTTACTTGGTTGCCAAGTAGACTGACATTAATGAAAAGTGGAGTATATCAAAAGTGCTTTGGCAAAGAGGGTGAAGTGAGGTAGATTTAAATTTCTTTTCAGCTGACTTGAAACATAAAGCAAATGGAATTACAGGGAGGAAAAGTATAATCAGCTATAATTTAGAGCATTAAGAAGAGAAGACACCCAATTGAATAACAGGAAAGACATATTAGTAAGGAAATCATCTCATTAGGCTTAGATTAAGTGCAAAATTTCTAAAGACCCAAACATAGTTTTAAGAATAACCACATATTAAATCACTATCAAGTTAGAAATAAAACACCGTACCTTTTCTGGTGTGTGTGCCAGTCCTGGAACTTGAACACAGGACCTGGGCTCTTAAGAAATGTCTACACTGTGGCTAAATTGTTAACTCTGCAGTTAGATTGTATTTTAAAAAGAAGTACAAGAAGAATGCTCTTCTCTAATTTGAAAATAGTTTTTTTTTTCACTGTATTGGTATAGAAAATATTCTTCTTTTTTTTAAATTTCATTTTATTTTATTTGAGAACATACTGTACAGAGGGGTTACAATTACATGGGCAGGATAATGCATACATTTCTTACCAAGCATTGCAGCCTCCTCCTTACTTTTGAGAGTAGAATGGAGGAAAGAATTACAGTAAATTGAATTTGAGTTAGTGTTTCTCTAAATTTTTGGTAGGTGATCTTTGAAGAGAACCAAAGGAGTTTAAAAAGGATGAATTGATTGATCTAGGTTTACTTTAGTATGTTTTGAAGCCAACTTCGGTTTCATAAGTTGAAATTGTCTCATATGTTTTAAAGTTGTTTTCCCTGAGAAAGTGGCATTTACCATGTTGACATCATTAATGCCCCAAAGTGATTAAAAATGGTTATTTTAGACATAGCCACTATCATGAATTGAAAATTTGGTGGACTTTTTTTTAGTAGTAGAAACTTAGAGATAGATTATTTTAAGTAGACAAAATCTCAGTTGATACCAAAATTACTTTTTGATGATACATATAACTTTATGCCACATAGGATTCAGAAAATTTAACAGTTGGTTAAATTGCGCAAGAGAGAGGGTTAAAAGTCAAGGTGAATTTTACATTTGACTGTATTTTGTAGCATAATACAAAAGAAAAGTATGTCATAAAGGTTGTAAGCAGTTCACAAAGTTGTAAATGTAAAAGGAAACAAAAATATTAACATTTTATTTTCATGGAACATAGAGAAAATTCATGATTTTCTAAAAATTAAATATATAATATCTTGTTTTCTATCTCCTTTCTCTGTATATATACTTTTTAAATTGTATGCTTTTGTACTTAAAGGATACAAAATAATATAATTTACATTTAACTATCCTACCACATCCTACATGGGGATGTGGTTTGCTTTCCTAGTATGCATAAGGCCCTGTATTTAATCTTTATGACCACAAAAACAAAGTGAAGAAAGATTCAGAAATATCCTGCTGTGCATACATTCAGCTTGCACAAAGTCTTATGTTTCTGTATTTTATTAATTCAAAATAGTATATCCTAAAATCTTCAGTGTCTAATAGTGGTGCTCCTCCTACCTTAACAATGCAAGGAATTGAATCCAGGTTCGTGTACATGCTAAATAAAGCACTCTGCCAGTGAGCTACATTCCTAGCTAATAAAGAGTATTCTAAAAGTTAAAGAAAGAAGATACTTGTTACTTTTCATAAGAATATTTAATAATTCCTGTTGGTACTAACTGCCACTGTTTATTGTCACTATTTTATTTGTATAATAGAAAAGTGGAGTATACATTAATAGATACTTTTGGGGGAAAGTTTTACTTTTTATATCAAAATTATACATGTATAATTCTATATTAATTTTTTAGGAGAAAGATCATTTTCTAAGCATATGAGGGTCAGATTTTGTATTTCTGTGTCCTGTATTTTGAAATAAGTTGCACCTGCTGTTGCGTAGGTGATTCAAGTAATTATAGGGTAAAGTTAGTCTCTTTAATGGTCACTAATAAGTACTCTCCCTTGATAGATAAATCAGGTTTATTCTTTGCAGTCTTTATACACATTTAGTACTAAACAATGATTTACCTCCTAATGAAATCAGGCTTTGCCTAGGTGACAGGAAAATTAGACATTGTATCAATATATCTTAAATATTCTCTTTCTATTCCTTTACATTGATCTTAAATAACTATACGTAGTATTGTCTCCATTTTACAAAATGGCCTACTTGGGGCTGGGAAGGTGGCTCAGTGGTAGAGCGCTTGCCTTGCATGCACGAGGCCCTGGGTTCGATTCCTCAGCACCACATAAGCAAAAAAGAAAAAACCGGAAGTGGCGCCGTGGCTCAAGTGGTAGAGCACTAGCCTTGAGCTGAAGAGCTGAGGGACAGCGTCCAGGCCCAGAGTTCAGGCCCCACGACCGGACCAAAAAACAAAACAAACAAACAAACAAAAAAAAACAGAATGGCCTACTTGTAATTTGCTCCAGAAGATTTTAAATCCATAGTTTTCTACTCTTCTTTAACATAGTACACAGTGAAGAGAAAGCCATATCTGTATTCTAGCTTTCTTAAATATCCAGGTATATATAAACCAAAGATTTTTATCTCTTAATTACTTTAAGTAGTATAATTAATTCCCCTGCTATCCATTATTAGTTTATACTTATAAATTACAAAGGTCATTATTCTCTTGTTTTCTGTATTCCTTAGGCATCTCCAAGAGTTACTGTTGATGACTATTTAGTAGCAAAATTAGCAGACACTTTGAATCATGAAGATCCAACTCCTGAAATCTTTGATGACATTCAAAGGAAGGTATTAGATATTTTGTATTTTTTAAGAATGTGTATGTTTTTATTAATTTAACTAATTAAATAAAAGTGAATGAAGCATCATAAAAAGCCAGATGTACACTTGTGGTAAGTGTACCTCTTGGTTCCAAGAAGGTGGACCAGTATTTTGGTTTATTTCTTTAACCATTCATGAGAGAAATCCATATTTTAGCTTTCTTTGTTTTAATCTACTGAAGACACTCTGGCTTATAACTTGATGATCTTATGTTATACTTGAAGTTATAGCCAGGCAAAAAGTTCCTGAATAAGACTCCTAATAGCTCAGAAATAAGAACAAAAGTTTGCATTAAAGTTTCCAAAGCCAGGTGCCCGTGGTTCATGCATATAATCCCAGCTACTCAAGAGGTTGAGAGCTTAGATTCATGGTTCATAGCCAGCCTGGATGGGAAAGTCTCTAGGAATCTCGTCTTCAACTAAGTTCCAGAAAGCCTGAAGTAGAGGTATGGCTCAAGTGTTAGCTTGCCAGCCTTGAGTAAAAAAGCTAAGGGGCAGTGCCCAGGCCTTGAGTTCAAACCTCAGGATCAGCACACACACATGAAAGGAAACAATCACCAGATGAAGAGAAAGCCAATAAAATAGGAGAAAAATCTTATCTCTACCATTGATTCATTTCATACATGAGTAATATCCAGAATAAAGAGCTCCAAACATTAATTACCAAAAGAACAAATACCATTATTAAACTGCAAATTTAATGGGTGAAGGAGGAAAGGAAGGGAGGAAGTACAGGTCATGATAGGGAAAGAAGATAGGAAAGGGTGATGTGAGGATAAATACAATCAAAGTCTATTCATTATGAAAATAGCATAATGAAATATACTAAAAATGTTCAAAATAAAATGGAAGGAAGAAGGATTAAGAGTAATGGAGGGAGTGAATATAAAATTGGCCTTAAAAATTTATTTTAATATGAACCATGATCATTTATGTACATTTGTTTTTAAGAAAACACTACTCAGCTGGGCGCCAGTGGCTTGCACCTGTAATCCTAGCTACTCAGGAGGCTGAGATCTGAGGATCACAGTTCAAAGCCAGCCCTAGCAGGAATAAACTACTAGAATATTGGAAGCGACACTGTGGCTCAAGAGGTAGATTACTTGCCTTGAGCTGAAGAGCAGCGCCCAGGCCCAGAGTTCAAGCCCCAAAACCAACCGTTTGTTTAAAAAAAAAAAAAAAGCACTTCTAGAATATTATAGATTAACCTACTATCATGTGACTTGTGTTATTGTGGGGCCCTTTTCAGTGTAATTTAGTTACTGGAGGAACAGAAGAAATTATTAGTTGTGACATTTTAATGAATGTCAAACAGGTGATAAGTAGCAAAATGGAAGTACTCTTTAACAGTGTGACTCAAACTGATTTGTATACTACAGTATGCTTATAGTCTCAGCATCCTTATTTGAAAAAATGAAAGGTTGAATAAATGCTTCTTCTATCTGAGAAATCTGAAAAATTACTGGATATCTTGTAACTATGATATGTTATAGAAAAACTTCACTGAAGTCTTTGGTGATATTTTAGTAAAAATCACCACATTTGTATTAATTATTTAATATCTTGATTATTTCAACAAGGTATATGAATTGATGCTGCGAGATGAAAGATTTTATCCTTCCTTCAGACAGAATGCACTCTATGTTCGTATGTTAGCTGAGCTGGACATGTTAAAAGATCCCAGCTTCCGAGGATCAGATGATGGAGATGGAGGTAAGATGGCGACTCTGTGCGTGTGTGTGCGTGTGTGCGTGTGTGTGTGTGTGTCTGTGTGTGTGTGTTTGCATATTCTAAACCGAAATAACAGCCTTTTAAATAAGATAGAAATGTTTTTGAAGCTCAGGTATAAATTGTATTTTTCAATGGTATTTTTCAGTTGTATTTTTTCAGTGCTTCCAAGGCAAGCACTTTGCCACTCAGCTACATCCCAGCCAATTAAATGGATAAATTTATAACAATGTGGTAACCATATTCAATAAAAATGTTGAAAATTCATATATAACTGTAGATAACTAGAATTCTTGAAAAATTATGTTTTCTTGAGATGGGTTACTCCTGTGTTCTTATGGTAATTTCTTTCTCTTTTGTTAGTAGATAATAAAGTCATATATCAGTAGGTCTATTGAGAAAAGTAGTTGTGATAGTAAATAATTCAATGTACCATAAACGTAAAGCAATATAAATAATAATAGGTTTTTCCCACTCTTTTGGATTGTATTCTTCTCTAATTCTTGCACAATATGAGAGGTTTTTCAGACAGAAGCAATAGTCACTTATTCAACCTTTTATTTTTCAAATAAGAATTCTAAGACTTAGCATACCATAGTGTACAAAACAAGTTTGAGTCACGTTTAAATAATACTTGCCATTTGCTACTTGTCATCTGTTTTGACATTCATGAACCATACATTGTTTTATGCTTCATTTTTCTCAGCTGTTAAGTCTGAAATTATATGATTTTTTAAAGTGAAGCATAAGTTTCAGCTTTTATTGTTAGAAAGTGGTGAATTAACTAAGAAATTTAAAATGATAATCCTTAGAATACAAGTGTTCAGATTCTTATGCTTAATGACCATTTTACTTTTGATTCAGTGTAGAATTGTTTATTAAACTGTAATAAAGTATCTAGGGCTTGATAATCATTGTGGTATGTTCTTCCAAGTAAGTAATTTAAAAGGAAGCAATTTAAAAAGTAAGAAAGACTGCAGTAATTAATTAATTAATTATTTGTTGGTCCTAGGGCTTGAATTCTGGGCCTGGGCTCTGCCCCTGAGCTCTTCAGCTCAGGGTAGCACTGTACCACTTGAGCCACAATGCCACTTCCTGCATTTTTCTGAGGAATCGAACCCAGAGCTTCATGCATGCTAGGCTAGCACTCTACTACTAGGCCATGTTCCCAGCCCTGCAGTACTTTTTTAAGAGAATGCTTTAACAATGGCCACTTACTTATGAACAGATTGTATAAACAAAACCACATGAGAACAAAGTTATAGATCTGTTAGGTATCAGTCATTTCTTTACAATTTTTTTTCCGCTATAGAGCTTTCTAGCCTTTCGTCTCTTTTGGCTGTTGCTTCACTATACTAGTAAGACTTTTTAAAAATAATTACAAATTACAATTACACATTTTACATTAGAATTTTAAGAATGATTTTTGATCTGATAGCTAAGTATCTTTAAAAAGGTAAGGTTTCTCCTAGCTTATTTGTTGAAACTGACAATTTATTAGCTAGCTTTCACTGTATAATTAAGGAAGTTGTTTTTTTTTTAAATTATTCCACTTTTTTTGGTGTTACTGGGGTCTAAACTCGAAGTCTTACACCTGTTAGGCAGGCATTCATCCGCTCGAATCACACCTTCAGTCTTGTTTTGCTTTTCTTATTTTACTGATAGGATTTAGCATGTTTTTTGGGGCGAACTTTGGACTGAGTTTCTTCTACTTCTACTTTCTTCATAAGTAGCATTATGGTAATAATACACCACCACAGAGTGCTTGTTGGTTCTGATGGGGTATTGCTGTTTTTCCTGAGCAGTACTTGAATTCCTGTCTTACAGATCTCTGCATTCTGAGTAGTTGTGGTTACAGATGTGGTTCAGTATACTCAGTTTTTTTTTTACTTTTTCTATTTTGACTGTACTGTAATACAATTTGATCTCAGCTTCATGCTCACTTGGCTTGTTTATTTTGCTGACACTCTTGCTTACTTGCATGGCACCAAATAATCCATGTCTCCAACCCAGTTTTTATGGGTTATTTTGGAGATGGACTCTCCTGGACATTTCTACCTGGGTTGACTTTGAATCACAATCCTCTACACTCAGCCTGCTGGATAGCCATGATTACAGGATTAAATTCCTGGCTAAGTAGTGAAATTTTGTGTACTTCTGTTTTGTAGTGTACCTACATTTTCTGTATCTGTTGCAAAGTTATTTTTTTAAAGAGCTGCTATGAAATAAGAAATACACAATAGCAACTCCATATCAGCTAATCATCCTAATAAGATGCTTGTGATTTTTTTCATAGCCTAAGATGTAAAGGTTAAATTTTTTATATAAATTTTTTTATTCAAAAAATGTCTTAGTAATTATGAAGATTTCTTGGGTGACTAAGAATAAAAGCAGATAGAGATGTAAAGTGACTAATGTGAGACTTTCTCAATAAATTGGGATTTAAAATAATAGCAGTAACATAATTATTATCTAAATCTAGTCTTTCAATGTGGTTTTTAGTTTCCGTTTGTAACTTTTTAACCAGTCTTCTTATCCCCCCATTCTTTTTGATGGCATTTGGGTTTGAACTCAGAACCTTGTACTTGCTAGGCAGGCAAGCAACATTCTCAGCCTTTTTGCTCAGTTTTTGAATAAGATTTCACTTTTTATTGGATACTTTTACAATGCATTTTGATACATTTTTTCCTCCATCTTTTGTCTTCCTGGTTTTTTTCTTGCTTAGTAAATAAATGCTCCTTAAGCAGAGTAGATAAATACATCTAGTTGGCTTACTAATGCATGCCTTCTCTTTTTTCTTTTCTGTCTTCCTTCTGTGTTTTTATTCATGATTACTTTATTTAGGTATAACAGCATCCATTGTAGGTATGCATCTCTAATCAATCCAAAAATCAGAAGTCCAAAATGCTCCTTCCATTCATTGTCTAAAAGTTCTTGGATGTCATGACTTCAAAAATTTTGAATTTTGTTATATTTTAATTTCAGAGTTTTTTTATTGGGAATGTAGATATTAACTTCTTTATTAAAATAAGATCTTATCTTTAAAAATTTAAATTATGCTGTCCTTTTAAGATTTTAATCTCAATGAAATTTATGTCAACATGTTTAGCAATATTTTTATGTTATGTCATAATTTGGAGAGGGTGATATTAGAGTTTGAACTCAGGATTTCAAGTTGGCTAGGTGGTTGCTGTGTGCTGAGCTATACCTCTAACCTTTTTTGCAGTCATTACTTTTTTGAGATAAGTATTTCATGTTTTTTGTTTAGGCTGGTGCCTGGACTACGGGTAGATCACTACCTATTTTAGGCTTCTCTTCATAATTCAGATGACAGGTACACATTGCTAAACTTAGTTTTTTGGTTTTTTTTTTTTTCATTGAATTGGAATCTTCTAACTGTTCTGAAACTTCCAATTTCTATTCAGCCGTTTAGCTGGGATGATCACTGCGTGTTGCACAGCATTTGGTTGAGAAAGGGGTCTTGCGTGTATGCCTTAGCCTGAAATCTCCATCCTCCCAACCTCAGCCTTTCAAGTAGCTGGGATTACTGACATGAGCATCTGGTACCCCATGTGTTCTAATATTTGTATACATTAAATTTTTGATTAAATGTGGACTCAAACTCTTTTAAAGTATATATCTTGAAGTGGTTATTGTTTGTCTAGTACATTGACTGTATTTTAATTGTTCCAAATTTAAAAAAGAGTGATTTAAAAGACAAGTTCTATAGTTCTGTTGTGGGAAAATTGAAGAGGTTGGCATATCAAAGACAAAAACAGAAGGTATATAGTTAAATGAGGAAAATAGTTAACATTTGTTTATTTTGATTGTCCTTCCTGTAAATTAAGGCAAAATGCCCTATTTGGCCTTTGTGACCACATGTCTGAAGAACCAAGAAGTATTCTTGGGCACTGAAGTTCTAGGGAGGAAGCACTATCAACTGCTTCCTTGTAGAAGTAATGCAGCATTAACTTTTAAAACTCATTTAACAAACTCAAAAACCGTCCAAGAAACAGCAACCCAATTAATAAGTATGTTAAAGACTTAAAGACTTTTCAGAAGTAAGAGTGGCCACTAGACACATGAAGAAATGTTCAACATCTCTGTCTGTTTAAAAAAAAAAAAAGCAAATCAAAACAATATTGTGATTCCACTTCATCCCAGTTAGAATGGCCATTATCAAGAAATCTAACAATAATAGATGCTGGCAGGAATGTGGCCAAAAGGGAACCCTATTACACTGTTGGTAGGAATGTAAACTTGTTCAGCCACTCTGGAAAGCAATATGGTTGTTCCTCAAAATACTAATCATAGAGCTTTGCTATGACCCAGTAATTCCACTCCTGGGCATTTATCCACGTTTAGACCACAAACAAAGCCACACTAAAGCTACCAGGACAACCATGTTAATTGAAGCATTGTTTACTAGAGCTAAGATATGAAATCAACCCAGATGTCCCTTATTGGATAAATGAATCAAGAAAATGTGGCATATATACATAATGAGATTCTATGCTTCCATCAGAAAGAATGATATTTTACCATTTTTAAGGAAATGAAATGACTTAGAAAAAAAATGTATTAAGCAAAGTAAGCCACACACAAAGAAACATAGGTGGCATGGTTTCCCTCACTTTGGTAACTAAAATATGCCTACATATTTACCAGTAAACACACTGGATGGTAAAAGACAAAATATACTGGGTCATGATAAATTATACAGGTCTCTTAGATGGTCACACAGTGACACTAAAAGAGAATATCACAAAGGTTCAATAGCTATGTGCTTATGATCATATAAAATAACATTTATTGAGAAACTCCAAGAAATAGAAACAAAAGATTTTTCTTTTTTTCTGTGTTGCTGTATTTGTTTTCTTTACCTTTGTCTTGTTTGTAACTTTATCTGTTTTGGGGAGGGTAAACAAGACTGCACAGAAAGGATGGGACAGAGATTGAACAAATGTAGCAGTGATACTTAACTATACAACTTGTAGGTGGGGATGGAAGGGAAAAACTAGATGAGAATGAGGGAAGGAGTTTATACTGTTCAAAAAGAAATGGAAGCTGGGTGCCAGTGGCTCATGCCTATAATCTTAGCTACTCAGGAGGCTGAGGTCTGAGGATCGTGGTTCAAAGCCAGCCCAGGCAGGAAAGTCTGAAACTCTTATCTCCAATTAGCTACCAGAAAACTGGAAGTGGTGCTGTGGCTTAAGTGGTAGAATACTTGCCTTGAACTGAAGAGCACAGGGATAGCACTCAGGCATAGAGTTCAAGCCCTACAACGGACAAAAAAAAAAAAAAAAATGAAATGTACTTTTTACCTGACCTATGTAACTGTAACCCTTCTGTATATAATCTTTACAGTAGCAATACATAAATAAATGTTTTGAAAGAGTAAAAAAAAAAACAAATTTACAAATAATTTCTTTTTTTTTAAATTTTATATTATTTTATTTGAGAACATACTGTACAGAGGGGCTACAATTACATGGGCAGGATAATGCATACATTTCTTACCAAGCATTGCAGCCTCCTCTTTTGTTTACCCTTCACCTCCCTTCCCAGCCTCCCCCCTCCCCCCACCCAATCATACCCCCCTCCCCCTCCCACACCGACATTGTAAAGCTGGTTTTGACATGACATTTTGTACTTCTCATTGTTGCAACAGGTCCACCTGAATCCTTAAACGACTTGTTTGTCCCCATCTCCTCCACATGTTATACTGACATCAAATATAGTAAAAGTGGGGGTTACACTGTGGGGGAGGGACATACAAAGCAACAAAGAAATAATCTTATAAATGCATTAGAAACACATGCATGAAAGAAACAAAAACATTAAAATACATATTTAAGGGTTCGTTTTCCTAATATCATATTATCTGACCTTTTCCGCTTGACTCATACCTATACTAGATATTGCAAATAAGGGAAACCATGGGACCTATGTTTCTTTGGGCCTGGCTTACTTCACTTAATATAATTTTTTCCAAGCCTTTCCATTTCCTAACAAATGGGGAAATGTCATTCTTTCTGATGGAGGCATAGAATTCCATTGTGTATATATACCACATTTTCTTGATCCATTCATCTACTGAGGGGCATCTGGGTTGGTTCCATATCTTAGCTATGGTAAATAATGCTGCAATAAACATAGTTGTGCTGGTAGCTTTAGTGTGGTCTTGTTGTAAACATTTGGGTAAATGCCCAAAAGTGGGATTGCTGGATCATAGGGGAGATCTATGTGAAGTCTTTTGAGGAACCTCCATACTGCTTTCCAAAGTGGTTGAACAAGTTTACATTCCCACCAACAAGGAAGTAAGGTTCCTTTCTGTCCACATCCCCTCCAGCATCTGTTGTTGTTAGAGTTCTTGATTTTTGCTGTTCTAACTGGAGTGAGGTGATATCTCAATGTTGTTTTGATTTGCATTTCTTTTATGGCTAGGGATGTTGAACATTTCTTCATGTGTCTATTGGCCATCCTTCTTTCTTCTTCAGAGAAGCTTCTCTTTAAGTCTTTCGCCCACTTATTTATTGGGCAGTTGTTTCTTTGAGGATTTGTTGTTGGGTGGTTTAATTTTTTGAGTTCCAAGTATATTTTAGATATGAGACCCTTGTCCGTTGTATGGCTAGTAAAGATCTTCTCCCAATCGGTGGGCTTTCTATTGATCTTGCTAGCTATGTCATTTGCCCTGCAGAAGCTCTGCAACCTTATGCAATCCCATTTGTCCAACCTTTCTTTGATTTGTTGTGTTTCCGGGTCTCTATTCAGAAAATTTCGGCCTGAGCCAAGGAGACCTAGGGTTTCTCCTATTCCATCCTGTAATGTTTTCAGAGTGTCTGCTTTGAGTTCAAGGTCTTTGATCCATTTGGAGTTGATTCTGGTGCAGGGTGATATATAAGGATCTAGCTTTAGTTTTCTACATGTGGTTAACCAATTTTGCCAGCACCATTTACTGAAGAGGCTGTCTTTCTTCCATTCTATTGTTTTAGCTTCCTTATCGAAGATTAGATGGCTATAGGTCTGTAGGTTCATTTCTGGGTTTTCAATTCTATTCCATTGGTCCTGAGGTCTGTTCTTATGCCAATACCAAGCTGTTTTGATTACTATGGCTTTATAGTAGAGTTTGAAATTTGGTATTGATATTCCTCCAGGAGTGTTCTTTCCGTTGAGGAGCGTTTTTGCTATTCGGGGTCTTTTATTGTTCCATATGAATTTTTGGATTGCCTCTTCTATTTCCTTGAAGAATGAGGGTGGAATTTTGATAGGTATCGCGTTGAATTTGTAGATAGCCTTGGGAAGTATTGCCATTTTCACGATGTTAATCTTTCCAATCCAGGAGCATGGGAGGTTTTGCCATTTTTTAAGTTCTGTGTTGATTTCCTTTTTCAAGATTTTAAAGTTTTCATCGTAGAGGTCCTTCACTTCTTTAGTTAATTCCTAGGTATTTTATTTTTTGTGGGACTATTACAAATGGAGTTGCTTTCCTAATTTCAGCCTCACTTTTCTCATTGTTGTACAAATAATTTCTTAAAAGCTAGAAAATATATACTACCTTTCAACTGCATATGAATGTTACTTTACCACTGGTTTGTATTTTATACAGAAACCTTTATTACTAACTTAATTTGCTTAGATATTAAATAAACTGAGCAAAAAGATTACTGCTTGACATTTTGTGCCTTATTCTCTAATATTTATTTTAAAATTCATATTTTTTCACTTAATCCAATATTTTTGAACCAAGTCTACTACAGGAGTAAATTGACTGGATAGATACCGTCAGTCCATTTGTAGCTCACTCTAACGATTAATTTTAATTTGTAATGTTTCTTAAATCGGTGAGATAGAAGCAACAAAAGTAGTCTGACATTTCCTAATTTGTCTTATGTTCACATGGTCAACAGGAGTAAGATAATATTAAATATACATATTTTATATTAAATATAATATTTACTTGGTTTTTGCTAGCTGTCAAGTACATTTATATTCACTAAAATGCTTGTTTATCTTGATAATAATTTGGAATTTATGAGATTAGGTGTATGGGAATATATCACTCTTTTGCTTCTTTTATGTCTTGGTTTATGTGATTTGTATTTTTGAACCTTACTAAAAAAAGTAACTACTTCACAATTTTTTTGCTACATTCTAAGTTTAATTTTTTTCCTTACAGAATCTTTTAATGGCTCTCCTACTGGAAGCATAAATTTGGTAAGTAGAATTTTTAACAATTTAATTATTAAAATACTTGGAAATAAAGGCTAAACTTCTCCATACTGAAATAAATGATATTTTAGAAGCCTATAAATTTTCTTTCAGTCTAGTACCATATAGTTTTTAAGGAAATCTTAAGTTCATACATAAGGCATCTGTGAATTAGAAGTTAGAAAAAGTATTTTTATTTCAATAAGTAGAATTAGGTCATACCTTTATAATTGCCTGTTTATTTTATAAAGATATTTATTTCATTATTTTTGGTATTCAGGATGTTTTAAACATTGTAATGAATTTTTTTATTTTATTTAGAAAAGTGTAAAACTGGTTGAGATGATTATAAATGTTTAGATATTTCTTAAAGTGTTCAGTAAAATAAATTTTAAGTCATTCTAAAACTTTTTTTTTTTTTTTTTTGCCAGTCCTAGGGCTTCAATTCAGAACCTGCTCTGGGCTTAGTACCTGATACTCTCTTTGTGCTCAAGGCTAGCCCTCTGCCACTTGAGCCACAGTGCTACTTCTGGCATTTTTGAGTAGTTTATTGGAGATAAGAGTCTCACAGGGACTTTTCTTCTCTGGCTGACTTAGAACCATGATCCTCAGGACTCAGCCTCCAGAGGAGCTATGGGTATAAGCCACAGGCACCCAGCTTCTAAAAATTTCTTTTTAACTCATAGAATGTTTTACACCAGCAGTATTTTATGATTAAAGGTTTAAGAATGACAGGTTTTTAACATATAAACTACCATTGGATTTTCAGGGTGAATTGTGAGATAATGACTGTGTCAGTGCTTTTATATATTTCAGATTCAGCTATATCATAATATATTTTCACAATGTTTTTAGGAAGAATTTTCAGTATTTTATCAGGTTTTTAGTCCAGAGTGTGGCTAAATAGGGTAGGTGAGGGGGAAATGTGGACATTTGCTTGTTTTTACTGTCCTTTTACCTGCATTGGCTTTCTTTTAAACGTTTTGGAATAGCCATATGGTTTTAGATGTCTTTTCTAACAATGTCGATTATAGTATTACTCTTATTTCTGGAATAGTTTTAATGAAATGTAGTATTAAACACATTTTATTATTATGAAAAAAGGATAGTCTTTACCAAAACATAAACCAAATCATCAGTAAAGGTATTTCAGATACTTTGTAACTTTTTAAATGCTTTCCTAAATTATTTGACATCTTTACTCTTTTCTTATATTCGAAACTGTTTAACAGAAATTAACCCTAGAGTTAAATATGAGGTTATCTTTCAGTAATATTTGCAATAATATCCATTATGTAAAGTTTCCAAATGCTGTGAAACTTTTCTTTGGTTTAAAATGTTCTATCATTCATGAGCATAATGTTTGTACAAGTGTTTAAACACTAGTTAAAAACTATATGTCTGGAATAAATGCTTTCTCACACGTAGTAATATAAACCCAGCTGTCTATGAATCATAGTCATATTTAAGGTCAATGATTTGTGGTACTTTGCTGTTCTCAAAAATGTGCCAAATGCACATATTTAAATAGAATCATCAGAATCTTTCAAAAGTATGTATACAAGTATTACTGACTGCATTTTTAAAGTAATCTTAAATTACAAAGTAAGGATAATTTATTCCACTATACTAAACAAAGAAAGTATTCAATATCTTAAAGTACAATTGAGATTATCAGGTAAATTATTTTCTAAATTTCCAGTGTTGTCCTTGGATTTGTATTTACTGAGACATCATTCATAGAAAATATGTACTTTTCAGCTGAGTATAGTAGTATATGTGTATAGTTATTTTGGAGGCTGTGGCCAGTGAGTCACTTGAGCCTGAGAGTAGGGGTAAGCTTGGACAATGTAGGAAGACTGTATCAAAGCAAAGCAAAAATTTTAATTTTTTTTTCAGGTTCTGCTTAGCATAATGTTTCAGTTTTTTTTTTTTGCTTGAAGCTTTCAGAATCTTAAATCAGGGATTAAGCTGTAAATTTTTTGTTGTTTCAGGACAGATTAATGAATTTATTTTGAAATCATGTTTCTTTTACTAATCAGTACTTATGTTCCTAAATGAAATGTAGTTCTGTGGTTAACATTATTTTACCATTTATAATTTGTTAGTCAACTCACTATTTATTTGTGCATTATTACTATAAATAATTAAGAGACTGTCATCATTTCAAGGTAGCATTTTTATTATTTTTATTTTAGTAGTTTTATTATTATTGCCTTTTTTGTTGTTTTTTTAGTTGCTAGTTCTGGAGCTTGAACTCAGGGTGTGGGCACTGTCCTTGAACTTTTATGCTGAAGATAGCACCCTACCACTTGAGCTACAGCTCTACTGCTGGCTTTTTTGGTTGTTAATTGGAGATTCTCACAGACTTCTCTGCCCAGGCTAGCTTCAAACCTTATAGCACATAAACTGCCATTGGCTTTTCAGGGAGAAAAAGACTGAATCCCCAGATCTTAGCCTCCCTGAGTAGGTAGGATTACAGATGAGCCACAAGTGCTCAGTTATGCCTTATTTTTTAAAATTGTTTTCTGTTCTGGCTTATAATTGAAAGATGCAAAAGTAGATAATTAATAGATAAGGGTATTGGTAAGCCATACTACTTCCTTTGAGGCTTCTTTTTTTCTTCCTCTGAGGCTTCTTGTGTTTTTCATTAAAAAAAAAAATTAAAGGATACATACTATGTATGTTTTCATAAAATGATGAAATTGTTTTCCAGGAAAACAATTTATTTCTAAAAACAAAAACCTTGAAAAACTTAACAGGTTGTGCTGTTTTAAAGTACTTTATTATGGACTACATAAATATTAAAAAAATTAAGTGCATTTCCTTTTCAATATATTTTATTTAATATTTTTACAGACAATGTAGAGCAAGTATTTTTTTTGTGGGGGGGGTCCGGTCATGGGGCCTGGGTGCGGTCCCTCAGTTCTTAAGCTCAAGGCTAGCACTCTACCACTTGAGCCACAGCGCCACTTCCGGCTTTTTTTTTTCCTGCTTATGTGGTGCTGAGGAATCAAACCCAGGGCCTCATGCATGCAAGGCAAGCGCTCTACCACTGAGCCACCTTCCCAGCCTAGAGCAAGTATTAACACCACTTTGTCATTGGGAAAAATGAGATACAAGAAGAAGTGTTTTTTTTTTTTTTAATGTCTCTCAAAGTATGAGTAGTAGAACCTATAGTTAGTCCATATAATGATTCCACCACTTGAATTGGCCAAGATGTCTATATGGAATGATCATAATTTGCTTCAGTTACTTTAGTTTAAATAGCTTTATATCATTTATTATAAAGATGGTTACATTTAAGTCTACATTTAAGTCACCCTTGTCTTATTAATTTGCAATATCATGTTAGACAACTCATTCAGATTTTACAGTTTTTAAAATATGGCATATGCCTAAATTATATAATATTGGTATGTTAGAGGTCCCCAAACCACTCCAGGTTCAGTAATTTGCTCAAAAGGCTCACAGAACTCAGACCCATGACTAGCATTTATTATCATGAAAGAATATCGTGCAAAATCAACAAGGAAAAAGGTATACAGAGAAAAGGCTAGAAAACTAGGCACAGGCTTCAAAAAGTCCTAGGGACATCACATAAATGTGCTTAATTCCTCAATGTGTTATAACAACATGATGTGTTGCCTCCCAAAACAAAACTCATTGGAGTACATAGGTTTTATTGGAGGAAGATGAGATTGTACCTGTTGTTTCTATTATATCTCAAACTCTAGACCCAGAAGTAATCCAAGCATTGAGCATTAACCATCTTGTTTTAACAGTGTTAGGTACAGTAAGCCAGTCATCAGTTAGAGAATAGTTGGAGCTTTTCTTAAACCAGATGCTATACAAAGGACAACCTTATAAGCAGTTTCTTCCACGAAGAGCAGTTTGACTGCATATTGACACTCTGCCCAGTGTGCCTTTACTTATATGATTATGTTTTCTTCTTTGCATGTGAGCATAGCAAAGTGTTTAGTTAAATTCATTCAATTTGTATCAAGCAATGATAGGCTTTGTTTGTGGAATTACTTTAGCTTATTTTTTGGTCCTGGCACTGGGTCTTAAACTCAAGGCCTTTTCATCCATTACTGACCACTATACCACTTGACATACATTCAGTCTTTGCTGTTTAAATGGAAAAGATTTTCAAATATTTATTTGTCCAAATTAGGTTTGATTTCAGCCTCCTACGTGGTAGTTAGGATAGACATGAACCATTGGCACCTGGCATGTGAAATTATTTTAGAAAATTATAATTAAGATGATACTTTGAACAATAATTCTATCAACAAAAATCTCAGTGTATGGATTCACTTCATTTAGTAAATAATAATAAATAATGATAACTAATACTGGCTATAATAGGCAGTTTTTAACAAAATATTTTGCATATTATAAATGCTTTACATATGTTATATGATCCATATAACCATGATAAAAATACTATAAAATTTATAGTAAACAATTAAATTAACTGGGAACACTCTAAGTGAACAAAATGTCAAGTTACAGAACACAAAGATTATTGTATATTTTAACAGTTTAAAAAACTTAAATTATTAGTAATATGGCTACTTATTTTTGTTGTGCTTTTTATTTTTTCTTCCATCTATTGAATATAATTAAAAAGTAGGAATTTAGCAGCATATGGATGATGAATAAAAGATAATCTGATAAATTATCTTAATTCCTAAATTGTTTTGGGTTTTAATTTGTTTCAAGTTTCAGTTTTTGAGACAAGATCTTACTGTTCAGTTTAGGCTGGCCTTGCACTTGAGCGCCTCCTGTCTCAGCCTTCTCACATTCCTGAGTGCTAGGATTATAAGCATATACTACTATATCTAATTGGTCTCTAAAACTTGACTTTTCTCTGTTTTTAGTATAAATGTAGAGGTCTTACGTGTGGGAAAATGGAAATACTAAACTGTTTATACTTAGAGTATGAATAAATGTATATTTGATAGAGAATTCTTTGACTGTTTTCCTAAAAGAATTTTTTTAAATTGTTTTCCTGATTTTTTTTCTTCAGTCTTTAGATGACCTTTCAAATGTATCTTCTGATGACTCAGTACAACTTCATGCTTACATTTCAGACACTGGTAAGAGACTTTATAGTTGATAGTCTTAAGTGTTAGGTTAAAGCTGTTGATTATTCATCTCTTAAGTTATCGTTCACAATCAATTTGTTTAAATTCATACTTTTAAGCTAGATATTTTATTTGATAACATAGTCTTTATTAAATTCTATTTGTGTGTTGGGTTTTTTTTGCTTATTTTTTACTTGTTCATTTGACTATTTTCTTCCCTATGATTGCCATGATTTAACATTTATAACACTTATATCCTAATTATTTTGTTATCCTAAGTAAACTCCGAAGCCAGAGTTTTTCTTTCTGTATTTGAATCTAGTTGACAATTACTCTTTTGGGGAGAGCTATCAGGTAATATTTACTTTCTAGAGTTAGACTAGGTAATTAGAGTAAAAACAAAGTCACTGAGTGTATGCATTTGCTGTTCACAAAATGCTTGATTAGGGTTAGAGACTTTTAGGGCTTTATAGTCTACCAGCATATAAAACAGTTAGCATACCAGAAAACTATTACCAATCTCCGTCATTACCATTGAGTTTAATGAGTATTAAATGATGACAATTTTTTAACCTGGCCTCTTAATTATTCCTTTACATACAGAAGCATGTGTATCATACACATACTGAAGTGAAAATATACTGAGGTATATATACCTCCATTCAATTTCATGCTTACTTTTTTTTTTAACCATATCTTTTTTTTTTATTGTGAAAATACCATACAGAGGTGTTACAATTACATGGGCAAGGTAATGAGTACATTTCTTGTCAAGCATTGTTGCCTCCTCCTTTATTTCCCCTTGATATAAACAAATATTATAGTATAAGTGTTGTTTTAAAACTCCTAATTTTTATTTTTTAAGATTTTTTTATTTTATTGTTTTTGTTTTTTCCTTCTTACTAGAAACATTCCCTTTCCTATCAAATTTCTAGAATAATCTTTTATATGTAGTTGGTACATAGACTACTTTGCTCTAAAAGATCTTTGGATTACAATAGTACCAATAAGTCTTTTTCTTTCTTTATGTAAATTTTTAAAGTTATTTTCAAACTCTCTATATTCTGTTGGTTTTCTTCTGGTTACAAAAGTCTTTGGTAAGGTTCAAATGTTTACTATTCTGTCTTTATTTCCTGGATTTTTTTTAATGCTGGTCCTAGGGCTTTAACTCGGGACCTGAACCTGGGTGCTGTTTCTGAGATTTTATTTTACTTTATTATTTTTATTAATATGTATTTATTTATGCTTAAGACTAGTACTCTACAATTGAGACACAGCTCTACTTCTGGCTTTTTGGTGATGAATTGAAAATAGGTGTCTCGTGGATTTTCCTTCCTTGGCTAAAGTCAAGCTGCAATTCTCAGATCTCAGCCACCTGAGTAGTTAGTATTATAGGTGTGAGCCACCAGCACCCTGCATTTCCTGGAGATTTTAAACTTTTGTCTAGAGGAAAATTTTTAGGTCTCTGCTTCTAATGTTAATTTTTTTTTGAATCATCCCAGAAGCCACATTTTGGAATATGAATATTGGAGTCTTTAGTATACATTTAGCAGGTTGTAAAGAGGTCCCGTCTGGCTGGCTCCATATTGGTCACATGGTGGATGGCATGGTCTGGCATCTTGTCTTCACGCAGGGGGGAAGAAAACCCCTTTGCCCATCATCTGCCTCCCACATGATGGTGTTGCCCGTATCCCTGCAGGCAGGGGTGGCCACTTGGCTGATAGGTTACTGAATCTTTCAGTCCAGTGCCTGGGACTGGCAATTTCCTGAGAATCTGCCCCCTGTCCGATCAGCCTCGAAACCAGGACACCATGCCACGTGTGTCTCTGTGATTGTGTCCTGTCTCCTGGCTCATTTCCAGTCATCATGGTGTCCAAATTCAGGTCTCCATTGGAGCTTGTTGGTATTGTTTTTGTTATTTCTTTCCTAATCTTTAGCAGTTTCCTAGATGTGTTATGTGTATGTGTGTGCTGCAGGTCTTTGTAACAACTGGCAGCCTACAGCCTGTTAACTGTATAATAAAGACTCCAACTTTCTATATTTTAAAATGCAGCTTCTGGGATGATTCACCTTAACAACAGTTGCAAGTAGCCAGATCAGGCAAGGGTGCAGATCCACAGGAAATTCCCAGTCCCAGGAACTAGACTGACAGATTCAGTAACCTATCAGCCTAGTACCCACCCCTGCCTCCAGGGATCCAGGCATGCATCAGCTGGGAGACTGGTGATGGGCAGGGAGTTTCCTTCCTCCAGCATGAAGACAAGATGCCAGAATCTATCATCTAACCATGTGACTAATATGGCACCGGTCAGAGCTGACCTCCTTGGCATCTATTGATTATTCTGCTGAGATATTAACTTTGGTGGAGTGGCTTGGCATCTGTTGATTATTCTGCTGAGATATTATCAGCAAGTAAAGAACTGGAAAGAGGAAATGCTTTGGGCTGAGGAAGGACTTGTGAAATGTAAGATTTTTTCCTTAATTGGGTGTAGCTACTTGGAAGTAGAACTAAGACACACCTCAAATATTTTGAGAGAATTGCACAGGGTGTGAGTATTACTTTATGTAAATCTATCATACCCACTTAAATAGCCAATCATAAGCATATTGTAGCCCTGAGTTCAGTGAAGTCGAGGAGAGGCAGAGCTGGCTGACATAAGGGTAAAAAGGAGCAACCTGCCTGTTCTGTGTGCTTGCTTGCCAGAGTTTTGGCTGAAAACACACCCTTCAGGAATAAACATAGCTCAGTTCAAAAAGTTAATAAAATCAATAAAATTAAAATGTTCTATAAATTAAGCAGTGGCATTAGTGATGAGGCTGGTTTAATACCTGGTGTTACTTACTTACTTGTGGATTAATAACAAATGGCTTTCAGGTAACCTGTCATGAATAGCACTGGCCTATTTGAAGCAAACAAAACCATCTAGTTATGTCACTGTCTTGTCGCAGTCAATACATGTAGCCTTGTTATCTTCTGTTAAAATTAAATTACATTTCTCTGTTGTGCATTTTAAAACTAGTATCTTCCTTATTATTCCTGTTGTATGTACAACTGCATGATCTCATAGCTTGCATTTTTTGTAGATCATTTTTTTGTTGTTGTTAATGCTTTCTTACCTTACTCTTTTTCTCCTATTACTTGTTGTTCCCCTTATTCTTGTTAACATCTGATTATGTCCAGCTGCCTAATCAGCCTTCTGTTTTCTATTTCCTTTTCCAAACCTGTCTTGGACATACCTGATAAGTTATTCCCTTGTTCTCATCTCAATCCTGTTTAGAAACCGTGGCTTTCTAACAGTATAGGTGGATTATGCTCAATCTGCCTAGGTCCCCACAAGAATGTTGATTATAAGAGGTGAAAAATGAATGCAGTCAAAGACTCTTTGTGGTGGAACAAGATAGCCAAAGTCTAGTTCTTTGTCCTTCTGTTTGCCCTCCCTCCCTTTCTTCTCCCCCAACCCCTTCTTTCTCCTTTCTTCCCTAATAGAAACACTGGTATTAATGGAAAAGGAATGAAGGACAATTTTTTGGTGAAGTGCAGTTTTTTTTTTCTTTTTTGATGCCAGTCCTGGGCCTTGAACTCAGGGCCCAGGCATTGTCTTTGAGCTTTTATGCTCAATGCTAGTGCTCTACCACTTGAACCACAGCTACATTTCTAGCCTTTTTGATAGTTAATTGGAATTAAGAGTTTCACAGACGTTTTGGCTAAGGCTAGTTTTAAACCATGATCCTAAGCTCTCAACTTTTTGAGTTGCTAGGATTACAAGTTGAACCAAAAATATAAAACTGAAAAGTTCTGGTGAAAGGTGAAGAGAAGCTTGTCATTCACCTATTCTTACCAATATAGATATCAGACTTTCATGTCATTAAAACAATTTTACCAAGAAGCTACATAGTAGGTCCTTTTGTGTAATTACTTATAAAACAGCAAAATATTTAGTCAGCTCTAAAACTTGTGCACTTTTTTTTCATGATTATGTGTCAGCACAATAATACATTTTTAGCTCATCTTTGACATCTGGTCAATGTGGCTGTCTAAATTGCTAGGGAAATCCTGCCTCCCACAATTGAATAGGCTACAAACAATATTGTGAAAATGGTAAAAGAGGAAATTGACAGCTGCTATAGACTGTGTGGAAAAAAATTCTGGGAGGTAAAGAAGCTTGCAGCTAAAGGTCATAGAAGCATAAAGACTGATGTTTTGATTTTGATAGCACTTGGTTGCTTTCAAGTTTGGATGAACATAGGAAGCTGGAAACAAGTCCTTTACATAAATCATAAGTCACAAAGGGCAGCTTGATGAGGAAAAAGAACTAAAAAACTTAGCTTACTTTCAAATGGAAAGAACAAGAAATCTCAAACTTATGGTTAAAAATGTTATCACACAAAAAGTAAAACCCACTTTGTTACCTAATGTGTGTGTCCAGATTTAGCTGTCTGATTCAGTTTAGTGACTGAATATCATATAGTCTTCTGCCAGTGAATAAGTCCAGTTGTTCCCCAGTATTTGTGGGACTTTGCTTCTAGGCCCTGTGCAGATTAATAGAATCCATAAAAATATACCATATTTAGGGGCTGGGAAGGTAGCTCAATGGTAGAGCGCTTGCCTTGCATGCGTGAGGCCCTGGGTTCGATTCCTCAGCACCACATAAGCAAAAAGAAAAAAGCCAGAAGTGGCACTGTGGCTCAAGTGGTAGAGCGCTAGCCTTGAGCTGAAGAGCTGAGGGACAGTGCCCAGGCCCAGAATTCAGGCCCCCACGACCATATCCACCCCAAAAAAAAAAAAAAATATATATATATATATTACTATATTTACATATAGCATATACATATCCTCTTATAAACTGTAGATCATCACTACATTACAAGTAATTTAGAGAGAATCTACACTAGGTATTACAATACCTACATTATTACAAGTTATTTATACAGTGTAGATAGTACTTGTAATACTATAGGTATTACTGTAATAGTTAAAACTGAAAGAGGAATTTTTACACCTCTATCCCAAATCACAGGACTTTCACATGTCAGGTCCTGCCATGCTGCCGTATATGACAGAGACATAGTAAAGGACAAAGAAAGGAAGTTTATTACCGGGCACAGAATGCCATGAGAAGACAAGTCAACCATCTTTATGGTACAAACATGAGTTTCAAATTTTATGGACTAAGAATTGGGGGCAGGAAGATGGATGAATGTATAATTTTCTAACAGTCCTCGTCAAACAATGGCTTTGTCATTATTTCAGTCTGTTTTAGGAAGATTCTAGAGAAGTAGTTATCTATCACTGACATCAATGGTCGAGATACCCCAGTCATCAGTGTTACATGAATGACCTGTCCTGAGGAGGCCATATTGTTCCTTATATGTAGTTTAGGTCCTTTCTTATGAAGATATTATCAGTCTTTTCTTTCCTAGATTCTATGGCTACTACAAAATGACTGCAGAGAGAATGGCTTAGAGCAGACACATACAGAATGGATATAGGGATATGAAGCTTTTCTCCTGATTTTAGTTAAATTGGTACTTTTTAATAAAAGCATCTTTTAAGCTCCTCTTATAAAGGTGTATGCAACATAAATATTTGTTTGCTGTGTTAGCTATAGAATAATGTCAAGGAAAAATGTTTATAGGTATTCAGTACAAAAACATTTAAAGATATTTTCAGTGTATGGTTTATTGAAAAAATAGACCACAGAATACAGAGAACCAACTCTACAAAAATAGCTTCAGAACCATGGAAACCAGCAGTTATAGTGATAACACTGGTCATTGTAAATTTGCCCATAGCTCAGGGTACTCAGTATGCCCAGACAGAAGCAGTACCCATTGATAGGATGTGGAAAGCAAAAGTCCCAGGAGTAAATAGGAACTACATTAACGGAGCGTTAACAGAATCAGCATATGGGATAAATTGTGTTCTAAGAAACTAGAGATGAAAAATCTTAATATAATTTGTTTTTAAAATATTCATAAATAGAGCCAGGTATTGTGGCACAAGTCATAATCTCACTTATTTTGGGGGATTCAAGGCCACCCCAGGCAAGAACTTACTGTGACCCTCATCTCAACAGACAAGTTGAGCAAAATGAAACATGTCTGTAATATGAACTATGTAGGAGGTATGGGTAGGAAGATCACAGTACAAAATTTGAGACCCTGTAAAATAAAGTTAAAAAGTATGGGGAAGGGCTGAGAAGGTGGCTCAGTGGTAGAGCTCTTGCCTTGCATGCATGAGGCCCTGGGTTCGATTCCTTAGCACCACATAAGCAAAAAGAAAAAAGCCGGAAGTGGCTCTGTGGCTCAAGTGGTAGAGTGCTAGCCTTGAGCTGAAGAGCTGAGGGACAGCTCTCAGGCCCAGAGTTCAGACCCCACGACTGGACCCAAAAAAAAAAAAAAAAAGTATGGGGAATAGCTCAAATTATAATACTTAGCCAAGTTAAAACCCCAGTATAACACTTTTCAGAAAAAAATCATGAAGATAAAATATATATAAGAATAAATGATAGAAAAACAAACCAAATAAGACAGAATTCATATAAGTGATGGATAAGAAAATTATCTAGACACAGGTAAGAAGAAGACAGTAACTTTTAGAGACCTAAAACAGAGGACAAAATATGTGAGGTCAGACAGCTTAAAAACATGAATCAAGCCTTGTGCTGGTGACTCATACCTGCAATCCTAGCTACTCAGGAGGCCGATATCTGAGGATTGTGGTTCACAGCCAACCCAGGCAGGAAAGCCCATGAGATTCTCCAATTAACCACCAAAAAAACAGAAATGGAGCTGTGGCTCAAAGTTGGTAGCATACTAGTCTTAAGCAAAAGAGCTCAGGAACGGCGCCCAGGCCCTGAGTTCAGGCCTCACAACCAACCCGAAAAAAAGAAAAACAAAGATGAATCAAAGTTCATTTCTTTTATTTTAGACTAGTATAAAATAAGACTTAATGAGTTGCCGGACTTGTATGTGGCAAATCAGTAGGCAAGTGATTTTGTTGTTAAATCCCTAATTGTTGCAATTATCAGAGAAAAGCAGAATGTCCAGGAGAAAAATCTTATTTTATGGCTTTTACTTTTTAGTTGAACATATTTAAATTGAAACAGCTAACTAGAGAAGGCTAGTGAAAGGTTTGATTGTGTCTCTGTTGTTTCCTCAAACTTAAAAGTCCCAACTGCTGCACTCCCACTTCGTGCTGCAGTAATATTCCTAGTAATCCACAGTGGCTCTTGAGAAGAGAATACAAAGTACATAGACATCAGTTTGTGGTGGACACTACCATCTTAATGTTGATAGCTGTCTTCTATTATAGCAATCGGTTTTTAGAGCTGTGAATGTGAGTACAGAATCCAGGAGCCTATTCTTCATCCTTTTGTCTCAGTCTGTCATTTCACATTCTTCTTCATTTCATGTTGACCTTTTTTGTTTCTGTTCTTCATCTTCCTCCTTTCTGTGTCTTTGTTTGGATTTGAATGACTAGTATATGCTGACTATGACCCATATGCTGTGGCAGGCGTTTGTAATGATCATGGCAAGACATATGCATTGTATGCTATCACTGTACACCGGCGCACTTTGAACACTGAGGAGATGTGGAAAACTTACCGGCGATACAGCGACTTCCATGATTTCCACATGAGAATCACCGAACAGGTATGAAGGTTTTAAAAAAAATTTAGTTATTGCCAGGCACTGGTGGCTCATCATGCTTGTAATCCTAACTACTCAGGAGGCTAAGATCTGAGGATCCTGGTTCAAAGCCAGCCTGGGCATGAGACTCTTATCTCCAGTTAACCACCAGAAAACCAGAAGTGGCGCTGTGACACAAGTTGTAGAGCTCTAACGTTGAGCTGAAGGGCTCAGGACAACACGCAGGCCCAGAGTTCAAGCCCACTACTGACAAAAAAATAATAATTTTCATACTAAAGTACTCTTAAGAAATGTTCAGATCTTAACGTTAATGAGATAAAATAAGGTAATATTTTATATAGGCAGCATAAATATTTTGAGTTTGGGTAATTAGTAGATCTAGTGTTAAAAATTTGATCTATTAAAACAATGAAGAGAAAGTGTAAGAGAATGAGAGTCAGTAAAATCAGTCTTAACATGAGAACTAGTGACAAAATACCAGTGGTATATTTTGAAATTTTTAATGAAATATTTCTGATATATGCATATTTTTAATGTGTGTTTATATGCTTGCTTTGCCAGAGGTGTTTGGTTTGAAGTAGAGATGGGATTGCTATAGGGAATTTTAATGCTTTTGTATGGAAGCATAATTCAGAGCTATACTTGTGAATGGTATGTACCTCTTATTTCACACCATAACAGTGTAACTGTTAAATCTTAGTACCATTGCTGCACTTGCTATGAACTACATTCTAAAATAAACTTATTAATCAGATAACATTTTAAATTCTTAATGTATATAATTTTCTAATATGTAACAGTAACTTGTAGCACTTTTTTTTCCTGGAACAAGAGTTTGAACTCGGGGCCTCATACTTACTTGACTTTCTTGTACTTGACTTTCTTGTACAGCTGGTGTTCTACTTCTTGAGCTATGTCACCTGTCCTTTTTTTATTGGTTATTTTGGAGATGGAATCTCTCCGGAATTTTCTGCTAAGCTGGCATCAACTTGCCTTCCTCCAAAACTCATTCTCTTTCATAGCTGGTATTACAATCATTACCACTGGCATCTGACAAGTTTGTTTTTGGGGGGTGTGTGTGTGCTCGTGCACGTGTGCGCACCAGTACTGAGGCTTAAGCTCAGGGCCTTATGTTCTTGTTCCACTTTTTTCCTTGTAGCTAGAGCTCTACCTCTTGAACCACTTGAACGTCTACTTCTAACTTTTTGTTGGCTAATTAGAAGTAAGTGTCTTGAGAATTTATCTGCCCAGGCTGGCTCAGTTCTCAGCTAGGTCTTTTAAAGCTATCAAATACAAAGACACTGTTTTTCTTATTTTTTGATTGAATATTTTATTCAACTTAGAAAAAAATACCAGGTGAAGTTGAATAGATGATCTCTGAAGCTTACTTTCAACTCTTAAAAGTCTTCATTCCCTTAGATATACAAATTGTATTAAATCAATAAAAGTAATAAATATGATGCCTTATTGGATGGTAAAGTTCTGAGATGATATCAAACACTTCAGAAATAAAGTTTCAGTTAAGATAATGGAAAAATATAATCTGTACCATGATAATCTCATGAAAATATTGTGTCTGTAGAGCGACATCAACCATTAATAGCTCAAAATAAAGGCAGGTCATTTTTGACTAATAAGCCTCCATATGAACAATAATGGTTTGATTTATATTCATAAGGAAATTAATAATTTTGGACAGGGATGTTTATATGTTATAAAGTTTTTATGTTCACCTTGCTTTGTGAAGTAAAATAATTTTCTGACAAGCACTGAAGAAATAATTGCTTTTTTCCTATTTGAGAATTGTTTTTTTTTTTTTTTTTTTCTTTTTTTTTTTTTTTTTTTTTTTGATCGTGATTAAGTGATTACTTAATTTCCGGAAATTCACAGTATTGTGGAATAATGATGCTCATTTAAAGTCATTTAAAGCTTAGATATAGCTCATATATCTTCTCATTCAACTATTTTGACCAATTATATTCTCAAGGCTTTTTAAATTAAAATTAGTTTTACTTAATATTAAATAATGTGAATTTTATTTTAAATATTTATTTGCAAATAGTTGTAATTTTTATTCTAAGAATAACATTTTTATTTTAAATGTTCAAAGGGATGTACATACTATGTTCTATATAGACAAGTGTAAATGAAGAACTTAATGACTTGGTTTATAAGTCAGCACTTAGAGACATTTCCATTTTCAGTATCGCATCAAAACTTTTACAGTAGTATAGTTTTCCAAAAGGTTTAGTGCAGGTGAAATAAACGTGCTTGACTTAGTATTTCTGTTAAAGTCATAGTAGCTATGATTGATTACTGTTTAGATTGTTTCAGAACTTAAGAAATTAACAACTAAGCCTATAGATGAAAACTAGGTTTTTTCATATTATATGCATCTGTAAATAAAAATTGTTTGCCTTTGAGTCTGCCTAATCTGCATGTTTTTAACTTGAACAGTGTTACAGAAGATTTCTAATTCAGCAGTTGGAAACAGTGCAAACAACATCAAAAAAAGCAACTCCAAAGAGCCCATAAATGATTTTAAAACAGATTTCATTTTGTTTCACTTTGTGAGTGAAACAATGAACAATTTGCTTTTTCCTTGTTTAAATATATGAACAATCAATTATTTCCCCCAAAGAATTTAATCATGTAATTTTTATATTTCATGGGGTTATAAAATTAAAGGAAAACAATTAAATATTTAAATGTCTTATGCTTTTAAAAACAGCTTCAGCTGCCTCCCTTTTTTACTTGTTTCTTTATTGTTTTGGTTTTCCTGTGTATGTGACACTTTTGTTAAAAAATAATAATGAACACGACAGGCAAAGTCTTTGCCTGTAAGAGTATATATTCTGTAGATGCTGAATCTTTGTTTTATTGGGTATAATATTTTATGTATATATAAAATACTTGTGATTTAAGTAATAATGTTATATATAATGAAACAGTAAAAGTTTATATGATTGAATATTACAAATTTTGAATTTCAGACTAGCTCTTTAAAATTTTATATTAAGAATCTAAACCTCATATGCTTAAGGTAGACACACAGTCTTTGACTTTAGAATGTCTATGACTTATATGTAGTATTTGCATCCTTTGTAAACATTCACATTCCAACCTAATTTTTGTGAATCCTTAGATTTTTTTTGTAAATTTCTAATTTCTTTTAAATGCTTTAGAAACATATTCCCATAATTTTTTTCATTATTTTTATTTGAAAATTCTAAAAACAGAGGGGTTTCAGTTACATAAGGCAGGCAAGAGTTCATTTCCTTTTAGAGAAGGTCACTCCTTCCTTTGCTCGTATAATATTTTGATGAATTAATATAGAGTATAAAATTTCCTGATTCTTACTTTTAGCATAATAGTATTTTAGGAACCAACTTACATTTTTGTTTCAGATATATAAGAATAAAGAAAGATTGTCTTGAAAATCTTGACTGACTTTGTTATATTGTTCAGGGCTTTTTAAAAGATTTAGTTTCTAGAATTATTGTTTTAACGGATGCTGGCATATCAAAATGCCACAGAATATGTAGCTAACACACAAGAATTTACTTTCTTCCATTTCTAGAAGCTAGATGTTCAAGATTCAGGTGCTGCCAGAGTCAGTTTCTCCTGAGGCCTTACCCTTGGCTTGGACAGATGCACGCAGCACACATACACACACACACCATACAATGTACTTGCTTGCATTTTATTTCAAAGTAACCATCAGAATTTGAGGCAGATACTATACTGCTTGAAACTTTCTTCTCCCAGTCCAAGTATCAGTTTTCATTTAATAATTCTTCCAAATCTAACAGTTCAGAATTGAAAAGTAGGCCTAATGTCAGTATCTCTTGCTTTCACTCTCCTTATTAGGAATTGTTTTTCTTTATTGAAAGTGTTGCTGTTATTTGAAGAAAAAAATGTTTTTTTTCTTTCAAGTTTGTTTTACTTCAGTGTGCATCACATGGGAAAAGCAAGGAAAGTGTTAAAAGTTCCAGTCACTGCCTCTTGGCCGGGCACAGTCATAGCGAAATGGCTTTGCTCTTAAATTCTTAAGTAGAGTTAGCATGGTTAAAATCCTATGTTTGAGCTAAGCATGCAGATTACTGTTGTGGTGCCATTGGCACCAAGCAAATTTTTATATATTAATAACTTATAAGTCAAAAGATTAAGAAAAATGTTTCTTGTGACTTTTATCATGTAAATAGTAAATCTCATAATTATTATGGTTATATATGAAACCATATATGGCTAATATACATTTTCTTTATTTATATTTGTTACTCTTAATTTCTTGTAATTAATAAATATTAGAACAGTATTTTGGGTATATCTGGATAATATTTTCTGATTTTTGATATGTTGAGAAATTGTCATGAAGAATTGTATTTTTGTAAAATCATGGAAGAACTGTTGATTATATTATGTCTTTATAGTTTGAAAATCTGTCAAGTATATTGAAGCTTCCTGGTAAAAGGACTTTCAATAATATGGATAGAGATTTTTTGGAAAAAAGGAAAAAGGATCTAAATGCATATTTACAGGTAAGTCCATATTTATTATTTCTGGTAGATTTTGTTTGACATAACAGTGCAAAATTTTTTTTTCTGCTTATGTGGTGCTGAGGAATCAAACCCAGGGCCTCAAACATGCAAGGCAAGTGCTCTACCACGAGCCACCTTCCCAGCCCATTGTGCAAAATTTTTTATCAAATAATATTAGGGGATTAGAAGCTCAGTGATAGAACACATATGTTTCACATTCTTTTGGAACTTTTATTTTAAAAATAACCATAATTAAAAATAACATTTTTACCATATCAGGAGGAACATAGCCACTTTTGAGTAGTGTGCCAAATGTGACATGACATACAGTTTAGTCAGTTATTTATAAACATTATAATGTTTACTGATTAACTTAGAAATTTTCTAATCATGTAGTATAAGAGATTTTGCAGCTCCATGTTTAGATAAATCCACACATAACTTTTTACAAATTACAGTAAAATGCAGGTACTTTTTGATAGACTAAAAATTGAACATTCCTAATTCATTGTATAGTAGCATTTCATGTTATATCAAAGCCTAATAGATTTTCACTTACGTGTTTATTATAACCAATTAGTTGTACAAGGGGCTTTTATTTTGACCAAACATTCACAGAGTGTATGTTGATCACGTTTTCTCCCTCTATCGTTCTCCTGATCATGTTCCCTCATTCTTCCTTTTCACCTGCCTAAACCAGTTTTTAACAAGCTCACTTGAAAAACTAATAAATTTTTATTCCCACATAAATGTGTATTGTTGCCTGTCATAGACCAGAATAATTCTAAGGCTTCTAAAGCTACAGAATAATTCAAGAGAAGGATTTATCTGAAAACCTATTTTTAAAATATAGTAGTTTTCTCTTGAGGAATGTCTCATAAGTTGTTTAGTGCATAAGTTGTTAGAATTCCCAGAAATAACTTTCTTTTACACCTGCATATCCATATTGTAGATACAATATTAATAACATTTTACAATTTTTTAAATGAAGTAATAACTTACAGAGTTTTACTTGTATTAGTCAAGGCAGCAGCTAAGGTCTATAGTGTTCCATTATTTAGCTCTGTCTACTCTACAAAAAGTATGAACAGCTATAGATGCCAGCTACTATGGCTGATCTACTGCTTCTTTCATAAATAGTAGAGTGGAAGGGAAGACTCTGAACTATAAAACCTAAAGTAATTGCTACTACTTGCCTCTCTCAGAAAAAGTTTTCTGACCTCTACCTTAGAACTTACAAATATACTGAAAATAATACTGAACACTGCTTAGATAACTTGTGTTTATAATCATTATTAGAATTCCATATTCTTATTATGTACTAAAAAGGACCATAGAAATACATAAATCTCTGCTCTTACCCATCATTGTCCATTCTTGGCTTAGAGCTGAATGTCAGATATTTGGCTCTTGTTGAATAGTTTTTTTTAATATATATTTCAGTTTAATTGTAGTCTTCTAAGATTTTGAAGATGATGCTCCTTTTCCAAATCTGTTAAGTGTA
Organism: Dipodomys merriami; assembly: GCF_024711535.1. Taxonomy (NCBI): domain Eukaryota; kingdom Metazoa; phylum Chordata; class Mammalia; order Rodentia; family Heteromyidae; genus Dipodomys; species Dipodomys merriami. The sequence goes on from NW_027206068.1 coordinate 17,418,345, forward strand.
TCTTTTGAATGTGGCTGTACTGTATACTGTTTAGCTCATGAACTCATTGGTTGTATTGAAAGCAATTGTAAGCAATATTAAGTTCATTTGTAGTTTTAAAAGCAGTATCTCACTTAAAATTTCTTTGTAACGTCTGAAAAAATTTTCTTTGGATTCTTTTGTATACATTGTTTCATAAAATTCTATTTAATATTAACTATATTTTGTCTAACAGTTGTTTTTTGTGGTTTTTTTTTTGTTCTTGTTTTTTGTTGGTCATGGGGCTTGAACTCTGGGCCTGGGCGCTGTCCCTCAGCTCAGCTCTTCAGCTCAAGGCTAGTGCTCTACCACTTGAGCCACAGCACCACTTCCAGCTTTTTCTACTTATGTGGTGCTGAGGAATAGAACCCAGGGCCTCATGCATGCAAGGCAAGCACTGTACCACTGAGCCACCTTCCCAGTCCTGTATAACAGTTTTTTAATGTGGCTCTTTAGTTAATGTGTTATATCAGAAAGTAGAATAATAAATATATTTAGGCAACTTACACATATGTTCTGAAAATCAAAATACCATATGTAGAGAATATACATCAAACTCAGTATAACTATACAGTTGATAATTTCATTTTAACCTTGTAATTTTGTTTTTAAGTATAAGGTTAAAATTTTATTACATATTCTTAACTTTTTATAAAGTATAAGCAGTAGTTATCAGTTCAAAATGCCTTTTCCATCTTTTTAGTTGCTATTAACACCTGAAATGATGAAAGCATCCCCAGCTCTGGCTCACTATGTATACGATTTTCTTGAGAACAAAGCCTACAGTAAAGGAAAAGGGGACTTTGCTCGAAAGGTAAACAAATGGCTGCATTGATGTCTCTCTTTCTCTTGTGTTGTATTTATGGGTTTCATCATGACATTTCACAAATGCATATATTGCACTTGAATTAGATTAACTCCTTCTATTGTTCTGTTCCTCCATCCCTTCTGTCAGTGTGTTTTCTTATGTATGTTGATATTATTCACCTTTCCCCCATCTTTTCCACTCCACAATCCCTCAAACAGTCCTACAACAATACTGCAATAAAAATTATGTGCAGTAGTCTCTATTGTATGTTGATTTATACTCTTTTGGATATATGCCCAATACTGCTATCACTGATCATATGGTAGCTCTGTTGTTTTTGTTCTTGGTTTTAGTTTTTCACATAGTGGTTCCACTAATTTACGTTCCTGTGAATTGTCTTGAGGGCTCCTCCTCATATACTCAACCAACAATTGTTTGTGTTCTTCCTGATAGCCATTCTGATTGGAGTGACATGGACTTTAAGTGTAATTTTGATTTGCATTTTCTTCTTTCAACATGGACTTTCAGTGTAATTTTGATTTGCATTTTATCTTTTTGTATATTTACTAGCCATTTCTTCTCCTTTTGTTGTTGTTTGTGGCAGTACCAGGTCTTGAACTTGGGGCTCAGGGATTGCCACTTAGCTTTTTTTTCCAGTGGCACTATGCAACTTTAACTATTCCTCCACTTCCATTGTTTGGTGGTTAACTGTATATAAGTCTCATGGACTTTCCTTCGCTGGCTGGCAGGAGCACTGCAGTTTGAAAACTGAAATTCTCAAATCTCAGCCTCTGGGTAACTAGCCATCAGCACCCACCTTCTTTTGAAAATTGCTTTTCAATTCATTTGTTTACTTATGAATTGGGTAGTTGGTCGTTTTGGAATTGGGTTTTGAGTTCTTTTGTATTTTATTTTTTGAATTCCTTATATAACCCATTGTCAGATGTATAGTTTCCAAAGGTTTTTCTCCCATTCTATAGGCTACCTTTTCATTCTAGTGACTATTTGTGTTGCTGTGAAGAAGCCTTTTATTCTGATCCAATCTCATTTTTGTCAGCCCTTGCTTGGATTTACTTAGCTATTAAAATCCTATTCTGAAAGTTGTCAACTATTCTTAAAATTTCCAACATTTTATTTTATTTTATTTATTTTTGGTGTTGGTATTGGGCTTGAACTCAAGATTAGGGCCCTCTCACTGAGCTTTTTTGGTCAAGGATAGTATTGTAGTTCTCCCTGAGCTTTTGTGGTCAAGGATAGTATTGTACCACTTGAACCTCATTTCCGCTTCCACTATTTGCATAGTTAATTGGAGATAAGAGTTGCATGAGTTTTCCTGCCCAGGATGACTTTATACTGCGATCCTCAGATCTCAGCCTCCTGGGTAGCTAAACTTACAGGCAGAGTCAGATAAATTTTCTTTATTTAAATATATTTTTATTGTAAAGATACTGTAAAGATGGTTTACAGTTACATAAGTAAGATAATGAGTACATTTCCTCTTGAACATTGTTAGCCCTTCCTTTGTTTTTCTCTTACCATCAGGCAATTTTTTTTTAATGAAAAAAAAGATTATATTCGTCTGTGTTTTAAACCTCCTTTTTAGGGGGGATGGGCAGTCCTGGAGCTTGAACTCTTGGCCTGAGTGCTATCCATGAGCTTCTTTGACTCAAGGTTAGTACTGTACCACTTGAGTTACAGCACCACTTTCAGCTTTTTCTGTGTAGCAGATACAGGCAGACTTTCCTTCCCTGGCTGGCTTTGAACTGTGATCCTCAGATGTTAGCCTCCTGAGTGGCTAGAATTACAGGCTTATCTTTTGTACTTTATTTAGTATACCTCTTGCTGATTGGAATATCTGCTGAGTAGCTGCTAGTTGTAAACTCCTCCCTTTACATGTGAGTTGTGAGCTAACGGTAGGTTCAAAGGAAGGAAAACAAATGATCATTTATAATAGTACATTAAGAGAAATTTGCCTGAGATTACCAGCTTTTCATTATCTTGAGCAGGAAATGTTTGAGGCTGAAAAGAAATTCGTTTTCCTTTGAGTAAGATGAAATAGACTATGTTCTGAAAGGATTTATACCTTTTAAAGTAAATGTTAGTTATTTAAAATTCTTTAACATAAAAAAGGATAGGGTACTGTACTTAGAGTAATATGTCACTTAAATCCTTTAAATAACATAGGATATGAAACCTATACTTACAGTAAGGTGCTAAGTGAAAAATAAGAAATGATTGCTCAAATTGGGCTGGATGAATATAAGCTTTGAAGCTAGACAGCATTCAGTTCAAGTCATTGTTTAATATTTATTGGCTGTGAACTTGAGCATGTTACTTATTATTTTGGGACGTTAGTTTCCTCAAAGAATGTGGATATTACCCTTCATGTGAGAGCATTGTATGAGTTGAATGCAATATTCTGTGTTTAAAAGTACCTAGCACATAGCCTGTAAATAAATGTTCTTAATAATGTCAACAGCAGCAATAATTTGGCACTTCAAAATAGCACCAGTAATAGCAGCAGTTAGGTAGGTGGGTAAAGGATATGCAGGAACTACTAGTATTTTTTTCTACAACTTTTTAAAAGTCTGAAATTACTTTTAAAATAAAAATTAAAAAAGGAAAAGAATCCTACTCTTCTTCAAAGATTCCTCTTAACAAAAAAATTAAGTTACTGATAGACACTCAGTTAATAATTTGAGGTAGAAATTTGTATAGTTACTTTAGCGTATTGTATTTTTAAACTCTACCATTCCTACATTAAATACTTTGTTTAAATAGAAAATTCCAGGCCATAAACATATACATATGGTGAAATATGTTGGTTTATTTATTTATTTTTATTGGTTTATTTATGATTGAAGTGATTACATTTAAAATCCAGCCTGAAATAGCTTTATTAAGCAGAATGGTGGTAGCTCACTCCTGTAATCCTAGCTACTCAGGAGACTGAGATCGGAGGATTGCAGTACAAAGCCAGTGAGGGCATAAAAGTCGGTGAGACTCTTATTTCCAATAAACTATAATTAGGAAGAGCTGGAATTAGAGATGTGGCTCAAGTTATAGAGTACTAGCCTTGATCAAAAGAAGCTCAGGGACATTCAGGTCCTGAGTTCAAGCACCAATACTAGCACAAATAAATAAATAATAAACAAATAGTTTTATTATCAATAGCGATACATTCAAGTCTTCTGTCTCTTTTATGTTTTCCTTCTGTCTCAAGATTGCATTAATTTTACTAGTATGTAACTAATGGATTAAAAACAGGGTTTTTGAGATTAAAAAAAACATTATATATACATAGCATTTTAGCAACCAGAAGTAGTACATCTGTATGTCCAAATAATTACTAATAGTCCATAATTAGATTTTTTAAAGTTTTATTGTAAAGATACTGTACAGAGGGGTACAGTTACATGAGTAAGGCAATGAGTATATTACTTGTCGATCATTGTTACCTCTTCCCTTGTTGTCCCACTATCCCTTTCCTTCTCCACCTCCCACACTCCTCCCCTACTCCTCCAGCCCAAAGTTATAAAGTTCATTTCCAAGATACTGTCGTGTGGCTCTTGTTGTTGCAACAGGTCATCCTGTGTCCCTGTTTCAGTGTTTTGTTATTCCCCTTCCCCTCCCCAGATTAGACAAATGTATTTATAAGATTCAATGTACCATAATCAAGTACAGTGACAACAGGGGATATACCATAGGGTAAAGAACATACAAAGGAAACAAAAAAATCACTTAGTACATTTGAAACAACAACAACAAAGACAGACCTCTGTATTCATATCTTGGGGTTGATTTTACTTAACATCCACTTATATGACCATATGTACATAGTGTTTGAGCTTTTCGGCTCATCTGATAAGATTATCCTATACATATACTAATTAATGCAGATAAGAGAAACCATGGGGCCTAAATTTGTTTGGGACTGGGTTACTTCTTAATAGGATTTTTTCCAAGTCTTTCCATTTCCTAACAAATGAGGCTGTGTTGTTCTTTCTGCTGGAAGCATAGAATTTCATATATATAGACATATATATGTATATATACCATATTTTATTGATCCACTCATCTACTGAGGGGCATCTAGGTTGGTTCCATATCTTATTTATGGTGAATAATGCTGCGATAAACATAGTTGTGCTGGTAGTTTAGTATGGCCATGTTTGTCTTCATTTGGGTATATAACCAAAAGTGGGATTGCTGGATCAGAGGGGAGGTCTATGTGTAGTCTTTTCAGGAATCTTGATACTGCTTTCCAGAGTGGTTGAACAAGTTTACACTCCCACCAACAATGCAGTAGGGTTCCCTTTTGGCCACATCCCATCCAGCATCTGGAGTATAGCTATTCTAACTGGGGTGAGGTGGAATCTCAATGTTGTTTGCATTTGCATTTCTTTTATGGCTAGAGAAGTTGAGAATTTCTTCATGTGTCTATTGGACATTATTTCCTCTTCAGAGAGGTCTCTCTTTAAGTCTTTGGCCCACTTGTTGATGGGGTGGCTGTTTCTTTGAAATTTTGTTTTTGGAGGATTTAATTTTTTGACTTCTAAGTATATTTTAGATATGAGGTCCTTGTTGTTGTATAGCTAGTGAAGATCTTCTCCTAATCCATGGGCTTCCTATTGATCTTACTAGCCATGTCCTTTGCCATGCAGAAGCTCTTTAGTTTCATGCAATCCCATTTGTCCAACCTTTCTTTAATTTGTTGTTTCTGGGTCTTTATTAAGAAAATTTTGGCCTGTGCCAAGGAGCACTAGAGTTTCTCTTATTCCTTCCTGTAATGTTTTCAGGGTGTCTGCTTTGACTTTGAGGTATTTGATCCATTTGGAGTTGATTCTGGTATAGGGTGATATATAAGGATCTAGCTTTAGTTTTGTACAGGTGTTTAACCAGTTTTGCCAGCACCATTTATTGAAGAAGCTGTCTTCCTTCCATTCTATTTTTCTGGCTTCCTTATCAAAGATTAGTTAGCCATAGGTCTGTGGGTTCATTTCTGGGTCTTCAGTTTTATTCCATTGGTCTTCAGGTCTTTTCTTGTGCAAGTTCCAAGCTGTTTTGATTACTATGGCTTTGTAGTAGAGTTTGAATTCTGGTATTATATTCCTCCAGCACTATTCTTTCTGCTAAGGATCGTTTTTGCTATTCAGGATCTTTATTGTTCCATATGAATTTTTGGATTGCTTCTTCTATTTCCATGAAGAATGAGGTTGGGATATTGATAGGTATCACATTGAATTTGTAGATAACTTTTGGCAGTATTGCCATTTTCACGATGTTAATCCTCCCAATACAGGAGCATGGGAGGTTTTTCCACTTCCTTAGTTCTGCTTTAATTTTCTTTTTCAGGTTTTTAAAGTTTTCATCATAGAGGTCCTTCACTTCTTTAGTTAAGTTTATGCCTAAGTATTTTATTTTTTGTGGGGCTATTACAAAAGGGGCTGCTTTCCTGATTTCAGCTGCGCTCTTCTCATGATTAGATATTTTTTATAAATCATGATTGCAGTCATCAAGGTTATCTTGACCCACTTAAAACTGTCAGAATAAGCCAAGGTGCCATTGGCTCAGGCCTGTAATCCTAGCTACTCAAGAGGCTGAGATCTCAGGATCTCAGTTCAAAACCAGCCGGAGCAGGAAAGTCCATGAGACTCTTTATCTCCAAGAAAACCAGCTGAAACAGAAGTATAATATGTGATCTATGCCCAAATGAAAGGATGATGAGGTACAAGTTCTTTGAATGCACTATAGAGGTGAGCAGATTGGCAAAGTGGTTTAGATTTACACGAAGAAGTATGTCATCTACTTTGACCAGGTACCAGGTACAGTAGGAAAAGGCAATTTGGGGCACCACTGTCCATGTGGGCATTCACCCCACTAAGGTGGTTAACACCAGGCTAAAACTAGACAAAAACTGGAAAAAGATCCTAGAATGGAAAGCAAAATCTTACCAAGTAGGAAAGGAAAGGGCAAATATAAGGAAGAAACAATTGAGAAGATGAAGGAATGAAGTAATCTTATATACAACTTCCATTAAAACATTTAAATGAAAAAAAATTCCATAATATATCTTGTTACCAATACAAAGAATGTGGTTGAATTAGCAATAAAATGGACAGATAGCATCTATATAAGTCAGCTTAAATTTATCTATTGATAATTCACAATTTACTCCAATGCCTGGTAATTTGAACTTTTATTTATTTTCATTTTGAACATCTGTTTTAATCTAAATATTGCTTTGTAAATGTAATCATCCAGTGACAGACTGTAATGTGCTTATGAGATTCTCTTACATTTGCTTAGTAATCAAAGTTATAGGTGGAGGTTTTCTCTCCTTTGATTTACCCCATTCCCTTTCAAATATGATACTTTGTCCTTAAATCATAGAAATTGCACATGTACAAACACATAGGGGGAGAGAGAAACTAAATCTTTAAGTCTGAAATGGTAAACTCATAAGTTTTTAATTAATATCTCACAAATATTGTAATATTTACTTGTTAATAGTATCCAGTGATAATTCAGCCCAGTGCATTGATAGCGTATGTTCATTTAACCAATTCATAAGGTTTTAGGTGCACTCAAGTCTCTTGCTATAACATATGAAACATGTAAATATCTAAAATATTTTTGAAAGTATTCAAATGATCTCCATTCTGGTGAACCAAATAATTACATAAAATTATAGATATACATGCACACATATATACATGTGTACATTTACACAGCACACATGAGAATTACTTTAATTTTTAAATCTTTGTATCTATTATAATGTGGTAATTTTTCCTTGTTCTCTACTTTGCTTCTTCTCTTGACAGACATTCACTGTAGATTGGAAATTCCATGATGCACATTTGTTGTATTGTTGGCTCAGCTTAAGCTGCAGGAATAATCAAAACTCCCAGCCATTTTTTAGTTATCTTGAGATTCATGTTAGGTTGTCATTACTACTTGTTTCAGCTCTTCTAGTTTTTGTTGATGAATGCATAAATGGAGTGAAGGAGCTTTGTCTTTTTTCTCTATTAACATTGTGCTTCATTCCATGTAAACCAATGATGTCTAGTTTGTTATTATTTCCTTTTTTTCTCTTTTACATAGAATTTAATTTATTTTCCTTGGTAGTTTTCATGTGACAACACTATCTGGGGATTATTATTAAGTTTTGTTCAACTTTTTAAAAATTTTTTTCACTTTTGTTACAAGTTGCCTTTCAAAGAGTCCCTTGTGAAGCTTCTTCATTTGATTAGATTTCTTTCCCTTTCTTACTTGAAATGATTTGACATGTTTACAGTCAGATATAAAATTTTGTGTCCTACACTCTGGAAATTTTTTATATATCTCATCACATTTTCTTTTAAATATAATTCTTATACTCTGCCTTACTAAAATATGATTTACCTATCTAATTTTAACTGATCTTTGTTTTTGAATAGACATCATTGCCTTAATAAATACTAATTGAGCATGTAATGAATTTTTTCTTTTTCCTCCTTTTTTATTACTCTTTTCTTTAAAAATATTTTTATTGTCATTAATAAGATTTTGTACAGAGTGGTTAGTTACTATTTCATAAGTCAAATAATGAGTGTATTTCTGTTTTGGACAGTGTCATCCCTTCTTTTCCTCTCCCATATCTGCCCTCAGGTTACACAGGTCATTTTCTACAGTGTATAACTGCATAGCATAATTTGCATTTGTTCCTTTCTGCGTTTTCCCTTTATTCTCATGAAAAAAAAGAAAAGCAAATGCAAAAAAAAACTGCACATCACTACCAAAAAAAAAAAAAAAAAAACCCATGTTTACATTTCCTAGAGTTCATTTTGGTAAATAGTATTTTTAATGTTCAGAGAGAAGTTACACCTTTGGGTTTCTTCTCTGAGAGTATCCTTCTTTAGTTTGACTGTGTGTGAATGTGTAGTCTTGTATAGGTTATAATATTTTAGATTAGCTTCCACATATGAGAGAAAACTTGTGCCATTTGTCTCTCTGAGCTTGGCCTATAAACTCTTAGAATATTGTTATTTTAGTTTTTCATTTATTTTACCTTCTTTTCAGCATCTGTTGAAGTCTTGCTTTTAGTTGTGGTTGAAGTGTATAATTCTACTTGCATGAGTTTCTGTTTTGGAAAACCTTTTTTTTAATGTTTTTTTATTGTAGAAATACTGTACAGAGGGTTTACAGTTACATGAGTAAGGTAATGAGTACATTTCCTATCGAGCATTGTTACCTCCTCTTTGTTTTTCCCCTACCATCCCTTCCTTCCCCATCTCCCCAACTCCTCCCACCCACCCACCCCCAGTTGTAAAGTTCATTTTCAACATAGTGTCGTGTACATCTATCTCATTCTTACAATGGGTCAAGCCTATATCCTTATTTCAGGGTTTTGTTATTTCCCTTCCCTCCCTAAATTAGAAAAATGTATATACAAGATTCAGAGCACTGACATCAAACACAGTGAAAACAGGGGTTATACCGTGGAGGAAGAACATACAAAAGAAGCAAAAAAAATCACATAGTACATTTTAAATATGTTAAAAACAATATCAGGAAAGAATAAGCCAGTGTGTCCCTATCTTGGGGTTCATTTCCCTTAACATCATCTTACATGATCATACTTACCTTTTCTGCTTGTCTAGACTTATACAAGTTATTGCAAATAAGGGAAAACATGGGACCTATGTTTCTTTGGACCTGGCTTACTTCACTTAATATAAATGACCCAGCAAATCCCACTTTTGGGCATTTACCCAAATGATCACAAACAAGACTATAGTAAAGCTACTAGCTCAACTATGTTTATTGCAGCATTATTTACCATAGATAAGATGTGGAACGAACTCAGATGCCCCATATATATAATGGAATTCTTTGCCTCCCTCAGAAAGTATAACATTGCCCCATTTGTTAGGGAATGGAAAGACTTGGAAAACCTTGTCATTCAATATTTCTCTAGTAAAGATGACTGAGACTGGGCACAATAGCACATACCTATAAACCTACCACTCAGGAGGCTTAGACAGGAGGATCATGAGTTACTGTTCAACCTGGATTATTTAACAAATTCAAAGCTAACAAAGTGAGACTTTGTCCTCCCCTCCAGAAAAAGGACAGTGAGTGATATATTCATTCTCCAGCAATAACCCCATCCGTCAATTTTTAAATCATTTATGTAAATATAAAGATTCATTTTTAAGACTCATCCAAGACAATTGTTCTATATTATGTACTGATATAATAAATACTGGCAAATCATTTTGTATATTGCATTTTTTATTTTTCTATACTTTTAAAATGAGTAACATGAATGAAACAATGAAATCATCCTACATACGTTTTTCTGTTTAGATGGACACTTTTGTAAATCCTCTTCGAAATTCTATGAGGAATGTTTCAAATGCAGTTAAATCCCTTCCTGACAGCTTGGCAGAAGGAATGACTAAAATGTCAGACAACATGGGAAAAATGTCGGAAAGATTAGGTCAAGACATAAAGCAATCATTCTTCAAGGTAAGAAAACATTTTCAGTAATACCTAAAATGAACCTTTAAGTCAAGTACAATATATTGACCCCTTTTCCAAAGTTCTTCAAACACAGTCTTATGTGAAATAATAGTCTTATGAGAAAAATAAATAATTCCTATCAGAAATAGATACTAAAAAGTCTGGTCATTTGTCAGTTTGCTATGGTAGTTTTAAAATTCATTTAAAATGAATATTTAAAACGAGTTAATACTTTATGTACCTTTTTTAATATTCCATTTCTTATTGTGCAGTGCTATAAGTTGCTTAGCAAATAAGTGCTATTTGTAAGTGTGTTGTATTAGTTTTTGTTCAGGAAACAAAGTCAGTTTTTTTTTCTTATTCACTTATGGAGGCACTACCAGAATAAGGGAAGGAAGAGTCCTTTCCACATGGTCAGTGTCTGCTCTGGGTCCTTCTGTCACTGTACATAGATCTCTGAGTAGCATAGAAGAGTCTGTCTGTATTGTCTGTCCTTTTTCATTAGCTTGTCCAATATTTGATCAATTTATTAAACCTTTTAGCATACTGTTGAGAACTTCTGTGGTAAGAAAGGTAATTATAGTCATGTTCTTGACTTGGTCTTCAAGTTATTTAACCTTTCTTAGTTTTAAATTTTTCTACAAAATAGAGTCTGACTAAGAAGTCTCTCCCTCTGTGTTAATAGCATTCTCCTCACTATTACAATATACTTGGTAAAACAACAACACTTTAAAGGAGCAAAGATTTATTTTAGCTGACAAAAATAAATCATTGGATCATGGTGTATGGGGGTACAGGGGAAGTTTGGCAGAGCAATACATCCAAGAAAGCACAGAGAAGTGGGGAAGGAGAAAGGGGGAAGATAGAGACAGACCACCAGATGAGGGGAAGGATCTTTGCTGGCTTTCTTGCTTTTCATGTTTTTATCCCAGCCTTTGGGATGGTCTTCTTCCCCAACCTTCCCCTTTCCTTAGTTCTTTCTGAGAAACAGTATTATGGCACAAGCAAAGATGTGGTTTCCTAATCTCTAGGCATTTCTCTGTCTGGTCAAGTTGACAATAAAGACAAATATCTCACCTTAAAACTGAAGTTAGTTTTTTTCTTTTAATGCAAAAAAATCTTTTAATAATTAAATAAACATCCTAAGTTTTCTTTCAAATATTGGTGCAAAAAATCAATCAAATGCTTTGGTGTATTATTTTTCTTTGTCACAGTTGAATGTGTTTACATTACATTTTTTTTTTCTTTTTTAAAATTCTAGGTGCCTCCTTTAATTACAAAGACTGATTCAGATCCTGAACATTGTCGAGTCTCAGCTCAACTTGATGATAATGTGAGTTAATTTTATTCTTGGTAATAAGTACAGAGGTTATACACTCAAATCATGCTTGGCAGATCTTAACTTTTTAACAAATACGGTATGTACATGTGTCATTCCTGTGTACACACTGTATTAGGTAAGCTGGATAAATTCTTACAGACTGTATTCATGCTATCAGTGCTTTAATGGAAAAACAGAAAATGAAAGCTCTTCTTCTCTTTTTATGCATGACCTCTTTCCCTTCCAAGGATGATCACTATCTTAACTTTATCTGCTTTTTTGCTATTACGGAAACTATAAAGCATATTAAGTCTGGCTCTCTTTACTCAACATGGATACATTCCCTTGCTGTTTTGTGTGATATTAGTTTCTTTATTCTTGCAGTTTTTTAGTACTTCATAAATTTCTCTGTAAATTTGACAAAATTTTCTTATTACATTATGCATAGAACATTTTAGTATCTGTCTTATTACCATAATAACATGTGCATATTGCTGTTGAGTGTGTAGTTAGAAATATAATTCCTCAGTCAGAGGGTATGCATAAATTTAGTTTTGGAGATAGCTGCCACATAGTTTATCAAACTGTCTGTACTACTTACAATGCCACCATTAGGACATGAGAGTTGCATTACTGCGCAATAGCCAGCATATTGGGTCTTTTAAATTTTAGCCATTCTATTTTTGTATTTCATGTGAGTACACATTTCTCTAATGACTACTGAAATGTTGAACTTTTTTCATATACATATTGGCCATTTGGTGTCTTGTCTTATTAGACTGCCTAGAACTTTTGTCCATTTTTCTATATGCCCAGCTGCTTTTCTTTGTGATTAGTAGAGGTGCTTTACATAATATGATTTTGAGTTTTGGTGTGGTGTGGTGTGTGTGTGTGTGTGTGTGTGTGAGAGAGAGAGAGAGAGAGAGAGAGAGAGAGCTCTTACTCTGTACTATTTTGTACTTTATATATAATCTGTGCCTCTTGTAAGGTCACAAGGATTTTCTTTACTAATCAGTTTGGTTTTTCTATGCTAACATTTACATTTGTACTTCATCTAGGTTTGATTTTCTTTTTGGAATGGAATTTAGGAGTCAGGTTGTACTTTTTCTCTCCTATCACAGAGTAGGTTATCAGTATGGTACCATGTTTACATCTGCTTTTGGGTTCTGTTCTATTAGATGGAAACTGTTCTTTTGCTTTATTTTTAGAACATTTTGTGAGTGTTGCTTGTGTTCTTTTTTTAAATTTTTGTTATAATTGTCCTTTGCCACCAAACTCATGTAAATACCTTTAATCACAGAACTGAGCAGTTTTAGTATGCCTTTGTAATGAAATGAGTCCTCCCTCCCCTCTTCTTTAAGCTATAAGCTCCCAGTTTGGGTGATCGAAAATGCACTCAAGAAAATATTTAAAGTATGGTATGAAAATGTGTAGCTTGTGCTTTTATGAACACTTAAATTACAGCATTAATAAAGAAATAATTGCAAAGAGTATCTTAGTAGTTAAAGCATACAATTCCACTTACCTTACATTCATTTTTACATCATTAATTAAATACTCCCACAATAGAAGCATATAGTTTTAAGTAGTTTAAAAACTTAAAGAAAATTGTAGTACTTTAGTGAAATGTGCTTTTTATAATAGTAATTTACTTGTGTATTGGGTCAGATTTCAGCTCCTTTTTCCTGAAAATATGTCAGATATATTCAAATTATTAAATAAAATCCATTATTCAATGTTATATTTTAATTGTAGATATTAAGAATATTTTATTCTTTTTTTCCATTTCCTTCTTTAATAAAGCATTAAAAATTTGGATTTTTCCTTTTTGAGACTACCATCCATCACCAAAACATATTTCCCTGTAGAAAAATAAAGTGATGGAAGATATCAATATTATAGCTTTGACTTACATTACTAATTACAAAGGAAGTGTGAAGTGGAGTTTTCATGAGTTCTTATCTGACCAATGCAGATTCTCTCTATAGACCTGGCTATAAACAGCCAGCAATACCCATGCCACAACTTGAATGCTGTGCTGCCGTAAGTTTCTTCACCATCATAAATTCTGTCCCTACAGAGTCTTATGGCATGAGAAAAATATAGAAACATCCTTTTATAAAAGAAAATAATTTTCTTCTAATAGTTAAAGCCATTCAGTAGAGCAGTTTATGACTGTCGTGTCTCTTGATCAGTGTCACCCCTTTTAACATTCTCATCCATCCCTCCGTCCTCACCCTTTCCCACATTAAAAATTGTTTTATTCTTATAAAAAATGCACAGTAAAGAGCAGAGGATGTATTATTTACATCATCAAACCAATACATAGTTCAGCATCTCTAAAAGGAGAGCAAAATCATTTTTTCCTAGATTATCATGAGCTCATATTTTTGTAAAAGATAACTGCAGAGGCTGGTTAGGTGGCTTAGTGGTAGAGAACTTGCCTTGTATGCATGATGCCCTGAGTTTGATTACTCAGCACAACATAAGCAGAAAAAGCCGGAAGTGGTGCTGTAGCTCACGTGGTAGAGCACTAGCCTTGAGCTGCAGAGCCCAGGGACAGTGCCCAGGCCCAGAGTTCAGGCCCCACGACTGACAAAAAACAAAAAAGATAACTGCAATTTTAGTTTTTAGTCATTACTGTAGGTTTGTAAAATACTGTATTCTAATATAGCTATGAGAAATATTTTTTCTAAATTAGAAATGCCATTCTGAAGATCATAATGCAATATTTTAAAAATCTTTTTAAAATATAATTTTAGTATCATTATTAAGATATTGTACAGAGGGGTTACCATTTCATAAGTCAGATGATTAGTACATTTCTTTTTTTAAATACGTTTTTATTGTAAAAAATAGTGTATAGAGGGGTTACAGTTACAAGAGTAAGGTAATGAGTACATTTCCTATTGAGCATTGTTACCTCCTCCTTTGTTTTTTCCCCTACTATCCCTTCCCTCCCTACGTCCCCAACTCCTTCTTCCTCCCCCCCACAAGTTGTAAAGTTCATTTTCAACATAGTGTCTTGTACATCTCATTGTTACAATGGGTCAACCTCTATCCCTATTTAAGCATTTTGGTTTTTTCCCTTTCCCTCCCCAAATTAGAAAAGTGTATATACAAGATGCAGGGCACCACAATCAAATATAGTGAAAATATGGGTTATGCCATGGGAGAAGAACATACAAAAGAAACAAAAAAAAATCACATAGTACATTATAAGTACGTTAAAAACAATAGCAAGAAAGAAAAAAACCACTTGTGTCTCTGTCTAGGGGTTCATTTCACTTAACATCATCTTATATGGTCATATATACATAGCTTTTGACTTTTTTTTTTTGACAGTGTGATCCTTTCCTTTGCTTTCCCTCATTTTTCCCCTCCTGTCCACAAGTTGCATAGTTCATTTTTCACATTATACTATGATGGTATTTGTTCACCATTTCTCCCTCCCTTTCTGTGTCTTCCTCTTTATGTTCTCCCTAAAAAGACCAAAAAAAGAAAAGAAAACAAAAGCACCCAAAACAAAAACAAACACCACTACCATCACCACCATCAACAAAAACCCATGTTTCCATTTCCTGAAATTCATATCAATAAATAGTATTTTAAATGTTCAGAGGAATTATATGACTTTGGTTTACTTCCCTAAGAGTATCCTCTTTTAGTCTCTGTGTGAATGCCTAGAGTCCTGTATGAGTTATCCAGTTGTATTTTGGATCTAGCTTGCATATATGAGAGAAAAACATGCACCATTTGGATCTCTGAGCTTGGCTTATCTCATTTAACATGATTTGTTCTAGGTCCATTCATTTCCCTACAAATGACATAATATTCTTTCTAATGGATGAGTAAAATTCCATTGTGTGTATATACCACATTTTTATATGCTCATCTATTGTAGAGCATCTGGGCTGTTTCAGTAACTTGCCTATGGTAAAACAACAGTTTTATAAAAGTAACCATTCATAGTAAATAGCTACCTCCAATAAATTTATTTTCTTTCTTTCCTTATTTTGTCAGGTGGATGACAATATTCCACTTAGGGTCATGCTGCTTCTAATGGATGAAGTATTTGACTTGAAAGAGAGAAATCAGTGGTTGCGAAGAAATATCAAAAACCTACTCCAGCAGCTTATTAGAGCCACCTATGGTGACACGATTAATAGGTACCACTTTTTCTTCATTGTTTTTTCTTGCATGGAGTTTGATTAGCTTTTAACTTTTACTTCACGAAGTCTATTATTCAACCTTCATAGATAGACTTTCTTCTCTGGTCTATTTTTTTTTCTTTTCCAGTGTTGAGGTTTGAACTAAGCTTTATCATTTGATTCACATTTCTAGCTTCTTTTATATTGTTTATTTTCAATAAGCAAGGGTCTTGCTTTCTACGTTGCTTTGCTCAGGTTGTAATCCTCCTACTTGTCTTTTTCTGCATCACTGGGGATGCTGAAAACATGCCACTGAGCCCATCATTTGTGTTTCCCCCTGTATTTGGAACAACAAGTGCACACAACTGGGCCCAGTTGTTAAATGAGATGGAGTCATTATTATTTAATCTGGAAACTGATTTCCCCAATTCTAGCTCCCAAGTAGCTTAAGATGCCAAGCTTGAGCCACCTTGAGTCTTGGCCTATGGGCCTTTTAAGATCATTAAAGAAATCTCTTGCTCTCAGAAGTAGCATGTACCCTCTTGCTCCATGAAAGTCCTGTTTATTTTACTTACTTTATACTATTTTAAGCTTTTTTATTTAACTTTCTTTACTTTTAGAAAAATAGTTGACCATGTCGATTGGATGACTTCACCAGAACAAGTAGCCGATTCAGTGAAACGTTTCAGGTATATCTTAAGACACAGTCACTTCTCTCAGGTAGTACAGAGTTTAGCATTGTTTTAACTAATAAACTTTCACTACTTTTGTTTCTTTCCTGGACATAAAGTTGGTTTTAGTTATCATTTCTGAGCAAAGACTTAGAAATTAGGATAAACGTTTTTCCTTGGGACCTGTTAATCTTTGTTTTTTAAAACCAGAATAGGGGCTGGGGAGGTGTCTCAGTGGTAGAGTGCTTGCCTTGCATGCATGAGGCCCTGGGTTCAATTCCTCAGCTCCACATGAGCAGAAAAAGCCAGAAGTGGCGCTGTGGCTCAAGTGGTAGCTCACTAGCCTTGAGCTGAAGAGCTGAGGGACAGTCCCCAGGCCCAGAGTTCAGGCCCCATGACCAAAAACAACAACAAAAACAGAATAAGATAAGTGTGAAAGATAAATGCTTAAGATAGGCTACATTTTATCAAAATGCTAAGTTAATTAAAATATTAACAAGAAATAGCATGGTCATAAATTAAGTGGCTAGTTTGAGGGATTTGTATTTCTCAGTTATATTTACTAATTTTGATTTTAAGTGGTGTTTTAGAACTTTATGTGTATATGTCACAAGAGTATTATTAATAATTAAATATTTCAATTTTTGAAAATGATATACATTAAGCAGCATTGATACATTAATTCATATGGTCATGCTGCTAAAGTATTAGGACTGTCCTCTGTGCCCAGCACTCTGCGGAGAGATAAAATATGTTTCCTCCAAGGAAGCACAGACAATAGGGAGGGAAGTAAACTTTCTTTATAAAAGTGAAGATAAGCAGTAAGTGAAAACTCATGAGATCATGTATTAGAAGGTAGGGAAAGAAAGCAAAAAGCAAGCTGTTAGTATTGAACAATAGCTATGTATTTATATATACTTTCTGACTTTATCCTGTTTGATAAAGTAGTTGCTTTTTCCTCTTATTTCATAATGAGTAAGTTGAAGATTAAAAAGGAAAGTAGTAGGCCAGGCGCTGGTGGCTCACGCCTGTAATCCTAGCTACTCAGGAGGCTGAGATCTGAGGATCGCGGTTCAAAGCCAGCCCGGGCAGGAGAGACCTTGAGACTCCTATCTCCAATAAACCACCAGAAAACCGGAAGTGGCGCTGTAGCTCAAGTGGTAGAGCGCTCGCCTTGAGCTGAGGGACAGCGCCCAGGCCCAGAGTTCAAGCCCCACGACCGACCAAAAAAAAAAAAAAAAAAAGTAGTTTTCCCATAATATCTCATGATGGAAAGAGAAGAGTTTTTTTTGTACTCTAAAGTGTAGTTTCTCCCTCTGTATCCATACTGTTTCTAAAAGTTCATCTTCATACCCCCACATATTTAGCATATGTAAATGATGTTCTCCAGTACAGGAGTTTCAATTCAGGGCTTTGTGATTCATAGGCAAGTGCTCTACCACTTGATCTCCAGACCTTTTGTTTTCATAGTTTTTCAGGTAGGTCAGACCATGATCCTTTTACCTATATTTTTCATGTACTGGGATTACAGGAATATACCAGCACACCCTGCTTGTTATTTAAGTTAGAATGTTGTAACCTTTTTTCCTGGATTGTTATTGGACTTCCTATCTCTATCCCTGAAGTAGCTGGACTTACACATTAGCCAATGCTTAACCACTAGCCAACACTCAGTTATGAATGATGTTCTTCCTTAGTAGTAGTTCCCAGCTTTAGTTATACATTTGAATCAGCTGGAGAACTGTAACAGTGCCTGGATTCCTTCTCTAGAGATACATGTCTTAGATAGGAAGCCTGGGCAATTAAGAGATATAAAAATTCCCAGTGTTTTTAGTGCAAGATTGAGATTGATTGCTTTGGAATCTCCCTTTCTCAGAACAGTTTTACCCAGATGGAAGCAAAGATGCTGTGCTCAGTTCTTGCCTTTGTGCTACACATAGGGGACAGGAATCAAGCATCCTGTGAAAGTAAAGGAGAATGGATTATATACATAAAGACCATTGTACTTAATTCATGTATAAGAATTTGTCCTGTTGGCTTAGTTATAAGAGAAGTAGAATGGCACAACTAAGAGGTAGGGTCACAGAATGGGATGAAGGCAACAGTTGCCATTTTTTAGTTTTAATAGTTACAGTATGTTAGTTCTTCTGTTATTTCATTTGTTGTCTTTATTAATGTTTGTACTCTATTGGACAGGTGTAATCTGTTATTTTTCCTGTATACTTTTATATCTAAAATCAAATCATGTACTTAGTTGATGTTTATTGAATTATGCCTATGTAAAATTTTAGAAATACTTGTTTTTCTGTTTATATTTGTGTTTTCCATAGAAATTTGGAATAATGTTATCAACTTGTATCATTAGAAAGTGAAAATGCTTATGAAATTTATTCAATCTTCTTAAATAGAGATGCATTTTGGCCAAATGGCATTTTAGCAGAGACTGTTCCATGCAGAGATAAAGCTATTCGAATGAGAACAAGAATTGCAGGAAAAACTAAATTACTTGCCATCATGCCAGGTGAGTGGATATATTTGGTTAAAGCTCATTAATTTGTGGTTCTTTCTAATTCATGAAGATAACTACTATTTTCATGGCTGACTATATACTAGACATACTTTCTTAACTAATCTTTGTGACAGTCAAATTAAGTGAGTCACTGTTACCACAGTTTTGTGTATAAGGAAGCAGAAGCTGGAAGTAACCATACCAAGATTGATAGCTGCTAAGGAACAGTATTCTGCCTTTTGTTTGAGTGACTAGAAAGCTTATTCTTTTGACTACTTCCTTTTGTTGCTTTCACACATTTTGGGAATTAAGTTATTATATAAAGAAAATAGGAGCTTGTGGCTCATGCATATAATCCTACCTGCTTAGGAGGCTGAGATCTGAGGATCGAGATTCAAAGCTAGCTCTAATCTCCAGTTAGCTACCAAAAAAGCAGGAAGTGGAATAGTAGCTCAAGGAGTAGTGTTCTAGCCTTGAGCAAAAAAGCTCAAGGATAGCACCCAGGCTCTGAGTTCAAGCCCTAGGACCAGCACACACAAAAAGAAAATACAAAGTAGATCTAAAATACCATTAAATATCAATATCTACTTACAGAACAAGAGTCCATTTACATTTGTAATGGTTATATTTCTGTTAATTAAGTTACAGATCTGACAGATGATTGTACTGGTGGTATAAAGCAAGAAAAATAACATTGGAAAAAGAATTTAAATAGCCATATTATTTACTATTACAATAAATCAGATTATGCTATAAGAATTAAGTTAAATAGCTGAACGAAATCTTACTTCACTTAGCAAATATTTATTGAAAATTTATCATATATCGGACACTTTTTAGCATATTTCTTTGTCTTCTTGAAGTTTATATTTGGTAAGGAAATACAAACAAAACAAGTAAGTAAAGCATAGCCTATGTCAAATAGTGGTAAGTGCCAGGAAAGGAAAAGGCGCAATGTCAGGTGAGTTGCAGTTGGAGAAAGCGTAGCCAGGGAGCACCTCACTAAGAAGATGACACTGTTGTGAACATGTGAAGGAAATGAGGGTACATATCATACTGTGATTTATATACTAATCTCTTCCCTGCTTTTTTTTGTAAATTTGCAAGTTTGCTTTAAATTATATTGTATACATATTTATATATAGACTTTTAGGAAGTTATGTATTTCTAATGCATCAAAATGGCTCTTACTAGAGTGTTGATGATGAATATTTCTAGAATGATCATCTGTAGTGGTCCACCATCTCAGAACCTATACTAACTTGATGCTGTCTGTGGCCAACTTGTCTGTATCATAGTCATAGCATATTTACTACTTCATTCTTTTCTCTGTTCTCTATTACAGAAATTCTAAAGTATAGCCAAATTTTCCTACCTTTATGTTTAAATACATTGCTTTTGCATTTATTGCTCATTTGTCTGTTGATGACTAATCATCTCTTAGTACCAATCACTATAGTAGAAAAGTCCACTACAGTTTTCATTTCCATGAAGGGAACCTTTCATCATATCTCACTATAAATGTTGTGATACCTCTGTGTATGTATGTGTGTGTATGTGTGTGTGTGCGTGTGTGTATGTATGTGTATGTGTATGTGTATGTGTGTGTGGTGGTAAATTGAAGAGTCTCACAGTCTTTCTTGACCCAAGTGACTTTAAACCAGTATCCTCAGATCCTGAGTAGCTAGAAGCAAGTTTACAGACATGAGCCACTGGCACCTGGCAAGTTCTTACACATTTGTGTGTGTGTGTGTGTTTATGTGTGTATGTATGTATAGATGTATGTATTTATGTATGTGCATGCTGGTCCTGAGGTTTGAACTCAGGGCCTGCCACTGTCCCTGAACTTTTGTGCTCAAGGCTAGCACTTTACCATTTTGAGACACAGCTGATTTCCAACTTTTTTGGTCAGGATTGTGACTGTAATTTGGAGTCTCTGAGTCTGGATGTTAACTCTGCTGTGTAACATCAATTTTCATTGCCTGTTCTATAAGTCTTTGGTACGTGCATGCATGCAATGTAGACAGGCATATATTTTAAGTGTCAGTTATAAAACATAGGTAAAACTCATTAACTGGATGCCTGTTATTTATCAGTTACTCTTCTGTGTAGTTTCCTTTATCTGAGTGATGAATTATGTGTATTTTTCCCCTCCATTTAGATGAACTGAAGCACATTATTGGAGCTGAGACAACACGGAAAGGTATTCTTCGTGTTTTTGAAATGTTTCAGCACAACCAATTAAATAGGAGAATGGTGTATGTCTTCTTGGAAGGCTTTTTAGAAACCTTATTTCCACAGTATAAATTTCGTGAACTTTTCAACAAACTGCATTCACGATCAAAGCAGATGCAAAAATACAAACAGAAACTTCAAACTACTCAAGCGCCTTCTTTACAGAAAAGGTGACACTCCAATCTATGAAGTTGGTGTTCATTGTGTCAAGGATTTATGGTATGGACAGTCGATCTTCTGGGGGCCTAACTCATACTGTTGTGTTTGCACCAGTCTTTTAGTGTCTCCGAATAGATTATTAATACATCCATAAGCCTCTTGTTCATCTCCTTTTCATCTATAATTCAGCCACCACCAAGAGAAGTTTCTGTCTTAAATGATTTGGTGCATAATTTGCAACATTGAGAGGATATTGCCCCCATCTCATGCAAGAATGGAGTTGGTCTCTTCTGTTTCAAATTAATCAGCATTCTCAAGCAGTGACAAAGTGCCAGAATGTATATATGAGAGCCAAGGAAAGCACAAAATCATGGTCCAGATTGACTAATTTGTTTAATAGTTGGAGACTGTGCAGTGTGCATTTTGGAAAGATGTTTTTCCTAATGAGTTTTTAGGTATACATCAGCATTTTGATATTGTGTGGATTAGCCAGGTGAATGGGACAACGGTTTCAGGTCTGGAAAAAGTGAAAGAATGCCCTAAAGTAAGAAATATTACAGTTTTGTGACATAACACTATAATACAAAACCAACCAAAATCAGAATTTGGTTAGATTTATTATTCATTGACATAAAGCAAATTTTTGATTGATTCTTATGTGCTGTAAGGGCTCCGTTTTGTTCTTATGGTTATTGTTTTATTTTAGCATTCTGTTTGCAAAAGGAAGCATGTGGTAACCCTCATTTATGGTTCAAAATTATTAGTTTTGTCTTTTAACAGATAACTGATTATACAGAAGCAGAATTTATTGGAAGAACTGCCAAGTGCATTCTGCCCTAAAAGAAAATAGAAATTGAAGGAAAACATATCTCAACTGAAAGTTACCATATGATATTTTTAAGTTACATGATCTAGACATGCCTTAGGTAACTACAAAAATAGCAAATCAGAGGATTAATGAGCTTGTTAGTCATATGTAAACATACAGATTCCTAATTCTATTATGTGTACATATATAAAATCAATAATGAAAACAGAACTGTACTATTTTTAAAATATGCTTTTATTTATATTTCACATAATGTAAATTCTAAATAAAGCTAGTATGTAAAACCCCTTGGTGTATACATTTAAGTCCCTGGGATAATTTTCTACCAACAATGAAGAAGATACCTTTTCCAGTTTTAAAGCCTCTCCATTTCCTAGTTTTCCCTTTATTTTGTTCATCTTGAAAGTCTTCATATCTCTTGTATGCAGGGCTTCTGCAGAGTTTAAAATATTTCCATTTACTAAGAGTTTGGATGTATCAGCTTTTTTGTTCTAAACTATTTAACACTAAAACCTTAAAATAGTGAAGCTATTTATCAGACCACTGAGCCAGTATCCTGGTGTTAAAAGAGCGTTGGGTGCTTAAGATAAAGGGACAGAGAATTGGTATCCCAGTTATTTGGGAGCTTTTAAGAGTAGAACAAGATAATAGTGTCTTGTTTTCACGTAGATGTTATTTACAAAGTGAAGCCTGTTAACAGATAAAGCCTTTCTTTAAACTTTATAATAATTATATTTATTAATAATGCTGTGTGCATACTTACAGTATGCAGATATTCAGCATGTGTTGCATGTTGAGAATTACATAAGTAAAATTCCTTTCATTGCAACTTGCAAGTGAGTAAAGGTTCTAGAGGCTCTGGTGGAAGAAATGTGTCTTCTGCCCCAGTGTTATCCCCTGCCTCAGCTCCTCTCTGTGCTTTAAAAGTGGGATATGTGTAACATGTCTATATGAAGCATCAACATGGCCGTAAGTGCAATGATTGTCAGATATACCCCTGCCTATTTCAAATATATTTTTGACATGAATAAATCTAAGAGTATGTATAAAAAAGAATTCATGCAAGAGCCTAGAGTGTACATGTGAAAAAGCATTTCTGTATAATGTGAAAAAAAAAAACAAAAAAAATGGCTGTCAACCAGGGAAAGAAAAGTCATGAAAGGCTGCAAATTTTCCTCGAGCCCTGCAAGATAACTGCACTCATACCAAAAACTGTTTGAATAAATGGGTTTTTAAAGTAATTTTTGTTTAAAAGAGTTTATATTTCAAAAGGAGAAGTGTCAAAATGGTAGTCTATATTATCAGTGGTGCACCTTCTCTATGCACATCTGTGTTTTACATCAGAGAGAGCCGTGGTCGTGCTCAAATAGAGTTACTTTTTGAATGACTTGGTTAAACTCTGTAAAATATTTAACCCATTAGTCAAGTACAGTGTACTATGGTTTATATGCATTTGTTGCATATGTAGATACATTCATGAAGAGGCTTTATGTCTTCTGATAGTTGAGTTTTGAATGTGATTTCAGTCAGTGGTGCCTTTAGGCAAAAACCATCAAAGTTAATCATTTTTTTCTTTGGGTTTTTTTTTTTCAGGTAACGTACATACTACTAGAAACCATAGTTTGTTCACCTAAGAATTGATTGTATAATTTAAATATAGCACTTAGATGAACATTTCCTATCATTAGGGTGTTCCAAATAGTTGCTGAAAACAATTGTGCCATTGACCAATGGATGCACTCGGTTAGCCTTAATTTTTTTAAAGAAACAAAAATAAAAACATTTAAGACTTTGTTAAATATTTGTTTGCTCATTATAAGTAAGTTTGTGCTGCTGGTGTTGGGGCAAAAATAAAACAGAAAAACAGTTAAGTGCTACCAGGAGTGTACCAATTTTTCTAAAATAAGAACAAATAAAAATTTCACAATCTAAAATTTTAATTTTGTGCAATATTTTCTTTTAGTGCATGTGTATTTCAGTAATTGTAAAATAAATGAATTTTTAATGTTTTAGAGATGTAGTTTAAAACTGTCTTCTTAACCCAACAACTTACATTCCGTTGTTTCTGTGTCCTCTTATTTAAGGACTTGTTTTAAAAGTCTTCTGCCCACTCCTTGTAAAGTTCTTTTATTAGTAGTAAGTTTTGCTTATGGGAGTATGGCTCCTGTATTACAAGGGAAAATTGATAATGAGCACATTTTAGAATTATAATTGTTAAAAAGATACCTTGTGCATATCATTGTACAGTAAGTGTCAACTGTGTGCCTAATTGTTCTATCAATGCTTTCCTTCTTTAATGAAGAAGATACAATCACAATGTCATTTATTTTTATTAACTACAAAGGAGGTTAAAATTTTTTATTTGGTTTGCGTTATGTTCTGTCCAATAGAAAATACTAATAAAGTATTAACAAACATCTTTGTTGAGTTTGTTTAGTAATATATTTTAGTTTTACTCTAAAAATTCTTGCTCAATCATCTTATTTTTAGAATCTGCATGTATTTGAGTTTTGTTTTAGGAACTACACAATTCAATTTCCAGCATAATAGATGTGCTATTCAGTTATTATTCAAGCTCACTGAATTTAATTTTGCCTTTTTGGTGGCAAACCAAAACTACCACATTGGCAAACTTCACATTTCCCTTTCATAGAATTATAAAGTCATTTTCCCACTGATAGGTCTGTAATTAGGTAATCCATTAACAATTGTTACTTGGTGTCATTTTAAATTTGTATCTAGCTTATACTTTACACAGTTTCTGTTCTCAAAGGCAGTAGACTGCATGCAGCAATGTAGTAATGCCTGGTTGGTTGTAATATTTGTGCTTCTTTGGAACTGTGTCCACAGGCTTCTCAGACACCAGAGGTGATAACTGCTGCCTTAACAGGAACACATGTAATATTTCTATAAAATAATACTGCAAAATATTAGTCCCTTTAAGATGTTCCTGGGTGAAAATCTTTACAGTTTTACATAACCCAGGCAGAGCTGCCTATCCACAGTACTAGCCAGTATCCCTTCAGTATTTGAATGGAAGCTGGATGCCAGTGGCTCACACCTGTAATCCTAGCTATTCAGGAGGCTTAGATCTGAGGATCACGATTCAAAGCCAGCCCAGCCAGGAGCGTCCGTGAGATTCTTACCTCCAATTAACCACCTGAAAGCTGAAAGTGATGCTGTGGCTCAAGTGGTAGAGTGTTCACTTTGAGCTGAAGAGCTGAGGGACAGCCCCACGACTGACTGTATATATGTATGAATGTTATCAATAGTTTTGTGAAATTCTCTGAGAAATCTGTTTAACTTTGCTTGCTTGATTCCCCAAGCTTGACCACAAAACATTTTGATACAAATGGCTTAAAAGTTACAATCTCACTGGAGCCAGTGGCTCAAGCCTACTAGCTATTCAGGAGGCTGAGATCTGAGGATTGCAATTCAAAGCCAGCCTGCGCAGAAAAATCTGTGAGACTGTGGCTCACATGATAGAATGCTAGCCTTAAGCAAAAAAGCTCAAGGATAGTTCCTTACCCTGAGTACAAGCCCTAGAACTCGTACTTACACGCGCACGCGCACGCGCGCTCACACATACACACACCACACGTTAGGAAGTATAAACTGGATTGGAAAATCAGTGTATTAAAGTCACAAGCTCTTTTATTTTTTAAACTAATTCATGAAGCCATTGTTGTTTGGGAAAAAATATTAGGGAAAGTTAACAGCTGTTTATATACTAGATATACCAGAACTTAGAGATGATAGAATTCATCTCATGAGAAATAGGAAAGGTACTTGCCAGAGATTTTGTTGTGATAAAGAAGAAACCATATGACTAGAGAATTCACGGGGAAGAAGTAATGCAGTTCAATTTATAGGATGTTTGTGACACATTAACTCATGCATATGTATACACACATACACGTGTGTGTGTGTGTGAGATTTAGGAAATCAACTGAGAATGAAAAGTATATTCTGTTTTTATGCAGTATATGAAAAGTATGTTAAATGTAATGTTCTTAGATGTAAATCATCTTTTACATATCACAAATGAAACAAGATTATGTGTGGGAAATACTCCTAGGCTTCCCCAACTGCTTCACTACAAAGGCTCATGAGATAGCATGTTGTCATATTCATGGTTGAGATTTATTGCAACAGAAGAATAAAATCAGAGGAAAAGTACATTTGACCAAGTACAGGGAAAACCAGGCTCAAGTTTCCAGCTGTACTGTCCCAGTGAAGTCACACAAAATGCACTTAATTCCCCCAACAAGACATTGTATAAGAAATGTTCCCAATAAGGGAAACTTATTTGAAATTATGGTTTTTATTTGGAGGTAGATCATGTAGGCATTCAAAAACTCCAGACTCAGAAAGCCTGTCTTCAGCATGAGCCAAATGTGTTTTTTATTGTTTTTGCCAATCCTGGAGCTTGAACTCAGGTCCTGGGTACTGTCACTGAGCTGCTTTTGCTCAAGGCTAGCACTCTCCCACTTGAACCACAGTGCCACTTCCAGCTTTTTCTGTTTATGTGGTACTGAAGAATCGAATCCAGGATTTGATGCATGGTAGGCAAGCACTACCACCAAGACACATTCCCAGTCTGAGCCAGATGGTTTATACTTACAATTTAGGATAAGTTTAGACCTAGTGAGAGCTACATTATTTTGTCAATTTTGGAGGTTGGGAGGAATGCTTGTGAATGGGATTAAGTTCAGCTTTGTCAAGTGTTCTTTCAGGTGAGCTCTTTTCACTCCCAAGAAATGGCTATTGGGAAGAGAAGAAAGAAGAGTTGTACTGAAGGTAAGATTTTATTTTGTTATTTCCCTCCCCCCCCCCTTTTCTTTTTTGCTCAAGTCTTGACCTTTACCATTGGGACTACTCCACTTCTGACTTTTTCATGATTAATTGTAGGTAATAGTCTCAGATTTTTCTGATCCAGATGGCTTGGAACAATAATTCACAGATCTCAGCATCCTGAATAGCAAGGATTACAGGCATGAGCCACTGGTAATCAGCTTGCTAAGACACACCTATAAGTAGAAAAACAGAAAATTTAGGTGCAAAAGAAAAAATGTTCAGTTGATAGGAGTCACTTGTCCAAATTTTCAGAACTTAGAGTGCTCACACTCAGATTCCACAGATTTCTGAAACTTTGAAAAGGTTTGTCACCTGGCACTGTTGGCATTTGGGGCTGCATGGTTCTTTGTTGTAAACTGTCTTTGTGTACTGTAGAAAATGTGTTAGTATCCCTGGATTCAGCCCATTGATGACCCTCCTCCTCTCCATCACATTGTTACAACAGAAAATATAGGCACTGCCAAATGATGTCTGGGGAAAAAATGGCTACCACTTGTGAAGCACTAACCCAAACTCTCAGTCACAAAACACTAGAAAAAGTAGGGACTGAAGATTTCAATTCTGGATATATAAATACTCACTCCCACCCCCACCCCCACCCTTGAGCAACACTTGAACAGATGACTTTCCTTATACATAAAATGTCAATGACATACCTGACTGCTGCCTTGAACTTGATGGACCAAGCAATGTACTTTGTGTTTTTCTTTTCCTTCATTTAAGGAAACATTTCCTGGGGTGATGGAGTGTGTGTGTATCCTTAATTAAGAAAGATAGGGTTTTTAAGGTGCTCAAAGATGTGAGATCAGTAATTTTCTAAGAAAGTTGTTACTTTTTTTGCTAACCAGGTTATTAACAAGAATTTCCACACTATTTACTAACATTTGTACATGGCAAAGTTACTTTCAAATAACTTGTATTGTGAATCAGTTTGTCTAGCACCTGAAAATTCCCTGTCTTATTTATAAGCAGCCATTCTTAAAATATTTTTGTCACTGATTTTTCTTTAACAGGTGGAAAAGACCATGTGACAACAGTTATTGTACCTCTGAAATGCTGCTACTTGGCCCCAGGGACACCTGGCTTTCAGGGAGAAGCCTCATTCAGCAGTTAGAATTTGAGGCCTTTGCAAGTCCTGTTTTTTAACTACCTCCTCTCAGTGACTACCACACACATCATGAGTCTTCTGGTTCGGGTTTTGATAAGTGCACAACTGCCTTATTTCTTAATTTGTAAACAGTGTTGGGAAGCTGACTTTTGTGTTTTGAGGTCTCTAAACATCTATTCACATTTCAGTCAGCCCCAGTAACGAAGCTCACCTCTAGAATTAAGAAATTATATTGTAGCCTGTACTCGTTTATTCTACAAGTTGTAGAATCTTCTACCTTCATTTTATATAGTGCTATGAGGTAAAAATAAATAAAAAGCAGTCAAGAAAGAAGATTCTGTGCTTACTAGAAAGAAAGCAGCTCCTTGGGAAATTTTGATAATTTACAACTAATGGGTAAGTTTTGTTCTTTATTTTTGATTCATAGGTGAAGTTGTAGAAACAATGCATATGTGTGTGAGTGTGTAAATGAAACAAAACCTCTGCCCTTGCAAAAGGAAAATAGCCTTTTATAAATATTTGTAGTTGTAATTTTATATTGTGGCTGACATTTACCTGTTACCGTCTTTCAGCCTCTTGGAAACTAGGTATAAGAACCGGTCATTTATATGAACTACCAGAAATAATTAATTCAAAAAACATATTATCAAATAGGAGAGAAAGCAAGCAAAGATTTGTAGAGAGTTTGAAATTAGCTTGACATGGTTTAAAGACTTATTGAGGACTACAAATTGCTAGGTTTATCAGAATTTGTGTAGGACTGAATGAATGTGGACTGGAGATGATTATTCCTAATATATCTGGGACTTTATGACTTCCTAAATCTTAGTCTTTTTTCTTTCTACTTGGTTCTGAAAGAAAACTTACAAAAAAAAAACCAGATAAAGGTGTTTGGGGTTTTTTTGTTTTTTGTTTTTTGGTGTTACAATTACATGGGCAAAATAATGAGTACATTTTTTTTATTGTGAAAATACTGTACAGAGGGGTTGCGATTACATGGGCAAGAAATGAGTACGTTTCTTATCAAGCATTGAGGCCTCCTCCTTTGTTTCCCCTTCCATCCCCTCTCCCCCCCAACTCTCCTCCTTCCCCCATCCCTCTTTTCCCCCTCCCACCAAAGTTGTAAAGTTCGTTTTATAACGACTTGTACATCTCATTATTGCAATGGGTCCACCTGTATCCCTATTTAAATGATTTGTTTTTTCCCTTTCCCCTCCACAAATTATAACAACATCAAATACAGTGAAAGCAGGGGTTATACCATGGGGGAGGGACATACAAAGCAACAAAGAAATAATCATATAAATGTGTTAGAAACAATCACATGAAAGAAAAAAGCATTTGAATACATATCTTAGGGTTTATTTCCCTAACATCAACTTATCTGACCTTTTCTGCTTGACTCAGACATATACTAGTTATTGCAAATAAGGGAAACCATGGGACCTATGTTTCTTTGGGCCTGGCTTACTTCACTTAATATAATTTTTTTCAAGCCTTTCCATTTCCTAACAAATGGGGCAATGTCATTCTTTCTGATGGAGGCATAGAATTCCATTGTGTATATATACCACATTTTCTTAATCCATTTGTTTCTTATCAAGCATTGTTGCCTCCTCCTTTGTTTCCTCTTCCCATCCCTTCCCATCTCCCACCCCTCCCACCCCCTGCCAAAGTTGTAAAGTTCATTTTTCAACATAATGACTTGTACATCTCATTGTTGCAATGGGTCCACCTGTATCCCTATTTAAACGATTTGTTTTTGCCCTTCCCCTCCACAGATTATACCAACGTCAAATACAGTGAAAGCAGGAGTTATACTGTGGGGGAGGGACATACTGTTAGGTTTTTAAAAAGAGGTAGCCGAGTTAGAACAGCACCAGCACGCACGTGGTATTCAGATAAGGGGTAGGTTTATTCAGTAGACCTGCTTGGACCAGGCAAGGGTGGCACTCCACGTGGCTGGGAAAGGCCTGGGAATGAGAGAGAGCTGGGAAGAGAGGAAAGAGAGAGAAAAGAGCAGAGAGAGGGGTAAGAACAGTAGCACTCACGTGGTATTCAGGTAAGGGGTAGACCTGCTGGGACCAGGCAAGGTTGACACTCCATGTGGCTGGGAAAGAGAGAGAGCAAGAAAAGAACAGAGAGTGAGCTAGAATAGAACAGAGAGAGCAAGAAAAGAGCAGCAAGAGCAAGAGCAAGAGCAAGAGCAAGAGCAAGAGCAAGAGGGCGTCTGGGCCTGGGTTAGGCCTTATGTAGGGTATGGGCGGGGAAAGGTGTGGCCACATCAAATTCAGATGTGACCTCAGCGGGTGCAGATGTGACCTCTTCCAGGTATCCCAGTTGCCTAGGTAACGCAGGTACTGGGTGGAGACTTTGCTGCGAGGAGGGTGGAGTCTGCTGGCCATCCAGGAGCGGACCTTACACATACAAAGCAACAAAGAAATCATCTTATAAATATGTTAGGAAATGGAAAGACTTGGAAAAAATTATATTAAGTGAAGTAAGCCAGGCCCAAAGAAACATAGGTCCCATGATTTCCCTTATTTGCAATAACTAGTATATGTCTGAGACAAACAAAAAGTCAGATAATTTGATGTTAGATTAAATGAACCCCAAGATAAATATTCAGATGTTTTTTCTTTCATGCGAGTGTTTGTTTTTTTTAAGGTTAGTGTTTAAGCACCAAAGTAGGGAGAAGTCCTTCATTAACCTGCTCTGACATTCCCTAAATGACTCAAAAATTAGGTAAAATTCTTGTATGAGCCTGAAATACTTTCTAAATGTCCTTGTTAATAGGCTTAGGTGCCTGTGCTTATCTCAGAGCCTAATAATGTTAGATTTTAGAGCTTGTAAATTTAGTGGAGTCATTTTTGGCTGGCTTCAACAGACTAAGTAGAATATATAAGTTTAAGAGAAC
Organism: Dipodomys merriami; assembly: GCF_024711535.1. Lineage (NCBI taxonomy): Eukaryota > Metazoa > Chordata > Mammalia > Rodentia > Heteromyidae > Dipodomys > Dipodomys merriami. The sequence goes on from NW_027206068.1 coordinate 17,449,438, forward strand.
CAAATAGTTTCAGAAAGTTTAAAGGGAAAAAGAAATCTGTTGAATTAGTTTGCTGGCTGAAGTATTCAAGGAAAACTCAATACATCTGTTAAAGAAGGTGTAGAAAAAAAAGTGATAGTTTAAAATAATGTCCTTAGTTGCTAGGTTTCAGAAATAAGTTTATACATACAAGAAGAATGCCAAATAAAATATGAACGTTTTATGTTTTAATGTGTATATAGAAACAGTTTAACTACTATTACTAAGCAAACTGAATACTTGAATAAGTTTGGTAAGTGTACTAATTTTGATTTAAAACAATGATACATCTTTGCCCTGATGTGAAAAGCAATCAAGTTTCTAATGTATGTAAAATGTGCTTATGGATGTTTTCTTATGGAAAGCTTAATTTGAACACCATGAATTCTTTACACTGGTTAAATCAAGTGAGTAGGTCACTTTTGTCTATAGAAAATATTTAAGATTGTGAAATTGTACAAGAAAATTATTCAACTAAGCTAGTTGTTTAGGTTTTTGTTTATTTTTTAGCCACATGAAACACTAGATTGCCTAGAAACATCTTTGGTGATCATAACCAGAAAAGTTGCTGTTTGCACTTTTTTTAAAGGGAATTCTCTTCTTGGCTTATGCTAAGCAAATACAGGCATATGAATACATTCAGTTTTGAGTTCCATTTGGTTACTGATGGAAATTAGGTAGGCAGGTTCTAAAAGTGTTTTCTTCTGGGAAGGACTGTAAAAGAAATCTCTTTGATCTTTGGTGTTGATGCCTTTCCATTTCCTCAGCATGTGGCAAAGCACAGGCCCATTTTACTAGCTTTCCAAGCCCTACATTTCCTCTTCTCAAAAGTTGCTAGGAACTTTACATTATAAGTGGTGGAACTACAGCCCAGAGTAGAGTGACCAATGCTAGAAAGATGTTGCTAGAAAATATAAGTAAATGTATCACAGGAGCAGTGTTTCCAAAAATAAGATTTTTCCATAAATCTTTCTAGGATTTGTAAAATGAGTAAATGTTTATAAAGGTTTGCTTCTAAGGCAGCTGCTGTTTTCAGCATGTGAGGAATAATAGTGATCTAAATAGCCCTTTAATGAGGGCTCACCTGTTATAGGAGAGCAAGGCAATAAACCAGTGGACTAATAAGGACATAATTGCTCGTGTAATAATGAGAAATCACTGTAGCCAACAATGTCTTTGAGGTGCTTTTTGATGTCTGCTTTACCACTTCTTTGATAGCTTCACATTTGGTAGTTTCACTAGATCACCAGCAATGCCTCTTGCATCATTAACTGTTTAGGAACCCCTGTTCATGATCATCATTGACAACTTGGCATCATGGAGGGACTTTGACTATAGTCTTTGCCAGCAGTGCTACCCAAAACACGATAGCTAATCTGTTACACTGTGGCATGACAGCCATGTTACTGCCCACAATATCATTCCTGCATCTGATGGCAGTGCCTAGGTTGTGAACATCATCATCCTGTAGCTGACCGCAGTGGCATGGCCTTCTGTTGCCCATCTCCAGTGTGGTGGAAGGCATACATCTGAGCTTACCTCTGGGAAAAGTTACTAGCATTTTAATGAGTAGAAGCCAAGGATGATGGTAGATCCCTGCAACGAAACAAACTGTATGGACTGAACCTGTGAAAAATCCCTGCAACAAAACAAACTGTATGGACTGAACCTGTGAAAAATTGCACTGAACCTGTGAAACCATGAACTAAATTATGGCTTTATAAAAAAGTGCTTATTGCTGGGTGCTGGTGTCTCATGATTTTACTACTTAGAAGTCTGAGATCCCAGTTCAGAGCCAGCCTGGGCAGAAAAGCCTTATCTCCAATTAAGCAGCAAAAACCAAAAGTGGAGCTGTGGCTCAAATGGTACAGGACCAGTCTTGAATGTGCAGTGCCCAGATCCTGAGTTCAAGACTCAGTATGAGAATAAGATAGAGGAGAGGAGGAAGGGAGGGAGGGAGGAAAGGGAAGGGGAAAGGAGAAAGGAAAATAAAGGAAAAAAAAAAAAGATTTGGAGTGATGGTTCAGTTGGTTTAGTATCAAGCCAATAAGCAAAGTGTCTGGTACTGGGTTCAAAGTTCCAGTCTCACAACAAAGAAAAAAGAAGAGGGAAGGAAATAAGAGAGGGAAAGAAAAAGAGAGGAAGGCAGGAAAGGTCTTCCTCTGGTGTTAGAGCTTAAGATACAGTTTTGATCATCTTATTTACATGACAATTGTTTTAAACTTTCACATTATGAAATTCTTGTACTTCTTTTATTAATAAAATTCCATATGGACATGTCATAGTTTACTAGAGGACATTTGAAATATTTCAAGGTTTATATGACTAATAAATCTTAAGCATTGTTATATAATTAAGAATTTGGCCTTTGTCTGTAGTTCCTAGGAATTAAACTAAATCCTTGATATTTCAAAAGTAAAAGATGTTAATCATGATCTCCTGTATCATCTATGTTTGTACAAATGAGATAAAATGACCTAGCATGGGCTGGTGTCCCCCAAAAGATCAACTATATGCCTGGAGAATTATGGCTTAGAACCAGTCAGCCTCTAGGGAGGGAAAGAGTATATATATGGTGATTGAGTTGAGTCATAATGGCTTATCAATTATACCTATGAAATAAATCCTTATGCTTGTTGGTTGGAGAATATTGAGTCAAGAAGGCTAAGAGGAAAGTTCAATAAATTTTGTTTAAAAGATCTAATTTCCTTCTAATAATGGTTCATGAAGTAAGAAGCATCCAATCCATACAACAGTCCATAAGCAGTAACCCTTGAACAACTGCACAGTGGATTATCTTAAGAAAGAAAAACAAGTTTAATATTTAAAATTGCTTTGATTGTGGGATGTAAACAAAATCTTTTCAGTTTAATGGGTTTGGCTATCATCTAGCTCCAGACTTCAGATGATCAGATCTAGATAAACTGCTTTGTTTTTGCTGTGGTGATGGGAAACTAATTTGAATGAACTCATTCAGGGGCAGCTGCCTCTTTTTTGGTTATTGTTTTGTTTTGTTTTGTTTTTACCAGTCTTGGGGCTTGAACTCAGGGCCTGGGCATTGTCCCTGGGCTTCTTTTGCTCAAAGTTAGCACTCGACCACTTGAGTCACTGTTCCTCTTTCGGCCTTTTCTGTTTATGTGATACTGAGGAATCTAACCCAGGGCTTCTGTGTGCTAGGCAAGCACTCCACCACGAGGCCACATTCCCAGCTTGCAGCTGCCTTTTCTAACATTAATACTGATTTCTCCTACAATAGCATGGGCAAGCTATAGAACCTCGTAGATTCTACCTAGACCCAGTTTTTAATCTTTATCGTAAAACTATATTCATAGCTATGATGCTTTGCGGAGCTCTGTGAGTCACGATGTTGAATTAGTAAAAACCTCTGAGGAGATTGTGGGAACCTATGCCTTTGTAGCTTTGATCAAAAGAACAGAGACCTGGTTCTTACAAATGCCTCTGGTATCAGAAATTTGGACCAAGTGGTGAGGAAACTGTGCTTTTAAATTTGTAGGAGATGATCCGAATTTTCCATGCTTCAGATTGGAATTGTGTTACAGTGTGCCAATTGGTGTCAGAATAAGTTTTAACGTACAAATCTCTGGACATGTTTTTATTCTCTTGGATAAATTCCTAGCAGTGGGATTGCTAAATTACAGGACAATCATTGTTTTAATTTTATGAGACTATTTTCTAGAGTAGTCATAGGATCTTTGTTCCCACCAATGACTTATGAGTTTTGATTGCTTTGCATGCATGCTAGCACTTATTCTTTCAATTATTGGGAAAGACTGTTAAAGTTTCTAACTATAATTAGGCTTCTGTCTGTTTCTATTTAGTATGTCAGGTTTTATATCATGGTTTTACAGGAATACAATGGATAATTTTTATGTGCATAGTATGCATTCATCTATTACTGCCTAATCTTCTTCTTTCAGGTTTAATATTGTTTGTTCAGAAGTCTATTTTGTCCATCTTTCTTTTGATTAATGTTTGAATAATGTATCATGTTAATTCTTTTAAGTAATCTATCTATATACTTTAGGGGAAAGTTAAGGAAACTTATCTAATAAATTACTGGAATGCTGATACTTTAGGATTTATGGATCATGTGATTTGTATTACATATTCCTGTTTTTTAAAAAAATATTGTTCTGTATTGTTCTGTAATCCTAGCTATTCAAGAGGCTGAGATCTGAGAATCATGGTTCAAATCCAGCCCAGGCAGAAAAGTCCCCTGAGACCCTTTCCTCCAATAAACTACTCAGAAAAGCCAGAAGTTGTGCTATGGCTCAAGTGGTAAAGCACTAGCCTTGCACAGGGATGGCACCCAGGCCCTGAGTTCAAGCCCCAAGACTGGCAAAAACAAATAAAAATATATATAGTTATTATAAAGCTGATGTGCATATTCCTTTTTAAATAAACTTTTAATAGTTTAACAAATAATGCCATTTTTTGGTCTCAGGTCTTTAAAATGTGTGTTGCAAGCTAAATTTGGTCCATGGGCTGTGAAGTATTCATTTTGAATTTTAACAGATTTTCTGTGTCAAGGTTATTGTTATTGTTTTGTTTGGGTAGTTAAGCCATTTGTATTTATTGATATGATTGAATTCAAATTTACCATATTGTTCTTTTCTGTTTCCCAATTTATTTCCTTTTCCCTCTTCTTTTAGATTGAGTACTTTTGATAATTACATTTTATCTTTTCTAGTGAGTTACTAGCTTTTCATCCTTTAACACACAAGTTGGTAGTGTGTTGAGGATGTATCAGAGGCCTGCCTTAAAGGTACTAATTTTTGGATTCCATCTCTAGCACCACAACACATACAAAACAAACACAAAAGCAAACAACTAGTGGTGCCTCTAAAGTTTAATATGTGTGATTTTTTTAATTTATAGCTTCCTTAGATTAGTTATATTCTGTATTAAGTATAAAAATTTTTGAATAGTGTTTTTTTATTTCCTTCTACCTTACTGTTCCTTTATGATTGGTATTATACTTTTACATGCATTATGAACCCTGTAGTAAACTGTTAAACATGTTATAGTCACATATCTCTTAAAGTGATTAAAAATAAGAAAAAGTAGATTTATGTTTATATTAATTTCTTTATCAGTTCAGTGCTTTTCCTTTCTTTGTGCAGATCTGAGTATGTACATGGCAATGTACTCTTGTAAGAACACATTAATTTGACATTTTTGTGGCAAATGACTGCCAATGAATTCTGTCATTTTTATTGTCTGCAAAAGCCTTTATTTCAGTTTCATTTTGAGCAGTATTAGTGATTTAATCATCATAATTGCATTTATTACCATAATTATGTTACAATAAGCACTGTTAACTGGGTGTCATACTGATATAGACTGTTAATAGGAAACTGTAGAGGTAGGAGGTAACAAAAAGGAGTTACTTGGGTATATAGAATTTTATATATTATCATTCAATTATTCTGCCAGTCAAAAAGTGTACTGTTAGTGATTTTTTTTAATTTTGCCATGCAGTGAAGTGGAAATATGTTTAAAAAATCACTAATAAAATCCAATGTAATTACTTTATGTGTCCCCGCTGCCTGCCCCATCCCTCCCCCTACTAACCCCCAAATTGCTAGCAGTCTTCAAAATTGTTCTATCTTTGATAGCTTTCTGTGTGGCATGTGCAGTTGCAAGCCCCTGCTCTGTGTGCTTGTATGTTTGTATTTTGAACAGGGTTGAGTTTCACTTGTAATATTGTTTTACATGTGTGTGTTTGTGTGTGCATGTGCACGTGCATGCATGCACACATACATGTCTGAGGCTTCAGCACAGGTCTTCATGCTCTTCCTTAGCTTTTTCATTCCAGTCTGGCACTGTACCATTTGATCCATACTTTCACTTCAGGCATTTTGTTGATTAGTTAGGAGATAAGAGTCTCATAGTTTTGTCTTCTTGACTTCAATCTGCCATCCTCAAATTTCAGCCTCCTGAGTAGCTAGAATTACAGGAGTTAGCCAGCACCTAGCCTATATTGTTTTTAGAACGGAGTTAATCATATATTTCTTTTTCTTATTCTCTTCTGCAAAGAAGTTTTGATTGATTCATTCAGTCAGCATCCAATTCAAGGTACTCTTGTTGGGTGGACATTTCAGGATAGAAGTTTGCAAAGAAGTTTTGATTGATTCATTCAGTCAGCATCCAATTCAAAGTACTCCTGTTGGGTGGACATTTCAGGATAGACCTGTTCAGAAGTTGTCTTTGGATCAGGAGCCATTCAACACTGTGGTGGTAACTATGGTATAAAATATGGACACTTAACAATGATAACTTCAGCAAGATGTCACAGACAAGGACATCTCTGATGGAGAGGTGTCATAGTCCTCCAGAACATCTTACAAGAGAGGCTGATAGAAAAAACAAAATTACCCTATGACCAAGGGATATCAATGTCATCTTCAACGTCATGTCTTAAAACACAGAAATACTAAACAGAGCCCTGGCTTCACATGTGAGTTCTTAGGAGATCGTTACTTTCATTTCACCTAGAATATATTTGGGGAAGAATTAAGGAACTACCTCTGATGAGACAGAGGGAAGTTTAAATGACACCGATAGTCATGTGGTTAACAATGTACTGAGAATTAAATCATCCCACCCAAACTGCACTTGTTTGCAGTTAGCACAGGGAAAATAGCATTTAAGGAATTCATTAATTAACTCTCTCTGCTGAAGGGTAATTGTGGGGAAAAATCATCCTTTCTGAGGATTCTGCCCTTTCCTACTACTGCTACTTGTTAGCAGCTAGTTCACAAAGTGAATCCTCATGGAGTGAGGGAAACAGAACAGGGCATTGGTGTGAAGACTCCCTAAAAGAGTACTGCTATATTCCACTGGCACTGGTCACTGGCAAGTCATTTCTAGGCAGTGGCTAATCTGAACCTCAGTTGTGCCCATTGAAAACTAGAACCCTAATGCTTTGGGGATACATCTGATTGACATATAGAGAAAATAATTCTAAGCACCCTTGGAAGAGAATATGTTCAAAGGGACATGAGAGCGTATTTAGAAGAGAAACTTGGCCAGTGATATGACTTCAATGATGACAAAGCAATAATAATATAGAGAGCAGTGTTGGAGAAGGGCTTTTCAAACTCTTTGCCAAATCCTGGGTCCCAGCATCATTATTTGGGATCTACAAAGCCAAGAGTGTAACACAAGGAAAAAGCTGGGATGACTTTTCTTGGCTCCAATAGAACACCCTGTGTTGTTCTGCTCCTGGTATCAGGTACCACAGGTATGTGATAGACAAAATACGTCTTAGATTGCTGTCCTCTAGGTTTCTGTGCTTTGGCTCTTCTTGCTATGTATATTGTTTTGAGAATCAACTTATTAGAGTAAGTCATCTGTCTTTTTATGTGAGACTTCTCATCTGCTTGAATTCAGCTCTCTAAAAGATGTCTACATGTCCTTTTTCAGGATATTCCTATTTTTTCAATATTACATATCTTACAAATTACTTTGGGGTCTTTCTTATGCAAGCAAATGTTTCTACAAAGAGATTTCAATTCAGCATATGAGTTTATGAGTACAGAGCACCTTGATCAATGTCACCCCTTCCATTATTCCCCCCAACTGTCACAACCCTACCCATCCCATCCAGTTAGCTAGTTCCAGTTTGACATAGGAACACTGAGTATTATGACTGTTCACTCACCCTTCCTCTTTCCATTTGTCTGCACCCCCTTCCTTCTGACAAGACATGTTTCTACTTCCAGGTATTCATTTTGTTAAAGAGTAAGTTGGTTGCTGGAAAAAGTTAACTCCATTAGCGTCCTCCCCTATACATACCATACTTTAGTCAATTTGTGTATATATGATATGACCCTGGATATGTTTTCTCATATGAGTATAAATTAGATCTTAGAGAAAACATGCACCCTTTGTCTCTCTGAGTTTGATTTTCTTCACCTAACATAGTTTTTTTTTTTTCAGGTCTATCCATGTCCCTGTAAATAACACTCTATTCACCCTAACATATGCACACCACACACACACACACACACACACACACACACACACACACACACACACACACACACACACACACACACACACACACACACACACACACACACACACACACACACACACACACACACACACACACACACACACACACACACACACACACCCATTCTCTTGATTCATTCATCCATTCCCTGCCTATTGTTCTTAGAAGCACATCTAGACTTGGTAGAGTGGAGCTAAGGATATAAAAGTTAGTGCAGTAGAGTTCTTTTCATTCAATCAATATGCAGTCAGTGGAGACAAGCTTACTAGAACTCAGTTTGCAACTTCTAAAACCCTTATTAAGTACTTTAACATTGTATCTTTCTTTTACATTTTTCTTAGCATCAGTTAGTTGTACAAGAGGATTTCATTTTGACATGTCCATAATACATGTGCAATGTACCTTGATCATCAGGATCAATGTCTCCAATACTTATCCTACCCTTTGTCCTCCCTCCCTCCACTAAATCACTCAACAAGTATCATGGTTATTTTCACACATGGACATAAAGTATTTTGACCATATTCATCCTCCTTAACTCTATATTCACCTTTCCTCTCCCACTGGTAGTATACTCAACCCAGGAAAAAACCTGTGTTATGTTCTTATCCTCTGGTTTCATTGTATGTTAATTGTTCAAAGGGGTTTCCCCATTATATTTTACACATGCATTTTAGTCATATTGATCCCCTCATTTGCTTTCACTTTTCTATCAGCTCTACCACTTTATTCAGTTTTCAATGACTTTTGTTTTCTTCATTCACAGATGCAGTGTATTTCAATATTGTTCACTTTTTAACATTCTCTCTGCATTGTATCTTCTAACTAGTTCAAAATGACTCCGAGGAGTTTGATTCAGAAGGATATTCTTTCTTTTTTTCTTTCTTCTTTTTTTTTTATTGTGAAAATACCGTAAAGAGGGGTTACAATTACATGGGCAAGGTAATTAGTACATTTCTTATCAAGCATTATTGTCTCCTCCTTTGTTTCGCCTTCCCATCCCCTCCCATCCTCCCCCACACACCAAAGTTGTAAAATTCATTTTTCAACATAACGTGTTGTATATCTCATTGTTGCAATGGGTCCACCTGTATCCCTATTTAAACAATTTGTTTTTTCCTTTCCCCTCCACAAATTATACCAACATCAAATACAGTGAAAACAGGGGTTATACTGTGGGGGAGGGACATACAAAGCAACAAAGAAATCATCTTAAAAATATGTTAGAAACAATCCCAAGAAAAAAAACATTTGAATCCTTATCTTGGGGTTCATTTTGCCTAACATCAACTTATCTGACCGTTTCCACTTGGAAATAATTACATTAAGTGAAGTAAGCCAGGTCTAAAGAAACATAGGTCCCATGGTTTCCCTTATTTGCAATTACTAGGATATTCTTTATTGACGATTAATGACATGTTTTTTCCCTCGACAGTAGTCTAGTTAATATTTTATAAGTGCTTTATCTCATGCCATTCATAGAACAATCACTATGAGGTAAGCATTCTTAGTATTATTCCCAGTATAGGCTGCAGAGGCTTAATTTCAGGGGCAGCATATATATTCTATGCAATGTTGTTCAATAAAGACATGATGATGCCAGAATTTCAAGTTGTTCTCAGCCACTCTGGAAAATGTAACTGGGCAGGACTCCAAATTTCCAAGCAGAGACTAGATTATGAGTCACATGGGGACAAATAGCAGGACAATGAAACCCATGGGTCATGATATATAAGCATATATACTTGACTGGTTCAATGAGTTAAAGACCCTTAAGAACCTACCATTGTGAAAGGTATAAAAACTGGTGGGGGGGGCGGGAAGGGGGACAGGGACACACAGGAATGGAGGGAGGAAAGGTGAGCAAATGTAGTCATTTTGTTCAATGTACATTGTGAAAAAAATGATTTAAGTAACTGAGGGTAGGGATGGGAGAAGGGAAATAAGGTAGAATGACCAAGAAGCATTGTATATCATATTCATAACCTGACTTATGGAATTTTAACCCCTTTGTACAACTCCTAAACAGTATCAATAATTTTAAAAACTGGCTTGACATAGTACATGTAAGATATTGTTAATTTTCAAGAATGGAATGTGCCCAAAGGGAAGAAAGAGGACTCAGGAATAATAGGTCAGCAAAGGAAGGGTGGGACATATGTCCCTCATTTAGATGATTTTCAAATCCTGCTTTGGATCTACAGGTGAAGATTGTAATAAAATATAAGGTTAAACATGAATTCAAGACACTGAGAGCATACAGGGTCAGAAACTTGAGTGCCACCATCAAGAGACTGCCCCTTTACCTGGAGCTCATGAGTTTGCAAGCTACACATACAAATTTGACAGATCATATTAGCTACAGTGGTTTTGCAGGTATAACCAGTAGAACACAAACCAAGTATATGAGGAAGAAAAGGCTAAAAGCTAAAGGATAGCCAAGAAGACCAAGCTAAGCAAAACATATTTCCTAGAACTATTTGGGAGAAGTGGATGCATTGATAGGTACCCCAGGATAAGCAAGTGAGGACAGAGAAGCTGTCCCTAGTAGCTGCAGGCTGGGTAAGAAAAGTCCAGTATGCAGTATGGTTGTGCAGGTACTGTCTTTAGAGCTGTTGTGGTCTCCCAAGGATCCATGTATCCCCAGGACACTGAGATATAACCATGTTGTGCCAAGTGAGTCTATGCCAATACAGTGAAAGCAGTTTTGTAAAGTAATGAAAAGCCAAAGCTCAGTAATTGACAGTTTTAACAAATTAGAAAATTACAATAAAATGACAATTGTTTCATCCTGTTCAACTAGTCCTTGAAGAGTTTGATTGTTGAAAGATCAAGATCTTTAGCTCACATCACTAGGGAACTGAGCCACTACTCTCATGGAAATCTTTTCAGCAACAGGTGTGACTTCTTTTGCTTTTCAGAACATCAAAAGAGTAAAGGAGCATGAACTGTGCCCTAATGCAGCCGAGTGGCTAATCATACACCAGGAAATGAAACTGGAATGGAGCTGTGAATAAATGCCCTTTGGCACCTGCTTTTGTCATCTTGGCTTTGTTTCTCTTCCCACTACATTTAACACTTCCTAATTTAATTTGTGTTTGAGCCCTGTCCTCCCAGCTGTCCAGTCCTAGAGAGAATACACGCATTCCAACTGGGGTTATTGCAGCTTAACATGGGGAAAGGATTAAGCCCAGAGCATTGGTAAAACATGTGCAGGCTTTGTGGGCCAGATTGTCTCACTATAAGCTGGTAACGCAAGAATATAGGTCTGATAAGGAGTTTGTCAAGCTCAAGAACTGAAAGCTTAGCCTATTCAAACAAACCTTTCCAGGGGACTTTAAAGGACACTATGTGTAAGAATGGCCAATGCAGGGAGTTTACAGTATTTAAAGTGACTGGTTGAAGTAGTCTGTGTGACATTTTCACCATATTTTTTAGTTAAATTACATACTGGGTGGAAAATTATGAGGGATATGGGCAGATACTGGAAGCTGGAAAAAGTTTAATTTTGGTCCTGTGCTTTCCCACAATGACACATGAACAGCAATAGGCTAGAAATGTTCATTGACTTAAGATGGGGTCTTGTCCTCATAAACCCATTGTACCTTAAAATTTTGAGTAGTGAATGTATGTGATATAACTGACTGACCAATGACAGCCCAGTTCACTATTTTTCTTCCTCTCATACTCTGTCTGGCTCTGCTGCTGCCTCCACTGCCCTCTGTACCACCTTTCACTAAACTGGCAAAAG